>NC_137753.1:8106592-8706592 GCF_963264785.1 Psittacula echo
GCTGCTAAAGGACGCGGCATTCCCACATCCTCCTGCCTTGGGATCATGGTTCCTTCCTGGAGCCTCCTCCATCCCGCAGCCGGAAAGGGGAGCTTAACCAGGCTAAAACCATGTCGCTTTTGGGCAGGATGGAGCCAAAATGATGCTTTTTGGAGGGGTAAAAGTGGGGCTTTGGGTGATTTCTTCGCCCCATTTTACTGGGGCTGCGGCTCTGCTTGTGCCACAACCCCCCAAAAATGACTATTGCTAAAAACGTGGAATATTTCACTTTTCCACCCAACTGCAATCCCAATCCTGGATCTTTGCTCTCTAACCCTCCCCAAAACAATCCCCAATCCCAAAGGAAACGAAAAAACCCACTTTGTTTTACTGCAAAACTCCCCGAACAGGGCAAATGCTGCCCCTGAGCCCCCCCAAACCCCCCCCCCAATCACTCAAAAGAACCCCTAAAAAGACAGAACTCAAAGTCAAAACCACCCTTGGGTTGCGCGGAGGCAGAGCCAGGCTCTGCTAAAGGCACCTCGTTTCTCCAGCACAGTGCACAGCGTCGTAGGAGGGGCTTTGGGCTTGAGACCAGGCAAAGAGTTAACAGTAATGAAACCCTAAGGAATCAATAATGCCAAGAATGAGCTTTTAGGGGCTCCCCTCCTCATACCTGAGATCTCCCTGCGGTGGGCGAGGGCTGCGATAGCTGGAGGGGAGCCCCAAAAGGATGCTGGGGATGGGTCTGACCCATTGCGGGGTGGGGAGATCCATATCCTGAATCCCTCCGGGAACAGGGATGGTGGCAGAGGGGGGAACCCCCCAAAATGAA
Organism: Psittacula echo; assembly: GCF_963264785.1. NCBI lineage: Eukaryota > Metazoa > Chordata > Aves > Psittaciformes > Psittacidae > Psittacula > Psittacula echo. Next base: position 8,107,407 of record NC_137753.1, read on the forward strand.
AGCACCCAAAGCAGGGGGAATATGGGAAAAAATGCTAAAAGACTGGGATATTAGAGGGGGAAAGAAGTGTTTTGCTGCTGCTCTTCAGGTCCCCAATGGCATCCCGAGCCCGCAGCCAGGGAATGTGGCGCAGCCAGGGAATGTGGAGCTGGGAAAAGGGAAAATAAAAGAGGTGGGGAAAAAATACAAATAAAAATCAAAATAATTACAAAAAAAAAAAAACAACAAAAAAAAAACCCACAACCCCCCCCCCCCCCCCCAAAACTAAGCCTGGATGGGCCAAAAGATCCTGCTACAGTCAGGAACACAGAAAGCCATGGGAAGGGGGAAATACCCTCCCCCAAGGGCTTCGGGCATGGGATAACAGGTAGTCAAATCCGTGGCTGGCTTGGAAAAGCGGGGTTTGGGGGGGTCCCGGTGAGGTCTGGGGGTCCCGGCTGGGTTTTGGGGGGTCCCGGCGGGTTTGGGGTCCCTCAGATGGTGCGGGGGTTGTACTCGGGCAGCTTGCGCAGCTTCTCCTTCTCGGCATCGGTCTCGTCGCGGGCGATCACCAGGGAGTGGGCATAGCCCATGGCCACCTGCAGGAGGGCAACCGGGAAACTGAGGCACGGGGCCATCCGCCTCCTGCCCCCCCCCCCAATCCAGGCGCATGTTTGAGCACCCCATCGCTGTGATGAGCTGTGCACGGCCTCAGCTGACATGTTGATGTAAGGGGAGGCTCCCACACACCCTGCCTCCGGCACCCCATGGGCGTGATGAGCTACATACAGCATCAGCTGCTGTATGGATTTAAAAGGGGCACCCCCCCCCACACCCTCCCTTTAATGCACCCCATGGGTGTGATGACTGGTGTATGGCCTCAGCCCCCCTCTTTATTAAGGGGAGGCCTCCACACAGGCTCCCTTTAGCGCCCCATCACTGTGGTGAGTTGTGTATGGCCTCAGCCGACATATTTACTTAAAGGGGAGGCTCCCATGCGCCCTCTCTTCAGCACCCCATGGGTGTGATGAGTTGTGTACTGCCTCAACTGCTGTATTCATTTAATGGAGCCCCCCACTTTAGCATCCCATGGGTGTGATGAGCTGTGTGTGGCGTCAGCTGCTGTACTGATTTAAGAGGAGGCTCTCACATGCCCTCCCTCCAGCACCTCATGGGTGTGATGAGCTGTGTACGGCCTCACCCACCATCTTTAGTTAAGGTGGGCCCTCCCACATACCATCCCTTTAGCACCCCATGGGTGTGATGTGGTGTTTCCAGCCTCAGATGACATTTATTTAACGGGAGGCCCCACCCACCCTCCCAGCAGCACCCCATGAGTGTGATGAGCTGCGTACAGCCTCAGCCCCTGTAGTTATTTAAAGGGGACCCAACACACCCTTTAATGCATCCCATGGGTGTGATGACTTTTGTACGGTCTCAGCCCTCCTCTTTATTTAAGGAGAGGCCTGCACACACCCTCCCTTTAGCACCCCATGGGTGTGATGAGCTGTGTACGGCTTCAGCTGCTGTACTGATTTAAGGGGAGGCTCTCACATGCCCTTTCTCCAGCACCTCGTGAGTGTGATGAGTTGTGTACAGCCTCAGCCACCGTATTTAGTTAAAGGGAGGCTCTCATGTGCCCTCCTTCCAGCATTCCATGGGTGTGAGGAGCTGTGTACGGCCTCAGTGGCTGTGTTTATTTAAGGGGAGGCCCCTGCACACCCTCTCTCCAGCACCCCATGGGTGTGATAAGTTATGTACAGCCTCAGCCACCGCACTTATTTACTGGGGGGTGTCCCCACTCACCTGCTCTGTGTAGATCCCATCCAAGGTCTTTACCTCCTGGGCAGCTGTCGAGGATTTGGGCTTGTGGTCCCCGTAGCCCTGCCAAATGCATCCCATGGAAAGGGGGGAAATCAGTGCAGGAGTTGTGGGAAGCACCCAGCCCCTCCCACTAGTGGCTGAGGGGGGGTTTGGGGATCAAGGGGTTGGGGGTCCCCACTAAACCCTTCTCACCAGTTCCCCAAAGGTGGGTGAGGGCCCCCAGCTGATGGTGCTCTCATCCGCTGCCACGATGATGCTGCTCTTCCTGCAGGGGATGCAAGGCAAGGTGACCCCATGTCCTCCCCCAGCCCACCCCACCCCCCAGACCCTAGGCAGCTGGGGTGGTTTGGGGGGGGGCTGCACTTACCCACAGGCCAGGCTGCGGATCTTCCAGCCGCAGAGGTCCTGCACAGCCTTAGGGTACATGGTGGACTCCCGGGAGGTGTTGGTGGCACCCCAAAAGAACAAGCCGCCTGCAAACCCCAACATCACCAGTCAACGCACCCCCAAACCACCCCAGATTGATGCTTTAGACCCGCCCAAGGCCTGACCTGTCTCGCTGACAGCGAAGGAGCATGTGTAACCAGCGTATATCTGCGCTGCTCCGCGCCCTGGGAAGTCGAAGAGCTTGACCAACCGAGGCACCATCTCGTCCTTCTGCTCGGTGTGGCCCAGGCGCCCGTAGCCCCCAAAGCCCCAGGAGAAAACGCGCTTCTGAGAGTCCAGGACGAGCTGGGGATGGAGAAACATCACCTCTGAGCAGCTGAGACCCAGCCAGCTCGGTGCAGGGAAAGCTGCGGCAGCCACAGCAAACGGCATCGACTGCAGAGTACGGCAAGTGCTGGATGCAGGCAGTAAATCTCAGTCCTTAAATACAGGCTGCAAGTATTTATACTGATATGGACAACACAAATCTCTATCCATAAATGCACACTGCAAAACTTTATCCTTAGATGCAGGCTGCAAATCTCAGTCCTTAACTTTGTGCTGCAAATCTTCAGCCTTAAATTCATGCTGCAAAGCTGTGTCCTTGAATGCAAGCTGCACGAACGTATCCTTAAATTCATGCTGCAAATCTTCAGCCTTCAATTCATGCTGCAAATCTCTGTCCTGAAATGCAGGCTGCAAATCTCAATCTTTAAATGCAGGCCCCAAATCTTTAACCTTAAATGCACACTGCAAGTATTTACACTTACATGCACAACACAGATCTCTATAAATGCACACTGCAAATCTTTATCCTTAAATGCAGGCTGCAAACCTCGACCCTTGAACGCACCCCGCAAATCTTAAGCCTTAAAAGCACCCTGCAAATACCTATCTATAAATCCACGGGACAAAACTTTACCCGTAACTACAGGCTGCAAATCTTCATCCTTAATGTGCCTGCTGCAGAACTTCCTCCTTAAAACGCAAGCTGCAGATCTCCAGCCTCAAATATGTGCTGCAATCTTTATCCTCCCATGCACCCTGCGGATCTTTATCCTTAAAAGCTCCCACAAGCGCTTCCCCTTCAATCCAGGCTGCAAACCTTTATCCATGCCATTCCTTAGTGCTGCAGCAGCCAATGCCTACCGTGTGGTTGGCCCCGCATGCCACGTCCCGCACCACCACGTTGGGGACGGGCAGGATCTGCCCATCTTTGGTCTTCTCAATGAAGATGGCCACGCGGCGTGGCACCAGCTCGCAGTCGTACTCTATCCGCTGCGCCCGGGCAATGAACTTCCCATCGGAATTATGCCCTGGGGGGGATGAGTACAGGGATGAACACGGGGTATCCCCAGCCCTGCATCCCACTACTCCCAAACCTGCTGCATTAAACCCCTTCTCCTCTCGCAAACCCCTTTTCAGTCACAGCTCCCACCCCACTGCTTTTGCTGGAGGTGAATGGGAGGAGTGATGCTTTGCTTGCCCGGATGGGAAACCCGAGGCAGGGAGCTTTTCCCCCTCTCCCAACCCTATAATAGCCCAAGGAATTAGCAAATCCCACCCCAAAACAGCACCGTACCCAGCTGCCCATACTCAGGGCACCCAAAGGAGTAAAGGTTTCCTTTGCAATCCATGATCATGCTGAATTCGGCACCACAGGCCAGTTTGGTGATGGGCTGCCCGTTGTACATGATCTGTGGGAGAAGTCAAGAAAAGGGGTTAGGAAAAACAAGGAGACAAAGGCAAAAAGCTGATTTTCCACATAGAACCCCCCCAAATTCCTCAAATCTGGGGGGTTATTTTAAATCACTGCTGTTTATTCTCCAACTGCAGCTGCAAATGGATCTCTCCCACAGTGGGATGCTCCAAAAGGGGTTTGGGCTCTGCTAAGGCTATTTTTCAGTGGAAAAAAAACCCCAAATCTGCAGTCTTTTCACCCAAAAAGGTGAGGGAAAGCACGGGAAGGGGCAGTGATACCTGCGTGGGGCTGGGCACGGCGTCTGTCTGGTTCCCCAGCCCCAGCTGCCCCATTTTATTCTCCCCGAAGGCAAACACGGAGCCGCTCTCTGCAAGGCAAAAAACCCAACTAAGCACCCAAAAAGCAGTGGTGTTTGAGGCAAAATGAGCCCATTTCAGCCAACTGATCCTAAACACGAGAGGGTTTTCCTTACCTGTGAGTGCCAGAGTGTGATTTCGACCACAGGCTGCCAGCACGATGGCTTCACCCCCCAGCACCTCGATGAGCTTCGGCGCTTCCACGCGCTTCGTGTCCCCATGTCCCAGCTGCCCCTTTTCATTGCGACCTAACCCAAAATCAGTGTTTTTTGCATCAAAACGGGAAGATGAAGGCTCCTGGTGTGCCCAAAGGGGGGATTGGGGGTGGTTTTGGGGTACCAGCGCTCACCCCAGCTCCAGAGCTTGCCCTCGGTGGTGATGAGCAGGCTGTGAGCAGCGCAGGGTCCTGACACCACGCTCCGCACCTGAATACCTGAGAGGCACCCATACCTGTGTGGCCCCCACAGGTTCTGGCCCAGATTCCGATAGGCAACTGTAAAAAGAACCCGAAACAACCCCAAAACCATTAATTAATGAAACAATAATTACAGTTAAGTGCATCAAAAAGCACCAGGGAATGTATAATTCAATAGAGACGCATCAAAAATCAGCAGCGCCTTCATTTGGCTGTGGAGAAGATGGGTGCACCCCAAGCTGTGGCCCAGCTCACGATATGCAGCTGTAAGTTCCCCTCCCAACTAATTAATCAAAGAATTAATTAAGTCTAAATGCACTAAAAATAAGCAGAAACAAAGAAATGAAACCGCAATGCACTAAAATGCAGCAGGAAAAGTAATGAACTAGAAACGCTCCCCGAATAAGCAGCGCCTTTAGCTCATGTTGCAGGAGATGTGGTGCACCCCAACTTCTGACCTAGGCTGCAAAGCGCACCTGCAAAAGAGCCCCTCCAAGATGCTAATTAATAAAAGCAATTAAACAGAAACGCATTGGAAACGAATAGGACAATTAATTCAATATAAAGGCATCAAGAAGCAGCAATGCCTCTGTTTTGCTCTGCAGGAGCCCCGGCGCACCCCAAGTGCTGGCCCTGATCGCAGCAGGAGCAACCCCCAGGTGTTAATTAAATAACAATTAACCCTAAATCAGTAATAGTGAGGTGGGAAACGCGGCTCAAGGAGCGAGTTGAGCACAGGCAGAGCCCTCACCTTGCTGCTTAGGCACTTCCTTGCGGCCGATCAAGTCCCAGTTGGTGGCCCCGAAGATGAGGAGCTGCCCCCGGCTCTTGGAGCCCTCGAGCTTCTGCAAGGAACCAGGAAGCCATCAGTGACCCAGGGACAGGGGGGACATCGGGGGACTGGGAGCACACAGGGGACATGGGGGACCATCAAGGATGCAGGGGACATGCGAGACATGGGGACTATTTGGGACATGGGAGATATCAAGGATGAAGGGAACATGGGGGACAACAGGGACATGGGGGGTAGGAACATGGGGACATTGGGGATGTGGAGGAACATCAGGAACATGGGGGACATCAGGGATGTGAGGGACAAAGAGGACAGAAGGGACACGAGGCACATCAAGGACATGGGAGACACTGGGGATCTGAGGGACATGGGGGCCATCAGGATGCGGGGGACACTGGGAGACATCTGGGATGTGGAGGATGTGGGGAACACTGAGGGGAAATCTGGGACACTGGGGACAAGGCAGATGCAGGGGACACTGTGGACATGGGGGATGTAGGGACACGGGGGGGATGTTCTGCAGTACCACCCCCAAAGCCAGTGCACCCCATTCCTCTGCAACCCCGGCTCTGGGGGGCAATGAAGTGGCTCAATAAGGGGGAGCACTGCCATGGGGTGCAAAAGAAGGGGTGTGATTTTGGGGGGGGCTGGCTGAGGGCACATGATGAAGGTGGGTAAGGGGGGGGTGCATTGGGGGGGTGTTGGAAGGCGTTAACAGGATGCATTAAAGAGTACAATAAGGGGGGGCATTAAGGGGTGCGATAGGGGGTGCATTGAGGGTGCAGTGTGGGGTGCAGGGGGAGGTACATCACGGGGTGCTCTAGGGGAGGGCTATAAGGGGGTGCAGTGGGGGGATAGGATGGGGGTACAATGGGGGTGCTAAGGGGGGTGTCATGAGATATTAGGGGGTGCAATGGGGGGTGCATTGGAGAGCGTATTGGGGTTTCAGTGGGGGGCTGCAATGCAGGGGTGTAAAGGGGGGCTGCACTAAGGGGTGCATTAGTGAGTACAGAACAGGGGTGCACTGGGGGGTGCAATGGGGGGACTGCATTGTGGGTGCAAGGGGGTACAAGGGGGTATAAAGGGGTACAGAGGGGTGTAAGGGGGTGCCGGGGGGTACAAGGAGAGGTTGTAAAGGGGGGGTATGAGGGGGTACAGGGGGTATAAAGGGAAAATACAAGAGGTATAAGAGGGTACAAGGGGGAGTTTCAATGGGGGGAGACGCTGCGGGTACAAGGAGTGTGCAGGAAGGTACAAGGGGGGTACTGGGGTACAAGGAGGAGGTGTAAGGAGGTGCTGGGGGTCCAGGGGGGTGGAAGGAGGGGTTACAACGGGGGGTGCTGGGGTACAAGGGGAAGTTACAAGGGGGGGGCCCGGGTGTTACAAGGGGGAGTCTGGGGGTGGCTCTGGGGGTACAAGGGGGGTTCAAGGGGGTTCCGGGTCCCTCACGATGCGCTCCTTGCTGTGCTCGGGCTCGCAGATGACGACGCTCGGTCCCCGTCCCGCCGCTCCCGCTCCCCCTCCGCCGGGCCTCCCGGGCCTCCTCCCGCCGGGGCTCCCGTCCCGCGGCCGCCGCTCCCGGGGCGCCTCCTCCTCGCTGCTGCCGCCGCTGCTGCCGCCTCCTCCGCCGCCGCCGCCGCCGCGCTCAGGCCGCGGCCTGCGCCGCGCTCCCGCCGCCGGGCCCGGCCGCCGCCTCCCCGCTGCCGCCGCCCCGTTCCCCGGGGCCGCTTCCCAGGGCGGCCCCGCCGCCTTCCTGCGGGGCATGGCGCCTGCAGCGGGAGCCGCCGTCACCGCCAGGCCAGGCCCGGCCCGGCCCACGGGGGTGCGGAACTGAGGGGAGTGAGAACAAGGGGGGACCCCCCCGGACCCCAACTGCACTTGGGGGAAGAGGAAAGGGGGGAAATGGGGACAAAGGGGAGGAAAAAGGGGGATTGGGGGGGAAAAAGGGGGGATTTGGGGGAGGGAAAGGGGGAATTTGGGGAAAGGGCCGAAGGGAAAAGGTTGGGAAAGGGCGATTTGCAAAAGGGGGGGGAACCGGAGGATTTTGGGGGGGCAAAGGGGGAGGTTGGGGTGCACTGGGAGGAAGGGGGTGCGGGGGGGTTGGAAAGGGGCGATTAACGGGGGGGTCGCAAAGAGCCTGTTTGCAAAGGGGGGGTTAAAAGCGGAGGTAAAGCGGGGGGGGGCAACAAAACGTCCCGGAGACAACGATCCCGCCCCCCAACAGTGCACGGGGGGGGTCGGGTCGTGTTGGGGGTCCCCGCTCCCCCCCAAACCCCACCTGCTCGCGGGGGGGGCCCCGCTTGCGCTCCGGCTGCCGCTGCCCTTTGCTATTGGTGGAGGGGTTGGTGTTGGGGGGGGGATTGATGCTGGTTTGGGGTAGGGGGGGTCCAAACCCAATCCCAGCCCCTGCGCGGCCCCGCTGTCTCCTTCCCCCCCCCCCTTTACTTTAACTCTTTGATTTCCCCTTTATTATTGCTCGGAACAATGGGATCCCTGTCTGGCCCCAGCACCACGTGGATCCGCCTTCCTTCTCCTTTCTCCCCTTCCCTATTCCTTTTCTTTCCTAGGATTTTAAGCCCCCCCCATCCCTTTTTCCCCCTCCTCCCCCCATCCACCCTTATCCCCCCCCCCCGAATTCCAAACCTGATTTTAGGGCGATGGGCGCAGCATAAAGCAAGCAACAACTCGGGGCCTTTGCAATGTTTGTGGTGGTGCTTCCTGTTGTAGAGAAAAAGGAGGTAAATCTTACCCTTTCCTTCCCTTTTTTTTCTTCGCCCTCCCTTAGCGCCCACCCACCAGATGCACTTAAAATGTAAATACGAGCCTCCAGCACAAACGCTGCGGTACAAAACAGAAACACATGTACGGGCAGGAAGGGGAAGGGGGGAAAAAAATCGCCCTGCTTTAGGGAAAGAAGAGGCTGCAGGGTCCGGCCCGGCACACACAGCTCCATCTTTAGGACAGGAAGACTCGGGGAGGACGAGAGCGGAGGAGGGAAAACAGCGAAAAGGGGGTTTCCTGCTCGGGAAAAGGAGGTTTTCGCAATGGGAAAAGCACGGGAGTGGGTTTGGAAGGGGGAAATAGGCTCTGTTGCGAAGGGATCCCCCCGCCACTCCCGAATGAACACAGTGCCCTTAGTGCAAGGGGGGTTTCTCTCCATAAATAAATGGAGATGTTGCCTTTATTGCAGTGATTTTTTCCTATAAGTAAGTGGACATATTGCCTTTATTGCACTGATTTTTCCCTATGATATAAATTGACATGTTGCCTTTATTGCAGTGATTTTTCCCTATAAGTAAGTGGACATATTGCCTTTATTGCACTGATTTTTCCCTATGAAATAGTATATTGTCTCTATTGCAATGATTTTCTTCCCTATGAAATAAATGGATATATTGCCTTTATTGCACTGATTTTTCCCTATGAAATAAATTGACATATTGTTTCTATTGCAATGCTTTTTCCCTATGAAATAAATGGACATACTGCCTTTATTGCACTGATTTTTCCCTATGAGATAAGTGTACTTTTTGCCTTTCTTGCAGAGTGTCCACCCCAGTAAATAAATACACTCACTGCTGTTACTGCTGAGTGGTTTTTTCCCCCAAGAAATACACATTTTGCATTATTTGCTTTATTGCAATGTGGTTTATTCCTGAGAAATAAAGGTACAGATTGGCTGCATTGCAGCGTTTCTGTCTTCCCCCCCCCCCCCCCCCCCAAGAAATGAGTGCGCATTTTGCCTTCATTGCAATGGTGTTGCAAAGGAAAGGAGCCCTTCTCCCTGCTGCAAAGGAGGATGTTTTACAGGAGCAAAGTCACATTCGTCTCCTTGCAAAGCAAGGGAAGGTTCCAAAGAAGCTGTGGCTGCCCCATCCCTGGCAGTGTTCAAGGCCAGGTTGGACACAGGGGCTTGGAGCAAGCTGCTCCAGTGGAAGGGGTCCCTGCCCGTGGCAGGGGTTGGAGCTGGAGGAGCTTTGAGGTCCCCTCAACCCAAACCATTCCATGATTCTATGGATATTTGCTGCATTTGCACTTTGTGATGCATTTTCAAATGTGAAGACCCAGGCCCATGGGATGCCGGTGGGCACCATTTGCAAAACCCACCATGAAATTCCCAGCTGCTGGAAAACCCTGGTGTTACTTCAGGACAAAACAACCTCCGCAGTGCTTTAAAGGGGATAAACGAATATCTACTCACCAAATCAGCCACGAAGCATCTCAGCGCGGCAGCCTCCGATGCTCTGGCTGGGTTTGGAAGATCAAAGGTTGGATGGGGAAAAATCTGGGATGTATTCCCAAGGGAAGGAGGGAAAGAGGCGCCTCAGACCTTCAGCATCCCAAAAGAACTGGTGGATTTAAAAGGGCTTTTTGCTGCTGAGGAGTAATTTGGTGGTGAGGATTCCTCTCACCTATGGGATGTGTTGCAGCGTGCAGCCCGAGCGCCCGGCCAAATTCCCCTCCCAGGCACCTCCTTGCCCCTTTCCCTGAAAATTTGGGATATTTTAGGAATTATTTAGCAGGTTTTAGCCCTAATTCTGGCCAAAAATGAAAATTAAAAGCATTGCTCCCAAGTAGCAGATGAGGGACTCAGTTTATTTAGGGGTTTTCCATGGTACCAATAGCAGCATCATGTAACTCAAATGCTGCCAGTGCTGGAACCTGGGCTGTTGTCCCTAAAAATGGGATTTTCCCCCCTGGAATGCCCACTGGGTTGGACAGGGTGGATGGGAAGGTTTGGAGGCAGTTGCATCAGGCTGCGGGTTAAACTGGTTTTTAACTTGGATAAGGAGAAACTGGTCTTACCTGTTAATTCCCAAGGGAGTCTGGGATGGGGAGAGACTCACCTTGGGTAACCTTGGCCTTGTTTCGCCTTCTGCAATCCCCGCTCCGGCCGCGCTTGCATCCCCAGCCAATGGTATTTGGGGTATCCCTGGGGACGGGGATGCTTGGATGCGCCCACAGCAATGGGAAAAGGGGGTTTGCAGCAAGAGCCTCTGCAGGAATCCCGGTGTCCAGGGGGAGAGGGTGCGGCGTGGGAATGGGATCCAGGGGCATTTGCATGCCCTGCCCGCAGCCAGGGAGCCAGAAACCGGCTGGTGCATCCCACGGGAGATGCTGCAACGAACCCAGGTCCCTTTCCCGACTCCTTTTGCACCACCGGTGTCGCTAAGCAAGTGTTTTGGGTGCTTTGGGAGGGGATTTATCCTCCGGCTGAAGCGCACGTGGAGTTTTCCCAAGCATTTAGTGTAAGTGAGGCGGGAATTGAAGGCCTGGTTTGCCTGCGGCCAGCGGGATGCTGGTGGGAGATGGGGCTCCAGGAGGATTTTGCTGGGAATTGCATGGCTGGGAGATGTGGAGGAAGCAAGGGATGGGCTGAAAGGATGAATGCGCGCTTCCAAGCTTGCATCCACACGCCTTGCAAGGCGGGTTCGTGCGCCTCTGAGGGGTTTTTGTTGGGACACCGGTGAGAAAACCAGTCCAGCTGCTCCGCTGCATCCTTGTGCCATGCACCGAGAGCTCTGGCATCTTCATGGGCAGCAGCTTCTGGGGCCTCCCTGCAAGGCTTTCCCAAAGTAAAACCTCTGGAGAAGCTGGGACACCCCTTGGAGAAGGTGTCCCAAAGCGTTCCCACGGAGGATGCCAGCAGAGGGCATCCCTGGACCGGCTCCATCACCCCAATTACATCCATCTCTATGAATATATATATATATACGTATTCACATGGATTGATTATATTTAAACCACCACCTCCCTCCATGCACATCACCTGATTCACACCCAGTGCACTCCAGCGGATATTTAAACACCAAATACTCCAAGTTCCTTGAAAAAGCCTCTGTTCACACCCATAAAAACAGGTTTATTGGGTTCCTCTGTTACCTATTGTAAAGCTTTATGGGGAGGGTGTGAACCTAGCAAGGGAGGAGGGGTAATTTACATGGGGTTTGCATTTTAAACCCGGAACCAGCAGCTGGGGCAGGACGGGTGTGGGATGAGGGTCCATCAGCTGGGCTCCATCAGGAGCACTGCGAGAGTGGGAGGAGGTTGCTGCTTATTTAAGGGCTGAGCATGGGTGCAGGCTGGTTGGTTGCCCAAATCTCCTATGGAGCTGTTCTTGGGGGATTGAAGGTCTGGGTCCTTGATGCAATAAGTACCCTTTGGTAGGCAGGGTTAAATCACTGTGGGTGACTCCAGCCCTACAACCTCCATCCCTGGTGTTTTGTGGATGCATAAAACCAAGCTGATAGACTGCTTTTGGCTAAAAGGAGGTTGCTTTGTGTGTAAGCAGGAGGTGCATGAGATTCCTTCCATGCAAGGAGCTGGAAAAGCACCCTTAATCCTTGCAGGGGGCAACGATGCAGCCTGGCAAGCGGGGTTTGATGGGGCTCTTTGCTGGCCCCAGCCCCCTTGGCTCGCACAGGAGATGCTCTGCAGGGTGATGGTTTATATTTAATCTACTTTGATTTAGAATGGGTTTATTCTGGGGGGGGTGTTTCAGCTCCCAGCACCCCAGGGTGGCCCAGCCCTGCCTGACTCAGGGCTCCCAGGCACCCACACGCCGGCTGCGAGCACCCAAATCCCAACTTGCTCCCAGTTTTGCTGGGCACGGGGTGAGTGTTTGGGGGTTCAGGGTGGTGAATGCACCGGGGTGCACCCTGGTGAGGGGGGCTGCAAGGTGCTGCTGGGGGTGTAGGGTGCCCAGGTTGGGGGTGATGCGGTCTAATTCGGTGCGTGCACGAGCTCACCCCTTTTGCCAATGCAGCCATGGTGGCCAACTGAGTAATTGCCAGCCGGCACTGCCTCACCGGTGGGTTAGTCCCTGTATATCCGCATGGATCTGTAGGTACATGGTATCTGTGTAGAGCTGTGGGTGCATTGGGACCTTTCTCGGTGCTGTCTGCACCCCATGGATGCATTTCTGCCTGCAAAAGGAGAGGGCACTTTGGGTGCTCTTTGCTTCCTTCTCTTTGCCTTTGCAGAGCTGGTTTTAGGGTGCAGTATCCCCCCCTTGCTCCTTTGGGAGGGCTTGATTCATGAGTCAAATGCAACCTGAAAAATCAGAACTAATCACTTTAATTTCTATCAATCATTGCCACTGAGATGCTTTCGCGGCTACCCAGACCCCCAAAATGGTCTGTGGAGGGTCTCCACCTTCCAGATGTTGGGATAGGGGGGATAAAGCCCTCTCCACCACGATCCTGGGGTGCTGTTCCCTCTGGCAAAGAGGTTTTCCTGGCAGGGCTCAGCCCCTCCATAAGCAGCAATCCCAAAGGAAAAGGTGGGCTTTTCCGGCTGCCCGCAAGTCATGCGAAGGGCACTGGGATATAGAGATATATATATATTTATTTCCTTTTGCTGGGCTTGTTTGGCTGGTTCCAAGCTGCAATAAACCTGACAGCTACTTAATGTGTTTGCCAGCAGGGCTGGGCAACAGCAGCTGGGGTGTGCTGGCCTTGGCAGCGGCAGGAAACTCCTTTCCCAGTGGGAAAAACAGCCCCGAACACGGATGGAATAGGTAAGATGGGGGCATTTTGTAGCCAGGATATTGCGTTTAAACACATACAGGTGTAGGGTCCTTGCACTGATTGAATATATAGTGTATTTTGGGGGGGGTTTAGTGGTGTGGGGGAACTGCAGTCGAATGGGGATGTGGAGCCACATTTGGGGCCTTTGAGCCCTGCAGCTGCTGGCTTTGGTGTAAAATATCCCGGAGAAATTCCTCTTTTCCTGGCAGTTTTGGAAGCTCCTGCTGCAAAATCCCCCCAGGTCCAGGCTGGTTTTGCACTGTCGGCAATGAGAGGGTTAACAGGTTGCTCCGGCATATAAGGGGTTAAAAGGCAAGGCCGGGGCTGAATCCTGCTGGGGGTTATTTATTAGGATCGGGAACACCAGGGGTGTAAATCAGAGCTGGCGGGGAAGGAGAAGAAGGGGAGGGAGTGGCGGGGGGGGAGATGCCCAAAATCCCGGCATCCCTCGGTGCAGCCGCTGGACCGCGGCTCCCATCCGGCTGCGAGCCCTCGGCCGCTGGGATCTGGGGGTGCTGGGGTGGGTGGGTGGGTACCGGTTGGGTGTCACCCACCCTGGGCACCCCATTGGAGGGGTCTTTGGGATCCATCCCCATCCGGGGGGGATTTCGCCTTCTTTTCCCTGACGTTGCCTCCCCGCCGGGGCCCTGCTCGGCCGATGCGGATACAAAGCCGGAGGAGCCGCGGCCTTCCCAGGTCAGCAAAACCCCATCTCCCCTCCCCTGCTTGCCCATAAAGCCATGTCTCCATATGGATAAGCCTCAGATCTATAGGGGCTCACATCCTCTTGCAGGAGGAGGAGGTTGCCCTTTGCCTTCCCGCTGCCGCCGGGGCTTCAGTGCTTTGGTTTTATATCGAAATACCTTATAGTTGTTAAATTACTATTAAATGCATAACCCCAAAGCAGCAGCAATAAGGAGAGAGGAGGTGGCTCCTGCTGCATCACGCTAATTCCGCACCCATTCCTGGGCTTTTTCACCCCAAATCTGCATTGGGTGCAAACCTCTCCTGGGTTTTCCCAGCTGGGATTTGCGGCACCTGCGGGAAAACACAATTTCGGGGGGGTTTGAGCTTCCTCCAGGATCATTTTGATGGCAAATCATGGGAATTTCCCCCTTTTTAGTGGTTCATTTGGATATTGGTTGCACTGGGGCGCAAGGTTGCATTGCTGGAAGGTTGCAAAGGGGGTGAAGTGGCTGCAATATCATTTCCCATCTGTTTACACCAGTTTTAAGGGGGTTTTAATGTGTTAAATGTGGTTTAGGGAGCTGGCAGGTTGCAAAGAGCAGGTTTTGCCCCAAAAATACGGCCTAAAAAGGGGCACAAATGCATTTTGAAGGTGAAAAAAGCAATATTTGACGAGGTGCTTGAAGGGGGGTCTGCAAAACAGGGTGAGAAACGAAGAATAGTGGGGTCCATGGCTCAAGTTTGGTGGTGTCAGTGCCTGGTGCTGGTTTTTGGGTCCCTTTTCAGGCATAATAAGGTGACCCCTGAGCAGCGGGAGGAGTTAAAATCACTTTAAAAGGGCGCAAAAGGTTTTAATTTGGTGCTTTGCAATAAAGCAGACCCCAAATTGTTGGGAATTGTTTGGGAAGCACTAACAAGGGAAGGAAAAAACCCATTTTTTATGCATTTGTTGTTGTTTCTGTTTAAATTCTTCCCCTTCCAAATTCCTTTCCGGGATAGTTTTGCACTGAGTGAACTTTGCAATTGCTTCGCAAAGCATTAAAGGGCGGAGATTGGGATAAGCATCAAATTGGGGATGTTTTTGGCACTAAATTAGGCTTTTTCTTGCTTTTGGGGTTTCTTGGTGAAAAATCTTTGCAGAATGGGTTCTTTTTTCTTATTTAAATGCTATAATTCTGATTTTTTGCTGATTTTTCCCTCCTTTTCCCCTGCATTTGCACTCATGGCACGAGCTGGACAAGGGAGGGATTTTTTCCAGGTCATCAGTGATGTTGAAAAGGGAAATCAGAGGGAAAACGGTGGCAGTTTTCCCGGTTTTGGGTCTTTAGTTGGAATATTTGCCCAGAAGAACCATTTTGAGGTGAAAGAGGGAAACACCGTGTTGAGGAAAAGCTTTTCCTAGAAGATGATGCCTTTTGGTGGGAGTTTTTGAGGTATAATCACGAAATTGCCTTGAATCTTGAGTTTTCATGGAGTTTTTTTAGGGGGAACTCCCTCTTTTGGCTTTTTTACTGGGAAAAACCCATTTTTTGGGGAAAAATCCATCTTTTGGCTTATCTTGGGGGGAAAACCCCATCATTTTGCTATTGTTTCATTCCCACCACCTACTGAGCCATCCCTTATTGCTGCCAACCCCCACCACATCAAAATGCCCAATTTGGGGAAATCTGGAGGATTGAGGATAACTTTTCTTCATTGGAGCCCCCATTCCCACTGTGCCAACTTCAAATCTCTGCAATTGATTCCTTGGAAAACTGGGAAATGAACCACTCAGCCCTTAGAACATGGATAACGTGAGGCACAGACCCACTTAGGGCTCGGAAAACAGCTTACCTTGGAGCGACTCTTTGCTGGCTTGTTTAAAATCATTAATTTAAAGGACTGGGATTTAGGGAGAAAACAGTCCTGCTTTACTCTGGCTCTCCCTGGCATCCTGTGTGCTGGAAATCATTGGAATAGTTTTCCTGTGTTCTCTCTCTACCCCTGTAGTCTCTACCCCTGTAGTCTCTACCCCTGTAGTCTCTACCCCTGTAGTCTCTACCCCTGTAGTCTCTACCCCTGTAGTCTCTACCCCTGTAGTCTCTACCCCTGTAGTCTCTACCCCTGTAGTCTCTACCCCTGTAGTCTCTACCCCTGTAGTCTCTACCCCTGTAGTCTCTACCCCTGTAGTCTCTACCCCTGTAGTCTCTACCCCTGTTTTCTTCTTTGGCCAAGGTGATGGTAGAAAATCATCCAGCTGGGGAAATAAGCCTTGAAGCTGCCACTGGGATGCGGCATCATCGTTTGGAGAAATTAGAAGGAGTTGGGGGAAACTTTGGGGAGAAAAAAGCTAATTCTTATTTCTATTTCCTACCCCCCCCCCCATCCCTTATAAATAGCACCAGGGTTATTTATAAGGAGGGATTAACGTGGCGGTGATGCAGACAGGAGCAGGAGGGATTCCCAGGGTAAATCCTGCTGTGTTTCCCTGCTGTGATTTTATGGAGTTTTGAATCTGTTTTGTCTTTTGGGAGCCCTTATATTAAAGAAAAAGGGGATTTGGTGGGAAGATGCTTTCCTGGAGGATGACTCCTGGGGCTGGCACCCATCCCTACCAGCTGGGACCTGTCGCTCTGTCGTGGTGGCTAAATATAACCAAACTAAAGCCAAATAGTTGCCGGGCGCTGAGCTCTGCACATGCTCCTGCTTTTCTGCTTTATTTAGACCGGGATCTATTTATTTTCCCTCCCCATGCAGGTTGGGAGGGAGACGGGGCTGAACCAGGGCTCGTGATGCTGCCTCCAGCTTGTTGGCAACGGGGTGAGGACCCAGCAGCTCCTGCTGGCTTGAAATCCGTATTTCCGAGGATGATCTCATATCCCGACATCCTTCTTGGATTACAATTGCATCCCCACGTCCCTCTTGCATTATTCTGCATCCCCTTTTTGCTATCTCAGCCTGGTTTGGAGCATCTCGCTGCTGTAGGGCACCCCCTTTTCCCCCACCAGCTTTCCCCCCCTCCCCATCCCATGGGATGCATTTTACTACTGGGATGTTCCTGCCCCTCCGAGCAGTTTTGCTGTGACAAATGATGCCAAATAACCCTCTTTCTTTTAATTTAGCCAGCCCCAGTTAAAGGTCATGGGGGTTGTTTTGGAGACCTGGTGATTCCCCTTGGAAGCAGCCGGGAAAATAACCAGCCCTGGGACAAAACTGGGCTGATGGGAGCTTATGTCAACTGTCAAAATGGGATATGACCTTCTCCTGCCCTGCTAGTGGGATAAAATCGGGATCGAGCTGCAGGGGCCTGGCTGTGCATCGACCTCCTCTTCCCCTCTCTGAATGCAGAAGCCATCGCGTTGCTGGAAGGGTGAACAAAACCAGTAAGCAAACTGGTTTCTGGAGGAACCCCATCAGAATCTCTCTGCCGGGCTTATTTTACCCATTTATTAATGCTTTTAACTTGCTTTGCTCTTTTTTTGGAGGCACTGCTGCAGGAATATTGCCCCTCACAGTGGTGGATTTATGGCTTGGGTGGCGTCGCATCCATAGGGATAAAATCTGGAGCTTGCAAAAGGGAGGGTGAAGGGAATCGCCTGCTCCCACGCTCATGGGAAGCAGGTTAGGTGACATCTGAGAGCAGCCTTGGCTGCCAGCTGCTTTCTGCTTCGAGGGGCAGGCAAAAGAGTTCAAGGGGGAAAAATAGGTGTCCCTGGGTCCTCCTCCCTAATAAATCCCTATTAATGTGTTTATGGAGGCAATGGGCTCATTGCAAAAGGGCCTGGAAGAGGATTTGCAGCAGTAACACGGGTCAGGGAGGGGAAGAAGAGGTTTATCTTTAATTCGTTTGATGTCTGGGCAAGGGGTGGATGGGTTTTAGCTCGATGCTTTGGGGGGTTTGCAGTGGGATGGGGTTGGGGTTGCAGCATCAGCTTGGGCATGTGCAGTGATTGCAAGGGCTTTACAGCTCCTTCTCCAGGGGTAAATGCGTTCTACCTCCCTACCTGCTTTAAGGGGTTTTGGTAGAGGGGGAATAAATAGATCCTTTTCTTAAGGATCATCCTGGGGCTGTGCATCCCCTGTATCCACTTCCCAGAGGAAATGAGGGTCCAGGCAAGGGAGAAATGATCGCTGCGGGTCATGGCTCTGTGGAGCAGGGAGGTGGCATCCGTCGTGCACCAGCTGCTGCTTCCAGTAGGAGCAAATCAGCAGAGTTTGGTTCTTTGCAGCCTTTCTCAGGGTCATTCCTCTCCACTGCATCCTCCCTCAGGCATGGGGGTCCCAGCTCTGTCCTTCCTCTTCCTCTTGGCGACCTTCATGCCGGGCGTCTCTGGTTACGGGAGCGGATGAGCCATCGATCCCAAGGAGGATTCGTGGCGCTTCCCACCCTCCAGGACCTTCAAGCTTGATGCTCGGAGCTGGATTTGCCATGCAGGGGATGGATTTGCTGCACATGAGCTGGATTTGCAGTGAAAACTGCGACCTGGGACTGACTCTTCTGCTTCCTTGCAAGGTTTTGCAGCAGCCAGAGCTGGATCCATCACACTTGCGGTCTCCCCGTGTTGCCTCCTCTCACAGGCATGGATTTGGAGGTGTTGATCTCCCCTTTCAACCCATTTCTCCTCTCCCACAGGAAAGCCTCAGGGAAGGGCCCAGGTGCATCTGGACCCCCTGCGCTATGGCATCATCCGAGCTGTCCCCTCGCCCTGCAGTAGGTACTGTCAACCCATGGGAGCTGGGGTGATTTTGGTGGCGGGACACCTAAGTTTGGGCAGAAAGAGGGTGCATCACCATGGGGCATCCTCCACATCCCCATTGGAGCTTTTTGGGATCATGAAAACTTGAAGGGCTGCTGAATCTTGCATGATTTGGGGATGATGCTCTTTTCTGTCCACCGCGTCCCTCCATCACCACAGGGGGACAACAAGTGACAAGGTTTCTGCTCACAGGTGACCATCTCGCCCCAGAGACCCCCAGCCCCTTGCCCCACGGGGACGAGGACGTCGGTGAAGCCTTTGACTTTGAGGATACTGAGGAAGAGGAGGAAGAGGAGGACTCAGCGGCTGATCCTAGCAGTGAAGTTGTCCTCCGGGCACCCCCTCGCAGGCGCCGTGCAACCAGCTCTGGTGGTGGTGAGGAACACAGGCTGGGGGGGTCCTCTGTGTCCCCACCATGTCCCCTTTGGATGCCCAGGGTGGCACTGGTGCAAGCCTGCGTGCCAACACCATTTCTCTTCCCTTTTCCTCTCTGCAGATGGGCTGGTGCTGGAGACCCAGGAAGGGTATGTGAGGTCTGGGGGGAGAAAGATGCAAATTTGGCTGGAAGGAGGGCTTGCAGCATGTATGGGGTGCAGGAAGAGGGGCAGGACATCACTAAGGATGGGGGGACCCTCTCCCTGTGCTCCCCGATGCTGATGCATCCTCCTGCCCTGCAGCAAATGACACTAAAAAAGCTATTTTGGGGCCTTGCATCATTCCCATGTGGGATGTTTGGATCTACTTAAAAAGCTGCTGTGACCCTGCAACCCAGGACCCCCCAAATCCATGAAGAAGGAGGCAGGCAGTTGGGGAGGGGGTCACAAATGCAAGCTTTATCCCGTGCCTGTGAACCCCAATAATAGGGATAGAGTGTTATGGGGGGTGAGGGCTTGGGTGCACCCGATCCCAGGGGATTTTCACCCTGAGGTGCTTCCTGACCCCATTCCTTGCAGGCTGCCGGTGGGGGTGAGCAATGGGGAGGCTGGTGGAGACCCCCACATCAGTGCCCAGACCTGGAAGAGGAAAAGCGGTCACGAAGGTGGGTGAAATGCTGGGAAAAGGAGCCTGCCAAAGCTTGGGAGAGGTTTCTCCACCCTGGTTTGATCCTTGGGTGCTGACCTGAGTCTCTGGGGTTGGATTTGTCCCCCCAAAGGTGAGCGCTTCGAGTTCCCGGAGGTGGAGGATGATGTGATCTACGATGATGTCCCCTGTGAAAACCTTGACGCTGAGCAGGATGGTAGGGACAGACCTATGTATCCCCCCGCCTTGGTTCCCCATTTTCCATGGGTTCCCATGGGACCACGAGCCCATTTTCCAGCTGGGAAAACCAAGGCATGCTCTGCAAAGAAGCACATCCTACAGGAGGATGCAGAGGGGGTAACAATGGGCAAACCACTGGGGTTTGGGAGGGATGAAGGCAGATGTGTTCCCAGCGGGGCTGCGAGACCCTGAGGCTTTGGGGTCCCTGAGGAGAGGGAGTTGCCTTCCTGGATGGAAAAGGAGCTGGTGTTTGCTTGCCAGGCCTGGGGACGGAGCACAGCCTGATCTACGAGGAGGTGCAGCGCGGCGAGGGGACGCGCCTGGGTGAGGACTTGGGCTGGAGCTCCAGCGAGTTCGAGAGCTACAGTGAGGATTCAGGCGAGGAAACCAAGCCAGAGGCTGAGCCAGCCAAGCAGCGGGCGTCCTTCCAGCCCAAGGTAACACCTGACTTTATTTATTGTGATTGTTTCCCTTCTATTCCCCTGGGTTTGCTGTATAAAGGCACCGGAGCAGCCAGGCTTGATGGTGACGCAGAGGATGCTGCGGTTCCCTGGCTCACCCAGTCCGAAGCCAGCCTGAAACCTGGGGGGTTCATTTCTTTCTGTTTCTTCTTCCTTCCCGTATTCTTTTCCCCTTCGGTTTCGCATCCTGGCACTGCTGGAGCGTGGCTGCTGCCCTTTCCCTGCGCTTCCTCCTTTCCCTGCTCGAGCGGAGCTGGATTATTGGGAAGAGCTGCCTGTACTGTGCTGCTTTGGGATGATTTCTCCTCCTCTTTTTTGTGTTTTGGCTGCTTACCTGGATCTCTTCTCTGCCTCCTCTGCCTTCTCCTCCCGCCTGGTTTGCTTTGGGCTCAGCTTTCTCCAGACCTGAATAGACTAAAGGAGAGATACGCCAGGACTAAGAGGGACATCCTGGCTTTAAGAGTTGGGGGGAGAGACATGCAGGAGCTGAAGCAGAAGTACGATTGGAAGGTACTGTCCCTCCTCTGTCCCTTGTCCCCCAAATCTTCCCAGGGGTGGGAAAACACCCTCATGGAGTTTATCCAGGCTGAATTCATCCCATTTTATCCCCCAGAAGAGAAGACCATTGAGTTAAACTTCACAGAGCTGCCTCTCGTGTCCATCTGCCTTGCAACTGCCCAAACCATTTGCTTTTTGGGTGTTTGTCTTTTTCTTTTAAGGGGCGTTTGGACCAAGCGAGGTTTCCTGTGGGATAGATGGATCTGAGAAGGTTTTTCCCCCTGATACAGGGTGGAAATCAGGTGGGAAAGGAGATTCCTGAGCCTTTCCCAGCCCCAAACCCTCCAGGCTGGTACTTCATGGCCAGTTTGGGGTTGGGAAGGAGATGCTGATGTCAGCTTGGGCTAAACCTGCTGTGATTTGAGGTGTGAAAGTCCAACACCCCCCAGCCTTTGCTCTTTCCCACATAAAACCCCAGCCAGAAGAAGGGGATGGATGCACTTGTGCCTCCCTTCCCTCCCTCCTCTTTGCTTTCGCTGCATGCTCATGCTTTGCCCATGCCTGCTTGCCTGCAGTTGTGTCCCTGCAGAGGGAGGAGAGATGCTGGAGCCATCTTCCTTCCTCAGCCACGTGCCTCATCTTCCTCCCCATGGAGCTGCATGGGAAAATGGGGATGATGCTCAGAGGGGGTGTTCCCAGGAGGATGGTACCACTGTATCTGAACCCAAAATAGGGATGATGCTCAGAGCGGGTGTTCCCAGGAGGATGGTACCACTGTATCTGAACCCAAAATAGAGATGATGCTCAGAGGGGATGTTCCCAGGAGGATGGTACCACTGTATCTGAACCCAAAATAGGGATGATGCTCAGAGGGGATGTTCCCAGGAGGATGGTACCACTGTATCTGAACCCAAAATAGGGATGATGCTCAGAGGGGATGTTCCCAGGAGGATGGTACCACTGTATCTGAACCCAAAATGGGGATGATGCTCAGAGGGGATGTTCCCAGGAGGATGGTACCACTGTATCTGAACCCAAAATGGGGATGATGCTCAGAGGGGATGTTCTCAGGAGGATGGTACCACTGTATCTGAACCCAAAATGGGGATGATGCTTGGAGGGGGTGTCCCCAAGGGAATGGTAACAACTGCATCCAGACCCAAAATGAGAGATGATGCTCAGTGGGGGTGTTCCCAGGAGGATGGTACCACTGTATCTGGACCCGAAATGAGGGATGATGCTCAGAGGGAATGTCACCAAAGGGACGGTACTGCTGTATCCAAACCTGAAATGGGGGATTATGCTCAGTGAGGATGTCCCCAGGAGGATTGTACCACTGTATCTGGACCTGAAATGAGGAATGATGCTCAGAGGGGACGTTCCCAAAGGGATGCCACTGTACCCAGACCCAAAATGGGGTTCTGGTGCTGCCTCGAGCCTCCCACTCCCTCTCATCCCCCTGCCCAGATGACCCAGCTGATGAAAGCAGCCAAAAGTGGCACCAAGGATGGTTTGGAGAAGACCAAGATTGCAGTGATGAGGAAGGTGACATTCCTGCACCGGAAAGAAGCACCAGGTAAGTGGGGAAAACCCTCCCCTTGCTTTTGAGAGCCAAAAAACTCCCTTTTTGAGGGTATTTTCTTAAAAAACACATTACGAATCCTATTGCTTTCATCTTTGCTGATCTGTTCTCTGCATTTTAAGCTCTTACTTGATATCTTTGCACCCCCATGCAAGCTTGGTTGGTTTGTCTTGCTCCAAACACCCATTTCCTTTTGGGAGCAAGACAGTGACCCCTCCATGCAGCACCCATGGGTGCCCCCTTTGGACACAGAGCAGGATCTGCCCTGAAACCCTGGTTTTTGGGGGTGTTTCCCTAACCCTCCTGCTGTCGTGTAGGGGATGGGGAGCGGAGGAGGAGGGTGGTGGAGGCGGAAAAGCACCGCCGGAGCTCAAGGGTCTCCCTGGAGCATCACAGGGGAGGTAGGATCCTGGTGGGCAGCCTCGTGGCTCGGCTGGGGCTGCCCAGGGGATCCGGTGCGTGTGTCCCAGCCTTGCTGCATGGCCCCAGTGTGGCTTAGCTTAAATGCTTTTAGTGTCCCCGGGATGCTGGAGAGCATCTTGCCCCCAGAGTGCTGCAGAGCATGGGAATGTTCTGTCCCCAGGGCATGGAAATGAATCAGAATCATAGAATTAATAAGGCTGGAAAAGACCTTTGAGATCACCAAGTCCAACCTTAACCGCAGGACCAAGTCTAGCACTAAACCATGTCACTAAGGGCCTCGTCTACATGGTTTAGAACCATAGAATAGCTTAGAGTTGGAAAGGACCTGGAGCTCCTCCAGTTCAGTCCCTGCCACGGGCAGGGACACCTTCCACTGGAGCAGCTTGCTCCAAGCCCCTGTGTCCAACCTGGCCTTGAGCACTGCCAGGCATGGGGCAGCCACAGCTTCTCTGGGCACCCTGGGCCAGCGCCTCAGCACCCTCACAGGGAAGAACTTGTGCCTTATCTCCAATATGAGCCCATTGGTAATGGGTTTGAGCCTGTTACCCCTTGTGCTATAACTACAGTCCCTGATGAAGAGTCCCTCTCCAGCACCCTTGTAGCCCCCTTCCGACAATGGAAGGCTATGTGAACACTTGCAGGGACGGTGACTCCAGCACTGCCCTGGGCAGCCTGTTCCAATGCCTGAGCACCCTCTGGGGCAGGAATTGTTCCTCAGCTCCATCTAAACCTGCCCTGGTGCAGCTTGAGGCCGGTTCCTCTTGTCCCATCCCTTGTTCCTTGGGAGCAGAGCCCAGCTCCCTCCCAGGTAGCTGTAGAGCAGGGTTTCTGTGGCGCCGAGGGCAGTGATCCTCCCTGCCAAAATTAGGGAAGGAAAAAGGTCACCCGGCACCAGCGCCCTCCCCTCCAGCCCCGTCGTCCCCGTTACCGGCTATTTATAGGCGCCGGGATGGGGCCGGGGCGGCCGATTGCGGCCATGTGGAAGAAGCGCCCGTCTCCGTACCACGATGCCGCCCTGGCGCGCTCACCCTCCTCCTCCTCGGCTGCTTCGGCCTCGGGTAAGAGGTCTCCGTGCCGGGCACCAGGCACCCACCTCTCACCTTCCCTGTTTCCTTCTGCGTGCTGCTCTTGGCTCCTTTCCCCCTGTTTTCCTTGCTTGCACCCATCCTTGGAGCGAGGACGAGGGCGCTTTTCCCCATCCAGGGTGGCTTTTTGGGGACAAGGAGCCTTTTTGTCCCCTCCCTGCAGGGAGCTGGCTCTGTCCCTGCTCGCAGCCTGACTCATGCTGGTGTCCGGTGACAGTGGCCAGGCCTGGGGAGGGACACGCAATGCTGGGAGGACGCTGGATCCATCTCCAATCACAGCTCCAAACCAGACGCATCCCAAGCCAAGCAGCTCATGGGGCTACAGGCTTTACTTTAGACCCCAAAACAGGCGAAAATGGGGTTTATTTGGTGTGTGGTTGTGGGTGTTTTCCCTGCAGGGGACTCGGAGGAGGAGGACACGGGTTTCCTGGAGGTCACGGTGTCTGACATGAAGCACCCACCACCAGAGCTGGGCCCCATGCCCGAGGGGCTGAGCCCGCAGCAGGTCTGTGTGGGGCGGGTTGGAGGTTTGGGGGGGTAAACCACGGCTTCCCCTTGGTCCCATGATTGAGCAACCAGGGAAAGGGCGAGTCAGCAGAGAGCGATGCTGCTGTGTCAGCACTCCTGCAGCGCGCTGTGCCCACATTGCCCCTCTTCCATTATGCTGTTTGGGGCTGCAGGGGGAACCGCGGCTGAGCCCCGGTGTTGTTGTAGGTGGTGCGGAGGCACATCCTGGGCTCCATTGTGCAGAGCGAGCGGAGCTACGTGGACTCCCTGAAACGCATCCTGCAGGTGGGAGAACCCCTTGTTTGGGATGGGGAGCGCAGGGATTCAGGGATGCTGATGCACCGGCATCTCCCACAGGATTACAGGAACCCGCTGATGGAGATGGAGCCGAAGGTGCTGAGCGCTAGGAAGTGCCAGGTGGTGTTTTTCCGCCTGAAGGAGATCCTGCAGTGCCACTCCATGTTCCAGATCGCCCTCGCCTCCCGTGTGGCTGAGTGGGACTCAGCGGAGAAGATCGGGGACCTCTTTGTGGCCTCGGTAGGAGGGAAAGTTGGGGGACCACTGCTAAACCTCCCCCTGGACCGCTGTCAATGATAGCGGGATGGGTTGCAGGGTTTAAGTGATGCAATCCCCAACTGGGGTACTACCAGCATCCTCAGCATCATATATGTATATATGTATAATCATGTAATGGTTTGTGTTGGAAGGGACCTTAAAGCTCCTCCAGCTCCAACCCCTGCCACGGGCAGGGACCCCTTCCACTGGAGCAGCTTGCTCCAAGCCCCTGTGTCCAACCTGGCCTTGAACACTGCCAGGGATGGGGCAGCCACAGCTTCTCTGGGCACCCTGGGCCAGCGCCTCAGCACCCTCACAGGGAAGAGCTTCTGCCTAAGAGCTCATCTCAGTCTCCCCTCTGGCAGGTTCAAGCCATTCCCCTTGGCCTGTCCCTACAGGCCCTTGTCCCAAGCCCCTCTGCAGGTTTCCTGCAGCCCCTTTAGGCACTGGAGCTGCTCTAAGGTCTCCCCTTCAGGAGCCTTCTCTTCTCCAGGCTGCCCCAGCCCAGCTCTCTCAGCCTGGCTCCAGAGCAGAGCTGCTCCAGCTCATCGCCTTTGTGGCTCTCCTCTGGACTCACTCCAAAAATAGATGAGAATCCCCTACTTTGCTGAGCCCCATCTTATCACAGCTCTCCTCCATCTCCCCAGTTCTCCAAGTCAATGGTGCTGGATGTCTACAGTGACTACGTCAACAACTTCACCACTGCCATGTCCCTCATCAAGAAGGCCTGTCTCACCAAACCCGCCTTCCTTGACTTCCTCAAGGTCAGCAGGACCCACACACGGGTGCACGGTGCTGCTGGTCACTGTTATGGGTGACAGCTCCTCTCTATTGCCTTTTCCTCCCTGCAGAAGAGGCAGATGGCCAGTGCCGACCGGGTCACGCTCTATGGGCTGATGGTGAAGCCCATCCAGAGGTTCCCTCAGTTCATCCTGCTCCTGCAGGTACGGGTGAAGGGTTCCTGCACACATCTTGCTTTGCAGCCTGGGTGCTATGAGAAAGGGTTTAGCGAGGGATATGTTTTGGGGTTGGCAGCTTGGTTGTATCTTTGGGGACCATCCCAAGGATCATCTCCCAAGCTTTGATTTTGGAGGTGCTTGAAGGTGCTTCCAGTCATTGCATCCTCAACAGGGCTGATTTTCCTGGGATGGCTTTTGTCCCCCATCCTTTCCCTGCTCCAGGACATGCTGAAGAACACCCCCAAGGGCCACGCAGACCGCTTGTCCCTCCAACTGGCCCTCACCGAGCTGGAGACATTGGCAGAGAAGCTCAATGAGCAGAAGCGCTTGGCCGACCAAGTTGCTGAAATCCAACAGCTCAGCAAGAGCATCAGTGACCGCAGCAGCCTCAACAAGGTGGGTCCTGCAGCCTCGCCTCCTCATCCTCCTGCTGGGTAGATTTTGGAGCTGGTGGTTGAGTTTTGCTGCTTCCACCTTCCTCTCCGTGTCGGGGGCTTTAGGAAGCCGGGATCCCTGTTTTCTCCAGCAGGACGTTGAGCTCAAGCAAATCTTGAGGCTGGCGCAGGGGAATTCCTCTCCAGGGAAAAACAAGGACCAGCTGCTTGATTTTGCAACCGTTGATAGAATAGAAATCCCCTAAATGAAGCTATTGCAACACATCCTGAGCTGGGGACTGCCCTGGTGGCAAAAACCACAACGGGGCACCCATGGAGCTCATCCTGGCATCGGGATTTAGGGTTGGGGATTGAAGAGAGACACAAGAGGGGCTGCAAAAAGGGCTACATTGGTCTTTCATGGCTTTGCTGTCTTGGTGGTTGGACATTTTGGGGTTTGGCATCTTGTGGCTTCAGAGCATGTTGCACAGCCATCCCTGTGGAACTTAGGGATGTGCATGCTCCTGGTTGGAGGAAAACCCTTGCAATAAGGGAAAGGCAACCCCTATGTGGGGCAGGAGGCTTGCAAGAGCCCCCGGGCTGATCCTTCATCCCCTTTGCAGCTCCTGAGCTCGGGGCAGCGGCAGCTCCTGCTCTGTGAGACGCTGACGGAGACGGTGTATGGGGACCGCGGGCAGCTCATCAAGTCCAAGGAGAGGAAGGTTTTCCTGCTCAACGACATGCTGGTCTGCGCCAACATCAACTTCAAGTGCGTGCTGGTGGCCCCAGACCCCCAGAATCACTTTGTAAAGCCACCAACATGGGTTTTGCTACCACTATGAAAAGGACTTGTAAAACCACCTCACCTTACAAGCACAGCATCAACCAGGTTGGAAAAGACCTTTAAGATCATCAAGTCCAACCATTACCCCAGGGACTGCCAAGACCATCACTAAACCATGTCAACCCTTGTTCTGGAGGGGAAACCCACTTGGCTTGGGGGTTGTTTGCCCCCCGTTTTTGGCATACCTCCACACAAAGCCTCCATCCCCTGGTGCTGTGGGGTCCTGGAGCTGGTGAGGGGTTTGGGAGCCTGCTGGGACCTCAGGGCTTGGTGGAGGTGGATGCTGCAAAGGGGGAAACCTTTGAGTTCCCCATAATACCTCTTTATTAATCATCTTTCCCCTCTTCCAGGCCGGTGAACCCAGGGTAGGTGCTGAGCGTGGTCTGCTGTGGTTGCGTGCCCCACGTTTGGGGGTTCAGGCATGGTGTGGGGTTGCAAATGGGGCTTGTCTTGCACAGTGCATTTTGTGAGGGCTTTCAGGAGGAGCCATGGTGTCTGTGGGTTTACTTATGTGCATCTTTGCATCCTCTCTTGTCAGAGGCCAACTGGAAATCAGCAGCCTGGTGCCCCTGGGTCCCAAATACGTGGTGAAGTGGAGCACGGCCCTCCCGCAGGTGCAGGTGGTGGAGGTGGGACAGGAGAGCGGTGCCTATGACAAGGACAATGTTGTCATCCACAATGCTGGTGCCAAGAAGCACGCTCCAGCCGGGCAGGCTTCACACAGTAAGCACCCATCCTTTGAGCCGGTGTTGGGCTGGTTTCCATGGGGTGGGATGGAGCATCCATCATGGACCTCATTTCTCTGTTTCTTCACCCAAGATAAAGTCTACCTGGGGCCACCACGGCTCTTCCAGGAGCTGCAGGACCTGCAGAAGGACCTGGCGGTGGTGGAGCAGATCACCCTTCTCATCAGCACCTTGCATGGCACCTACCAGGTATGTACATGCCAAAACATGGTTGGAACTCATGGATTGGATAGGACTGAGCTTGGATGCTTTGCAATAACCATGTGGTTCCTCAAAGACCTCTGGACACTTCATCCTCCTGAGCCTCATGGAAGGTTGGGGATGGTTCAGGCTTGTTTTGAAGGCACTTCCATCATTTATGGCTTTTCCCCTAGAACCTGAACATGACGGTGGCCCAAGACTGGTGCTTGGCCCTGCAGAGGATGATGAAGGTGAAGGAGGAGGAGATCCACTCCGCCAACAAGTGCCGCCTCCGTCTCCTGCTGCCTGGGAAGCCGGACAAGTGAGTTTGTGGATCATAGGTGGGCTCTTCCCACCCCAAGGAGGAGGCCGAAGGTCAACCTGGTGATGCTTTCCCTATGCAGATCTGGCCGCCCCATCAGCGTCATGGTGGTCTTCATCACTCCAAACCCCTTAAGCAAGATCTCCTGGGTGAACCGCCTGCACTTGGCCAAGATAGGACTGCGTGAGTAGCTCTATGGGCATCACCCGTGCTTTGGAAAGCCAAATCTGGGAGCTGGGGGGAGCTTTGCATCACTTCAAGCCTCCAGATGCAAAATAGGGTGGGGTAAAAAAATCAGAACAAGGTGATGGAGAGCATTTTGGGGGATTGCACACTGGAGGCAATGGAAATTGGTTCATTCTGGCTCAAAATACTTCATGCTATGCTGCTCTTGGGTGGCATCTCCAGGTTGGCATCACAGTGATGGATTTCTGTTGGCTTTCACGCCAGTGGTGTCAGGGTGACCCATTTTCCATGAAATAGGATGAATTTGTGGCTGCCCCATCCCTGGCAGTGTTCAAGGCCAGGTTGGACACAGGGCTTGGAGCAAGCTGCTCCAGTGGAAGGTGTCCCTGCCTGTGGCAGGGGTTGGAGCTGGAGGAGCTTTAAGGTCCCTTCCGACCAGTCTATGCTTCCATGAATAAGCAAGGGAGGAGCCATCCCTCCTGCTGCTTCCTATCCCTATTCCTATTTAACTCCACCAGCCACTGCAGCAAAAAAAGGAGAGATAAGTTTAATGAGAGACCAAAATAAATCCTTTGAAATCCTATTTGAGTGCTCGCGTGCCTCCGGGCTGGAATGATTTTTGATTCTCCTGGTTTAAACAGTTTATGTGTTGTTTGGCTTTTTTGTTTTCTTCTTTAATCTGGGATGCCTCAGGGATAATCCTGTAGCCGTGAGTTAGAAATGAAAACACATTAAAGCCTAATGTGAAGAAACACATCAGGGTGATTCTTTTTCCCCTTTGCATATATATATTATCTGGGTTTTGGGGGCTTTTTCGGCTGCTGCTCGAGGTGGTTGCTTGGCTGTGCGCTGATGTAGGGTTCAATTGTTGGTGGAAAAGGGTGAGATGTACCCCAGGCCCACAGATGATGGGGATTTGGGGCTGGAGATGAGAGCCCTGCACATAAAATTACTCATTTTGGGGTCCTATCAGGGAGGAAAGGGATGCTGGGGGTGCTTTGGCCATCCTTGATGTCCTTTGCTTGCCACAGGGGAGGAGAACCAGCCGGGCTGGCTCTGTCCTGATGAAGACAAGAAGAGCAAAGCTCCCTTCTGGTGCCCTATCCTATCCTGCCACATGCCTGCCTTCTCCAAGGCCCTCGATCTGCAGGTAAGAGAGATAGCCAGTCTCTTCTCCACTCCCTCCAGTACCTCCTTTCCCTTTACATCCAGCATTTTGGGGCATAAAGGCAGAAGTCCCATGATGGATGGGCAGGATGGGGTGGCCATGCTGGTTGCAAAGGCAGAAGTTGGTGTGATCCACCCTGGAAAATTGGAAATGCTGTGGCTGGATCCCACATTTTGGGGCATGCCCTGATACCTTACATGTGTTGGGTTAATTTGGGGGTGCTACAGCCCCTGTATCCTGGTCTCTCCTGCAGCTCAGCGCTGCGGTGCACAACCCGGTGCAGTCCTCACTGCTGGGCTTCTCCGCCGTCAGCACCTCGCTGCCGCAGGGCTACCTCTGGGTAAGCAAAACCACCCCAAAATGGGCCAA
This sequence comes from Psittacula echo, assembly GCF_963264785.1. NCBI lineage: Eukaryota > Metazoa > Chordata > Aves > Psittaciformes > Psittacidae > Psittacula > Psittacula echo. Next base: position 8,137,373 of record NC_137753.1, read on the forward strand.
AACCCGCTGGGTTTGGGTCGTTTTGGCTGCAAACCCCCTCTGCAGTGCTGGTTGCTGGTGCTAACCCCCCTCCCTGTCCATGCAGGTTGGAGGGGGGCAGGAAGGCACAGGGGGGCAAGTGGAGATCTTCTCCCTCAACCGCGCTGTGCCGCGCACGGTGAAGTCCTTCCCGGTGGCATCACCGGTGCTGTGCATGGAGTACATCCCTGAGCTGGGCGAGGGGGATCCATCGGGAACCCAGGAACCCCAACTGAGCACCGACCAGCCCCCTGGATCCCCGCATCCCACCGTGTGCTTGGGGTTACAGGACGGCAGGTGAGCCCATGTCTTTGGTGCGATCACCAGCACCAAACCTTGAGGACCAGCATGTGATCTCCTGCATCTTCCCCTGTTCCCTCCCCAGCATCGCGGTCTATGGCAGCGTGGACACGGGGACACCGTGCTTGTTGACCTGTAAAAGCCCAGGACTGCAACCCATCCTCTGCTTGAGACACAGCCCTGAGTACCTGTTTGCAGGGTTGCAGGATGGGACTGTGGCTGCATACCCCAGGAGCAATGGTGAGGGCACCTCTGAGTGTGCTTTTGGAGCAGGCTTCTTGGTGGGACACCCAAAAAAACAGGGAATGGGAGGTTCTTCATGCCAGTGAGAGATGCTGGCTGCTAAATAGTGCTGAATCTCAGGTTTTATTGTGTTTTCCCCTCTATTTCATTTCTCCTTGCAGCCCATGCTAAATAATAACCCAGGTATTTTGCATTGCCATGATAAGTGCAAGAGGGGCTTCGTTTTGGGGGCAAACGTGTAAAACAGTCATGGTGTAAGGGCTTGATGTGGCAACAAAGGGTTTGCTTGGAGGGCGGTTGCACAAGGGGGCTGCAGGCAGAGTCTAACAATGGGATGAACAAGGTCTCAGAGCTTTTGGCTTTAAACCCGCACCTTTTTAGTACTATAAACTGAGCCCCTCCAAACCCCATCCCCACAAAAGCCCTCTCCTTTATTAGCTTCACATTGGGTTTGTTTTCCCCGGCTCCAGCTCAGGCCAAGGCTTGCAGCACGCAGGGACTCCTGGGCTGTTAAGTACCTTTGCTTCATCGCTAGGGGGTAGGAAAGAGCCTCAAATCTTGTGTTGCAACGGCCTAATTTTGGACAAAACCCCTCACTTGAGCTGCGAGAACCTGCAGCGAGCAGCACCCAAGCCAACCCGAAGCCAGTAAAGCCACTTAAACTGCAGTTTGGGGCGCTGCACATCCCCTTTCCCACCAATTAAAGTGGCTTTCATTTAATCTGGACTGCGTAAATGCACGCTGAAGGCAGCAAGCGGCCGGCAGGGCTGCGGGGTGGAGGTTTTAATCTTATCCCCATCTTTTTGGAAGGCAAAAGCTTTCCCAAAATAGCTGGTTTTGACGTTGGAAATCGGGATGTGCTGAAAGGCGGCTCGGTTGCAACCCCCTGCGGATGGAAGCAGAGGTCTGAGCGCCCCAAAAGGGCTCTTTTATCCCTCGGATCTTACGGTTTTAGAGAAAGAAAAACTGGATTGAAACTAAGAAAATGAGAGCAATTATCTATTGAAGCTGCTCAGCCACTGGTGGTGGTGAATTCATCCGCATCCAGGTTGGATGCTGTTCACAGGGATGCCCCAGATCGGTCCCGGGTGAATCGGCTCTGGAGAGTCACTTCAAGAGCAACTAAATTCAAGGGAGAAAAAAAAGGGATTTTTTGGCTTTTTCCAGCAAAGAACATGCCCAAGTGTTGCAGGTGGCCAGTTGTTTGCTGCTAAAAAGTGTTTGCACAGGGGCAAAGGAGTTTTGGGGGGGTTGAAGCTTTGGCTGCGAACTCCCCTCATCCTTTTGCTCGTGGCATTATGATGCTCAGAGGCATCCTGGGTGACACTGGGGACATTGAGGGTGGTTTCAACTCCATCCAAAGATGCTTTTTCCCCTTTGCTGATCATTTTATGCCCCTCATCTCTGCTCCAGGGGGGCTGTGGGACCCGGCAGAGCAGCCCACCCGCCTGGCTGTGGGTACCGGCCCCGTGCGAGCTCTGCTGACGCTGGATGAGACCCTCTGGGCCAGCTGTGCCAATCAGGTCACTGTCCTCGATGCCACCAGCCTCCGTGCCCAGGTAGGGAAGCATCAGCAGGACCCCCATGCTACATCCATGTTGGGGTCACGGTGGTGGCTTTGGGGGGTCACACTGGGTTAATGCACGTGCATGGGCACATCCCTGCCTGTGTGATGCCCAAACCAACCCTTTTGGGCTGTTTTTCTTCACTTTCGGGTCCCTTCCCTCCCACACTGGGTCATAGGAGGAGGATGCTGAGACATCTCCCACAGCTGCATAAGCAGGGAATGCTGAATAGTTGCTTTTTACTTTAAAAAAAAAACACCCTCTTTCCCCCACCTTTAATTTTCACATTTAGTGCCCAAATTTAGTTTGCATGTATTAGCTGTCGTAAATCCAGCCTAACGGCGCTGCTGGGGATGAATAATGCATAGAGGGCTGGATTCGTTTCCAGTCTCTGGCTTTATTTATGACAGGTGGGAATTTCTGCAGAATAAAAGTGATGGGAGGAGGCAAAAATAGGGAAGGGGGATGAAGTAAACAGTATTTGATGGAAAGATGGGGAATAGGGTCTTGGGTCTGCCTGGATGGGATTGATGACTTGGGAATAAGCCGTCAGGGGGTAAATCCCATGTGGGGTGGGGAACAAGTAGGAATAGAGACTTTAAGATGTCTTAAAGGTTCTATTCACCCCCGTTTGGGGCAGGATTTGGTGGGGAGAGGGATGCCCTATGCTGGGTCCAGGGGATCAATGCCAGCTCCTGGTTTTGCTGCTGCTTTTAAATCCTGAAGCAAAACCATGTCTCAAAGCCATAGGAGAGAGGAAGGTGAAGTCGCTCCATGCAGGTTTCTCCCCCAGTGATTTAATTCTTTGATGCCAACATGAGGTTTTACAATGGGCAATCCCTCAGTCCTGCCCAGGCTGCAGCAGAGGGGATTTTTGATGAGGAAAAGGTGGTTTTCCTGCAGGCTGTATCCTGTGTCTGACAGGGAGATGCGCAGGCAGGGAGCTTGGGAAGCAGGTGGATCAGTCTGTGATCCCCACATAGCTCTTGTGGAGGGGCTGAGCCTTTGATCGCTGACTTTTGGGGTTCGAATCATAGAATAGTTTGGGTTGGAAGGGACCTTCAAAGCTCATCCGGTCCAAAGAGCAGGGACATCTCCATCTAGATCAGATTGCTCAGAACCACATCCAGGCTGGCCTGGAATGTCTCCAGGGATGATGGAAGCAGGAAGGTCCCATTTCATCTTGGGGTGGGTTTTACAAGTACATTTAGTCTGGCAAATGAATCTTATAAAGAAGAAACCAACCCTGGAGCAGTGGGAAAGGCTCTGTCCTCATCCCAAAATCACCCAAGAAGGGTTTGGAGATGGGCTGCTTTCAGTGTCCTTGGCCAAAACCAGAGCTGGTGAGGCAGGATGGACTTCAAAGTCACTCTGGACCCCTCCCCATGCAGCTTTGCAGCCCTAAAGCTGGAGACAGCCCAAACCAGCAGCGATTTTAGGGAACAACCCTTTGATTTCCTATTTGCAATTCCCCATTGGCAGCAAACATTTGAGGCCCATCCGGACACAGAGGCCAGTGTCACACACATGATCAAGGCGGGCAGCGGAGTCTGGATGGCCTTTTCCTTGGGCTCCTCCATCCGCCTCTTCCACACCGAGACACTGGAGCATCTGCAGGAGATCAACATTGCCACCAGGACCACCTTTGTCCTCCCAGGTGAGCTCCCCTTTCCCCCTGGCTCTTAATTGCAATGAATGGGCATATTGGGGCATTGCCCCATAGACGTGTTGCTTTGATTTCTGGCTGTGCTGAATTGCAGAGGAACTGTACAAGGAATTGATCTGGTTAATGGTGTAAAGCTTGGACCAGTGAGGTCTCCCCTCACTGACTGCAGAGGGAGCTGGTGGCATCTTTGCACTCATGTGTACATCTCTGCAACCCGTCTGCACCTGTGCTCCCATGCACCTTATCCATACATGCCACCCTTGCACATGTGAGTGCATCCCATCATTGCATCTGTGCACCCCATGCTTGCACAAGTGTGTGCATCCATGCATCCCATCTTGCATCCTTGTGCCCCATCTTTTGCACTTGGGGGCATCCCTGCATGAATCTTCGCACCCTATCTTTGCACTGTATGTGCACCCTTGCACCCATCTTCATCCCCATGTGTGCATCCATGCATCCCATCTTTGCTCCTGAGCATGCACCTTATCCTTGCACCCCATCCTTGCATGTGTGTGTGCATCCATGCACTCCATCTTTGCACCCTTACCTGCATCTATGCACCCCAGCTTTAGACTGTGTGTGCAGCCTTGCATGTAGCCTTGCCCCATCTTCATCCCCATGCATGCATTCTTGCACCCTATCTTTGCTCCTCTGTGTGCACCTTATCCTTGCACATGTGTGTGCATCCATGCACCCCATCTTTGCAGCTTTCATGCATCCACATACCCCATCTTTAGACTGTGTGTGCATCCTTGCATGTAGCCTTGCCCCATCTTCATCCCTATGCGTGCCTCCTTGCACCTCATCCTTGCATTCATACATGCATCCTTGCACCTTATCCCTGCACAATCCTCACTGCCATTTCCCTGAGCACCCTTATTTCCTCCAACTTAACCATCCAACACCATTTCCCAGCCGCATCCACTCATCCTGCTTTCACCCCCGCCGGGCTCACAAGCTTGTCTCCCTCCTTGTTCCAGCTCCATAATTGTGTAATTAGTTAGGAGCACGATACTCCTGTACAGTCACTTTTCCTCTTGCTTTTTAGGGCATGTTAAAATATTTATCACTTCCTTTTCTTGCTGGGTGAGTGCACGCCGCTATTAATGCGCTTTTGAACTTGCTCTCCCTCATCCTTTTTAACTCGACAGGTCATTAATAAAGTCCTCCCAGAGCAACCAGGGTTGCATCTCCACAGATAGATTGCTCTGACGAGGCTGATGCCGTGCAGCGTTAAGTCCTGGCAATAAAATATTCATTTGCCATTAGAAATCTTGCTTTATTATTTTCCTCCTCTTCTTGTGATTTATTTATACCTGTAGCGCTCTCCTTGGTATGAAGACCTTCATCCAAAGGTGCTGCTTGGTTTTAAGGGGCTCTGGAGTATCTTCCCCATGAAGAACCCAGTGGTGATGGGTTATTTGTGAAGATGCTGCTGTAAAGACGTCCCTCATCCTCCTTTTTATCCCCACAGGTCACAAACACGTCCGTGTCACCAGTCTCCTCATCTGCCAGGGTTCGCTTTGGGTTGGCACTGACCAGGGCATCATTGTGCTGCTGCCCGTGCCTCGCTTGGAGGGCATCCCTAAAATCACTGGTGAGCACCCAAACAACCCACCTGACATGGATACAACCTGATTTAAGGGCTTGTTTTTAGCAACCTCCCTCTTCTCTTTGGCAGGAAAAGGCATGGTGTCCCTCAACGGGCACGGTGGCCCCGTGGAGTTCTTAGCGGTGGCATTGAGCACGTTGGCACCTGATGTGCTGAAGGGTGACCAAGAGGAGGAAGAGGAGGGAGAGGAAGAAAAACCCCTGGAGCTGGACGGGCCCCCTCCTCGGGAAATGAGGAAAAAAGGGATTTTATTACAGTATCGCCTCCGATCCACGTCCCACCTCCCGGGGCAGCTGCTGTCTGTGCGGGAAGCGCCGGTCGGCGGCACGCCGGCGCACACCGAGGAGGATGGCTCCATCTATGAGATGGCCGATGACCCTGATGTGTGGGTGCGGAGCAGACCGTGTGCCCGTGACACCCCCCGCAAGGAGATCTCCTCCGTGGCCATCATCTCGGGGGGCCGGGGTTACCGTAACTTCAGTGCCGAATCGCCGCGCCGGGGCAGCGATGCCGACAGCACCCTGCTCATCTGGCAGGTCCCATTGATGCTATAGCACCCCAGGACCTGCCCCCTCCACCTGGCACCTACCTCAAAAAGCCACCCAAAAGCTGCCAGGGGTGGTCCTGCCCTGGGGGCATCACCTTGGATGTTTTTTAAAGAGGAAAAAACTGAAAAATGAGCTTTTTTCCCCCCAAAATCCAGCTCTGGAAGGGGAGTTTTTAACGGTGGGAACGGTGACCTCCCTGCAGGCTTTGGAGGTGCCGGTCCTTCAGCCGAAGACGTCTGTGTGTCTGCGTGTGAATATCTATACATATAAATATATATATATAAATATGATGTATATTATTACCTGTATAAAGACAGAATCTGTATATATTGGGGCACTTGGAGATGCAGAAATAGTGGTGGGAGCACTCAGTGGGTGCTGGTTGCGCCAAAATGGGGGCTGTTGCTGAAATAGGCATTTTTTTGACTGTGAATTGAGGATACTTGTTAGAAATCCCCTGCTGTTGGGAGCTGAGTATATGTGGCTTCCAGAGGGAAGGAAACGTTGGGAGCGTGGAAATAAACCCTATAGGAATCAATGTGTTTCTTTGCAATGCTTTTGGTGCAAACATTTTCTTACTCTTGTTTCAGCAACAGCGGCACAGGGGCTTGTTCAGATGTTCACATTTGAGGATGTGCAGATCCTTGGAGCTAAATATCAATAGGAAATCCCCAAACGCCCTTTTTTCCCTCCAGAAATGGTGTGGGATAGAGGGGAAAATGGGGAGAAGGATGTACCCCATCTCCTCCATCTCTGGTACCCAGAGTCCTCTCCATCCATAGTGGAGAAACCCAGGGCCAGGGAGGTGGAAACTTGTCTGAGGACTAAATCAATTTATAATGCCATCCTCTAACTGGCTTCAATTTGATTTTCATTTGTAGCATTACAATTATCAGATTGATATTCCTGACTGCTCAACCTTGAAATGGGACCGCGTGGCTCCTGCTGCCAGGGAGCCGAGATTATCCGCCTTGCACCGATCTCAGAGTCGTTTTCTAATTAGCCATCAAATGTGCTTTGCTGGGGTTTTCTTTCTTTGCCCTCAAAGTCTTTTCTGATTAAGTTTTTCCCCCATCTCAGCTGCATGAACAAGCACAAAGAGGGTGGTGAAGGCTCTGGACCAGCCATGGTTGCAGCTGAAGGACCGTGAGTATCCTCATCAGCATCCGTGATGCCCGTGGGAAGGGTGGCAAGGAGCTGGTGGCTTTTCCCATCTGTTTTTCCTCCTTGCCTTTGCAATTTTGGTACCTTTGGGGTCAGTGTGTGGGGAAAGCAGCTGGTTCTCAAGGGATATCAACCCGTGGCATGGTAGGGAGTTTCCATGCTCTGTGCTTGCAACTGCAGAGTTAAATACATACATACTGATTGCAGTGCTGTATGTAATGCAAACCCTGGAGCTTGCACTTGATTTAGCAAGGGGACATTATAAAAACAACTCGTGGAACCCCAGATGCCATCCCTGTGGGCTTAACAGCCACCGGAGCTGTACCTTCAATTAAATACCCCAAAACGAGGATGCCACAGAGAATCCCAGACTGGTTTGGGTTGAAGGGACCTTAAAGCTCCTCCAGCTCCAACCCCTGCCACGGGCAGGGACCCCTTCCACTGGAGGAGCTTGCTCCTAGCCCCTGTGTCCAACCTGGCCTTGAACACTGCCAGGGATGGGGCAGCCACAGCTTCTCTGGGCACCCTGGGCCAGCGCCTCAGCACCCTCACAGGGAAGAGCTTCTGCCTAAGAGCTCATCTCAGTCTCCCCTCGGGCAGGTTAAAGCCATTCCCCTTGGCCTGTCCCTACAGGCCCTTGTCCCAAGCCCCTCTCCAGGTTTCCTGCAGCCCCTTTAGGCACTAGGAGCTCCTCTACCACCTTGGATTCTTTATCTCATTCCACGTTAATACCCTTCAGTTAATGAGGGTGCTTCTTGTGTTGCCTGCCACTGGTGGGTATTGTCCCAAAAGTCAAGGGGAATCACCAAAGCCAATGGTGTTTGTTGCTGCTACCGTAATGAGCCATGTTATTAACCCAAGTGTGGTCTTACCCTAATCTCACCCCATCTGGGGACAGCCCTGGGCAGGGTCACCACCTTCTCCTATGCACGGGAGGCAAATCTTCTGTTTTAACTGTAAATGGCATTTAATTCATTAAATATATTGATGTATTTGTATTATACATTATATATTTATATATTTATATCTCTTTCTATACCGGTATCCTTTAGAAGACGCTTTTTTGCAAGCCTTGACCCCGCTCTGCTCATTCAAGCTGTGTGTCCTGCCTCAAAGCTCATCTTCCCAATCTGCTGCTTCTTATTATTCCGTTTTTCTTGTTTATTCCCCCTTTTTCTTCTCAATATTCTCTGTATTGATCCCTTCTCCAGCCTCATCATCCCACCCGGATGCTAACGTGCCAGGGCAGCTGGAGAGCTTGTTGCAGGTGGTTGTTTGCAAACACCCAGCAAATGCTGTTAAGCAGAAGCCTCCCTTTAATGACTGTGCAGGCAGGGGAAGATAAAACCCCAGGACTCTGGTTTAGAAAAGAGCGTTCTTTGCTTATTCTCTGATAGACGCTGCCTGGGGGGGTTCTGAGGGGCTTGGGGCAGCCCCTTGGCTTCTGAGAGCTTGCAGGAGGAGGGTTTGGGCTTAAAATAGAGCTTTGTGCTGCCTTGAAGGGTTAGAACTGGTTGGGATGTGTTGGTTTTTTCTTTAAGGAAGAGCAGGCTCAGAACCCTTATCCCATAAAGATGCATTGTGCATGGAGCATCTCACATGGAAGCATTCTTGTGGTTGCATTTGCAGTGGTCCACAAAGGATTTAGAGGAGGCATTTGCCAGGTATGGGCAATTGGGAGCTTCTTCCATCATGCTTTTAAGCCTTGAGGATGTAGAGCCTCTACCCATATCAGGCTCTTTGCCCATCTGTACACAGCTGGAGTTCTCCTTTCCCACCTTCTTCCATCTTCTTTGGTCCTCACCGAGCGCCGCCTGTAGCCTGTTGGCAAATAGCCTCCAGGGCCCTCATCTGTATTGCAGAGGATGGAGAGTGATGGCTTCATGAGCAGCCCCTGTTCCAAAGCCTCTCTGAGTGATCAAAAAGCTCCTCCTGCTTTGGGGTGGCTGATCAATGGGATCTCTGTGGCTCTTTCTTCATTTTAAAGACCCTGCTCTTCTCACGGAATGTCCTGTTGCAGAGAAGGAAGTGTGGCTGAAGTAACTGTGTCCTTCAAATAGGCAGTGCTTGGGTGGGGAATAAGATGCATTATGAGGTTCTTGAGCCTTAGGAGAGGAGAGATTTCCTTTATCCCCTGAAATCTGGGAGTGGAAATCAAATGTGAGAGGGTTCTAGGAGGGGGATGTGGTCCAGCAAGGGGACAATAGCCTTGTGGTGCTTCCCCTTTGCTTCTACCCCAGGAGCCGCAGGCAAAGCTGGTTCCCTATCTCCCTGTCCATCATCCCCCTCTGTTGCCTTTAATCAAGCTGGTTTGATTCCCCTTGGATTCTCCCCCCCTCTTCCTGTTTGCAAGATGTGGGTAGAAAAGAAATAGAAATAAATATATAATAATAATAATCATCATCATCATAACAGCAGCGTGGGAGCCTGGGGGGAAAGGAGCAAAGAAGAAATTGCTTTGAGCTCCAAAGGCAAGGCCCTGCTCTGAAGATGGGCTCGCCTGAGATTTGGGATGAGAAACCTGCCTTGAAAGGAGCAATTAAAAGAGGAAAGCAATTAAATTGCTGCAGAAGAGCAGGGTGCAGGAGATGGGGTGGGATGGAGAGGGCTGGGGGCTTGTGCTGGGCACTGCATCTCTCCTCAGCCTTTAGAAGCACTCAGATGCTGCATGTAGATGCATCATGTGCTTTAGATATATATGTATGCAAATATATATATTTTGCATATATAATATATATTTGCATATATATAATCTTGCATATATATGTATATGAAGCAGGGAAGGAGAATATTGTTTCCATGGGATGAAGTTAGGGTCTTTCTGAAGACATTTGGTTATAAAGCCCTGAGGAACCATGTCACCCGGAGAGCTTTCGATGCAGAAGTTATTCCATCAAACACAAGTGGTTGGACAGGAAGAAAACTGACCCTGCTGAACTTAAATACTGATCAAACCAGACCCCACCTGGGAATGTTTTCCTGGCCCCAACAAGCACTGAAGTCCCTAGGGCACAGTTTCCCTTCCCTGCGGTGGGTGCCATCACCCTTGCAGGGGGACATTTCCCCTTTGCTGGGCATGGGAGGGATTTAGGGCTTAAAATCCTTGCTATTAAAATCCCTTCTGGTCATTTTTAGTGTTGTTTGGTTTTTGCATGCCCCTCCCTGGGTTATAGGGCAGGAGAGGCTCCACTTTCCTCCCATCCCTTTGCTTTTGGGGGGTACGACCCCATCTCTTGATTTCTATGGGTCTCTTAGTGCTACTTAGACCACAATTACAACAATGTGGTCCGATATTCATCCAGTCCCTCTCTGCTCAGTGTGAGGAGCCTGGAGCCAGTATACACACATCTATAATTATATATATTTATACACTTACATATAAATATATATATTTATATATTTGGGACGTATTCCTCCGGAATTCACCAAATTTAGTGCAAATCCTTCAGGATCCTTCCCTTAAACCCCCCTCAAGCCAGGCTCTGGTGTGGCAGAGGCTCCAACCTGCTTTTTGCAGCAGCCCTAGGGGTAAGGACATCGTCATACACGTGCTCCCTATGGCAAAACAGGGATTTGGAGCACTTTACATGGGAATCAGCTGGGGTTTTAAAAGGAAAGCATATCCTAGGAGTGGTTACACGTGTAAAGCAGCGCTAGAGAGGCTTATGCAGCACTACCTCCCGCTATATATAGACTTATATATATTCCATGACCGTGATGCACAAATGAATAAGCTGGCAATTGTCATTCAGAGGGAGAAGAGCTCAGAAAGACCAGGAAAAAAAATATCAAATCCCTTTCTTCTTATTTTCCCTGGAATGGGAGCTCTGCCAGAGAGGAGAAATGGCATTTCCTCTCCTCTCCCTCTTCCTTGATGTCATTAAAACAGGTCGGGAAAGCTGCAGCATCCCTAATTTCCACCCTCACCCCGCTCTTTTGGGGGCTGCAGCCCCAATGTGTTGACCCCCAGCAGCCCTTTTCCCACAGTAGCTCAAAGCATGATGATTAGCCAAATCAAACTTCCATCTGTGGAGGGTTTTCTGGGAGTTATTACTGCAATAAAACCCATATGAGGCAAATGATGTATCCGAGGGGTAAGTGCCTCCATTACAAGGAAAAATGACTTTTAAATAAGGTTACATCCTTTCTTATCAGCCTGAAAGAAATCTATTTTGAACTGACTGGAAGGGGCATTCCCTAAATTCTAGGGAAAATCCCACTGGGAATGGCTATCCTAGGTCAGACAGTGTGGAGAAAGGCAAGGAATGAATTGCTCCAGCTTGCTGGAGGAGGTTTTGGGTGTTGGGATGCTTCTGTAGCTCTGGGCTCCCTTGCGATGAGCACCTTTTGGGATCGGAGCTTGCAAACCATCACTCCATCTCCTGAATCTTATTTCCCTTCATAACAACTCAAGGAGCCGGCGTCCTTCCCTCATCCCTTATCTGACGTGATTGAAGCTGCTGGGTTGGATGTGCAAATCCTCACCCCCCTCTTCACTGAAGCAGAGGGTTAATGGCTGCAGCTCTTCACATGCCCTACGGATGGAGAAATAGCTGCCTGCTTAGAAAGGATGGGATGCAGGGCTGCTTCCCGGCCCCTTCCTGCTCTACAGGAGCAGGTAGCAACATGCAGAACCCCAGAAGGGCGGCTGGATGCTCCATGAAGGCTTTGTAAAGCAGGAGGAAGGATTGCATGCAGCAGGATGGGTGCCATGGTGCACAGCCTGGTGCAGGTGAGTGCTGGGTGCTGAAGCCAGCTGTATTGCAGGGCGATTTGCTACCCTGCAGCTAAAACAAGAGGGATATTTAAGGATGCAGCTGCATCTCCAGGTTGTCTTCCCTTGCACGTGTGCACACATCGGGCCGTGCTTGGCTTGCATCGTGGCAGCTGAAGTGAGAACTTAGGATCTCTCAGGGTGTTTGCACAGAAAGGCTTGAGGAAAACAAAGCTTGGGAAGGGGGATACACACTGATAGCACTGAGAGCAGCGGGATGCAGCCGCCTCCCGCCGCTAACAGGCAACATCCGTGCCTTTTTAATTCCTCCGAGTGAATTTTGCCTTAGCAATTTGGAAGGATTAAACCCAACGGAACAGCAGGTAATAATCCCAGCACTGTCAAATCTGAACCAGGCAGTGGCTGGCTGCATCCTCAGCCTGGCAAAGGAGGGTTTTCCCCTGCGCAGGGCATCTCCAATGCAGGCACGCTGCGTCTTGGTTTGCTCACAGAAAGGGGTTGGGTGGGATGCTGCAGTTCCCAAGGATGCTCTTTACATGGACTAAACAGGGAGGATTTTCTATCTCTACACCTTCAGTTTCTCACCTTTGCAACCGCTGAAGGGCAAAGATGCTGCAGCACGAGCCATGCAGTGTGGTTGGGTCGTGTGTGGCATTGCAAAGGGGACAAGCAAAGGGGTGTGGGGTTTGGGGTTCATCCCTTAGGAGGTGTTTTGGGGTTTGCCAAAGCCACACTGAGGCTTGGTGCTAACCTGGTTGGGGTATGGCTGCCAGCCTGGCTTAGCTGGGGTGGCATTGAGACCCTGCTCAACTCAATCTGGTTGCCTTGATTGGCTTTAATCTCCCCTTGGAGTTGGGCTTTGCTCTTCCAAAGGAGTCAAGTCCTGCCCAAAATGCCCCATTTCCTTCAGCTGTGCCACCTGCATTGATAGAAAAGCAATTGGGGCTCAACCCAGGCCGGGCTTGGGGGTTTTAACCCAAAAAAGGGCTGGGAAGGGGGGGGGGGGGAAGGGATAATAAGCCCTAGGAACATTGGAAAACATTGACCAATCTTCCCCATCAAACTCTGATCCCTGCCAGCATCCTCAGAAAGGTATTTATGTGAGCTTTAATGTGGTTGTGACATGCCAAAGGCTCTTCATCCTGCCATTGCCCTGCCTGGGACATTTCCAAAGCCAGTTTAAGGCAAGCTTTTTACCTTGTAGCTTCTCTTCTCGTGAGCAATGGGGCTTTCTCTACATTACTGCTCAGTGAGAAACTGCAAGGAGCAAAAGCAGAGCCTGGCTTTTAATGGACCAGAGACCTGGAGCCAGACTGGAAGGGGTTTTACTCAGAGGTAACCCCCACCACTGGTGTTTGCAAGCCCCATTGCTGGGAACACTGAAGTCCCCTTTGCAGAGGGACAACCTGGGGCTTTGCTCCACGCTTTGACAGCAATCCCTGCCTTTTGTGCCTGCTGTTAGGGTTAAGGCAAGGCCAAATGCAGCTTGAACACTCTCTCCTTGTGCTGACAGCCACGGAACCCAGCTGCAGGCATCGCCGGGAGCAAAGGCAGGTGTAAAACATCCCCTGTGGTACCTTTGTCTCTGGCTTCTAAAGCAAGCAGGGGAGGTAGCGACCTGCGGGGGTGCGGCTTCCGCTATCAAAGCCCAGCTACACGGCTCCAGCACAGAGAGCAGCCGCCTCAGCCCTGGGAGTGATGATAAAACACCACCAGACATCCGTGTTCATCCACAAGCTTTCCTCCAGGCTCTGACCCTGGAGAGCTGATGAGTGAGATGTCAAATATAGCAGCAGAGCAGAGGAAATATGCTCTTGCGAGGACTGAAACTGAGTTTGGGTTCAGGTATAGCAAAGCTGACGTACAGATCCACTGTGACAGCATCACGGATGGAGATGGGGCTCTGGATGTTAAATCCTGATTTTCTGCCCCATTTTTCAGCCAGGAGCAATGCAGCACAGGTGAAATAAATAGCATTTGCTAATTGCCTCTGCAGTGCAATAGTTGTATTTAAGCCTTAATGAAGTGACTAATGCTGGAGCAGCAGGACAGACCTGACCTCTGCTCCCAGTTGACTCCTGCCATCAATAAAGGATTGAAGGAGCATCTTTAGCACAACCTCAGCTGATGGTGCTGGTTTTATCACTCACCATTGATTTTTGCTTTAGAGACACCTGACTACCAATATTAACCCTTCCCCAGCTGCTATGGTTTCAGTCTTAGCTTAATGAAGTGCAGTAATGGGCGTGAAGCAAAGGGAGAAATGAGTTCCCATCCTGCGCATCCTCCTCTGGCTTTCCTGCTCCATGTAAGATGGGTTTTGCAGCCCCATAAGTGGCTTCAAGGGAGGGATGGAGATGAGGGAGGTGACGGGGTTACCCCTGTTCCCCTCACTCTTGATGCCTCGACCAGCTGCTTCTCGAAGCAAGGGGAAGCCAAGCTCCAAAGCTCTTATTTTGCTCTTGGCTTGGAAACAGTCACCTTGAGTTGGGCAGAAGGGAAGCAAAACACTCGAGAAATGTCAAAACACGGGCTGTTCAAAAGTAATTTGCTAAACTAACAATTTGGGCTGCGAGAAGAGCCGTGATTGCCCTCTTCAGATAGCTTGGATGGGTTTGTTTTTCCTCCTGGCTCGATGCCCTCCAAGTAGGATTTCAGTTTCTGATTCCTCTTCCTCCAAAACCATGGGGATGGGGGGAGAGTGCCCCTGGTTTCTTCCCTTTTTAGCCAATAAATAAAGGTTCCAAAGCCGCCGTGACCATCTTGGATGCTCATCCAGGAAATGTCGCTGTGCGTTACCCCTTGCAGGGCTGGGGGATGCCTCTCACAGCACCCTTGGGATCGAGAGACTTGTAATTGTTGGAGCCATTGCAACCCCAGTGACCCAGCCCCAGGGGCTTATTTTACCCTAAAAGAGCAGTTTTTCTGCTCCCCTCCTTCCTTGCAATGCCCGTGTCTGCTGAGCTAGGGCCTGAGCACTTGTAGCTGCCTGTATTTTGCTATGAGGACAATGCTGCCTTTCCTATTCAGTGCAGAGATGCTATAGGTGCCCTGCCAGGCTCTGAATTAGGGTTGGCAGACTAATTTTGGGGCAACCCTCACTCCTGACCAGGCCTAGCAGGGCCGGATGCTGAGGATGCTGTTTAACAACGCGGGTTTTTTATTCAATGCCCAGTTTCCTAATATCAGGTGCCATTAAATGGCACTTAAATGCTTTTAACATTTCACCCTGGCACAGCTCAGCTGCTTGTTTGCCTGTTCATGCTGACAAACACAACTAGTCTGCATCCAGCCAATTTCATGGTCTGATTCCTGTGCACAAGCACAATACAATAGTGTCCCTGGCTAAAAATAATGCAACGTACGCTGGATGAAAGGCTGATTCATGATGTCTCTATGAAGCACTTGCTTCAGTTCCTTCCATACAAGGAGGGGGTGTGAGTGTGGTGCAATAGCCAAAGCGTATGCAACTCATAGGGTCTCATCCTGGTTTTCTTTGAGCAGCGCCATGGGGATGCTGAGTGAAGCTGTCCTGCTTTTGGAGGATTCACTTGCCATGCAAACACCTTGCTGGGATGCAGGGAAGGGAAAGGTGGACCTGAGATGCTTCCCATCTCATTTCAACAGGAGCTGGAGCTGCTGGGAAGAGTTTCCCCCTTCCCAGGGGACAGGATATTAGGCAGCTGCCTTAATCAGGCATCATTGTTTGCTAGAGCTGGACCTCCGCATGCATTGCTATTCCTGGGGATAGGGCTCTGCCAGCAAAGGGTGCCAAGAGAAGAAGCTGGGAGAGCTGGGAAGTGGCTGCTGCCTTTGGGGAGCTTTGCTACAGGCAGAGCTTTGGGAAAGGGGAAAGGAGGCAATGGGAGGGTGAAGCCAAGTCTTGTCTTCAGCTCCTCTATTGCTTGGATGTGACCCAGGGTCCTGGCAGTCTCCTCCAAAGAGGTGGAAGGATGCTTGGTGACGTATGACAGTGCTGGTTGCATCCTATGCAGGACCAGCTTCTGTGCTTTAACCTCACTCATGGATGGTCACAACTGGGACCAGTAAAGCTGGAGAACTGGGCTCCCCCTTTGCTGAGCTTGCAACACCAACCACTGGATTTGAGGGCTTAAATCCACCCAAGCCAAGTCTCTCCTGGCTGGTAAGGGGGACCTGTGCCTTCAGCAGCTAAGGAGGCTCAGTGAATTCCTGGCATCCCAATGAGGAGGGAAAAGATAACTCCAGGATTTATTAGTCTAAGTACGTTTTCTTAATGTGGTTGACCCCAGCCGTGCAGGGAGGTACCTAAAGCTGCAATCTCCCATCCGTTATTGGACTCTTATTAAGAGTTCATCACTGGGTTTGACATAGGTGTCCCCAGGGAATGCCATCACATTCCAGCAGGGGTGGCTTTGCTTTGCATCCTGGTGCTGCTGCAAAGGGCTGCAGAGCTTTGGGGGTTTGAGTGAAGATCAGGGAGGATGGGATGGGTGGGATGGGGATGAAAATGCCTTGCATGGTGAGGGTAACCCCCTTAGGTGTGGATTTGGGGGTTCTGAGTTGCTCGCTGTGGGCTCATCCGTGACTCAGGGATGAAACCCATCCTAATAGGATTGCAGCCTGCAAAGAAGTGCTCTCTCAGGAGCCTCTCGCAGAAACAAGGCTTAAACGCTCTTTGTGACAGAGCTTTTTTGAAGTCCTTGTCAGAAACGACAACTCTCAGGTTGTTAGCCAAAACCCTGCCTCTGACAAACCCCAATCTGTCAAGTGGACACGTCCTTTCCCTTGACAAAGCCATTTTGATCCATTGCCGGTGCTGAACGCTTTCACCGGTGCAGGATGCTGCTGGCAACACCAGGTCATGCTGGATGGTGGGAATTTGGGGGTAAAAGAGGATTTAAAAGGCTGTGGGGGGTCAAAAAAGCAATCCCCAGGAGAGCGGGGGGTCAGGATGTGCCCAGGATGCAGCAGGGCTGGCATCTCCTCAGCAGGGATTTGAAGCCTGGGGAGGTTAAATCCTGCTCAAGGGGAGGAAAAACCCTCACTTGAGAGCTGCCAGGCCCTTTGCTCTTTGCTAATGGTGATGCTCTGCCCATGTCCAGGGGGGAAGCACACTTGGGTTGTACCCCCTGCACCTTCTGCTGCCTATTAACCCACGATCAGGCCAGAGGTTAATGGAAGCTTGAACCCAGGGTTGAGCATTGTGGCTTTACCTCCTTCCAGCCCTCTCCAGTTAAAAGAAGAGGAGCAAACGAAGATGCTGATGCAATAGGAAGAAGCTCACCCAGGCTGGCCTTCATCCCCCAGCATGGGGATGATGGAGGCAGCGCTGGGTCTGGGGCTGCATCTCCCCATTCTCTGTAGCCAGGGGACGGGGAAAAAAAAGTGTATTTTTGTTTTGGCAACTGCTTGTTTTTAATTTGCTGACTCGGTTTTGGGGGTTTAAGACTGCAAAGATCCTGCCTGGCTCCGTTTCAGGTTGCCTGACAGGCTATAATCTCCTCTTCTTCAAACAATTGACAATCTCCGCAACAGCACAAAATAGCCATCTGCAACTTTGGGGGGCTTTTTCTCTCCCATCAGCTGCTGCTGGTGCTGGGAGAGGGAATTTTCCTCTTTTTCCCCCCAAATAAGCTGTTTCCTGGGGTGTCTTGATGCTCACTGCAGCCTAGGGAGGATGAATGCATCCATTGTCTAACTGGTTTATGATGGTTTTGGGAGGTATTAGTCAGTAGATGCCAGCTCCAAGCCCTGCTCCAGGTTGTGGAATCCATTCTCACCCCTTTGGCTTGCTGAGAAAAGCTCTCCTGCCCCCAAATGCCTCTCCTGGAGGATGCTGTTGTTGCATCCTGGCACAGAAATGTCGGGCAGGATGCGGCCCTTTGAGTCGAAAATGTTCCCATTCCATGCCTGGCCTCTTCCTTGGGCCTTCCAAGGGATGCAGCATCATGGTGGTGGTGACAAGCAGCCGTTTTGGTCTTTTTAGGCTATTTTTTGTCTCACTTCTTAAGCAAAAGGGCCACGGAACAAGATGTTATTGAATTAGTTTCCTCCAGGCTGGTTTCCTCCCGTCTTTATTTCCCTGTCACTCTGATCTCCCTCGAAACCAGCTTTAAGGCTTGTGGCTGTCCCAGCCTAAACTCTCACAAAGGCTTATCCCCCCCTTACCCCCATTTTTGACAACCCTTTCAAGCCACTCAAAAGCTCCACATCTCTCTTTTCCTTTGATAATGGGATTAATTGCAGACAGATCTGTGTGCTCTGCTCTGGGCTTGGAGGAACTGGTTATATGAGTTGATGGCTTTGCATTTCGCCTCTTCTCCCCAGTGTTGGGCTCCTTAATAACTTTGCTTGGAGCTAATTAGGGATGAGGAGGGTGGAAGATGGTGGTGTAAAACTGGAAGGCTGGGAGCAAACCACACTGAGCAAACATCTCTGGCAATGCTAACATGGGATGCTGGAGTGATGGCCACACTGCTGGGCAAAGCCAACCCGTACCAATCCCATGGGATTTAACAATGTTGATCCCATCCACCCTGCTAGGGTACAGGGCTATGTGCTGCAGCAAATCCTCACCCCAAGCCTGGGAATGTTGGATCTAAGGCCAAGCTGCTGGGCAAAGCCAACCCATAATGATGCTGACCCCATGGCAAACCCCTAATGATGCTGACCCCAACCACCCCACCATGGTACAAGACCCTCAGAGATGCAAAGCAGCCTGCCAGTGAGATGATGCTGTCCCTACCATACCCTTGACCTTCAGGACATCCGGGTCCATCACCAGCCCCATCCTTGCACACTAATTATGATGGCTGTGTTCTCATTAATGCTCAAGCCCAGGCTATTTCTCAGCACCAGCATCCAAGCCGTGTGCAGCTGGGGAGGAGGTTAGCTGGTCCATTCATAATTACAGGGCCAGAGCCCGCGTGAACATCAAACCATTAGTCTAATTTGACTATCTAACAAGGAGCTGTGATGTTTTATGCATGGCGCCTAATTTTACCCTCGCAATCTCCTGCTATATTTAACATCATTAATCATTGATTCCCATGGGGCTGGAACCCTGATTAGTGTCAGATGTATTATGGGAGGAAAGGGATTTAAAATAAAACCCCCTGCCTTTCTCCTGGGGGAAATGAAACTTGTTCAGAGGCATTGAGCTGCCAGTCCTTGGCTCGGTTGAGTCTGCTCATGTGGCTGGAAGAGCTCAGTCCTTTAATGGCCTTTTTGAGGATTTTAGGGCAAGAATGAGGAAACAGAGGTGATGTAGGACCATTTCCCCCTCTCCGCTCCCTACCTTAGTCTTATTAGCTATGTTTACATGGCAAGGATGTCAAGTGATTAATTTTTAATGGCTTGGTTTATTGCGGGTTTGAACGGTTTATTGAGTAATTCCCACATTTAAGTGATTAATTCCCCAGGGTTGGAAGCAACTGGTTAGTTTTACATTCATCAGGCCGTCAGGATGCCAAAGGAGAGGCGATCGATCAATCCCCACTGCCAGCACCAGGGATGCTGAAATACCTCAAGGTGCAATGAGGTTAAGAGAAAGGAGTAATTAAAGCTCGAGTCCCCTTTGAGAAGCTGGTGCCTGGCCAGCAGCAGTCTGCTCCCGCTTTCCTCCTGTTTTCCAAGGAAAACCAAGCCCCTTTCATTGATTTGGAGACCCAAGTGTAGCTCAATATGGGTTTGTGTGGTTGGTAGCAAGATCAGGGGGTTCTCCATGCACGTGGGAGCATTTGCTGCTGTCAAATCATCCAACGCCTGAGCTGAGATTGATGTAAAACCTCCTCAAGGTCGAGTGTTTTAACTAAATGACACTAATTACAGCGAGACTACTTCTGCTTTTGGCACTAATTGCCTCGTGCCAGTGATGTGCTGGCGGGATGGTGAGGTGCTGTCATGGTTTAGGGGGACAACCGGCTTCTGCAGGCAGCTGGTCCTCTCAGGTCGACTGCCCATGAGGATCTGCTCTGCCAAAGCTGTCCTTGTGATAGATACCTAGTTCACAGCCTGGGACAGGGGATTGCTTGGGGAGATGCTTCAGGTCTCGTCCATCAAATCTAACCTTTATTCCCTGTGCAAGCACAGATGGAGACTTGGGTGATGTCTGTGAGCCTCTTCCAGCTGGCAGAAACACAAAGGTCTTTCTTTTCCACCATCCCACTTGGTTTAAGAGGGTTTTCCCCCTTTACTTAGCTCCATCCCTGCTATTTTGCATGGAGGTAGCTCTCTCTTTTCCCACACTCTCTTTTTCCTCTCCAAAGAGTGTAAAACCCACCTGCAAGGGAGGTGGGAAAGCAGCAAACAGTTGCTTTGCAGCACATCTCCCATTGCTCCAGGGCTGGCAAATAAAACAAATGGCGCAGGTTTCTTTATTTTATTAGATTTTCCTCTCTTTTAGCACCTCTGCATGGAAAAGGAGCCGTTTGCTGCCAGCCAGGCAGATGTGAGCTGCTAATGACGGCTGCTGAAGGCAAGGGGAGCCGCTGTCTCCTGCCTCATCAAAGCAGGCAGAGGTATTTTTAGCTAGGGCTTTGCGCTGAAGCATCGTTGGTAGAGCAAGAGATGTGAGAGTCTTTTCCCCCCTCATGGGGCTCTTTTCGCAAGGGATATTTGGAAATCAAGCCCTTAACAGGTAAAAAAGAACAGGTTTTTGATGTGGTCACAACCACATCATCCATGGAAACACAGTTTTGCTGCTATGGGTGAGGGAGGATGGAGATGCTTTTTTGTCACCTCCAGTGAGGATTTAGGTGATGCTTTTAGGAGCACTGACTCTTCTGAGTGCATCAAAGCCCCCCAACTCCTCCATCTTCATCATGTGCTAAGTGCTTTGTAAGCAAACCTGTATCCAGCCAGCGCCAGACATCCTGGCCCCAAATTTGCTGCTTCTGGCCCCATTTTGGCCCTGCAACTTGGGAACATTGTGGTCTTGCTTTTTGGGGAGCATCTCTATGGGACTGTGGGTCTGTCCTGTTGTGACAAGGGGGGATCATGACCCAGAGATGTGCAAGAGGGCAGGGGAGACAGTTAGTGCAGCAGGGTCTCACACCCCGTTGGACGCTGCTTTGGTGCTCATAATGTATTTCCCACTGACCCTCACCAAAATGGAGATGGAAGTCTTGTGGCTGGTAGGCCTAAGTATCCATGTTCTGGGCCTGGGGGACATTGGGACCTGGGGGGACACTGGGACCTGCAATCACAGTTTCTCTCCAAGGCAGGAAACAGAGGAGGTGAAAAAACGAGCAAACCAAGGATGCAATCGCATCTTCCCAATGCACAGATGGTGCAATTAGAGGACAAATCCTTTGCTGAAGATGATACCACTCCAAGAAAGCAAACAGTTCCACGGGGGGTCCTTTGCCTGGTTTAACAGGCTGCCAGCAGCATGTAATTCCTTGATGGAATTTGTATATCCAAGTACTTGAGATAGTTACGAGAACAGCAGAGGACACGGAAATGAGCATTTTCCACCCTGCAAAGTTCAACAGAGCGTTGCTCTTGGGGTGCATGGGCTGCTGGAAATAAGGGATGAACCCCACACATCATTTCAACCCCTCACAGGTCATTTCAAGAAGCCCAAAATCCCAGGAAAAAGGAATTTCAGGTGCATCACCACTCAATGCAATGGCTGCAGATGGATTTGGGGTTCAGGGGCTGGTAGGCACAGCCCTACCTCCCTTCTTGCTTCACTTCATCTTCTTGGGTTGCTTATTCAGGCTCTGGAGACCAGAAACAATTTCCCAATGCTTTAAATTAAGTGCTTCCTATATGAGAGTTTAATTAGCACATTACAGGCCAGTTCCTGGGCATTAGGAATTTTTATATAATTATTAATATCATATTAAACAATGAATTATCACGAACAATTAAAATTAATTACATTGCTCCAAGTTAATTAAATTATTCCTGTAATAGGGAGACAAGTGTGCTCCACCATAAAAACTCATGCTCCTCATGGGAGAGTTGGATAACGTGTCATTGACAGGAGTGGGGAGGGAGGTTGGTGCTCCCATATTTCAAGCCTCTCTTGGTTTCCTGTTTTCCTGCTCATCCCTATCCCATCTCCATGTCCTTCCAGCACCTTGCTCCACAGGCTTGGATATGGTGGTTCTTCCACATATTAATCCATGGAAAGGTTTAAAACTCGCATCTTTGCTCCTCTCTGTAGGAGAACGGATTTTGTTTGAGATAGGTGATGTTTCTTATGGAAGTACTGGAGGCAGAGCTTGGGTGGAGGCAAAGGAACATGCCCAGGGTCACGCAGGGAATGCTGCAGCAGAGCATCACTCCATGGTAGCACATTTCCAGTGCTGCAAGCCCCCAGACACCCCTAATTCAGGCAGTTTTCCCCCTTGCATCACCCAGGCTGGCTTTTCCCCTCGCTAACACTGGTTTAGGGAATTCCTCTTCACCGAGGGGATGTTTTCAGAGGTTCAAATTCCCCATTCCCCATGGAAAAAGCCGCAGAGCACTAAGCGCAGCAGCAAGGCTGCTTTGCACCAGGATCAGGTCGTTTGACCTTCCTTGTTCTTGTCTGTAATAACTGTTATCCTCCATAATCACTCAGAAATCACTCGGGGTTGTAGTGCACCTTCTTGCAATTTTCCTCCATTTATCCAACAGTGGTTTCTCCAGGCTGGGTAGGGATGGGATGTAACAGCTTTATTGGATATGTTTTCATCTCCCTTTCTCATCTGGATTAACCCTTTGAGGGTTAAGAGATGGGCTATTGAAGTTCTCCATTCTGCTCAGGAGTTGGCCAGTCCTCTGCAAAGAAATAACCTTCCTCCTGAGTAAATTTGTAAGCAGGACCTTAACATGGAACAGCAGCAAAAGGAAAGGTCTAAGTAATGGGAAATGTCATTTTTTTCTCTCTTTAAGTCTATAATATCCCTATAGATTTATATATCTATATAATATCTATAAAAATCCTTCTCTGTGAGGGTGCTGAGGCGCTGGCCCAGCGTGCCCAGAGAAGCTGTGGCTGCCCCATCCCTGGCAGTGTTCAAGGCCAGGTTGGACACAGGGGCTTGGAGCAAGCTGCTCCAGTGGAAGGGGTCCCTGCCCATGGCAGGGGTTGGAGCTGGAGGAGCTTTAAGGTTCCTTCAACCCAAACCATTCTGGGATTCTATGGTCCAAGATGGAGCATAGCAAATCCCAGTTGGTGGAATGCTGTGATGAAATGAAATAAGCTCTTTTTGGGGGTGTATTTAGTAGCTGGGGGGTATCTCAGTCTGCATCCAGCCTGTTTTATCTCCCTTTCCTTGCTCTGAGTTCCTCCCTTGCTTCATCCCCCTGCCCTGGATTCATTTACTTGACAGACTTTTCAGCTTAATGTCTTGCTTTAAATTGTCCCTATATGTATCCCATCTGTAATGTTCCCATTACACAGACAAGGAAAAAGCCCGCAAAACCTATGGATTCCCTAAAGACACATAAATGCAGCAAAATCCCCCTCAAACCCAGCCAGCAAAGCACTTAAGTACCTCTGTGGGGATGCCAACACCACTGCAGTGATTAACAAGGAGTCAATGCCTAAATTTTGTCTGGATCCATTCCATTTGAAGTTGCTGTGGGATGAAGCAAGGACCATGGGAGCGAGTCCCCGTGCCCAGGTGACAGCTGGTCCTTGTTTTACAGCCTGACCTATTTGTTTCTCTCCATTGCACTACACGAGCATCCCTTTCCTATTTGCATTGGGGTCACCGAGGCAATGACACGAGTCGGAGCCAGCCTGGGGAAATGAAAAGGAAACTCTCTATTAATAAAGTGTTGGGAATGCTGAGGATGGCCGGGGCTCTGTGACAAACCTTGTCTTTATTTCGTCAAAACATTGCAATAAGGTGTGTTTTGCTTTGCAAGAGGTTTGAAACCCAAGGAGAAAAATCCATTTATTGCAAGAAAGCTCTTTCTTTTCCCTGCTCCCCTTTACTGAGGTTTGATGCTTTTCGAGTTGCAATGGGCACCTCAAACATGTATACCAAGTCGTGCCATGCTGCTCCCACCTTCCTAACCTTTTAAACTTCATTGTTTTACAATGCAATAAGGGTGAAGAGTTTTGCAGCAGGGGAAAAGGCAAGAAGAGGAGGGCAAGGAGCTATGCTCAGCCTAGGTTGGGTTTAGATGCTGGGTTTGACCTCAGAAGGAGCTGGAAATCCTCAAGGGGCATTTGCAAGAGAAGGGGATTGTGAGAAGCAGCAGCTTTTTGCAGTTTTCCTGAAATTTTTGTAATTTTCCCTTATTTTTTCACTTTCCCCTTTATTTTTACAGCCAAATATCAGTGGGAGGCAGGGCTTTATTTGCCCAGGTGGGACATCAGCTGTGGCTCATCAGGAGTAGATGGTATCTCAGCCGTTCCTGGGCTGGAGTTGTTGTGTGGTCTCTTCCTGCTCGTCCTCTCAGTCTTTTTTACCCCAAAACTAGGGAAAAAGTAGTTCTACCAAGCCTAATCCTCACCAGGTTGATCTGTCTGGTTGTGGGCTCGTGCATGGAAGAACCAAGGTGTTCATTTTGGAGAACGAAATCTGGGATTGTCCTGCAGCCCTTCACTTGCACCGAAGGAAGTGTGGTCAGTTCCTAACCTAATTCAAATCCTTTTTGTGAAATGATAGTTTTTAAGGAGATTATTTTATGAAGTCTTTTGGCACATATGGGCTTGTGCTTTGTAGGGTTTTTGGAGAAGGTGGGCTTCAGAAAGTTGAGGGTTTGAGCTTATCTCATGGGTTTCCTCACTGTGATGGGTTTTGCACTGGTTGCACGTCCCACCAATAAGGCGTTTGCATCATCTGCTTGAGCTGCTCCATATATCCCAGCCTGGCCTGGAGCTTTTCCAAGCTGCTGGAACACTTCAGCCGCATGCATGGGATAGGGCACGCATCCCTGTGGGCATGTTTGACGTCCAGACCTGCTTTATGGGGTCCCCCCCATGACATCAGTGTCCTGGTTTTTGGACTCTGCTCTACTTTGTCCTTCCTCTGGTCCAAGAAGCAGTTTAATTAGTGAGCTCTGTAATTAGGGCATTTATTTGGGAGGTGGGAAATGATGCGTGGTGCTTGCTCTATGAGGATACATCACATCCCAGGGCTGTGCACCCCTTCATACAGCCTCCCAATGCACCATTGTGCTGCGTTGCACCAGCTCCCTCTTGCAGTGTGTGCAAAAACCCCAGGTTTGGGTAAAAAACTTTAAATCAGCCCTTTTTGCTTCATTTCCATTACTTTAAACATGGGTAAAACATCAGTGCTGGGTCAGGTTCAGGGGAGCAAAGCTGAAGATGTCCTGAAGCTCCTCCCAGGGTTAGGAAACAAAGATTCCATGCAACCTTCATTTTTGGGCAATAAAAGCTTGCGTTGGGCTGTAAAGGGGGGAAATGCTGCATTTCCTGCAAATTTAGGTTCCTCCTAAATGCAAAGCATCCCAGGGAATTGAGAGATGGACAAGAGCCGGTCATGTCATGTAGAGCCAGGGCTAAAAGCTGAATTCATTCTGCTAATGGGTGTGAAGGGAAATGGAAAGCAATGAAATAGTGGTGAGGAAGGAGTAATTAATGGGATAATTCTGAGGGATATGTAAGCTGGCTAATGGAAGGGTTATGGCACAACGGGCTCATTTAGGACTTGAGGGAAATCGGGCTGGTTTTTCCCCTAAAATAGCTGCAAAGTTGGTGTATTGGATGGGGCTTGAGCTGGGAGGAGCTCACAAACATCTGAACTCCACAGGCTGGCTATGGGGCAATAATTTGAGGGGAAACCCTGGTTTTCTGTAAGGATAACCATCCTTTTATGGTATTGTCTGTGTGTCCTTCATCGACCTCCCACTCTGCTGTGTTACAGTTTGACTTTGTGGTGCGATTTTCCTTCTTCCAAGCACAAGAAGGGATGAAGGGGGGGATGCCTTTCCAATGCCTGAGCTTCCCAGCTCCTCAGCTGGATATTTGCCTCCCCAGGGGTGCTGCAGACCCCGTATTTAGGTTGTGCACGGAAAACAGGCACAGCCTATTTGTGCCCAAAGCATCTCCCATCTTCTCCACCTGCCAAATCTGCTTTTGATTATAAAGCTGTTTTCTCACTCTTATTTCCCATCCTTGCACTAACCCCCTGGGCTGGGAGATGCTGGGGCCTGTTTCTATCCCATTTTCCTCCCTCACTGCCCATTTATACCCTTTGTGCCTTTCTCTTCTTCCTTTCTCTTCCATTTCAGCAGAACACCTTGTACTTTGCTTGCTGCTAGATCAGCACAGGTGTATATATATAGATACAGATGGAGTTAATTTATAGACAGCCTTTCTCATCTCATCCCTGACCGCCAGCACTTCTATTGGCATTCCCTTGCTTGTACCACCTAACTTGCAATCCTCTCTTATTGTCTGCTTTCATCCCCCTACCTATAGTGTAAGTGTTTTATACTAATGTCCTCGCTTCCCTGGTTGAATTGGTTGTTTCATGTGTTACCAGGTGATGGCAGGAAATAAATGCAAGAACCAGGCTTTTAAGGGGGGAAAAGGAAATGTCATTTCATTATATTAAAATCTACCCATATAAATACATTTTCATTATCAGGAGGAAAACTGCAGGCAAGGTAAAAGAGGCTTTTTACACATGAAAACGTCTTTGTTTGGAGGTCTGTGTGCTCCTGGGGAAGGGGAATGAGGATTGCAATAGACAAAGCTGCTGCTGGCCCTATTGGGGCTGTATTACTTTGGGATGGCTTGGAGCAACCTGCTTTTGTGGAAGGTGTCCCTGCCTGTCACATGGGGGTTGGAACTGGATGAGCTTTAAGGTGCTTTCCAACCCAAACCATTCCATGATTCTATATTCCATGCTGCTCCACCTTGCTGGACCCCTGATGGGGTTTTCCTGGCGCTCTGCAAATAAGGAACTAGAGGTTTTGCAAGGGTCCAGAGCCTTTGGAAGTGTTGAACCCAAGTGGTGGACACCAAGGCTTGGTTTTATGCCCATCTGGATGGAGGAATTGAGGTCTGGGGTGGCTCAGGAAGGGAGCTTGGGTGCCCCATTGAATATACTGCAAAGCTTCTCTTGGCTTTGCTCAGCACTAGGGATACCTGAGTGTCTTCCCAACCTTATATATCCCTTTCCAAACCCAGAATGGGTTCTCGACTGTGGGTCACTGGCTTGCCCAGGAGGTGCTGGCCATGGTGAATGCTGGATGGGATTACTGGTGTGCTGAAGAGCTGCTTTGCCTAATCTGTTTAGAGGGGAAAGAACTAAACAGTCCCTTTGGATGTGGCGTTTTACGCAGTAAAGGGTTTAACAGCTTGGTGCGAATTAGCTGGGCTCAGAGATAACAAGGAGGAACTGTGGCCCGTGGAGGGTCTCCCTGTGTATCTTCCAGCTTGGGCACATTTTGGGTTGAATTCCCAACATTTTCTTTGCAATCACAAGGGGGAGAAATTGGTGTTTCTCTTCCTGAAGCCTGAGCCACTTGTGCAATGATGAGATGCTGGGAGGCTTAGAACTCTAGTAATCATGAGAGCTGTCAAACAGCACATTAAAGTAAGTAATTACAAGTGTGGAAGGTTCCCAGTTCTGCACAAATTTTAACTGAACGTGGCTTTTTTTACACAAAAAAATACCCAGGATTAAATAGATTGTGACTTGCTCGGCTTGCAGCCTGTTCTACACCTGCGTGCCTGCTGCTCCAGGGACCCATGTTTTCCTTCGCTGCCCTCCATCAGTGAGAGCTGAGATGCCGTGGCACATAATCAGGAGGAAAAACCACAGGGGTTTGGGGTAATTTTTAGCCTTTTTGGTGATGAGGAACTTTGGCAACAGAGTTAAGTGATCCCATGATATAAAAGAAACACCTCAAATACACACTGATGAGTGGCTCAGCTTTCATAAAAGATCTTTTTGGGATACAGAAGAACAGCTTAAACGTTGTCAGTGGTTGTGGATGAACTTTTTCTCTGCAGAGTGCCGTTGTGGAGGTCGGGAAGGGTGATTGACTGGCAGCAGTGCTGCTTTGAAGACGTTTCAGGGTGATTGCAATTGGGTTTTATGTTCTGAAATTGTCAAAATGGAGCAGTTTTGTAGTTACAAATTATTTGCTTTGGAAAGCAAAGCTGGTGATGGGAGGAAATTGAAACAGGGAATGAGCAGGAACACGGCTGGGAGCTGGCGTGCCTCTAACTGATGCAAATTCATTGCCCATTGTGGTCTTTTAATGTAAGTCTGGATTTACCTCTTGGCTCAGGAGCTACCCCTTTCCTTTCTCTCAGGATGCTTCAGGTGACAAGGGGCTTTTCATGATGCCAAAAGCTGTGATGTGGCTTGTTCATGGCCTTTTGGTCTCCCTTGGTGGCAGTGTCAGCAAAGAACCCCCTGGCAAGGCTGCAGGGAGATGCTGGCTCCTGGTTGCACATCCAGCCCTGTTATTTATTCCCAGTTTGGGGACATCTCTGCTCACGGCAAGGAGGTAGCCATGCCCTTACCTGCTCCGCCATGGTTTTGCTCAGAGAATCCTTTTTCCTTTCCTTTTTTCCAGCAGAAAGAGGTTTGCTGGTGCTCGGAGAGCAGAAACCACCTTCTTTATGATTTTGCAGGCACTGAGAAGGATGCAGCTTGGTAACATGATGATCTATCTACCAGCTTGTGTTTTGCCCCAAGGTCCCAGCATCCCAAAAAAGCTTCGTGCGCCTGAGCTCAGGAGTGTTGATTTAGTGTTCAACCATTGGAAAGGCTCCTGGGTGACCTTGCTCGTCTCCTTCTCTTGCTCATCCTTCTATTTAGCACCTGGAAAGGAAAGAAGGGTGGAAATAATCCTCTATGATTTGGGGATAAACCCAATAGTGGGGTCAGAAGGTTCAGGAGGGCCCAAGTACCCCCTGGGATGCTCGTGGGATGGGATGCAGACCCCATCTCCACCTGCACTGAGGTCATTAATAACATTTTATGTATATACAACCTTTCTGATTGCATTTGCTGAAGAAACAGGGAAAATAATGTTAAGTTGGGAGGCTTTTGAGTACAAGCAGCATGAGGTGAAGCCCCATTCAAGGCTGTTAAATGGTTTTGTGGGAGGAAATATTCGGGGTGAAATGTACTTCTGGGGAATAGTCACTCCATATGGTGCTTGTGCTGCCTGGGGTTTTGTCGCATCATGTGCTGGGTCTCTTCTCTCTGCAGTATCCCTCGTTTGTGGCTTGTTGGGGTTGTTTTTTTTGTGCAAACTACCCCATGCTGCACCTAATGCATCCTACAATAAAAGCAATTTCGTTGTGGGAAGGGAAAGCTTTGCTCGTCCTGGAGCATTGCATTCCAACATGAGGATGCACCTCTGAGAACCAGTGTAGAATGCTTTCCCAACACAAAACCTGCTAAGGAAAAAGCTCTTACTGTGAGGATGGTGAGGCACTGGTACAGGTTGCCCAAAAGTAGTAGATGCTCCATCCCTAGCAGTGTTCAAGGCCAAGCTGGGTGACACAGCCTAGGGTGAGGTGTCCCTGCCCATGGCAGGGGTTGGACCTAGATGATCTTAAGCTCCTTTCCAACCCAAACCATTCTATGATTTATCTGTTTGTCATTCTTTAACCTTTTCCTTCCTTTCTTCTTTGGCAACTGGTCTGTTTGCCAAGTGCTTTTCGTCCCGCTCTGCTCCAACACTGCTGCCGGACCCCATGGGATCCCTGCCACACGCGCTGGCGATGTTGCATCGCTCTCTGCATCTCGAACATGAATTATTCACACCCTTTGCAGGCTGCCTTGTGCATCCCAGAGTCGTCCCACTGTTGATTTTAAGGCATCGTGACAGGTTGAGGACTGGATCAGTTGCGTTAATACGCAGACGTGGGGCACAGAGAAGATGTCGTGTAAGTCACAGTGTGTTAACGCTGCGATGAGGCATCGCGGTGATGCTTCAAAGATGATACTGCCCTGGAGAGTAAATGGAGCGTAGTGGTAATTAAGGATACTCTGCACTGTGAGCATCTCTGATGGCCACATGCCATTAAATCCAGGTGAGGACCTGGTCCCTGAAGCTTTATGAGGGGGGATGCTGCCAGAGGAGGATGTGTTTTGCCTGTGTTTGGGTACCTGGGGTGAAGATATCAGTACCAGAACAGGCTGTGCACCTTTCTTTGAGGATCAGCAGAGAGAAATAAGTGCCTTTAGGGTGCTGTTACCTTGGGTTAATGTCCTTTTTCTTTGAGTTCTTTTTCATACATCTTGTTTTTTCTTGGTTTACTATTAAAAGCATGAAGGTCATGGCCTAGATATGATTATCTAGTAGGCATCTTGGGTGGTGAAGGTGAAGCTCGCCTTGGGTTTCTCTTTCAGTTACATGCAAGGATGGCCAAAAGAGTCAATGTATGAATGTACTGCTCCCCTTACTGCTTGTAAACTGCCTGTGTCCTGCTGGCATCTTTGTGAGGAACAAGTCAGCTGGAAGGAAGCAAAATCTTGAGCTTGGATTCAAAGCAGCAATGAACCTCTGCTGGTGCCAGGCTTGGAAGCGCTTCCTTCTGTCGCAGTGTGGGGGTTTGTCCTTGCAGTCTTCCCTGCCAAAAAATAACCACCCCAGGATTACTAGAGACCTCACACAAGATGGCTCATGTTATTTCCAGCTCCATTGCAGGAAGATGGGATCCCATCCAACACTGTTACTAGCATCCAGGGCCCCGTTGAGCATCTCCAATTGGGTTTGGGGGTCTCTTGAAGCACGGTGAGCTCTGTACCTGGCAGAGAAGGACTTGAGGAGGAGAGAGCATGTGGTTTTACTCCACCTTAGCTGGCGTGCCAAAACCCTCATTAAAACTGCATGAGCTTGGCAGTATATGAATATGAAACTTGGACAGAGATACGGGTTTTTCCCCTCCAAAGTACGATCAATTCCTTTAGTCTAAGTAAAAGCATCTATATATAGTGATGGGAAGATGCTTAAGTATTTCAAAGGGCTGTGTTTGGAGTGTAGCATAAGGAAAAGCCTCTAAGGGCTGGAAATTTGGGGCTAAACACCCTTTTTCTTGCACGCTGGCTCTGTAAAGGCTGCTGTGCCTAGTCTAGCACCCGTGGCGACGCCTCTTTGCTTTGCTATGAGAGGCTGAAGTAGCCCTGCATTTCCCACTATAGAGAAACTGAGGGTTTGGGCTTTTAAAGAAAGGCTTTTTAATGCAAGGAGGGTGTCTGTGAGAAGCAGGAGTCCATAATGGGGTTAATGACTCAGTTGCTGGTTCCCATGAGCTGGCAATAACCTGATAAATTGCTGAGTACACTCAAGCTCGCTTCGCCCCGGCTCCGGCTCAGGTTATTTCCTGCACGGTGGAGACCTCCAAGTAGGTCATTACTGCCTAATTACTGCCTAAACGTTCTCATTTGTCCTCCCCTTGTCAGCCGAGGCGTGGGATCGTGCAGCCAGCACAGTGGAGATCCCTCCTGGCCTCAGCCTCCGGCATTTCCCCGGCCAGCAGCAAACAGGGAAAGGAAAATAAAAGCAAGTTGAGGTTTTCCTCTATATTGCAAATAAACTCATTTCCATCCCAACACATGCTAGAGGCCGACTTGGCTTTTAATTCTCAGCACAAGCTGAGTCCCTTGTGCCTTGTGCGCTTGCAGCAGTGCTTGTCCCATCTTCTTGCTCACTTCTCCTCTTGCGCACTTGGGTGCGAGCAGCCGCTGTTGTCTCCTCCAGCCAAAAGCACTGCCAGTGTGGGGATACATTCCCAAGTTCCACGTTATTGGCACGAAGCATCAAGCTTTGGGTGGGTTTAGATTATTAATATTTTATTTCCCTCTTCTTACTCACGGGGGTGGTTTTTTCTCACATCACACTCGCAGCCCAGCTTGTTGTCACTGGGTGACAAGTTGATGAAAGCTGCTCCGAAAAGAGGGCGAGGAGATGGATTCATGCAGGAAAAAAAAAGGGAAGAGGAGGGAGGGGAGGAGGTCACGAAAGGAATAACAAGACGTCAAGATGCCACTTCGCTGCCAGCGCTCGCCTTGATTATCCGATTGTGGCTCTTCGGAGCTGGAGTGCGCGCCGCCTCCCTGCTCCTCGTGCGGTGTGATTAATCCCCTCCTGTGCTTCTGGTGCCTTTTCCTATTTTTATTCATATATATATTTATATATATATGTATATATAAAAGCAAGAGCTGTTTTGGTGCCAGCTGCATCCGTGCAATGTGAAAATGGGGAAGGACAGGCGCAGTTCTGGGGTGGTCCCTTCCCCACATCAAACCTGCAGTGCAAATACCTCTAGGAGGGCTGCTGATGGCAAAGTGAATCTTTTGCCATCAGTAAGAATAAGACTTTTTCCCTTTGTATCTGCCCCCATAGAGTGGGGAGGAGCTTTGCAAGTGAAGTTAATAAAGTTCTTTTATTAATAATACAGTTTTGAGCAGAAGCTTAGCTGCAGAAATGGGTTTTCAGGACTCGGGTTTCCACCCACGGGGCAAGGTGTGCAGGGAATCATGGTCAGATCCAGGGTGTTATTGTCTCTACCCTTCCCTTGGGTATCAGTCAGCAGTGCCTAATCCTCCACAGGGTCCTTTTGCTTTTGGGCTCCTCAAAACCGAAGCCAGAGGCATTGGGGCCACCCCAATTTCACAACAAGGAGTCCATAAAGTCCAGCTTCCTATTCTGTGGCATGATGCTTTGGCAAAAGATGGGTTTTCTCCGTGCGTGGATGAGAGATGATGCAGAGAAATGCAAATGTCTTTATATATATATATATATATATATATATATATATAGTTTTGTCCCCCTTTTCTTCTTACCTTGCACTTCCCCCAAGCTGTCACTGGCAGCAGATTCTCCCCACGGCAGCAGCACCTGTCTCCAGGATTATTTTTACCATCTCTTTTTGGCATCATTCTCTCCTCCTGCACAAACCCACATCCTATAAATAACTCCAGCCTGCTCTCGTGCTCACTCCCCCCCATCCTTCATCTCGCTACGTCTTCCTTTCTCCTTGCCTTGTCTGTCCCTTCGCCTGCGGAAAGGAGATGCTGTAAGAGCCTGGAGTGGGGGCTCATCTTATCCGACACACTCATGAGCCTTTAAATCAGCTGCATCTATCTGGGGGGATACCCTGTAATTGGATTATATACAGAATAACACCCTGTTTTTTTCCCCAAACCCTCATAATGATCGATTTGTGCATAGGATTAATTTTACTTACTATTCACCCCGATGCTCCCTGATCTGGGCAGCTCCTCCCTGAAGATTTCCTTCCATCCATGTAACTACCTGCTTGTCCACCCCAAAAAATACCTCTAAAAGTGAGCTTTTCTTGAAGGCAAATGCTTGTAACGATATTTTCGTGTGCGTAACGGAGCCTGGTTCAAACAGATTGGGAGGAGAATGCTGCACACGGATTATGAATGGGGTCCCTTGGCCCATGGGAATACTTATTTCCAGAAATAATTGCTGGGTCTGGCTGAACACATAAAGCTTCAAGAAGTAAAAATTACCCTGATGTAAGCATGTTAATTTTTGGATCCGTCGAGAAAAACTAAAACGAGTTTGAACTTGGGGAGCACGAAGGATAAATCCAGGCCCGGGCAGTGGAAACTTTGCTCTCTGCGCAACTGCAAAATCAATTTGTGAAGTCAACCAAATTCCTGGGGATTGCAGATTTGGCTTTTACTTTGGATTTTTCCAAAGGGAAATTTGCTGGGGATAACGGTGGGGGTTGCAGTAATGAAATGCTGCTCACGCGCCCTAATGAAGTGCCGAAAGACTCGACGCTGGGCTCCCGGCAAATTAGATCTGGATTATTGGAGCACTGAGAATTGAACGATCCGAGATGTTATCAGAGCAGGCGGGAGCACCTCGCCTCGCAGCACCAGGCAGTGTCTATTTAATTACCTGGAGGAGAGTAAAAGGTAGAAAAACCCCTCCAAAATCTGGACTCGAGGAGGGTGAGAGGAGAGGGACCATCGTCTGCAGTGATGATGCTGGGTTGAGCGGGGATGCAGCAACTGAGATGTGTAAATGGGGCTCTTCAGAGCATCTCCAGCTTTTCATGGGCTGCAACACTCCAGATTTGTTGGCAAAAGGAGCTTTTCCTCCAGTTCCTGGATTTGGCTCCGTGCTCCTTTCTGAGAGGTCTTTGGGTGTGTTTGCATCGTGATGAGCTGTCCAAAAGTGGCATGTTTGGGAAATACAGTGCTTAAAGCATGTATGATGCTTGAGTTTCCCAGCAAAAACCATGTCTTCATCAAATTTGGCCCCTTTGATATATGAGTGCCCAGCTATGCACCAATGTGATTGCAACAAGCCTCTCCCCCCTTCTACTGTCCTACTGCAGGAAAGAGGACACATTGGAGCATCCTTCTCTGCCCAACAATGGATGCTCAGAGCTCATTTGCAAACAGAGAACAAGCAGATTTAATTAAACATAACCTTCCCTTTAACAAGAAAATAAACCGCCTTCTCCTTATAGAACAATTAGTATTTATAGCCCCCCCTTTGCTGTGCTTCCTCCCTCTTTTAATACCTCTTCTTTATTATCTCTGGCTGGGAACAGGCACCGTTTGATTTCCATAAATTAGCATAAGGAATTGGGGAGGGGATGGAGAAGAGGGAGAGGAGAGGGGAAAAAAAGGTGGGGGGAGAAAAATGGCATTTTTTAGGCACTGAACTTGCTACAGAGAAAGAAAGAACACCACTCCCCTGTTGGAGGAGGGAGATGGCAGGAGGAGGTGGGAAATGACGCTTTTTCCTTCCTTTTTTAAAGTTCACCTGGTCCCTGGTGTTTCTTGGGAGATAAAAGCTTTCACTGGCCTCGGCAGGGAGCCAAATTCCATGTTTATCTGAACACAAACATAATGTATGATCCGCATGACAGCCCCTAAATCCCTGGTTGGTTTGGTGGGGTTTTTTGTTCTTCATGGGGAGGATCTGTCGCTCTCCAGCTTTACCATGCAATGGAAATATCAGCTTGAAGGTCCAGCGTGTTTCAGCATGAGGAAAACCCCTCTGGTACCCACGAGGTCAGGGTTTGAGGATGGGATGCAACAAAACCTGGAGCTTTGGAGGCTCATTTTGTTTCCAGATTGAGTCGTTCCAGGGATTTAAGTGAAGCCACATCATGTGAGCATCACTAAGGTGGAGAGGAGGATGCTGAGCATCAAAGACCACAATGGTCCCATCTATGATGTATGTTTGGGTGATGAGAGTTCAATAAGTCAGATTAATCCAGGTATATATTGAGTAAAAAGATTTAATGTCCAAGTCTGGACAGGTAGAGACGGATGAATCCCAAACCTGCTCTGTAATGACCTAAATGCTATTTAATATCATTGTGAAGGTGACCTGCTTTGCTGGAAGATTTCACAGGTAATTGCTGGTGACAGTGGACCATCAAGATCTGGGAATTTCGCTCCTTATTCTTGGTTTCCGAAGCAGCTACACTGTTATTAGAGCAAGGACAGGCTGTGGTCATCCCTGTGGCTTCATCAAGCCCCTTGGTCCTCAGTTTCTGGGCCTCAGGCTGGATCTGGTGCTTCAGCAGCTGATGCTTTTCTGGAAGGATGTAGTTGTGTTCACATGATGTCCCCATGCAACGTGTTTGCAGCTGACTGCAAGAAATACTGCAATGGCTTCTCTTATGGGTCCTTCCAGCTGCTTTGTGATGCAGCAGTAGATAACTGCAAGGCAGAGCTAGATGTGCTTTCTTTTTGGGGTAGTCTTCCTCCTGATGATGGTTTCCAAAGGACATGATACTAAGGAGATCTTGGAATGATGCTTGCCCGCATCCCTTGGAGCCTATCCATTGCTACTAGCTGCCTATAGATCATGCATCTTTGCTTATCTAAAGCCTTGATTCTTATAGACTATAGTGCACCTCTAAGTCTCGCATCTAAATCCCCTATAAAGCTTCTGAGATGTTTCACTGGTTGTTATTTGCATGCCCTGATGAAAAGCCATTTGTAGAAGAACAGCTCAGAGGGTTTTCCATCCTCAGTGAGAAAATTGTCTCTCAACCTAGCTTATTGCTGAAAACTGGCTGTTTTTGGGGCAGAGATGGACGCAGAGCAGCTTCGGGAGGGGGATTGCATCGGATTATCCATTTCCCTGTTTTCTGTGTCTTAAAACTATTGTGTCATTTTTTTCAATTTATTTTATATATATATATATAAAACCACTTTATAGATGAAAAGCACTCTCTGCACTCTATCTGTTTATCTACCTTATCCTGAGCCATCAATCAACTGTCCTGATTATGTAGGTGTGATGGACGGGTACGCAGAGGTGACATCAAATCTGCTCACAATATTTGGAGGGGGATAAAGAATGACTTGCAGTGATTTATGATGACGCCTCTCAAGGCATGTGGTTGAAAACCCCGGGGCTGTTGTTCGGCCCCCGTCTCGGCAGCATCCTTGAGACAGAATGAAATCTGTAAGATTGCCAGTGGTTCAAAACCAGCTCTGGTTTATGTATTTTGCTGTGTTTTGAGGCTGGGGGAATGCGTAAACCAGCCGGAATGTGTAACTGGATTTGAGGAGTTCTTAGAGGAACGCTAAGACTTAATCTGCTTGCTCTGAAGAGGAAGAAATTCCCAGCAAGTCAATTTAACTGACACATCTGAATGAGTTTTTTAGTTAAAATCGCATGTAAATGCCTTTTTCCTCTTCTAAATGACCTAGGTGAAAGATGGTTAACCTGATATCAGGTTTTTTCCTGCCTGGTCAAGCCCTTGCCTGTAGATGTTTAGAGACAGCAATTACTGGAGTCAGCTTTCCCCAGCCCTTGCTCATCCTGTGATGAAAGGATGTCCTTTGGGGACAAGGGCGAGAACATATTGGAAGGGGACTTTTGCTGGTCTTTCTCCCCCTTCTGAGGCGTTTTGGGGTGCTGGAGTATTTTTCCAGCTCTCCTTTGGTTTTCCCGGCTGAATTTTTCTCCTTCCCCAGGAAATTTGAATTTAGGCTGCCAGTTTGGGGGTGTTTATAAAGGTTTGTTTTCTTTTTTCTATCTGGGCTTCAGCTTGCTTTTCCCTGTGGAAGCACAGTCCTTGGAGGCAATGCAGAGAGAAAATGAGATCTTGAGTCACCCCCCCAAGTCTCCATGTAGTCCCATGGGCACATGCACCACCCTAACACAGAGAAGAGCATCCCATGGGGAGAAAAAGAAGGAGAAACGCATCATCTTCAGCCAAGGGAGAGAAAACAAGGGCTGAGGAGCTGAAAGCTGGAAAACGCCATGCTCAGCATCACTGAAAGTACCCCATTTCCCTCCAGTTTGTAGCATACTGGCTTATTCCTGACCTTGCCCTCCTTGTTTTTCTCTTGATCCCTCTCTATTTTATTTACAGATATATAAATATATAATCACAGAGTGGTTTGGATTGGAAAGGACTTTAAGTTCATGCAGTTCCAACCCACTGCCATGGACAGAGACACCTCCCACTAGACCAGGTTGCTCTCTCTCTCTCGATATATTTATATATATATTTAAATAAATAGGTATAAAATATGAAACTAAACATATATATAGCTAAATATATCACTAAATATATATATATACACACACATCTCCCTACATGTGCCTGCAATTTCTCCAACCCTCTCCTTTTTTATTATATCTCTCTTTTTTTAAGGGGAGTTGATTTTTTCACTTGATAATCCTTTGAATGTCGCTTCTCTTCCCCACACAAATCCCTGCAGCTGTTAGGACTTCAAATCCTTCATCCATCAAGAGAGGCAAGGGAAAAGAGGGGGGGACCAGAAGGGGGAATGAAAGAGCTGCCCGGCACACACAAAAGCACCAGAGCCTGAAAATAGGCACTGGTGATGCAGTTGATGCATAAACTGGAGAAAATTTCTGGCACTTGCCATATCATTAATCTGTCTAAAGTGTCTTTGATCTCCTCTGCTTTAATTAACTTATAATTATAATGTCATTATATTATTTCTTTCACTATGTTATTTCTGGGGTGAAGCGGTTTTGCAGCAGTGCCCATCACTGTCCTCGTGGCGATGGGTGACCCTTCCCAAGGCACCTCTGTGCACGAGTCCCTTTGGATTTGATAGTTCTGGGGGACCTAGTTTAATGTTCATTCTCATTTGAGCATCCCCTGGGGACTCGAGCTCATAAATACCTTCTGAAAGGCCATTTAGCAAGAAAACACTGCAATTCAAGTATTGGGGTCAACTATTTCAATGCCTGGCACCAGCAGCAGTCGCTCTGGCTTCTCCCATACCCAGGAGCACTTGAATTTGTGATTTTTGGCAAGTTTGCTGCCAAAAAAAAGGGTTTTCTGCAGTGGTGAAGCAATTAGAAAATGGCCTAATTTCTAAAATAATGAGGGGGGGGGAAGAAATTGGGATGAGGTTCATGAGGCTGCCCCAAAATCCCTGCCTCTTGTGCCTAGGGACCTGGACTACAAATTGCTCTTTACAGGAGCATCTCCTTCAGGGATGGGGAACAACTTGTGCTCATGGAGTTCTTAAACCTTATTTTGGGGTCTATTTGCCTCCTTTCACATCTCTGCCTCTTCCAACTGCGTTATGAGCCTGAGGGTGGATATTGGCTTTTCCAAATGGGACACCTCCGCTGTGCAAATAGGTTTCCTTTAGGCAGAACTCATGGGGATTGTGGGGTTGGAGGTGCAATAAAAACCCAAACCCCATCCATTTTACAGGTGCTGATGAGGTGAGCTTGCCCTGGGAAGGGGAGAGAGGCAGGATGAAATCAGATTATATCCCTTTGGGTGATATATATTCCTCCAAAATTGCTATTGAGCAGCTGCTTTGCATCAGCATCTGGGTTTGGGTGCTGTGGGGAACATAAAAATGCAGCAAAAGGGGGATTTGCACATCATTTTTGCCTGCAGTGGTGCAGTGCTGCTTTGTCCTGAGTTTTTCCTCATTGGTTTTCCTTGTTCTGTGGAGCTAGTGAGTATTAGAGCAGGGATGGAGGGCTGCAGAGCTGTGTTGCCCTCCTCCAAAACACAGGGGCATTTAGCAGCCCAGTGACCCAGTTAAGGTTGGGGTTTGGTGGGGGTCTTGCTTATCTTCCCTGATAGCTGTGCACATCTCTCCAGCTTCCCAAACCCTCTAAGGACCAGGGCTGCTCCTCTTCTGCTTTCAGCTTCTTCTTCTTGCCAATGTGCATGCAGCTTCTGCATCCAAATTGCGAATTAACATGGGCAGTCAAACAAGCTGGTATTGATCCACTTTGTGCATCTGAAATTCCCTGTGCTGCTCCATGGAGGCAGATGCAGGCAGGAAAATTAGGGGGTTTAGTCAGTAATATCTTCAGCAATGATGCTTGGGCATGCTGGTGGACGATCTGCAGGGGTTGTATGAGGAAAGCAAAAATGCATCTCTCCAAAAACCATCTTGGTACAACCAAGAGCTAAAGGCAGGGCTGTTTCCTTGGAAACTTCGGGAGCCAAGAGCCAGCAATGATGGTTATTTGAGGGATACACCACTGGCTGGAGACTCCTGGGTCTCCTGCATCTGTCGAATCCTGTAATCCCCATAAATCATAATCTATGGGTTGTCCCACCTCTCCCTTTTCTTTCAGTCAGCACCCAGACCCTCTGGATGTTCTTAAAGCTGGTAGCAACAGCAAGAAGATGTGATTTGGATGGGGCAGGAGAAGAAAACTGAGATTTGGGTGATGGTTTGGATACGGCAGGAGAACAAAAGTGAAATTTGGGTGATTCCGAGCTAGACTCACTGATAAAAGCATCTTGCTCTCAAGTCCATGGGTTGGACTGGCCCAAGTTGTTGGCTTGTCTGACTATGATGGAATGGTCCATTGTTCTGTCTACACCACAGCCCCTGTGCAAGAAGAGAGGTGGAAGCAGCTCCAGCTTTCCCGCCTGGCTCAGAAATTCAATTAAAATGAAACACCTATTGATTTTGCAATCAACGTCTGAGGAGGACTCCTCTGCTTATAACTGGACATAACTGGCCCCATAGGACATCTGGTGCGGCCAAGGAGACACAACAAAAAGCAGTTGAACATCTCCATTGTGCCACGTACTTGTTCAAGAGGAGGAGCGTGGCCAAGGCATGCATTTTGGCATCTCCTGGGGATATTTGATGGTAATATTGCCTTTGGATCATGTAAAATTAAGCTGTTCCCATCCCACAAAGGACCCTGTGGTGGGGTAGTGTCTTGTCCCCAAACATGGGGCATGGAGAAACCCAATTGGTCAAAGCTTGAGGAGTTCGGGATTGTCCCCACGTGTTTGGAGGACACCAACATCAGCACTTGGGTAGCTGTGGGACCTGGTGGAACTACTCTGGCTGTGAATATTGGCAGCTGGAGAGAGTGTGGGACTCTCCACCAGGAGAAATGCTGCTGTCACAGCAGCACGGTGCCTGTTTCCAAGGCAATGACATCTCACCAGAAGATGCTTCTGGAGAAGATTGCAATGGAGATCTCATTTGCACCTGACAGGCTGGGAAATAGGCATCAGCCAGCAGGAGAAATAACATATCCTACCCCAAAATTGTGTTTATTGGTGACGGACACCACTGGGGCCACTGTTGAGTGTCACAGTCAGACCAAATAGCAAGGGAGGGAGCTTGTCCCCATCATTGGACCCACCCCTGCTTCATGCAGGCGCTGTGAGGAGATCCCATTTATAACAAGCATCACTTGGTTGCTTTAATAGATTAGAATTCTAATTTGCAAAATCAAAGAGCTGGTTTCTAAAGATGCATTTGGGTCCCCAGGCAATTCGTATCAAATCCAGCCTTGGTGACAGACTTCCAGGAAGGTGACAGAGGGCTGGTACATCTAACGGGAGACATCTCACTTGCATTATAATCTATATAAGAAAACAGCATCTCCATAAGATGCAAAAATGCTTCTGGTTTCACCAGGATTGTGTTTGGGGAAGAAAGGTCCAGAGAGAACAGAAATGCTTTGTTTCATCTTTCATGTTGTTCAAAACCTAACCGCTATATTTATTTCTTTCCTCCGCTTTGAAGCGGTTGGGTTTCAATTTGGTTTTGAAATGCATCAACTGACGTTTCAGAGAAGCCTGAACCAACGCTTTCGGAGGAGTTTTCCTCCGGAGAGTCGGGGAAATCGGGATTTTTCCTTTGATTTTCTGTTTTCTTTGAGGACATCAGTGAAATCCAATTTTCGCGTTCGCAGGGCGTGAGTTTCTGAACTTGGCCGTTATCTGCTCGGGAGAAGTGTTGCTCCTCCAGGGCAAAACCCAACTGGATTCTTTTATGCTGCCTGCTGCATGCAGGAGATCACAAGTACCCTGAGGTTATTGTAGCAGCACAGGTCACCCTGCAACGGAAGGTGGAAAAATCCTCTCTAGAGGGAAGATAAGCAGCTCCTGAGCTCATTTCCTCTGTGCTCAGCTGTTATATAGAATAGTGGAATGGTTCGGTTGAAAGGGACCTTAAAGCTCATCCAGTTCCAACCCCCTGGAACAGGATGAGGTTGGGCAGGG
Source organism: Psittacula echo (assembly GCF_963264785.1). NCBI lineage: Eukaryota > Metazoa > Chordata > Aves > Psittaciformes > Psittacidae > Psittacula > Psittacula echo. The sequence goes on from NC_137753.1 coordinate 8,178,607, forward strand.
CTTGAAGCAAGCCTCTCTACTGGAAGGCGCCTTGGAACTGGATGAGCTTTAAGGCCCCTCTCAACCCAGTCTGGGATTCAGTGACTAAAGCTTGTTTTAATTTATTATGGATTTGGGATTTATTGATCTAAATATCCCAAATTAATATTGGGATATATCAATATGGGATTGCAACTAGATGATCTTTAAGGTCCCTTTCAACCCAAACCATTTCATGATCCTAAGGTTCTTTCCAATCCTAAGTATTCTATGATTCTATGATACTTATGTGATCTGCCAAAGGCAGGCAGCAAATACAGAAGGACTGTTCTCACAGTAGGTGTAAGTTGGTTTTGTTGCTTGTCAATCAATGGGACTTGAGGGGATTTACATCCCCAGCAGACCAAAACTGACTGATTTTGTGCTATTTTACAGGGATTTTTTGCACCCTGTTTCATAGTAGTTTGTGTAGGGACAGGGAGGAAAAATGGGCATTATCTTGTGTTTCCTAAAACAGTTGGTTCTTCCACAAATTGGCCAACACAAATGGGTGTTGAATGAAGCTGTGCTCCTCCTAAGGATGCTGGGGAGTGGAGGGACCACTGGACCCCAGCAAAAGTCAGGTGACTGGTGCAGCTGAGGCTGCAATACAATGGTGAACGATGCTATTTGGGCTAAAAGGGTTCTGAAATGTCCCTTTGGTGTCTATAGTAGGAGATACACCAAAAAAACCCCAAACCATTTCACAGCCTGGAGAGATGGGAGCTCCCAAGCAGCAGAAACTTTCATAAAGAAGTAATTTTAAAAAGGCCCCTAAAAATATCATATAAAAAGGCTGAGCTCTTGCAACCTTAGTGTAAATCCTGGCCTGAATTAAGCAGCAGATCAATGTTATTTACTTTTATTATGATTTTTTCCTCCAAGCAGAACTCATAATGTTTTATTGTAAAATCAATGCAAATCTCCATGAATAAAGCAAAGTAAAGGGGGACCAAGAAAGGGGGGATCGTCTATTGCCACATTATGCTCAGAGGAAGGGGTTTTGGGGAGAAATCTGGGGACCGAGTATGATACTTGGGCCCAAAATCTCATCCCAATGCCAGCTCATCCTTGAGGAATTGAGATCAAACTCAGTGGATGGGATTTTTAGGCGAAACAGCTCCTGCAGCTTTCAGTCTTGATTTCCTTCTTTTTAGCCCCAAGGTGCTTAATGTGCTGTCTCTTGCCACTCTTAGGATGGAGCTGCAGGATGCTGAGCTCATTTGCAAGGATGCTGGGCTACTTAACAAGGATGCCGGGCCCCTTTGCAAGGATGCCATGCATTGGAGGAAGCTGCCATAAGCTTGTAAAAATGCTTATTTTTAGGAATTGCATCCTGAATCCATGTGGGAAATTCATTGCATGAGGTTTAGCTCCTGGGAAATACTGGCATGTTGCATTTTTCCTATAAAAACCCAACACAAAATGCCAAAATATCCCAACGAGAGATGGGCATCTTAGGATTTTGGGCAGATGGAGGCTGCTGTGTTGCCCTGCCTAGTGCTTGCTCAGCCGAATCTCCTGAAACTTGTTAAAAACCAATATGGAAAATGGGATTTACAGTTTGTAAAAGCACTTGGAGGCTCTGACTCCTGCCTGGAGATACATCTCCTTCCCTGGAGATAGCGAGTGGCAGTGGAATGCAGCATCCCTGCTCAAACGTGGCAGATAAAAAGGCAGCAGGCGCTCATGGAAGTGCAGGAAATGAGGATGGAGGGGGGATGATTCCATCCCACCACCTCCTCCCATGCACCAGCACCATGTCATCATCTTATTCATCACGATTAAGCCTCAAAAGTGGCTAAAGACAGCGAAAAAGGTGCCAATTAGAAGCTTTATTTCGGCTATCCGTCTTCCTTTCATGCCCTCGGCTGGCTGGAGAGGGACAAGCGAGTGAAGAAAGACTTAAATGTCTCCAAATGACTTCCAAATATTTAAATAAGACTTCCATCAGTCTTCCTCCTTTTTGACCAGGCATTTGGGAATGGGATGATTTACAGCCTATGGCTTCCTAATGGGCTCAGCATCACCCCGGGCGGCTGCAGGGGCAGGATGAGGTTGGAAGATGGGGCTGATGAAGACTGAAGGTTGAAGGAGAATGGTTTCAAACTTGGGAAAAATGAAAACAAATCTGTTTGAGGATTATTGTTCTTTTCTAGGTGACTGTGTTTTAAATTTGAGGTCTTTTTCCTTGGCAAAAAATAGGAATAAAAAGGAAAAGAGGTAAAGGGAGGAGGAGGAAAGTGTGAAATGGTTAAAGCCGCAGTGAAATGCATGGATTGAACTCATAATTTTTTAAAGGCCTTCATCATTCAGACTTTCTGGAGATTATATATATATATATATATATATACATATATAATATTTCCCCCCCCCCGATTCAGGGCAGAAGCATTTATCAACATCCTGCAAAGAAACCGCTCCCCCTGGTCCCATCTCCCATCCTCCCAGGGCAAAGCTGGGCTTCAGGAAGCAGAAACCAACAATATTTCGAGGACACATTTATCCAAAAATTGGGATTAAAACTACATTTACACCATCCAAATAGTTTCTTTCTATCACCAATATCTGTTTTCCCATTTTGTGGTTTATTTTCCATCCCATTAAAGACAAAGTTGGGTCTCTCCTATTAGGATTTGCTAGGGCTGGCTGTGTTTGAAACCCCTCCTTGCCTTAATGCTTTGCCTTTAAAATGTGACTTTTGTTTTTATGAGATAAAAATGCTGGGAGCATTTGCTGTTCCATTATCACCAGAAATAATATGTAAAAGCAGATAGTGGATGAAAACTGGGAAAATCATGGCTGCAGCCTCCTCTGAGGTCTCTTTGATGGGAGAAACATTGGGAATTTGTGAAAAGATGGGATTTTTGAGAACCTGAAGGATTTCTTTGCCTCTACCAGCCCCTTATGACCGCTGTGCTTGTGGAGCAATAGAAGGAGAGCAAATCCTCCAGCGACAATTCACGAGCCAGGATCATCAGTAGCAGGAGGGAAAGTAGCCGGAATAAATCTTGTTGGGAAATTAAAGCAGCTTAGGAGAAGACAGGAAGGGTCGGGGGGGAGAAAAAGGCCATTTAGGGATTTCAGCCTTAAATGAATGAATCCTGAAGAAATGCAAAGAAAAGGGAGAGATAAATGGGATTTCACTGTCCGGAATGAAGGCACGCGCTGCAGAGCAATATTTGAGTGCGTCCCTGCGGACTCGGCTCAGCTCAGCGCCGATTTATGCAGACTTTAGCTTTGAAGCTTTCCTCAGCATCCTCTTCCCCTCTCCCCTTACTCTCCCTGAGGCCAAATCCCTCTATTTTTGAGTCCCCAAATCCATCTTTTTTCTCCTCAAATCCTCCCCCCTCCCCCCCCCAAATTCACCTGTTCTCTCTTGTGGCCTCTCCACCAACTTTCATGCCAACATCAGAGTAGGTTTGGGTTTGGAGTGAGGGGTTTTGAGTTCAGAAAGCAGCTTTTTGGGTTCACAGAGAGGCTCTTTGGCTCTGGAAGGAGGATTTGAGAGGGATGGGGACGTCCTGGGTGGGTTTTCCTGTGCCTTGTCATCAGAACCAGCTCCTGAGCGGGGTGGGCAAGGCAACCTCCCTTTGAGGAGCAGAAAGGCAGCTTGACCCCAAGCTTGGAGGGTTTGGGGGGGCTGCTCCTTACCTGGCCCATGGTGGTCAAATCCTGGGGGTCTTCTTTAGGTGCTGGCCTGAATTTAAGCCCAGCGTGGACTCCCATTTCTTTTCCCCTGGGGAGTTTTAGCTGCGCATGGATGCAGGGGGTGGATATATCCATCACCAGGTTGCACTGGGATTATTTTCCCCTCTCCTTTATTTATAGGCATCCTATGGGGGCTGGAAGAAATCTTAATATCGTGGTGTTATATAATGCCTTGATTGCCAAAGTGCTGGATGAGGTGGGAATGGCTTCACCCACCAGTGAAAAGGAATTGTGGTGGGAGTGGGAAGCTCCTGGGCATGCAGCAAGCAGCCGGGATGCTGCATGCAAGCTCTAGAGAGGTTTCTGTCGACTTAGTGCGTGTATTGGGGTAGCGTTGGGTAGGATGATCCGTCCTAATCTATCCCCAGCAAGCCAAGGGGAAGGGATAGGGTTACTGGTGCCAATGTGGAAAAGCAGGAAAAGACAATTCAGTGGGAAATTTGAGGCAGTTTGAGGAGTTTTGCAACTAATTTGTGCTGGGGTGATGATGAGTTTTGTGTTACTGTTAACTTGAGACCACCAAAACCAGGATCTTCTCCCTCTTTCAATTAACCCAGAGCAAAATTGAGAGCAAGAGTTGCAGGGCAGAGATGTTCTGCTGATTCAGCATTCTCAGGAGCTGTGGTTTGGGCTCTCCGGGTTTTGAGGCTTCAGTGTTTTCAGCATCGAGCCCTTGGCAGCAGTGATGATGCTCTGCCAGGAGTAAAGGACAGTGATGCAGACATGGAGGGAAGGAGGGGTGCTGAGCCTCAACGCTTTCATCACATGGATGGAGGTGCAGAGAACTGCTGGAAATGGGAAGATTTCCAAGCATGGGGCTGGAATTAGTTATTCAGAGATGAGGGATCGATGGGCCCTGATCCTAAATGGAGCATTAATGCATTAGCAGCAGTTCTGCAGAGAAGCAGTGGCCCTAATGCGATTTCCCAAGGCTGTGGCCAGCAGCCAGCGGACATCAGCACTGCTGCCTGTCCTGCCCATACCCAATCCCATACCCCATCCCTTCTGATACCCAAGACCAAATTCCCTCCACCTCCATGCTCTCATGAAGTTTAAGAGGCACTTTGTAGCTTTCAGAGGTCTTCTGCACCTGGCTGTGGTTTTTCCCTTCCCTTTTGTGTTGGGATGTGTGTAAAAAGGCATTTACCTTGAATATTTTGCCTCCACATAAATCAGATCGAGGTGTCCTCACCCAAGCAAACACTGAGCTAATTCAAGAATTACTGCATGATGGATTCCTGAAACAATACTCCAAATCTGAAACAATTTCTAGCAGAGGAATTAATTTGGCAAACGTTTGACTTGGGCACCGTTATCCTGCGCTTTCCTTCTCGGTGTCAAAACTGGCACTGGCTAAAAGGACTTTGAGTAATTTCATATTAATCAATCTCTTTTTAAGAGGAGCTCAAAGGACATTCAAGGCCAAGGATGGAAATGAAGGCACGAGGCCAAATTAATCCCCATCACAACGTTATGGACCCTAGCAAAGGAAGGCAGCACGGCACTGAAGTAGCAGGAGGCAGGGAGGAGATGGGGTTCCCAGATTCCCCGGAGCACAGTTTGCATGGAAATATTTCCAGGGCAAGCAGGGGAGTGATGCTCAGCCATGGTGCTTTGCTGGGGTGCTCGCACCGGCTGCAGTATCACAAACCTGTGGGTACCTGGGTTCCAGTGGTGCTGGTGGCAGCGGTTTCCAAACTGAAGATGGTTTTAATTTATACAGTCATGGAATCCCAGCCTGGTTTGTGTTGGAAGGGACCTTAAAGCCCATCCAGCTCCAACCCCTGCCACGGGCAGGGACACCTTCCACTGGAGCAGCTTGCTCCAAGCCCCTGTGTCCAACCTGGCCTTGAACACTGCCAGGGATGGGGCAGCCACAGCTTCTCTGGGCACCCTGGGCCAGCGCCTCAGCACCCTCACAGGGAAGAGCTTCTGCCTAAGAGCTCATCTCAGTCTCCCCTCTGGCAGGTTCAAGCCATTCCCCTTGGCCTGGCCCTACAGGCCCTTGTCCAAAGCCCCTCTCCAGGTTTCCTCCTCTTGCAGGGATGCACAACCTGAGCTGGGAATAAGGCTTTGAGGGATGGAGTTGCAGCTGAAATAACAAAGAATCAGAGCATTCATCACCCTCGTTGCAGCCTTACAGTCATTTGGGAAGGAGGCAGAGGGGACAGGGAGCAAACCCCACTTTTCCAGGGAAAAACACCATGACCCAGCTTTCATGCCACTGCTCAGAGCCACTTCAAACAGCTTTGGCTGCCAGCGGCGGGCTGCAGAGAGTTGAGTTGCAAAGGGAGCACTGAAACATGGAGTGATCCTGAGTCACAGGGAAATGGGGCGAGCTCACAGCATGCTGGGGTACATGGTGTGTGTGTGGGAAAGCAGCTAAATCGGGCTGCCAGATGAATCACAGCACGAGGGATGTGCTTAGCAGCCTTATAAAAGTTTGCTTTCTCCCAGTTTCAAAGCTTAAGAGGAGAAGGAAAGCACTGGTGAGCTGCTAATGGAGACATGCAAAGGGATGGGTTTGAGCTGTCTGCACTTCCAGCCTGCACGGCTGCGGGTTGGGTATTTCTGGTTGGGGTTTTTATTATATTTCACTTTATTGTGACATTTCTCAGAGCTGGAAACAAGACCTTAAATGAGCAGTGGCCAAGGATGCAGCCACAGCCTTCAGCATCAACCCAAATCACCCCCGAGCACTAAAAGCCCTCCTTTTAGGTGAGGTCGCTGCTCAAGGCTCAATGCCCTTTCTGTTATTGCAATATGAAACATCTCAGCTGGGTGAGAGGCCAAACTGGAAAGTTGGATGCAATGCTCATGGCGAGAGCAGGATTAAAGGAAGAAAAGGGAAGTTTCTGCTGGATATTTGATTTTTTCATGGCAATGCCATCATCCAGCCCTGCCCTCTCCGCGGGGAGGAAGGGAGCAGCTCTCCAACAAGGAAAACAGCCGGCTTTTGTGCCTGGCCCTTTCTTAGCCTTGGCTGCCAGAGGATTTACCAATTAAATGGTTGTTTAGGGCTCGAAACCCACTAATCAGATCTGCCAAAAGCCTTAATGAGAGCTTTTCACTTCCCTTCCTCTTTGTTTTATTTCTCTTTTTCTGGCATGTTTAAAGGTTCATTAAAGATCCGCAAAAGGTGGCAACGAGTTTCTCAAGCCACGCTCCTCTCCCCAAAGTAATTGCACCATCGCCACTCTCTAACCCACTGCCATGCTGGTGGGAACTGGGAATGTGATGCTTTTCCCTGGGAAGCATTTTGCTTTTCCCTTCCTCATTTCCCATCTCGTCCTGTCGCGCCTCCCCCCCTTTTATTGCATTTTGGGCCTTTTCCCTCTTTTCCCTTTGTCTTTGCTATTGTGGGTGCAAAGGCTGCAGCAAGCCCTTAGGAGAAGGATGTTTGGAGAATGTTGTGTTGGCTCCATCCTTGACCTCCAGATTCTTTCTGGACTTTTTCCTGCTCTCATTCCATCTCCTCTTGCTGTTTCCAGGCTTGGAAACTAAACTTCTCCCTGTAGAGCACAAGCCCTTCAAGGGTAGCAGATGGCTGGTGAGGAGGAAAGTCGTGGGCAGAAGGATGCAAATGATATTGGATGTCTTTGCAGTATTCATCTCATCAAGGTCGTGCTGCTGGGGAAATGCATCCTCCAGCTTGGCTTGTTGCAGGTTTTTACCCTCAATCACACAGATTTTGGGGTAATTAATGAGTATTTCATGCTTTTGCAGCACTTCTAATGTCTCGGCCGCTATTGCATCACTTGCCAACAAAATATTTAAGCCCCATCAAAAGTGCTTTGTAACATCATCCAGGTTTTTCTGGAGACGCTGCTCCAGAACAGGCTCCCTGCATCCTCAGGCAGTTTTGCAATGATAACTTCTCTATCAGTTGGACTAAACCTCCAAATTTCAGGATGTCATAATTTCCCTGTGACTGAAATACCATGTTTTCACCAGCTCTGATTATCGGGTGTCAGCGTGCATTGCTCGAGCCATCTGAGTGTGCTGGTGCTTCGAAGATCTCAAGAAAATAACAATTTCCAGTGGGATTTAGCTTTCAAAAGCTGAGTTTATTTGCAGCAAAATGGGATCTGCCTGTGTCTTGCTAAAAGAAACTCTTGCTTCTAGACTCAGCGCCAACTGTAAGTGCGGTGCTGAGTGAATATGTTTTAATATTGAAGGGAAAGCCATCATAAATGTATGCAAAAATGCTGGGGAGTTTCTCAAAGCTACTTATCAGTGGCAAAACTTCCCCAGCCCTCTTCAAAACTGCAAAACTCTGCTCTCAGATGAGCATATTGCACATTTAATTCTCTCTGCACAGATCTCCTCTGCATTGCGAGGCGGCTTAAGCCACTTTAATGTGTGCAGCAAAGGCTGGTGGTGACACATGTAATTAAGTCTTGCAGAACACCCTTCAACAGTAGAGATCAAAGCAATTTGCAAAGTAAATGTGTGTCATTATCTCGACTTTACAGGGAAACTGAGGCTTAGAGAGGGGAAATCTCCCAGCAGACAAAGGCTTGGAGGCAGGGAGGGGAAAACAGGATTCCCAAATCCCTCTTCTGCTGACAAGGCAAAACTGCGGAGAGCTAAAATTGCTGGTGAATATGTTTGGTTGCCTACGAACAACACAGGCTCCAACGGGGAAATAATTCAGCTTGAAAGAAGAAATGGATTGAGATGCAAACAGATTCTCCCCACAGAAATGACAGCTTGAAAGAGAGACTTGAATTTCTGCGTGGGAAACTATTTTGAGGAGGAAAATCAGTATTTTACTGTGTTGATCCAAGCAGCCCCATTCTGCATGAACAAACTCAAACTGTCTTGTTTTCGTGCTAGGAGTTGCAGTGACCCAACCTGTTTCCATGCCGTAGGCTCTGCGTCACTCCAGAACTCTTGCTTGCTGCCATGGTATTTACACCTCCATAGACCATGTTTCGGAGATGACATGGAAATCCAAGATGCGTCTACATAGAATCACAGGATGGTTTGGGTTGGAAAGGACCTTAAGATCATCCAGTTCGAGCCCCCTGTCATGGGCAGGGACACCTCACCCTAGACCAACTTGGCCTTGAACACTGCCAGGGATGGGGCAGCCACAGCTTCTCTGGGCACCCTGTGCCAGCACCTCAGCACCCTCACAGGGAAGAGCTTCTGCCTTATCTCCAACCTGAACTTACCCAGTTTCAGTTTGAACCCATCACCCCTTGTCTTATCTCTGGCTTGTTCATGTCTCTCCATGACTGTGTTGTTCAAGTAAGAGTAGACCAAATGAGAGGTTTTCCTCAGGTCCCCATTTCTTGTTGCTGTGTGGTGGTGATTTGCTCCAGGCACAATTTGCTGCTCATAGGCCTTGTTAAGCAGAGCTGGATGCCCTAAATGCCCACCCCAAGGCTCTTTGTTTCCAAAAGCCCTCAAGATGGTACCCGGTGCTTTCTTTGCTATAATTAAGTTTAGCTTTGCAACCACCAAAAAGAAAAAATGCCTCCTGACAACCAGTGAAAAATAATTAGCAGCACATTGTGTCATTAAACACTAGACTTTAATTAAATTGTGTAGAGATAACTGCCTCTAATGACTGGGAGTCTGGAGCCTCGAGACAGCGAAGCACTCAACAGAATGGAGAACAAGACCTCATAAAATAGACACAAGTCAAGGCCTTTCCTCTGGCTGATGAAGCACTTGTTTAAGTAGGACATCATGTTATATCTTCCACCTGAAAATAGGTTTTTACCTCTCTTCCTCCCCTGCTTTTCATCTCTTTGGACCTAATGGGCTCATGTCAGGGTTGAGTTTCATCCTAGAAAGAGATGCTGCTCTTCTCATGTTGGCCTCCCTATGTTTGGTGACCTCTTTTTCATCGTCATGCTGTGGGAAAGGTGATTCCCCCAGGATGTGGGGTGGCTGGACCTGGACCGACCAGGACAGCAACTCAGTGGAAGTCACCTATGGAATCTGACAGTGTCACCTATTGGTGAAGGCTCATTCAAGAAGTATCTTTGGTGGGCTAACTACACGGGCAGCTTCTTAGAGTATCTAAGCCACTATGTCCCATTGCTTGCCCATATCCTTGATGGACTTGGGCTTCTCTAGAGGGGTTGGAAATCTTGAACAGACCCATTTTCAAGGTCATTTTGGGTCTAATCACGTGCCGATTTCCAGGCACGTGTTGGCTTTACCACCTACTAGAAGTCTCCGCTTGGTGTATGTAGGCTGAGTTTGCACCACTTGTGAACTTCTTAGGGTGTCTGTGCATGTTTACTGGGTAAAAAGGTGGCAATTGGGTTGATATTAGGGGGGAGAAGGTGCTCCCAAGTTTGCACTTGCTTTCCGAGCTGAAATGTGTAACATTTTCCTAGTACTATTGCCTTGCCCTAAATGCAGTTGCGATCCCTCCATCGCTGGCCCACCCTGACATTTTATGCTGACTTCTCCCAATGTGGGAGCAAAGCAGAAACCTTCTTCTGCATGAAAATTTAATTACTGCTTTCTCGCATCTTGCTGCCAGACCTATAAAAAGAAGCTTATCAGGAGTGATAAGCCCAACGTCCTCGGGAATCGCACCGTAACTCATGCACAATGCTGAAATGCAAAGGGGCAGCTCCTTTCGTGGCCTTTTTCCAACCTGGCAGTCTTACAGCCAGGCACTTTGATGCAAATACCCAAGGTTTTGAGTTTGGGTTTGCTTTTTCTTCTCCTCTTTTAAGTTATAATTAAAATTCTACTGCTTCTCTCTAGCTTTTTGCTCCGTCTTTCATCCTCACCTCTAGCAGCCATAGAAACATTTCCCCCTCCTTACTTCTTTAGCTGGAAATCCTCTTGGGAGAAGGTTTATCTTGAAGGGATCCTGTCACTACTGTAAAGAAGCAGAAAGGATCTGGGTCAGACACTGCCAGTGACTCTTTGCTCACCATCATGTTACAACATCCCCCAAAGCTGCCCCTTTGTGAGCAAGTGTCTAGCCAAATCTCCAAAGAGCTCATAAATAGAGATAGAAAGGGAAGTGAGATACCTTCCTGCTAAAAGTCAGGTTTCTACACATTCCTCAAGGTGCTTTTCCTCCTCGTAAAACTGCCCGTTACAGACTGAGGTCAGGTCTCCAAAGGAAATAGTTGTGTGCAGGCCAGGGTTGTGGATGTGCCCAGAATTGAGACAAGCACCAAGCACAACGCTTGCTATAAAACTGCTCAAGGAGGGCAAGGTTTCCTCTGAAGGGCTTAAAAAAGCCTTAAAAAGCAGAATTCTCTCTTGGTTATCAGCTTGAGCAAAGCAACTGGTTCCCATCCCCTCTTGGCTTTTCCCCCTGCACAAGCTGGGTCATGCTCTTTCCCTTTTGCCTCTGGGTTGCTCCACAGCAAGTTGCAGTGCTTGGCTGTGATTTATTATTGCTGGATTTGCTCAAAGGCACTGGGGAATGTGATGCTGCTTCTCCTGTTTCACTGGGGTGAGTGGAGGAGTGAAAGCTTCAAGTGGCATCAAAATTATTGGTCATTCTCTTACTTAAAAATTATAAAAATCATGAAAAATAACATTTATTTTCCCTTTTGCCCTGAAAAAAAACCCCCAAATACTTCTTGTTCCTATGATGGGGAGATGCACAGGACCTGGCTGCTCTTCTGCATCATTTAAGGTCATCTCTATACATTTTCACTTGCAATATTTGACTGCCAGCACCACAGCTTGAGCTGATGCTGAGCTGCGCATCCAATTGACCAAACCCCTACTGTCTTGACAGCACCGTTCTTTCTCTCTTCAAAGGTCTGGCTTTATTTTGAGGTCACTTTTAGGGTCCTTACCCATTGTGATTCGAAATGTGGCTTCTCCCATATTGCTGCTGAATCCGATGTCTGTTTGTGTGTCCATCCCCATGCAAAGCATAGCTGCTTCTCTGATTTTCTAGAGGATTTGGGGTGGGTTTTAAGGCTTGCTCCCATAGGAGCAATCTGGTGGGAGCGTGGCCACATGGGTCTGCTCTCCAGCACCAGCATGGATGGGCAGGAGCTGGCTGCAGGCAGCAGTGGGCCATCTGGCAGGGTTTTGTGTGCAGGCAGGTAGCTGGCAAAGGGAACACTCAGTGCTTTCAAAGAAAAGGGGAATAAAAAGGCATTGGGATCACAGTTGCAAAGTTCACAGGATGAAGAGTCCAGCATTTATGTTGGGTTGGTGAAAGCATTTCCTACAACCCTTGCTCAAATCTACTGATTGAGAGGGCAAAAATACTGAGTACAGCAACCGGTTTTCAACTTTGTATGGAACAACCCTGTAAATTGATGGTCTGGCTTCAAACCTCAGCTGTGTTCCTATTCCTGCCCTCTAGATGGGTGACAGCTTTCCTTGGGTTTGGGAGGTTTGGGGTGAAAAATAAGGGAAAACCACAGCGTGCTCAAGAGCACAGTGTGATAAGACACCAACAGGTACTTGCCTGTCCGTTCCCGTCTCGAGGTTTGCTCGGTGGTGTATTTATTTTGGCTAGCCTGGGGGGAAAACAGTGATTTAGTCCTTGGAGGAAGCATTTATAAAGTCTGCCTGCCTTAGAAGAACTTGTCTCTGAAGAGCGATCGCAAAGATTGGACTTATTTATCCAAGAGGAGAGCTTGGTGGGAAGGGTATTATGGGCCTGGGAAATCCAGAATAGGGTAAAGATGAGAAATCAGGTGCCGGCGGTCCTGGAAGAGGAATTGAGGGCTGAGAAATGCTGCAAAAAACCCAGTGGGGAAAACTTGACTTGATAAAAGGAGAATTTCACACGCCGGGTCCGTAATGAGACTATATACTGTGATTTTAGCTGTTTTCCAACTCACTTAACTCTGGGCTGGTGGGTGCTGTGGTAGGTGTATTGGATTTGTTTTCAAGGAGAAAAGCTTCCTTATTGCCATCAGATGCATTTTTTACCTTGTTTCCATGCAAACTTCACTCTGGTTTATTTTGCTGCTCTTCAGGTACTTGGCTGTGGATGGATTTAATACTTAACTACAGCCTATTCGTGCACCTCTGCCTGCCCGAGGAGATGCAGGGAGTGATTTGCATAGTTATTAAATATCTTTTAGTGGGATACACAAGCCACACTGCTCATCTTGTTCATGATGCTGAGAGGCAAAGCAGCAATAGGAGGAGGGGGAAACCTACCAATGTTGAATGATATTGGAGGTGAAATAGGCAGAGATGCTCAAGGAGTTAGGATCTTGCTTTTTCTTTGTTATTTCCCCCTTTCTGCTAAACCTCAAGCAGCAAAACCACACTGGAGCTCCCAAAGGAGTTGCCTGGAGGCAGCGCAGGCATAGAGGTGCAATGGGGAAAACACTCAGGGTCGCTTTCTGAAGCTTGAAAGACTCATATTGTGCTTGAAATGTGTTGTTTAACATTGCCTTAATGAAAGAGGAGGGCACCTGTGGTGATGGGATGCTCTTGGAGATCAGAGCGTGCTTCATCTGCCCGCCATGCAGATGCTTTGCATCTGAGCTCATCCTCTGGCTGCTTTTGCATCTGCCATGGGTGAAGGTGATGGGTAGGCAATGGGGTTGGAAGATTGAGGTGTTTTTTTTTTCCCGAATCTAGCAGCAGTTCCTATATTCTGGTGCAGCAGCAATGAACCCTTGAGTCCTCTTGAGCTTGCCCAAAAAAGCTTACTTTTCTTCTCATTTTTGGTATGGTTTTGGTAAGCAACAGGCTGTCCTATAAGGAATTTGGAGAGTCCAGTACTGGGGTGTCAGAGAGCTTGCTTTAACCCATTTTTCCTAAGGAAACCCATCCTGTGTGACTGCTTCTTGTCCCAGTCTATGCCCACACCCTGAAATTTGGGTCCAGTTGTCTCAAAACTCCCATTTTGAGGCTTTGGAGGCAAAAAACATCCTTTCCCTTTCCCTCACCCACCCTTCACCATGGGGAAGGAAGGCACTAAAGCGATGCTATAAGCCCCATCATGGGCTTGTTTTACTTACCTGGATGTTGAGGAATCAACCTAAATGTCTTCCATTCAGGTCAGACCCAAGGCTTTTTTGCTCTCCTGCTTGCAGCAGAGCTTGTTAACCCAGCTGCTGGAAGAGCTTGCATAATTCACCTTTTTCCAAGGCAGAAAGCAAGTGTATTACTGCTGCGGGGGGGAAAAGCATGCAAACAAGCAAATCCCATTTACACCTTTGGGAATGAGCCTCAAATGTGAGGAAATAAATGGGAAACTTGGCCGCAAACTTCCCCAGTGCCCAAATTTCAGCTGTTCGTGTCTGTGTGCATTGCCTGTTATCTCTGTTTCTTGCTGGGTGATGGGCAGTGCTTAAAGTCAGCATCTAGAGCAGAAAACACGCGCTCTCTTCTGAGATGGATGGATGTTCCTCGCTCCACAAAACATCTTATGTGCCCAAGGTGATAGAGACATCGTAAGAGCTCCCCTGACAATATGTAAAAAATTTATTGTTGCTTCAAGCCTGCAGATTTATGGGCTGGGGAGGTAAAGCTGCATGAAAGCAGAGTACGTATAGGGATGCTGCGAGTGAGTGAGGAGGAGGAGGAAGGTCTGGGTAATGCAGCTGGTATGGGTCTGTCCTGATGGTGTCAATCCAGAGGGTGTCTTGGAGCAGAGGTGCGTAGGAATTGCAGTGAATTTGCTGGGAAAATGCACTTTTCCCCATGGCAAAGGTCAGGTTGGGCAATTGGAATCCCTTCAGTTTGTGGCTGCTCGGAGGTGCGCTGCGAGAGGGAAGCAAAGCTCGCTACGTGGGATGCGAAGAGAATCGGGGAGGCAGGGATGAGACGTGAGATGAGATGACAGCTGAGAGAGGCTTGGGTGAGATTGCGATTGCAGGAGTGTAAACAGGGAGGCGATGCACCCGACGGCATCTCTGTTTAAACAGACGTCGGCTGCTGTTTGCTCTTGCGGAGCTGGGTGATGAGAAGTGTTGAGAAGCCGCTCGCCCCGGTGCCAGCCAGGATTGCCCCAAGACAAGCCCTGGAAATCCCTCTGCAAATCTATCAGGGATGTATTTGCCTTAGTACGGGCAGGGAAATAGGGAAAGGGGAGGTAGGAGCCAGCAGCCCCCCTGCTTCTGCTGTGCCAGGGAGACAGGCGAGGGCTGGAGGGGACCTTGTCTCATTGCATTTGGCTGGGTCCCGGTGAGCTCCAGCCTTCCCAGCCTTGGCTTTTCCCAAGGTTTAGGGCATCTGTGGAGGAGCTGAGGTCAAAAAGGGATGTAGACAGAGCTGGAAATGCTCCTGCTGCCATCAGCATCCCTCCTCGGTCCTTGTTTGGGGAGGAAGCACTGCTCAGGGTATGAGCGGTATAAGGTATATAACACCTTATTCCCCAAGGCACAGCTCCCATATTAAGTGACTTTTCCATTCAAAAGTATATATATTGACCTATTAACATCCCGTAAGCCCCCAACCTGTGTTGGATAAACCCCAGATTAACCCCCTGAAACACAAGCAAGCTCAGGCACGGCAGAGCAAGATGCAAAAAAGACCTGACAGCCTTTTGCAAGCGAGCAGTAATGACAGGCACTGGTAAATGAATAACAGAGAGAATCATGCCTGAGATGGCAGCAGGGCTGGGCTCTGCTGCCCCTGGCATTGTTGTTACCTGAAGGGAAAAGAGCTCTATAAAACACTGGAAAAACTAAATTATAGGAAGATGGGCAGCGTGATGGGAGGGAGGTTGTGCTCTCCCTGAGTCACTGCTCACTCCAGCTACAAAGCAAACAGCCCCCGTGTGCAGCCTGAGAGCAAAGCTGCAACAGGAAGATGTTCCCAATATGTGTTATAGCAAGGTATAGTAAAATCCCCATGGCTTCTGGCCACATCCAGCAGCCTTGAGCTGGTGGAGACTGCCCTTTGCCTTTAAAAGGTGGTTGTCCCTCTATCCGTGTGTCTGTCCGTCATTGTCTGCTGTTGTTGAAGGGTGGAAACACGTTGCATGAGTTGGATTTGGGGCTGGGAAGATGCTTTGAGGGTTTTTCCTCATTGTCTGGAGCAGCAGCTGGGATTTTCTGGTTTTGCAGTGAGAATTTCCCCTGGAAAGTGGCCCTGACCATTAAGATGAGGACCTCTCCTCCCTGTGCTGCCTCCATCCCAAAGGATGCTGCATCCATGCACTGGTCCCATTTTATCCCCAACATCCCCATGCCTGCACTTGAAGCCCTTCTTCCCAATCAGCAATCAATCCCCTAATACCCATCCAAGGACAGGCTGCTCTCCTGGAGCCCTCAGTGAATACCAAGAATAAATTTGCCCCAGAATTATAGATATCTATACTTAAATCCCAAATCCACCTTCCTCATCAGTGCAGAAGCTTTGAGGCTCACTCTTTGGCTCTTCTTTCTTGGTAATCATTCATTGTACCCTGTTGCAACAAGGGAATATCATTTACCCCCTTCCCTGCTCTTGCCTGGGCTCTTCCATGCCTTGCTGAAGCCACCATCAAGCTAGAACAGGATCCATTCCCTAGGGCTAGTAGCTCGGCCATAAAACCCCATGAGATGCTGTAGGTAGCTCTGACCCAGCACCAGCTCCATCCTTTACCTTCTCAATTACATGGTAATGCATGTTAAAATTACATATTTATTTATAGCCTTTATTTTTGCCACCCCCCGTTCCCAACCCCACGGTTTTTTGCAGCTCATCAGCCATAACAAATTCGACTGCATAAAACGAAGGTGCAGGTTATTATTGCCTCATGGAAATAAACGGGAGCAGCCGATCTTTATTCCCAGGCCTGGCATTTGTCTCCCTCAATGCTTAACACGGTCTCGGGCAACACTTCAGATTTGTTCCAGTCACTAAAGACAGCAACAAGCTCAGGGGGGGATATTCCCTCCCTCTCTTCACTCCTGGTGTTGGATATTGACGGTGAGCACCCCATTTTTTGTTCACCAGGGGGATGCTCCATTGTAAATATCCCTGTTATTTGTTCAAGGAGGGATGCTCCATTGCAACCTCCACATTATTTGTTTGTTAAGGGGAAGCTCTGTTTCAAATCCCCTACTATTTGTTCACCACTCCTTTGCAAACCCCCCATGAATTGTTCAATGGAAGGATGCTCCTTTGCAAGCCCCCATTATTTTTTTGCTGAGGAGCTGCTTTCTTGCAAACCCTCCCTTATTTGTTCAAGCAAAGATTCTCTGTTTCAAACTCATAGAATCCCAGACTGGTTTTTATGGAAGGGACCTTAAAGCTCCTCCAGCTCCAACCCCTGCCACGGGCAGGGACCCCTTCCACTGGAGCAACTTGCTCCAAGCCCCTGTGTGCAACCTGGCCTTGAACACTGCCAGGGATGGGGCAGCCACAACTTCCTTGAACAGCCCGTTCCCATGCCTCACCATTCTCATAGTGAAGAATTTCTTCTTATCTCCAACCTGAACTTAGAATCATAGAATAGTTAGGGTTGGAAAGGACCTTAAGATCATGTAGTTCCAACCCCCCTGCCATGGGCAAGGACACCCCACACTAAACCAGGGCACCCAAGGCTCTGTCCAACCTGGCCTTGAACACTGCCAGGGATGGAGCATTCACAACCTCCCTGGGCAACCCATTCCAGTGCCTCACCACCCTTACAGTAAAGAATTTCTTCCTTAGATCCAATCTAAACTTCCCCTGTTTCAGTCTGAACCCCTTGTCCTACCACTACAGTCCCTAATGAAGAGTCCATCCCCAGCATCCCTATAGGCCCCCTTCAGATACTGGAAGGCTGCTATGAGGTCTCCCCTCAGTCTTCTCTTCTCCGGGCTGAACCGCTGTTTCAGTCTGAACCCATCACCCCTTGTCCTATCGCTACAGTCCCTGATGAAGTGTCTCTCTCCAGCATCCTTGTAGCCCCCTTCAGACACTGGAAGCTGCTCTGAGCTTCTCTTCTCCAGGCTGAACAGCCCCAACGTTCTCAGCCTGTCTCCATACAGGAGCTGCTCCAGTCCCTGATCATCCTCATGGCCTCCTCTGGCCTTGCTCCAACAGCTCCATGTCCTTTTTATGTCGGGGATACCAAAACTCCCTATTATTTATTCAAGGAGGTTGCATTGCAACCATTGCAAACCCCTGGCAGTTGTTCACTGCAGGGTTGCGTGCCAGCTCCTCTTGCAGAACTCTGAGCTTTTGGGGTGATTTTCTTGCAAAGCACTGATGGAACAGAGGGTTCTGTTCTGGGTTTGGTTGCTGCAATGGAAACAGCCATGCTGAGAGAAGGCTTCCCCCAATTTACAAGGGCTGAAGGAGGGATGGAGGCAATGAGATGGACACAGTGACATCTGGGAAGTGCCCAGTCCATTGGCCACCACTGGGTTAAGATGCCCAAAAAGCTAACTGGGTTTTGGGTATCACCCCATGGCACGTTCGATGTCACCTCATCTCAAATGGAGGGATGATGGAGGAGGCAGGCGATGGCCACCCTCTGCTGTAGTTTCTCCATTTGCTCATTTTTATAGTGATTTCCTCCTTTTCTGCCCATCCCATGGCAGGAAAGAGCTGAAACAAGTGTTCAGCAGGGCGGCCAGCATCACAGAAAGACCTGAAAATCACTGCTTACTATTTCCTTAACCTATTTTCAAGGCTGAGGAGCCTTGGTTGAGCATCAGTGAGGTTTTCATGGGAATGTTGGGAAAACGGGGAAAAAAGGAGCATTTTTGTCTGTTTCTCGCATTGTTTGGTGGAAATCAGTTTGGTGAAGATGAGGATGGAAGTAACTCCATCAGCTTAAGCCATGAGGCTGCTCCCGAGCAGCTTTTGAGGCCTTTTCACCCATCTATTTGCAACATCATTTTAGTGCAAAAGTGGGGTTTGGGTAAGGCTGGACAATGGATTTTTCCATTCCTACTGGAAGATGTGTGGGGATGGAGATAGGAAAAGTGCCGAGGACAGGCTGCCTGCAACTTTTAATCGTATTTATATCCACCCCGTGTCTGTCATCAGCCTATTTATACAGCTGTGAAGATGTCCTCTCCAAAGTCTTACGTGTATCTATATCTGAGCATGTGCCCTTATACATTTATATAGCTCCTAGGAGGATTCGCTTAGCAATGGGAGACATTGCTTGGGGCTGTTTTGGGGCAAGCACAGTGGTTCTGGGATGAGCATCCTGTGAAAAAGCAGCCAAAGACATCCAATGGTGGTTGGTGTTAAAGGAACTTTTTTCCCCTTCCAACTTGGAGAAGCTGCAGGAGCATCGAGTACAAAGCGCAGCCCCCAACTACAGCACCTAAATTTGGGGCCAGGCTTGGAGGAGGTGATTCTAGGATGGAAAGGAATTATTAAGTTTTCTGGAAAATCATGGGTTTGGGTGGGAAATGAGAGAAGTGTTTGGGCTCAAAGGCGATGTGAGCAGCTGAACTGTTTCCATTTGGGGCTTCTTAAGGCAGAAAGTGAAGCAATTTCTGTAACAAAATGTTCTTTTCAGCTGAAAAACCTGAAACCTTCCATTTTCAGGGAGGGAGGGAGGGAAAGGCCACATTAATCCTTTAACATACTCCCAGGTTTTCTAAAAACATGACATTCAAACCCCAGCACCCCCCCCCCCCCCCCCCCCGCGACTTTCAGTCATCAAATACTGCAGTGCTGTGTGAGAAAGCAGGGGGATTCACTCCTCCACATCTTCGTTTTGGTGGAATCCAAGCTGAGAACACTGGGGCTGTTCAGCCTGGAGAAGAGAAGCTGCGTGGAGACCTCAGAGCAGCTTCCAGTGTCTGAAGGGGGCTACAAGGAAGCTGGAGAGGGACTCTTCATCAGGGACTGGAGCGATAGGACAAGGGGTGATGGGTTCAGACTGAAACAGGGGAAGTGCAGGTTAGATACAAGAAGAACTCCTTCACTATGAGAATGGTGAGGTACTAGAACAGCCTGTCCAAGGAAGTTGTGGCTGCCCCATTTCTGACAGTGTTCAAGGCCAGGTTGGATGGGGCTTGGAGCAAGCTGCTCTAGTGTGAAGTATCCCTGCCTGTGGCAGAGGTTGGAACTGGATGATCTTAAGGTCCGTTCCACCCCAAACCATTCTGTGGTTCTAAATCCAGCCTTAATACTGACTCACGGGCTTGGGGAGAGACTGAATTTTGCTCAGATAGAAGGGGTGTTTTCCCTTCTCATGTGCCCATATATTTTGCTATAGGGTCCTAGTTTGGTGCCCAGATGAATGAAATAGGGACTTTTAAAATGTCTTAACCACTGCCATGGATTTATAATTATTAATATAAATAATAATCAAATTATTATGGCCCAAAACACCAGCCCTGGGAATTAGTCAACACATGGTGGAGCTGAGGCTAGCTTGAATAATGCTTTAATTTTTAGAGATTTGGAGATAAAAGCACATTTATCTGCAGTTAAGCAGTGGGTTTGGAGGCCCTGGGGTTTGCTCCTGCCTTCCTGCATCGATGTTGGAGCACATTAATTATACTTTATTAATTATGGCATGTGCGCTATGAGAAGCCCCGTGCTAACACGAGGATGCTGTTTTGCTCCTCTTGGTTTTCCACTGCTCATCTTGTCAAGGGAGGAGAAAAGCATTGGGGAAATCACTTTAATTCCCTCCTGTGTTACAGAGCTCAGATGCTTTATGTGATCTGGCCAGAGCGGGCTCCGTCGAGGGCATTCAGCACTCAATGATACACTAAACATAAAGGCAATGAGGTTTTTGAACGTGGGAAACAATACTGTGGCTTCAACTGCTTTGCTAAGGAAAACTGGTGTCAGGAATGCCAGAAAAGCTGCATCGTAGAAACATGGGGTTCATTTGTACAATGGGGTTTTATTGCTATAAAATGGATGTTGTGGGTGGGAAAAGCCAGACCTCGGGCTCCTGTGGTGTGTGCGAATGGTTTGGGTTAAGCGTTACCTGTTGGGTCATCCCATGATGACGGTTTTCTGCTTTTCCACTTGTGGTGTTTTGTGTTTGATGGAAAACTGCTTGTGAGGAAGAAAATGGATTATTTGAAGTCAGGCATCTGTGACTTGATCTGATTTGCCCCATTTCAAGCCATTTGAGATGCAAAGAGGGATGAACTGGGGTTTGGGAGTGCTATGGTGGTGTATGTTTTTCCATAGGGTAATTGGCCAAAGATAATGGGAATGATCTGCAGCCAAGTACCCCTTCACACCATGGCTTTGATAATGGGAATGTGGACAGGAGGAGGTTTTGCTCTCCAAGCAATGGGAAATCTCTCTCCTTGCCCAGAGAAGCTGTGGCTGCCCCATCCCTGGCAGTGTTCAAGGCCAGGTTGGACACAGGGGCTTGGAGCAAGCTGCTCCAGTGGAAGGGGTCCTCGCCCGTGGCAGGGGTTGGAGCTGGAGGAGCTTTAAGGTCCCTTCCAACCCAAACCAGTCTGGGATTCTATGATGATGGCTTTGCAGTAGTGACTGCAGGATGCAGCTAAGGTGGGAGCTGGGATGCTGAGGGATGACGATGCTCTTGGGGTGACAGCTCTCATCCTTTACCGCCCAAGTTCTTATTTTAGCTCTCAGTAAGCATTTTCCAGCACCAGGGGTGATGCAAGATCTGGGTTTTAGGGACTAGCTGAGATCCTGAATACATTACATAGAGTTTTCCCACCTACAAGGAAAAATCAGGTTATTGCAAGCTTAATGGGAACTTTCTCCACCAACGTGCTTTGCTGAGGAGCATCCCCCCAGTTTGGGATTTACCCCATTTTGGGAGGCACTCAGCGCCTCTCTAAGGGCAGGAAGGGAGCTCTGTGCTGTTCTCTCCCTGTTTCCTCATTAATCTTGATTACAGAGCCCTTGTGCCCGACTTAATTTTCTTGTAGATGCCTATCAGTCATGTAGCTGGGAATCTTTCAAAAGCTAATGAGGAATCGCATCCTCGCCACGGTATTACTTGGATAATTAGTACACGGGCTTCTTCTGGAAAGGTCAGGAAAGAGGAGCTGAGAAATTTAGCCTTTTGGAGCCTTTTTTTGGACCAAATCGGGGTCAGTGGGGACAGATGAAGGAGACTTGCCTGCAATACCCTGCCCTGGATTTAAGCTGCTCCCAATGTCAGGGATGAGATTTTGGACCTAGTTTTCCAGCTGGATCCATCCCCTCACAAGGATGGGAAGGACGGGGGAATGACAGCTCCATCCCAGAATAGAGATATTGTAAGGGTACAATGCCTAAAGGAAGGGATCCAAATGGGATGGGGTTGCAGGAAAAACCCTATTTATTAAATGTATACGGAATAACCACCCTCATGGTGTGGATGGCTGCGTTTGGCTGGGAAAGGAGCATCACTCCCCATCGGCTCAGCTCATTTCAAGCCTTTCCGGGGAAGGGAAACCCCAGGGGCTGTCAAGCGAGTCGCTTTTACCAGCCGCTGTATTCACACGGAATTAAAACCCAGGCGAAACCCAACTGAGGCAGACACCGCAATACAAACAGCAATATTCTTATCCAACCATTTACATCCCTTACTGTCTCCTTCAATGTCCTGAGATTCAGCTGATGGCCCGGGCGATGCTCGCTGGGTTCCCCTGCACTCAAATACTAAATCCGGAGGCTGCCAAAGACACTTTGCCGCGGGGAAACAAGGCCTGCTCTAAATGTTTTGGGATATTCAGTTTATGCTTCTCCCACCGGGTCAAGGCTTTTGCTCCAAGGGAAGGTTGTGCAGTGAAAAGGCAGAGCTGAAGCTGCGAGGGGCTGAAATGCAGCTTGAAAAGGGATGGGGTTGGTTTTCCATTTATTCTTACGTTAGAATCATAGAATCAAGGAGTGGAAGGGACCTTAAAGCTCCTCCAGCTCCAACCCCTGCCACAGGCAGGGACCCCTTCCACTGGAGCAGCTTGCTCCAAGCCCCTGTGTCCAACCTGGCCTTGAACTGCGAGGAATGGGGCAGCCATGCCTGAAGAAGGTTTCTGCCTTTATTTCCATGCCCGCAGCCCTTTTATTCTTGCAAGGATGTGTCTCAGAGTGAAACTATTAAACCTCCTCCTTCTTTGGACAGCCCTTTTCCACTTTCCTTTTTCACTTCCGTTTTCCACTTCTTCACCTCTTTTTGCACCTTACCCATGGTTACTGCATCCCAGGGTGGAAAACACTGTTCTGAAACCTTTTGTCTGAGTAGACTTTGACATGTAGAAGTGCAAAAGGAAATTGGAAACTGTTTGGTGCTGTAGGTTGAGATGAGCTCTTAGGCAGAAGCTCTTCCCTGTGAGGGTGTTGAGGCGCTGGCCCAGGGTGCCCAGAGAAGCTGTGGCTGCCCCATCCCTGGCAGTGTTCAAGGCCAGGTTGGACACAGGGGCTTGGAGCAAGCTGCTCCAGTGGAAGGTGTCCCTGCCCATGGCAGGGGTTGGAACTGGATGAGCTTTAAGGTCCCTTCCAACCCAAACCAGTCTGGGGTTCTATGATTGCATGATTCCAGCTTGCTTAGAATGGGAATGGAAAAGGGGATGAGCGATGGAGCCGGGGTTTGCAGCTCAGCCCAGGGAATAAAACCCACATCTCAGTGGAGACATCTCGGAGCAGAGGCTCTTACAGGAGCTGACAGCACCATTTGGGTCATGCGCGGGCTGTTAACCCACAGACCGGCTCTAAAACAGCAGCGCGCTTGGCTTGGCTGAACTCTGTTTTACCTCGGGGCTACCTGTTTAAGCTGAAGCTCTTTTAGGATGTGTGGGGATATGTTCTGCCTACCCCTATCCATTGTATTCCCAGTAGAGTAAAGAAAAGGCACCGTCTCTCAGGGGGTCCATCAAATCCATGCTCAGATAAAGTGAGATTTGATTTCCAGACATCTCCATGCAAGAATGAGCTGCTGCTATTCCCAGCGGATAAAAGGCAGGGAGAGAAGGGAGAGAAAATCCAACTCACTCGAAGGAAATTCAGCACCTAATTGGTTTTATTTAATATTTGATGGACTGATCTTTGCACAACCTGATTGCTTGCAGGGTGGTTATACAAGAAATAAGCTTAACCCACCAGTTTTAGCAGTTTGGTGTCTCTGGTTGTGCTGGAATCACAGCGCAGGGACTGTTCCCCATCCCCATCCCAGGAAACCTTTTGCTCTGATGCTTCTTTCGGGCATATCTAAGCCTCAAAAGATGATTCTGGCTTCTTTGGGGTGGATTATTTTGCATGGGGCTGGCTTTGTGCAGCTGGAGATGTGGGGCCTTTGTGTGATTTTGGGAAGCAGTAGGGTTAAGCTGGGCTTGAAGGCTGTAAGAAAAGGTGTTGGGGAGACGGAGTGACCACATGGGACAAGGGAAAATCAAAAGCAGTTGCAAGAAAGTTCATTAACAAAGAAAAGAGCTGTGGTTTTTAGGAAGTGCTGCTTCTAAGGTGGAATAGGAATAGAAAGCGGCATCTGCCCTCGAGGAAAAGCTTCCTCCAGCTCCCTAACCCCTTCTGCTGTGGCTGTTTGTAAACCCCAGGCCATCCCACACCCTCTCTACCTGGGCCCTTTATAAATAATAGTCACATCTTCCCCTATGTCCAGGAGCTAATTGGATGTGGGGAATTGGAGGAAAACAAGGTCATCTGTGCAGCAGGACCAGGGAGGGATGCGCATCCCTGGCCAGTGTGTTGGTTTGGTGGTCTGAATGGCTCCAGGGCTGGATCATGCTGCTGTGGGGCTGCAGGGAGAGGGGGATTGCTGAAGGAAAAGGGTCAGGTGGAAACTGCTGCCCCAGGGCTACTTGTGCCTGTACCTCTCATCTCTCCCCATGCTGGACCACACATCCCTGCCTGCACCCCACAACCCTGCCTGCATCTCTTCCCATCCTGGACACCACATCCCTGCCTGCATCCTGTCCCCATTCCTGTATCCCTCTCCCTGCCTTTATCCCTCCCTCTCCTTCACCCCACATTCCTGCCTGCATCCAGCATCCTTCCTATGCCCCCACCGCCAGGACGGTTCCCCCCCTGCCTGCATCGCACACCCCTTCCTGCACCCCCTCCTAAACTGCTCACATCCTCCTGCACCCCACGCCCCCATACAGTGCCCCCCCCCCACCCTGTCACCCCCAACACACCACGCACCCCCCACATACACTGCACAACCCCTCCTGCACCCCCTTCCCAGCCGTGCACCGCATTCTCCACCTCGCACCCCCGTACATCCCACACCCCCTCCATTCACTGCTTTAAGCTCCCCGACACTGTTCTGCCGCTTCCCCCGACCCTGCATCCCTTTCTCCACCCCTCATCCCCCCTCGCATCCCCTTCTCCTTTGACACCCCCACTTTGCGAACCCCTCCTTTCATCCTTCTCTCTTTGGACGACCACCCCCACCCCCCGAGACCCCTCCATTTGTATCTTCTCCCCTTGCATTACCCCCCTTTGGTTCCACCACTTCCATCCCTCCGCCTCGCTTTCCCCCCCTTCTTTGCTTCCTCCCCCTTTTGCGACCCCTCCACTTCATCCCCCCACCCCGCATCCTCCTCTCCTTCCCCCCCCCTTCGCATTCTCCGCCTTGTATCCCCCCGCTTTACGACCCTCTCCCCCTTTGCACCCCCCCTTCCATCCCTCCCCCTGCATCCTCCCGTACACCGCGCTCTCTCCCGCTCCCTTCCATCGCTCCCGCCTCACCAGCACCTCCCGGGGGCCGGGCCGGGGCGGGCTCAGCCGGAGGGGGGGGGGCGGCAGCAGCGAGCTCCGCTCCCGCTCCAATAAATCGGCTTAAGGGCGGCAGCGCGGCCGAGGAGCTGCCGCGGGGGGAGACGCGCACACACGGAGCCGGGCCGAGCCCCCGCCGCGATGCCCGCCTGCCCCCCGGGCAGGGGGCTGGGGCGCCGGTGAGCCCCATGGGGCTGCCCCCCCCGCGGGCATCATGCAGACGATGAGCCCCCTGTGCCTGCTGCTCTGGGACCTCCTCGACGTGGCGCTGGGTGAGTGTCACCCCCCCGGGCACAGGGACACCCCCTTCGGCCGCTGAAGTAAAGGGGTGCTCACCTGCACCCCGATAAACGTGAGGGGTCTGTGGGGTCTGCATCCCCAGAGGGTCGGGGGGTGATGGGGGCTATAGAGGCTGTAGGGAGGGGGGCAGAGACCCCGTTTGGAGCTGGTAGTAGAGCACCCGCTAATAGGGCACTGGGTTTGGAGCCGGTGGTGGGGCACTTGTTAATGGGGCGCTCCTTTTGGACCCGTTAATGGGGCATCCCCCTGAGGGTGGTGGTGTTGGACCTGTTAATGAGGCAGCGGTTAACAGAGGACCCCTTAATAGGGCACCTGCTTTGGGAAGGGGTGCTGGGGGACAGGGTGAGGAGATAGGGGGGTGCTCATCCCTTATACCTTGAGCCAGCATCAATGGGAGGGCACTGGTATCACCCTTCCCTGCTACTCCGTACCGCGGCTCTGAGTCCCAGCTCTCCTGCTGATCACTCCATACAGGAAGGGTTCTGTGTCCTGGGGACCCCCATGACATACAGCTTTATTTTGGGGGGGGGGGGAGGAGAAGAGGAGGATTGCAGCACCCAGGGGCACCCCAGCCATTTGGCCATGCCTCAAACCCCATAGGTGGAACGGAAGGGTACGCAGCAGGGAGAAACAGTCCCCGAATTTCCACTGTCCCCGGGGTTTGCAGCTGGCTGAGCACCTAAATGAACATCTTGTGCCCCAGTTTGCTCCACAAAGGTTTTAATAAGAGCCCCCCCACCTCCCCATCCCCAAAAACGGGGCTCCCAGGAGGTGGAAATTAACAGATCAGGGAACTTTCCCTTCCTCGCATCCCGCCGGCTGTGGTGTGGCAGCAGTTGAATTTCTTGTGCATTGAAGGCAATTTCCCTGCTCTTTCCACTTATTCCTTGCATGTCCCGTCCCCCCCCAACATCACTCGCTGTTGGGTCTCAGGTGGCTGCTCTGTAATGGGCGCAGCGAGCCCGGCTGCTCTCCGGAGGCTGAGAGGCTTCGGGTGATGGAGGGATGAGCGGGACCTGCTCGATATCCCTTCTGTTTTGTGTTAATAATGTACTTTTTCCTCTCTGGAAAGCCGCTGTCAGCTGCTGCAGGGCAAAGGGAGGGGGAGCAGCGGCCGCGCTCTGCAGGGCTGAGCAGGGAGAGGGTCACACAATGGACCCAATTCTTCCCCAGCATCCCCAAAACCATTCCTCAAGGACCAGGGACCGTTGAGTTATCCAGACCCCGACTTAGATTTGGCTGAATCAGGGGTGCGAAGGCATCCTGCATCCTCTGCATCCCTCTTTGATGGGTTTTATGTGCTGCCAGGCTGCGGCTGATGCTCTTTTTCCTCTTCCGTGCATCCCAATTATCCCATTGGCATCGTGCTGCTGAACACATGGCCCATAATAAAACCTGTGTGGCTTGGGGTGGGGGGAACAGCAAATCCAGTCCTGCCTCCCTCCCGGATCTCCGCTCCACCTCCACCATGCTTTTATGGTGGCAGGTAGATGATTGTCATGGAGCAACGCGACCGCCCGGCTTCTCCCCATCCATCACTGGTGCATGGATCATTTTTCCTCATTTTCTCCTCTTTTTGTCACTGTAAACTGGGTGATTGCTCTTCTGCTGCTGGTTTGTGAGAGCGGGCACGGCTAAATCTGTGCATGCAATGTGTGTATTGGGGGGAAATAAGAGATAAAAGTTGGTTTGTGCTGGATCTAGAGGAAACTGGTGGCACTGGGGGGGTCGTGGGTTATGAAGTGATGTGGGAGGAGGGTCTCATGGGCAGGTTCAGTGGGCAGCGCTTGTGTTTGGACATCCACGAGCCAGCTTTTGGCTCTTAAAATCATGCTGGAACTTTGCTGCTTTCCCATCTCCTGAGGATCAACTGCGTTAAGTGTTGGGCAGAGAAATGCTGTCCCATAAAAAAGCCAATTTGTGCTCTGCTTCTCCATTAAACAGCTAAAAAACCCTTGTTAGAGCCTGGTTTTGGGGTGGGTGCTCCCATCCCGACACCTCCCTTTGCTCGGGGCAGCAGGAGGCTGCAGAAGCCGAGCGCTGCTTCCGATATTCAGTGGGCAGATGGCTTTTCTGTGGCTGACAGCATCCTTGGCTGGAGCTGCAGTGTTGTAGCAGCGAGGGAGGATGTGTCCAAGGAGGTCCTTCCTTTCCTTATCCCAACATTTTCCTTGCAAGGGATGGAGCAGGATCCAGCTGGGAAGACGATGCAGCTGGAAGATGTGCTCTTCCCTGCAAGAGCATTTGCCCTCAGCATCTTCCCTATGTCTCCAAAAGCATTTTTAGGGGAAATCTTGCCTGTTTTTATTGTCACCTTATATATTGCTTGTCGGGAAGCTGCCCCGATGCTACTGCATCCCGGAGTCCTGCTCATGGCACAGGGGAAAGCATTACAAGTGCTTCCCATCCTGTAAAGCACCTGCACCTTCATGTGGGAGCCTTTTGGGGCTTTCCATCCATCTCCTCATAATGAAAAACCCTTTTCTTTACCCGAAGGAAGCTGCTTGCTTCCTCAGTGCGCGGTAGGTCGGCTGGATCCTTACGGATGTGTTATACATCCCTCCGGGGAGCATCACCCCTTGTAATACAGCTTTTTGCTTTTCCTTATAACAAGCTCAATCTCTTCCCTTGGCCAGAAAACGTTGCCTAGGGCAGGGCTAAGTGGGTTAAGGAACCATCAAGATGAGAAAATCAGGGCATGTGGAGGAGGCGAGCGGCTGGACCATGGATAATGATGGAGCTGTAGCCCCAAGGCCCCCCCCTTCCCTGGTTTTGGAAAGCTGGGAAGCCCCATCTGCAAGCAGAGCGATGGTTTCTTGGCATGGCTGAAATCAGGGCTGGCTGATGAGCCGGCGCTCAGCTTGTCACCTGAAATATGCTTCCCATAAAGTGTTCGTCGGGGTTTGTTTTACAGCCGTGTAAAATCAGAGCCGTGTTCTGCAAGCGTGGAAGGGAGGGCTAAATATGGTGTGTTTTGATCTCAATGAGATATTCCTGTCCTCTTTCTCCGAGGGCTTTGCTTTAGCTTCTGTATTTCCACACATCCCACACCCCCCCCCCAGCACCTCCTACAATGGGAAAATTCAAATGTAGCTCCTTATTTGAAGCTGCTTTGGGGTTTGCTGGGCTTTGCCCCTAAAGGGCAGCTTGGCTGGGGCTGGGCTTTGCAGGGATGTGCCTATGGGGATATCCCGGTGCTGCTTTCCAAGCCAGCTCCTTCTCCAAAAACCAGCTTGGAAAAATCCCTTTATAGTCACTGCTTTTATCAGCAAACTGGATTTTTACCCCCTCTTCATTCCCAGAAATCCCCCAAAGCTTTTCCTTACAGGGATTTTCCCAGCTTACATGCAAGGCTCCTCCTTGCAAGGCTGGAAAAGCTCATTTTCCTCCTTTCCATAGGAAAATAGCAGTGTATGGCTTTTACCAGGGTGATGGGAGCCACTTGTTTGTGTCTCTGCTGAGCTCAGCTGAAGAAAAGAGGGGTTTGGTGGGAGTTTGTGTGTTTGGGGGCTGTGAGGGGAAAGGAGGAGCATCCTCTTTGCCATGGAAGCAATCCCTGCTTTAATTCACCTGCAGATGCACAGCACTGACCTGAAAACCCATCCCACACTCCCTCCATCCTTCTCTACTTGTGCTTTTCCCTGGTAAATCTTACATTCAGCTTTAGGGTCCAGCTCTTTTTAATCCTTTCCCACTATTTCCATGAGTTCTGCACTTAAGTGCAGGATCTTCCCTTCACCTTGTAATATGCATCATAGGGGCCTTATTAATAAGCATCACTGGGAGATACTCCAGGCTTCATTTCTCCATGGAAACCCTCACACATGAATTCATGGCAGGTCCTTGGCTGCCCCTAAGCATTCCTGAAGCTCCTTCATGTGTCAGAGCTCAGATTTGGGGTATTTACCCCCCAGATTCACTTGCTGCAACAAGTATTTGGTATTATGAACATCCCCCCCCAAAAAATAAGTCTAGGGATACTGTTGGGTTTGGGATGTTGGTCCTAAAATAAGGAAGATTTGGTTTTAGGAGCCTTAAGCTAAACAGCTTCTGCTATATGCAGTGTGCTAAATGCTCTATACAATGTGCTATATGCTAGATGCAACGTGCTAAATGCAGCGTGATACTTGCTAAATGAAAGGCGCTGTATGCAATATGCTAAACAGATCACAGCCCTCCTATATGCCCTGGAGCTTCTCTGATGCCTCCAAGCACTCCCAGGCAAAGTCCACCCTTGGCATTGCATCCAGGCTTGAGCAACGTGGAAATGCAGCTCAGCTCCTGCATGGGTGGGTTTTATGGAGCATCCAGACATGATGCTAACCATGTTCTCACCAGCCTCCCCTTCCCATGGAGGTGTTTTGGGGCTTCACATGCTCCATCTGCTTTCTCTTTTTTGGTTGTCATTGTAGAAATGGCCTTAATCCATCTGAAAACCCTGGACTGGGACTGTTTGATCTGCTATCGCTTTGCTCTTTCCCCAAGTGCTTTAAGATCTGCCAAGGAAAAGCTCTCCACCGTGTTAGGATAAGAGCAGGTTTTACTGAGTCCCGATGCATGGATGGCTTCAGAACTAGGCTGAAACAGGGGCAAGGATCACGCTAAAGCTCCTGCAGCATTTGATGAGGGAAACGCCTTCCAGTGAGGTGATGATGGAGCCAGTGCCTCTCCCTGGCAAGGATGGCAGGGACCTGTCTGGGACCGTGTACAGGGAGGACAAAGCATCACCCCTTTGGGACCCAATGGTGATGAGATTTCCTCAGTGCTTTGGCTTTTCTCCCCTATCTTCTAAGAGAAAACCTTGATTTCAGTGCCACCAAGTCAGGCTCTTTGCTCAGACATCAGCAGAGAGGGAAAGGCAGGGAAGGAGCCCCCAGATCCCTATTTGTCGGAGGCAGGAGGTGCTGCTCTCGCCTTGCAAACTTCCCTGCTCATAAATCCTGCTGCAAAGAGCCGAGCGGGGAGGATGCAGCTGATGTGGCTGGTTTTGTTCACTTGCCAAACTGCTCTCTTTGCCCTTTTGTTTGCTTTCTGCCGAGGCACTTGGAGTACTGATGGGCTTGTTTGTAACTAATGACTGGTGCTCACATTATCTCTCCGCAGCATTATCTCCTTCCCACTTTTCCCCTCTCCTTCCTAAAATAAACCGTCAATCACAGACTTGTTTTCAACGCTTTGGGGACTGGGTTTACCGTAAGTGCCAAGGGCAGGCAGGCTCATAGCAAAGTGCAGGGACAATAATCCACCGCTGCGGTTGCCCCTATGGAGTTAGCATGTCAAATTAGGTTTTTAGGGTCTGCAAAGCCATTTGGGATGAGAGATGGTGTGTGCGCTGCTTGTTTCCACTCTCAGCTGGCTGAGAAATGGGGTTCATCCCCTCTAAACACTGTGTCAGAGCCCTCCTGATGTGCTTGTCTGGTGGGGGGAACTCAAGTCCTTTTGGGATGACTCCTCGATGTGTCTCTGTGATCTTACAGGGTTATCAATGGGGGTACGTGTGTGTTTGCAGCAGAAGCCAGCGTTGGAGCTGATTCTTTGAAATGCAATTACTGCTTGTATTAGCTAGAAGCAAAACTATCATTAATGGGGTCTTGCCAGCCCCAGCAAGGGAGGTTTGAAACAGGGAAGGAGTTTTTTCCAGCACTGGGTTGAATCCACAGCAACGCCCAGCCTGAGGCCTCCAAAGAGGTTTGGGGAGCATCAGGAAAACCCACATTGCCCAGCACAGGGATGGTGCAACCCAATGGGAAGGGGCTGTGGGGGTGGAAATGTGGCATTGCCAAGCCCTTCCCAGCCTCCAGACCACACATTTTGTCCCTTCTGGTGCTGGAAGCACGTCCCCATCTGCAAAATCCTTCTTGGCTGGAAGAGTGGATGTCTCAGAGGCACTGCAAAATGGAGCAGGGGAGGCAGGGATTTAGCTCATCTCCTGCCCAAACCTCTGTCTAATTTCCCATTTATATAATGCCTTCAACAATATACTTTGGAGGGGAGGGTGAAGGGGATTAGCAGTGGTTATTTCAGCCCTGCTCCTCCTTCCTGGTCTTGCAGATAAATCCTGATCCTGCATCCTATCTGGCCAGGACAGGGAAAACGAGAGCTGGAGAGCTCTCCATTGGGACATACCTGCTTTGCATGTGTATTTGTACCTATTTGTTTCTTTGCCAAGGAACCTGCAGCCACGGGGATGGGCTGGAGTGATACAGAAATGCTCTGTGATGGGGTTTTGTTCTCCCCAGGGGAGCAAAATGATGGGTGGGATGCAGGGTGGCAGGGGGGACATGGTGGGTGGCACTTGGGTTCACCTCTAGGTGGACTGTCACCCATGGAAATGCTTTTGGGAGGGATGGGTTTCATGGATAACCCTGGGTTTGCTGGTAACAACATCGCTTTTGATGGTGCTTGTGCTGAGGAGCTCCTCCCCAGGGTTTTGCTCTTGTTGATGATCAGACTTGAAAAAAGGAAGATGAAGAAAGAGGCAATTTTGGCTGCTGGTTGTCATCATCACGGGTGCCAAGTGACGGGTTTGGGAACTGCTGGCTCCTTGCTGGGGGACTGAGATGGACCATAACAGCAGAAGCACCTTCTTCATCATAAGTGAGCTGTTGGCTGTGTCTTTCCTTCTACAAACTAGTCTGGAAGGGGATTTTGGTGGCCAAGTGGTTTAGATTTCCATCCCAGCTCTACAACTCAAGAGAGTGAGTTTCAGAGCTTGGCTCTAAGTCATGCTTAGGAAGATTTCCACCTGGAAATCAGGCAGTCCTCTATGTACTGTGGTCTGAGATACCTTTTCTGCTCCATCAAGCATCTTTCTTGTAGTTTTAAGCCCAGGAAAGCCCTTTTCCCTGCAGATTTAGATTCTGCACAAGCTGTGAGAAGGAGGGAACCACATGCACAGGTTTTGCCATCCCACTCACATGCCCTGCTTTTAGTACTGAGAGCATCCCAAGAGCTTGTGTTTGAATCTGGCTGGTTTCCTTGCTTTTTCTCCTAAAGATATACCTGCCAAGTTGTATTGCAGAAGGACGTGGTGACTCAGAGCAGGGTGGGAGGATCTGGGCAAGTGTGCCTTGTCCAGCACTCCAAAATATATCCAGCCAGCTGCTGGGGAGCGGGGGTTCTTCCATGGAGGATGGATAACGGACTAGGTCTGCTGATGGAGAAGCACCATGTAGCAGGTAGATACTGCTCCAGGAAGGGCGCAGAAGATGTATCACTACCAGGAAGAAGGTTAGGTGATAACACTGCTGGTTTGGCTTCCAGACCATCACTCATGGAGGAAAAACCCTCTCCACTCGCACCATCCTCCCCTTGCAACTTGATAATGAGACGTTTGCTTTCTGAGGTGCCTCTTTCTCATCTCAATTTGTGTCTTCTTGCATTATTATGCTATTAGAGGAGGGAAGCCCTTTGCAAGTAGTTGATGTTCGCAAACTGGCTGGAGATAGTTGGGTTTCCTCCTGACGGGGAGTGAATTTACACCGCTGTAATTATAGCAGCGGCGTGGGAGTGGAGTGATGCTCAAGGAAGCGCAGGCGAGCCCCGTTTCCAAATTAAACCCTTCTGCTCCTAGAAATGTGTCTTTTAGTTCTGTTGTCGGTTGGTTTTGGAGCAGGAAAACCATATCTGGGCGACTTCCTGGTGGGAAATGATTTGAAGGGGCCAGGAGTTGGGCACTCGGACGTTAAAGGATGCTTGTGCCTCAGTGTTTGTTTGCATGGACCCCCCTCCTCTGCCTCCTGATCTGCTAAAAGCTCCCTGCCGCGAGAAAACAAGCCAAGTCTTTAAAATGGAAAGGGCTTATTTAAACAATGTTATCTCTCTGGTGAAGGGAGAGAGCATATTGAATGGTTATATTTAGTGCTGGGTGTAGGACAAAGCAGATGCAGAGAGATTTTTAACGCAGGAATGTTAATCACGCCACACCGCCCCGGAGATGTGTGTGTATATATATATTTATATAGGCAACACACACTTGCTCAGACACCCGTGTACTACTCACTGAGGGTGAGGATGGGAGTTGAACAGCTCTTCTTGATTTGCTTTTTGACCTTTTTCCACACTGGGAAGCCCATCCTGGCAGGGCAAAGTGATGCGGCTCTGGGGGTTGGGTACCATTTGAAGGGGTGTGACTTGGTCTATGAGGATGCGCACAGCCCATTGTCCTTCTGCCCCCCAGAATGCGACGGGGATGGGAAAGAGAGCACTTAATGGCTTGCGAATGGGCTGTTGAACAACCCAGAAGTGCTCTCCCCACAGCAAGCCGTGAGGAAAGCCTACTGCATTACCCAGCCTCTATTACCCACCCTCACGGGAGCACTGAATTAAAGGAAATATTTTATGATGCCATGCTTCATTATGTTTTATTAAAAGCAGAGCATCGGCCTCCCCTGCCACATTCATCAGAGCAGAGGCTCTGTTGGGCTTTTTTCATCCCTCCCTCCCAAGTTCTTGCTGCTGTCACTGTTGTTCCCAAAGCTTCTGACTGCTTCGGTTGGTTGTAGGGCTGGTCCAGGGTCTCCTGGCACAGGAGGATAATAAGCAGTGGGGTGAAAAATGTGACTGTTCGGTTTATCTAAGGATGCTCCACATCTAAAAGGGCTTGAGGATGTGAAGTCATGCTGCAGGAATAGGGATGGATGCAGGAAAGTGGAGTCACAGGGAGGTATCACCCCATGGAGGTGTCTGAGTCACGGATGGAGCTGAGCACATCCCCATGAAAAGATGCTCAGAAAAGCCTCCCCCCGTTTTTCCTCTTTGCTCCATCTCAGGGTGATCAAGCCTGCGGTGGGATGGCACCATTTTGGGGGAAAAGACCCCCAAAAAGCCAAGAACCTCTCTGCAGAGGGAAAGCAGCAAGCAGGGTTTGGAGTCTGCTATATAACCATATATAAAAATTATACATATATATATATAACCTTTGAGATCAGCAACAAAAAGCCAGACAAATATTGATAGCTGGGCAGATCTGGAAGCAATTGAGAGACAGAAAGGTATTAATTAGCAGTGATTTCTCAATGGTGCAGAGATGGATAGGGATTAAGGTAAGAGCCATGTGCATCCTCTCCATGAGAGCGGAGGAGTAGCGGTAAATCAGCGTTATGAATCAGGGCTGTAAGAGGGAGATATTCTTTAATCTTATTAGCAGCACGGCATTACTGGGACACCAAAGGGATTATTAATCACGGAGTGTAAATCGGGGCAAAGAGGGTAGCTTCAAATTAGCAATCCTGCTCTGAATAGTGAGAGGGGTAGCAGGGATGGAGGAGAAAAGGCAGCGGGTGAAGGCTGAGTCAGGTACCAAGGGAAAGGGAAAAAAGACCATGCCAGGGGATGAGGGTGAGGTTGGGATGCGTCTGTCCCTTACCTCAGCCAAATTGGTGCCTGGAAAAGCTGGAAAATCCCTGTAAATTGTGTCTGTTACACGGTACGCAGGTGTCTGTCCTATCAACCCAACTGTGTGTCTGTCCCTCCATTTCATTCCTCCATCCTTCCCTTCACCCATCCCTCTGTTGCTCCCCTCATCCCTCTATTCCTTCCTCTATCCTCTTTCTCCATCCTTCCCTTTCTTCATCCATCCATTCATCCATCCATCCATCCATCCATCCATCCATCCATCCGTCCGTCTGTCCGTCACTCCTTCCACCTCTCCCTCCCTCTGTCCTCCATCCACCCTTATCTTAAACCCTCCCCCTATTTGTCCCTTTCTTCTTCCCTCTCTCCATCCTTCTTTCA
This sequence comes from Psittacula echo, assembly GCF_963264785.1. Classification (NCBI taxonomy): domain Eukaryota; kingdom Metazoa; phylum Chordata; class Aves; order Psittaciformes; family Psittacidae; genus Psittacula; species Psittacula echo. Next base: position 8,213,890 of record NC_137753.1, read on the forward strand.
TCCCTTCGAGTCCTTCTCTGTCCCTCTCTCTTTCTCTCTCCGTCCTTTCCTTCATTCCTCCCTTAATCCCTCCCTCTATTTCTCCATCCCTCCCTTTCTCCATCCCTCCCTCTGTAGCTCCTTCAATCTCTCTCTCTCTCCATCTTTCTCTCCATCCATCCATCCATCCATCCATCCATCCATCCATCCATCCATCATCCATCCATCCATCCCTCCCTCCCTCCCTCCCTCCCTTAATCCTTCTCTCTGTTCCTCCATCCCCAACTTTTTCCATCTCGCCTTCTGTCACTCCTTACATCCCTTACGCCATGTACAACCAGCAGAAGACACCAGCTGCCTCCAGAGCGCTCCCAGTGGGAACACTGTAAGTTTTGCAGCACTGGAGCAGAGGAGCAGCGTGGCTTTGCTGCTTTTTAGCACTTAGCTAAGGACGGCGCCAGTGTCGCTGCCCCAGGCTCCCCCAGGGTCTTTTGGGGTAAAAAGCTGTGTTTCACACTTTAAATTGCAAAAAAAGAGTGGATTTTGTAGCACTTGGGACTTCCGCCTGGCACCAGCCTTTATCTTCCCCCTTCCTCCGCCTGAGGTTGTGCCTTTGGAGAAGCTGTGCAGAAGGAGAATGTTAATGCTAATACTAATACTAATACTAATACTAATCCTTTTCCAGTTACAAGGAATCGATGGTGTGGGAAGAGCTGGCTCATGGCAGACACCCAGGGAGGGAGGGGAAGGATCGATGGCTGCCTCGTTTGTCAACCATCAGAAATAAGGGATAATTGAATTTCCTGCAACTAGAGAAATAAATAAGAGAATTCATCATCTGGGTCATGGTCAACTGCTTCTCCTGAGCTGCCTCGACCACCTTGGCCCAGCCAAACCCTGCTGGCGCCTTGCTGGGACTCTTAACTTAGAGGGAAACCTGATGGTGGCATCGAAACCTAAATCCTCATACTTGCTCTTTGGTTTTCCCTCTTCTGCCCGTTCTGAGCTGGTGTATCTGCAGCAAAAGCTGGAAGAGGGAAGGTTTAGGGAGGATTGTGGTGTTTCAGGTGGGAAAATTCAGAACTATGCTCATTTGTCAGAGTAGCATCCCTAAGAACCCCTTGCTATTACTTCAGGATGGGATTTTGCATCTCAGATGGGTTTGGAAAGGGCCTCGCTTTCCTCTTTGCAAGTGGGGAAACTGAGGCACAGAGCAGGACTCACTCCAAAAGCATCCTTTGAGCAGCTTCCTGCTGCTTCCAGCTTTGCTAATTACCCCTGGCTGGGATTATACTCTAGATTAACACCACAAGCCCCGGTTTCATACAATGAGCTGCTGCGGTTGTAATCCTCACCCTGATGGTTTGCAAAGCAGCAGCAAAACTGTCGGCTGCTGCCGGCAAAACCATTCCCAGCTCCCCCAAGAAGTGGATCCGGCTCTGCCAGGGGCTCGGCATCTTTTATCCCAGGTTTTAACATCTGTATCTAACCCATTCGCTTCAGTGTGAGGCTCTGACAAACCAGGCTGCATACACGTAATTGCCTTTTCACTCCTGAATTGCATCTCAGGGATGGGTTTTGCTCACTGATGCTTTCAGCTCTGGCTGGACACAGGATCCTTGATCCCAGGTGAGGTTTTCCATAATCCCCCGTGCCTGGGGGAAGCATCCAGATGTTGCATCTTCCAACCCTGACCCTTCTGTGATCTTCCTGATGCCAACATGGGGAGCGATGCCAGAAGGGATCCAGCTAATGGGGAGTGTCTTCTGTGTCAGGATGGAAAGCTGAGCCTGCTGCTGGAAGTCTGGCGTGGGGAAGAAGCACATTTCCAGTCCTTTGCAGCAGAGGATTATGATGTGGTATCTCCTTCTCCTGCCACACTTAATTCTGGATTAAACCCTGCATCTTCATGGGGAGGATTTTCCTGGGCAGCAAGTGGAGCTGAGCAGATCCCAATGCCCTCACTGTGATGCTGCTTGCTTAAAAGTACTGGAAAAGCAAAGGGATATGAATTGATGAAGCAGGTTGCAAGGAACATGTACATCCAGGTCCTGAGCATTACTCCACATCGTACCCAGGCATCAGGGAGGCATCTATTGCAAGGTTTGTAGGGAGATTCCGCATCATCCCAGAGGAATTGCATTGAACTTGGTGGCAGGTGATTGTTGCTGCTCAGCAAAAGGGGGATTGTAGGAAAATTCCTTGTCTGGTGAGCTTGGGAATTGCTGGAGAAAGAGAAGATCCCACTGCAAGACTTTGTGGGAATACTTGTAATTACTGAGCTTGGAGGAGTGGTCCAGAGTGCAGCATGGGGGAGAGCCGGTAAATGGGGTGAAATAAGGAAGACTTGGGGGGTTTTTAGCAGGTCCTGAGGTTAATTGGGATCTGCAAGGAGGCATTAGTAGGCAAAGGAGAAAGCAAATCTCTCCTGGGAGTTATTAGCAGCAGTGGCACACGGGGGAATTATTGCTCTGTACTTGAGGCCGGGGGGTGGCAGCAGTTTTGGGTGGAAAAACTTTAGGGAAAATCCCACTGCCATGGAGGAAATCTGCAGGAGAGCAAGAAATCCTGCGGGAACTGGGTTTGCTTCATTAGGGAAGAGAAAACAGGGGGTGAAAAGGAAGGGATGTGTGCTTAGAGCCGGTGCAATGCAGCCTGCGTGGGTGGCATCTCCCACCCTTTGCTCTTTGTTTAGCCAAAATCTGTTGTCTTCAGCTCATGGGTTGGAAGTAAAATTGGGGTGCAATTGGTTTAGAAGACTCTGCCTTGAATAGCTGCGGGCTTTTCAAGCAGCACTGCAGGCAGTCAGCCCCTATTTGCATACATGCAAATGAAGAGCACCATCTCCATTTAAAAAATGGGGCATTTGAGGCCCAGGTTGACCCGGGCATGATTTGAGCTTCATTTTGGCACCAGCAGCTGCTCACACATCTGAGGAGAGGCCAAGAGGTGCTGGCAAAGCCATTGAATCAGTGATGCCATTGGCTTATCAAGGGAATTTGGCTCTGCTGCACCCAGCTTCCCTCCTCTCCTGGAACAAGACATCATTTAGGATCCTAAAAACCCCAAAAAATAGGCACCCACGATGGCCAAATCCTTAAATAACCTGGAAATCGGGATTAAAGGAACAAGAGCGATGAGCACCATAACGGTGACAAACATCCTCCCCTTCCAAAACCCAAACCCAATGACCCATCACAGGTCGTGGCCACCCATTTTATCAGCTATAAACCACAGCTGGGTGCTCCAGTGCTGCACGAAAGCATTGTATTTTAACATCTATGTCAGTAGGGTGAAGATGTGGTAGTAAAATAGACTCATTCCTCCCCACCTTAAGCATCATTAGGAGGTGGAGGTGTGTGTTGTAAGCTGTTGGGGATGCACTGAGCATGCCAGCAGAGTGGGGAGGAGATAGTATAAATAAAGCTTTACTGTGCTAGAGTAAATGCTGCTAAACAGACTTCACATCTGCGTGGTGGTGGGAGATAAATATTCCATCTATAATTTATGTACATGGCTTCCCAGCCTGTGCAGGGTTTGGGAGCAGCTAATAAAATGCAATAGATCAAGAAGACTTCTCGATGCAGCAAGCGCAACCCTGCTGATAATCTGCATGGGGTTGCCAGACCCATCTTCTTCATGTTGGCTGCTTCTTTTGGCGTTGATTTAGGGGTTTGGGTGGATGTTTCCCAAGTGGCTTTTGGGTTTGGTTGGGTCTCTGGGCTTTCTTCATGGGTGTTTTCATGGTTGGGTCTGCGGTTTTTCTTCAGGGACTCTTCATCAGGGACTGCAGTGATAGGACAAGGGTTGATGGGTTCAAACTGAAACAGGGGAAGTTCGGGCTGGAGATAAGGCAGAAGCTCTTCCCTGTGAGGGTGCTGAGGCGCTGGCCCAGGGTGCCCAGAGAAGCTGTGGCTGCCCCATCCCTGGCAGTGTTCAAGGCCAGGTTGGACACAGGGGCTTGGAGCAAGCTGCTCCAGTGGAAGGTGTCCCTGCCCGTGGCAGGGGTTGGAGCTGGAGGAGCTTTAAGGTCCCTTCCAACCCAAACCATTCCCTGATTCTATGTGTATGTAGAGAAATGCTCATCTAGAGGCAACCTCACTCTTCATCCTTGGGGGTGTTGAAATATTATCCAAATGGAAAATATTTCCCATTCATCCTGGTAAGGTACCCTCAAAATCCTGCTGCTCCCAGTTTTCCACTGCCTCTGCTTCCCTTCAGGCATCCTTTTTCTTGCATTCACCCGCAAAATGGCACTTCTCCACCATCTCTCATCTTGTAGTTGGTGGGTTTGGCTTTGCAGTGGCTCATGTCTCTAGGGTGGGCAGGATGTGGACCTTGGCTTCATGATTTACACCACCAACATTGTGCCTCTGCATTTGCCTCCGGGAAATCACCAGAATTTTAGGTTGAGGGATCCATTGAGAATCCAAATGATGCATCCAACGTCATCCGGGGTGTTTGTAGCAGGCCAGGGGCTTGCTCCAGCTGAATGCTTCATCCGTTTTGCCTCAAATCTTCCATCTTTTTACTGGAACAACTGATTTCCCAAGGATATCAGGCAAATGCCTTGACAGAAATGTAGTACAAGCACTAACTTGGTGCTGTGAGTAAAAGAAGCCAAGCTAGAAATGGGCTTTCTCATCCTGTGCTCCGGTGAGCTGGAACAGCCTCGCCGATGAGCCTTCACTTAGAAAAGGCGTGATGAAGATGTTAAAGCAGGGTTTTGTTCTAGTCCGTGCCCAAGCCATGTAGCTGATACAGATGGCTCTATCCACCACGGATTTGTTTGTCATGAGACATGCACCAAAGGTGGCAACAAGGTTGTAGAATGCTGGTGTTTCCATCTATTTTACTAGCCAGCACTTGGTGATGGATAGAGCTGGGGCTTGAGTAGTTGATAGAAACAAATAAGAGAGGGGAAGGTGGAAATAGGGGAAGGGGGAGATGGAGATGAGCAATGGAGAGGGAGAAGGAGACACTGCAGCACCCCATTGCATTTGCATGCCCAAAGTGGTCCAAACTCTCCCTTTCTGTGTCTGAGGTCATTTACCATGCCGAGGTTGTGCTGATGTGCGGGAAAACCCTACTGAGCTGAAGCATTTGGAACATGTTTTTAGCCCAGCATGATCCATTTTGAGCCTGGGTCTTTGTTTCTCTGAAGCTTACGATGTTAGTGCACCATACCAGGGCTTAGCTAGAGGCACTGGTATATAAGAGCCAATCTCTGCCCTGAAGAATATCAAGCTGACTCTAGTGTTCATAATGAGGACAAAACTAGTGTAAGAATTGATTTTTCTGAAGGTATATTGACAGATCTCTTTGGGAAGCCCTTACTTGATTGCTCGGTGTTGAAGATGCTCTCTGTGATACTAAGACGGCTGCACACAAGTGGTGTTGAGCATCATGGCACGGCACAAAATCAGGCATCATTTCTTTCTCTTTCCAACTAGGATATTTTTTCTAGGAGGAATCTGGGATTTAAGGAGAAAAAGAAAGCTGTGGACAGTGTCCAAAAGTCCAATCTCAATTGGGTTTTGGCACCAGCACTGAAATAATTGGGATTTGGGCTTGGTTTTTGCAGCGATGATAGAATTTGATGAGTAAATCTTTATCATTTTGTTGGTTTGACCCATTTTGATCATGAAATCCTAACTGAAGCAGACCTCTTAGGGCCTGTCTGTCCCCAGGAGCCCCAGTGAAGTGGTTTTCTCAGTTCATCTTGATTTAAAGGGGGTCAAAAGGCCAAACCAGCCCTGCTCAATCAATGCATTGATTAGAATTATTGACTTACATTACAAGGAGCTAACATGACATGAGATGCATCCATAGGACCTGTCAGGCTCAGTTCACCTATTGCATCCTACTTAGGCAAAGAAAAATGGGTAAAGCATATCCTATACATATTCCCTTTATATTCTACATATCTTCTCTGCATTACCTAAGGATCTAGGGGCTGGTTTGGTCCAGCAACCCCCCATCAAGCATAATCAGAGCTACAGCTGCGAAGTGTTTCCTCCCACTTATGCAAATGGCTGAGGTAAGAGGCATCTAATGAAATGTTTGTACTTTAATACACCACCATGTGAAGGAAGATGAATTTTAATTATGGGCTCTTAATTGTTTGGTCGGCCTGTTAATATCCTATTTACACACTATTAATACAATTTGCTCTCTGCCAGCAGGGCTCTTCCTCACAGCGGGTGATGTTGTTTCAGTGGGTTTACTCCATGGACCAGCTCCATTATGCAAAAGCCAATGTGATTGTGGGATGGGCAGTGATGGGCTGCGGGATGCTCAGCTCTGCTGGAGCTCAGCTTTTGGATTGCTTGAAGGAAAAGCTAAAAATCCAAAGAAAACTCAAGCAGTTTATGCCTTTACAAACACAAACAGGCTCTCCCCAACCCGTTTTTTGTCCCCTTTGCAAAAGGACTGTGCCCTTTGGAAGCACGATGCTGAGTCCATCTGCCACATCCTATTCCACTTGCTGGTGTTAAACCTCTGTTAAAACACTTATTCCATCATTTACAGAAACATAAATAAATCAGTGCAGCAGCTTTCTAGGAGGAAAAGCTTCAGATTCAGCAAAATTTGGCCACTCCGAACTGGGGCAGATGCGAATCCTTCACTGGTTCTTGCCCCTTGCAGCCCTCCTGGGTTAGCAAGGACAGACAGCAACACATTTTCATTGCAAATCGACCTGGAATATCATAAATAAGGCATCGCCGGAGCTTGGGAGGGAGGGAGAAGACATTTGTGGTGCTCCCAGGAACGGGAGCAACTGCTGGTGTTTAATCTTTAATGAACAAGATGTTGCAAAGTGCTGCAAGTCAGAGCGCGTTTGCTTAATGCTCCTCAGCCTCGTGCAGCAAGTGACGTCCCTGTTCGCAAGGCTCCACTCATGGCCATGAACCCTTGCATGCTGGTGGCCTCCCCTTGTGCTGGCCATCATCTTCCTCTGGTTACGGATGGGGAGCTGGATCACTCCCTACTGTTTTGGGGTGTGATTTGTAATCCTTTAGCATCCCAGCTGGCTCTTTGGCAAGGGGCAAAGGGCCTCCTTAAGCAGCAAATGCCTTAAATCCGGGACAACAACAATCAATCCTGCACCCATTAGGTAGCTCCTGGTCCCTTTTTTCCCCCCTCCCTCCTTGTATTTGCACCCCAAAATACCATTGTGGGCTTGGCAAAATGACTGCCGGAAGGTGGTGGAGAAATTGGTGTGAATTATGTATGAGCCCTGCTAATCACAGGCTGATTAAAATGATGATGTGTTAATATTATCTCTCCCTGTCGCCTCTGCCGAGAGGGACGTGTCGGCACCTGATGGATGGGGGGGACACGGTGGGGGCAGATGGGGCAGCTGCATCCCCACGTGTCCTCTTCTCTGGCTCCATCCCTAGGTATTGCTCCACCCTGATCCCTGGAAAAACCTTTGCTGCTCCAAATGACCATCACCAAATGCAAGGATGGGGATGGGTTAAAGCCTGGGGATATGTCCCAAAGGGGTACAGTCCATCGTTGGTTTGAGGTTGGCTTTTTGGGAAGTGCTGGGAGGTGAGAAATTAGGGAATAGGAGAGCTTTTGAAAATCCAAAGAAGCGTGAGCAGCAGCTCAGGGAGGGGATCCTGCCCCTCTGCTGTGCTCTGGGGAGACCCCCCCTGCAGCCCTGATCCAGCCCTGGGGCAGCAGCACAAGAGGGACGTGGAGCTGCTGGAGCGAGGCCAGAGGAGGCCATGGAGCTGCTGCGAGGGCTGGAGCAGCTCTGCTCTGGAGCCAGGCTGAGAGAGCTGGGCTGGGGCAGCCTGGAGAAGAGAAGGCTCCTGAAGGGGAGACCTGAGAGCAGCTCCAGTGCCTAAAGGGGCTACAAGGATGCTGGAGAGGGACTCTTCATCAGGAACTGGAGCGATAGGACAAGGGGTGCTGGGTTCAAACTGAAACAGGGGAGATTCAAACAGGTTAGAGATAAGGAATAGATTCTTCCCTGTGAGGGTGCTGAGGCGCTGGCCCAGGGTGCCCAGAGAAGCTGTGGCTGCCCCATCCCTGGCAGTGTTCAAGGCCAGGTTGGACACAGGGGCTTGGAGCAAGCTGCTCTAGTGAAGGTGTCCCTGCCCGTGGCAGGGGTTGGAGCTGGAGGAGCTTTAAGGTTCTTTCCAACCCAAACCATTCCATGATTCTACGTAGGTTAAAAAATACCAGGCACATGGGGAAGATGCAGAGGGGTTGCTTTGTGGTGCTTGGACACCCCGAAAGGCTCCATCACCCCAAGGTTTCCAAGGGCACCCAGGGGTGCTGTTGTGGGTTGTGTTTGAGTGGTTGCAACCCACCCACTCAGCCACTTTCTCATTCACCCTCCTCAACAGGCCAGGGGGGAGCTCAGCCTTTTTCGGATGCTCAGATGGGGCAGAAACAGGGCTTTCTGCCAGCACCTTGGTGGAAGCATCCGTTTGCGTCCTCCGCTTGCGTGGCCGGGGTGAAACCTGCCTCCTCCCGCGCAGCTATTCTGTAATTGAAAGCACTGAGCATGTTCCAATGTGCTCCTTCTATTAATGTGTCACTCCTGATTTAAAAGGACGTTTCATTTATCACTCCCTTCCCCCTCCCCTCCTTTTTGTCCACCCCCCTTTAAAACTGGATGTCGCAAGAATTCCCACCGCTCACTAGCAAAAATACTCTTCTTTCCCCAGGGGTGTGATCTAATCAGAGGGCTGGATTTCCATAGGGGTGAATCTAATCCGAGGGTGGCCTGGCATAGCTTGCACTAAGGAATATGTCTCATTTCAAAAGAGCAAAGGGGAAGGAGGGGAGCCTCGGGGTTCAGAGCTGCTTTTGGGATGCGGATGACACAGAGGATGATGGAGACGGAGGGTTGGGCTCTTCTTTTGGAGGTGCAAATCTGATGCTCAGCCCTGTTTAAATAGGCCTTTAAAGTCAGTAATAATTGTCACTGCTGGTTTCCTCTTCACGGTAAATTCAAAAAGGGACCAAAGTGGGGGTTTTGAGGACTGGTGACACTTCGCCATCCTCTGCTGTAGGAAAACAAAGGGAAGGGAGGGGATGAGGGATGAGATTCAGGGCATGAGGGACGAGATACGCACATCAGCCACAGCAAAACAGCAGGTTTTGGACAGCTCCATCTGGATTCCTGTGTTATTTTTCAGTACCTGGCTTTATTTTCACTGCTTTTCCCCCTCCCTTACACACATCCTTAGCATTTATGGGGCTGGTTCCTCCAGGGACCACACATCTGTTTCTCCCTGCTCTCACTCATGCTCTTTCCCTCCTTCTTTTTCCCACCTTCTAGGGTGATTTTGCTCTGAATTTGGGCAGCTGATGCTCTTCAAGCGGGTGGGTTTTCACCTTCCCTCCCCTTCCAGGTGTCGCTGGGGCTCCAGCATCAGCCCTTGTGGAGTCCCTATCCCCATAGCAATGGTGCAATAAATCACAGTCATCCAGAGCTTTGTCTTTGCCATGCAGGATCTGCTCAGGAAAACCGGAGCATCCTCTGGTTACATTCTGGTGTTTTTAAGGACCAGATATCCTTCCAGCACAGCTGAGACCAAGTTACTGGGCATGGAAATGAGAGCTGATGGGCTGCAGCCTGGTTGCCAGCTCAAAGAGGTTTTGTGGCTCAAGGAGAGAGCAGAGCCTATTTGAGCTGTACTTGGAGCCATCAAGAAGGTGCAGGTTCTGGGTGTGTTTGCAGGGGGACTTACTTGGGTAAGTGCTTGGGCCAATGCATTTGCTGCACATGAGTGGAGGTGGTTTACTGCAACCATCCCAAACTTGGCTATTTTTGACTTTTAAAAGCCACCAACCATCAGGAGACGGCCTAAGCACCACCAAAACACTTGGCTGGGCTGGAACAGGAATGGTTTAGCTTCCCATTGTTGTGCATAGGGTGTGAAAACCAATGATATGGGAAGAGGGGTGGAAAACCATCTGGAGATGATGCAGTTATGAACCAGGATCTCCCATCTCTCAATAATCCGTGAACACAAGGGAAAATGCAATCTTAACTGTGCCACTGTCACCCGTTGGCTTTATTTAATCACCCTGTTGATCCGCACCGAGGCAGAAGGGAGATGGTATCTTGCCTGGTTGATGAAGAGGCAGAGCTTTTCCACACACATGGAGGCTCCATCTCTGGCTTGAATCCATCCCTGCTTTCCTCTGGGCAGCTGCAGAATGTTTGCTCATCCCTTTCCCTTTGCTTTCCTGCCTGTTGCTCACCTCCCTATTGGAAATGTCAACAGAGAAGCAAGGGGAACCAGGGCACCTGCTGTGAGACCTCACCTGACCTTCCTCGCATCCCTCCTCCTCCTCCCTCTCCCATTGCTGCCTCTCTGTGTCTGCAGAGTTCGAGGGGGTTGTGTGCTCTGTTGGCAGCCGCAAGGAATTAATCCCTGCTTTAGCATGCTAAAATAAACCCTGTCCAGGCAAGGAGAGAGGCTGGAAAGAAGCTGGCCCGGAATGAATGTGAGGATTTGGGTTGCTGTCAGCAAGGAGGGAGGCGTCAGGCTGGGGCTGCAAAGGTGCAATGTTAAACCCCATCTTGCTGTGCACTGATTCAGGGCTAAAACAACCTTTAATTCAGCCCCCATCCCTAGTCCATGCTGCTGTCTCCTGGTGCGTAATGCTGCAGATGCTCACCACCACTAACAAAATCCATGGTTTATCCCATTTCCTTGCATCCAGCAAACCTGCTGTTGTAGCTCCCCCCGGAAAGCAGCACAAAGAGGGTTTCTTGAGTTTTAGAGCCCTCAATATGCCAGGCCACGCTGCTCTGCTGTTGCAGCAGGCACGTGTGTGTGCAGCATGCTCTCCCGCAGGTCGTGACTGAGATCATTGCAAAAACACCAGCAACTTGGTTTACAAGTGATGGGAGCCTCAAATTGCTGCCTGTAGGACATAGGAAACCACCTTCCCCTATTCCAAGGGGTCTTCTGTAGAGGAGTCTCATTTTGTGCAGCCCCATTTCCAACCCTGCTCCCATTATCCAGGTGCTCTGGGGTTTTTTTCCCCATTGTTTTTCCACCTGATGCAAGCAAATAATGGCTTTTTGCAGTGGGTTAAGTGCTGGTTTGGGGTGTCCTGGTTGCAGACATGGATACAGTCAGGGCAAGGATGCTAAAGGAAGGTTTGGATCTGCCCGGCTGTCAATCTGACATCTTCCAGCAGCCAGAGGAAATAGAGGAGAATAAAACAGAAATGTGAACGCCTGCCCTCCTGACCCTGCTGCTTCGTGCTCCTGCAATCCTTCTGCAGCAAATCGAGGGGAAACAAGGAGAAAAGGGCCAGACGGAGCCGCCGTGCTCTGACTTCTCGTCTGCTACAAGCACAGCTCCTGCATCCAGCTATAGGGAGATGGGGAAGCAGCAGGCTGTCAGCCAAAGCTGGGCTGTAAAACCACACGTTGGGCTTTGCACATCCTCTGATTGATTTGTTCCTGTAAGAAATGAGTGATTTAGAGGGTTTGTCAAGCAAAGCAAGGGGCAGAGGAATTTGGTCTGCAATGGGGAGAGAAGCAATGGGGGAGGTGAAGTAGAAGCTGGGTTTAAACTTGACCAGGGAAAGTTCAGGTTGGATTTAAGGAAAGAGTTCTTTACTGTGAGGGTGCTGAGGCGCTGGCCCAGGGTGCCCAGAGAAGCTGTGGCTGCCCCATCCCTGGCAGTGTTCAAGGCCAGGTTGGACACAGGGGCTTGGAGCAAGCTGCTCCAGTGGAAGGTGTCCCTGCCCACGGCAGGGGTTGGAACTGGATGAGCTTTAAGGTCCCTTCCAACCCAAACCATTCCATGATCTTCATAGGAAGGATGGGTTTGAGTTTGCAGGTGGGGAAGGTGGCCGGTGGGACCAGGGCCTTATGCATAGACCAGCGTGAGCCTCAAAATCTGGGTGCCCAGGGTTTATTTGGGCAAAAATGTGCAGTTTTGCAAAGCTGGGGAAAGGAGAAGCAGCTGAATGCTTGCTCCTTGCATTTTGGTGCTATAAGCTGGTAAATAAGGTCAGGAAGGATTCTTATCCCAGTTTCTACCTCTTTGGTGTATTGGGAGCAGCCAAAATTCATTGCAGCAATGGGGCAAGATGCCGCTCTGACGGGCTTGCCTGTGCATTATCCTTGTGTGGGATGCAGCCAGAGCTATTAATACCACAAAACCACTGGAGAACAGGATTTAACCCCCTTCCCCATCCTTCCCCAGCAGCTCAAGTCTCATTTTCTCCCTTTTTGTACCTTTTCCAGCCTACCTGACAGTGAGCATCGAGCCGCTGCCGCCCGTGGTGGTGGGAGATGCCGTCACCCTGAAATGCAACTTCAAGACAGATGGGAAGATGCGGGAGATTGTCTGGTACCGGGTAAGCAGTGCCAGTGCCTCTTCCTTGCCCTTGGGGACAGGGACATGAAGCCACCCGGCTGCTTTGCTCCTGTCCAACAGAAGGTCAAGGCTGGATGGTGGAGAGAAAGGCACACAGTGCTCTTGCTGATGGGAATTTCGATTCGGTGAAGCGGGCAGGCAGCCTGGCCTTTGAAAAGCTGAGTGGAGAGAGATGTAAAGGGGATTTGTAGTATCCTGAGGGCTCCACGAGGCTTTTCCCAGGTGTTTTGTTCTGTTTTCCAGGTGGATTTGGGGTTGACAGGATCGGTTCTGGAGGGCTTTGCACCGAGGGTTAGAGATGGTTGGGGTTTAGGAGAGGGAGGCTCAAGTTGGCGCCACCTTGGGAAGAGGATTTGCATGTTGGGTGTAAAATGATGCAAAAAAGAAAGTGGTTTTCATGCAAAATCAGGCAAAATTGAGGGTGTTCAGGGCTTGGAAAGCAGTGCTGGGTGCTTCACGTTGGGCTCCTCAAGAAAAACCTTTCCCCTTCCTGTCCCTGTCCCTAAAATACTCATGGATGTGGGATGCTGATCTGGAGCAAAGCAAGACTGGTTTTATCTGGGGAAGGGGGTTTGGAGGCTGTGGCTTTTCCCCCCTACCACCATCACTCCCATCTGCACCAAGCCTGGATCCAGCCTCAGCTGTAACAGTCCAGAGCAGTATTCTTGGCTTTCTCTGGGGAATTTCAGCATAAGCTGTCAAACACAACTGAACCCTCTATGATGGTTTGACCAGAGGAAACTCAGCTTTCCAGGATGGGAAAAAATCAGCTCTTTGCCTAGATGTTTGCTCACGGAGGAAGCAAAGAAAGAGCCAATGGGGCTGGTGGCATTGGGTGAAATCACTGCCTTTCATCTGAGGATATGTTTTGGTTTTACCATCTTGTTTCTGCTCCCCAAACAAGGAGCATCTTCTGCCTTCAAGCTCTTCTTTGCCTCCCGGCAGGTTTATCAGTAGGGAAAGGTGCTCTCCGGACTGATATATATTGAATTGCTGGAGCGTGGTGCATGCACAGGAATATTTCCATCACGTCCTGGCTGTTTGTGTTTAAGTGTGTAGGGGATGCAAGCAGAGAAATAGCAAAATACAACCCAAAACCTGCCCTGTACCTTAAATCACACCTTGCAATTGGCTTCGTCTCCCCCTTATTTTGGGGAAGAGGGTTTTTGTGCAGTGCTTCTTCCACCAACTCCACCATGTTTTTCCTTCCCTTTCCCACTTGGTAAGATTGGATTAACCCATTTTCTCGCGAGCTGGGGCTGGATTTGTTTAATCCCCCTGCGTGGAGGGATGCAGGAGCCCTTGGCAAGAGGATGATGCACTGGGGTGGCAGAGCAAATTACACTCTGAGTAACCACAGAGAGAGTGAGAAGGGAAAAAATAACTCAGCTTTTATTTTTATCATCACAAATCCCCTTTTCTTCCAGGTTTTTTACCTCCCCTTCCCTTTTTCTCCTTTCCCAGGGATCTTCCTGCATTCAGAAAGTGATTTTTCTCACAGAGCATCTCAGGATTTCCCAAATTCTCTCCTGATTTTACAGGTTTTTCCCCCTTTTCCCCCCACCTTTTCTTGCTCATGGACTTCTGCAGCCCAAACCCCTGTGGAGAGGTCATGGATGGTCTCGTGTGAGCCAGGTGGAGATGCTGGGGCTGTGCAGTTCTATTCCTGCCATTTGTAAATCATCCTCACAGCATGTTTGTGAGCTCACTGAAGCACTGGAGCAGGGTGTGGGGGACCCTCTGGGGCTCTCCTTTCCCTTTCCCTTGTCTTGTTTCACAGAGAGCAGAGTGAGCTCCCTGCATTTAAGGATGCAGAGTGGCTCCAGGGGTACACACTGGATGGTGGAGGGAGGGGAAGCAGAAAGGGGAGCACAGCAGCAAACTCAGTGACAGCAGTTTGGTGTAGGGCATAAGGTGGGAGCATAGCCCATGGGGTGCAGCCATAACTCATAGGGCGCATCCATGACTCAAGAGGCGCATCCATAACTCATGGGGTACATTCATAACCCATTGGGGTGCATGCATAATAGCGAGTTGAGAGCATGCAGAGCCATGGGGTAAGTGCTTGACTCGGTTAGGTGCATGCATAACCCATGAAGTGTGTTTGTAAACCTGTCAGGAGCGTGCATAACCTGCTGGGAGCATGCATAACCCTTTAGGATGCATGCATAACCCATCAGGTTATGTGGTGCATGTATCTCCAACCCATCGGTGTGCATGCATAGCTTGTTGAAAGCATGCATAGCCTGTCAGGGTGGGTGTATAACCCATGGGGCGCATCCGTAGCCCGTGGGGTGCATACATAACCCATCAGGGTGGGTGTATATCCCATGGAATGGGTGCATAACCTACGGGTGGGTGCATAACCCATGGAATGGGTGCATAACCCATGGGTGGGTCTATAAGCTATGGGGTGTATTCATAACCAATGGGGTGGGTGCATAACCCATTGAGGTGCATGAACATCAAAACTAAAGGCTGTGAGGTGTAAACCAGATTCTTACCATGGGTAAGGCAGGTAAAACCCCACTGAGAAGCACCGTTGATGCACACCAGCACCCCCAAACCCTCTCTCCAGCATGGGAGCCCCATTGCTGAAGGGCAGAAAACAGAGGTGGCGGCAACAGACAACTTCTTCAGGTCTTGGCATGAGCCGCTGCTTTAGGTTGCTTAATGCAAGGACTGAAGGAGACCTGGGATGAGCAAAGGGGGCTTTTTCACAGCCCAAACAGGAACGTGCACCATCTGCAGAGGCGATAATTAATATTCACCCACCCCCTCCGCGCTGAAGTCATCTGCAGAAGGTGCGATGTGCCTGAGAACATGTGCAAACACGGGTCTGGACCCCTTGTGCGTCAGGCGAGCACTGAAAACCCCTTGTGCAGAGGACAAGGGCGGTGGCATCCTTGTAATGAGTCCGGGAAGACACGGAGCTGTCAAGCTGTTCTCTGGTGTCTTGGGGGTCACACTGAGACCTGATTAGTATGGTCAGTGCCACGCTGCAGCAAGGGATGGGGAGGGAGAAAATGACTTTTTGCAGCAGTGCAGAGCTCTAAGGGAAAATAATAGGAAGCGGGAGAGGGAGGGAAAATCCTCAGGGTGTCTGTTGTGGCTCTGCACAGACATCTGGCAGCAGGCTGTACACACAGCCGGGGGCTCAGAGGATGGCAATCGCAATAAAGTCTTTTGCACAGTTCTGGTGGCAGGCGAGGGCTGGGCAGGATTCCCTGGAGGAGAGCAGTGATCCAACGCTCAGCATCCCTCTGCCCAGTGGGGACCAGAGCTTTGGCCTGGGGATGTATGGCTGGAAGAGCTGGGGGTGGAGGGGAGCCCTTGGGTCTGGGGTTGCTTTTCCTCAATGAATTAGAGTTTGGTGCTCAGTCTAATTAGCAAGAAGGAAAATAACAGAGAGACAGGGACGGTGTTGCTGTCTGCAGGGCCCTTGGCAGGCATTGCTCTCCGTAGCACCCATCATGAGCACTCATCTACCCCTCTGCTGTGTTCCGGGGAGACCCCCCCTGCAGCCCTGATTCAGCTCTGGGGCAGCAGCACAAGGGGGATGTGGAGCTGCTGGAGCGAGGCCAGAGGAGGCCATGGAGATGCTGCGAGGGCTGGAGCAGCTCTGCTCTGGAGCCAGGCTGAGAGAGCTGGGCTGGGGCAGCCTGGACAAGAGAAGGCTCCTGAAGGGGAGACCTGAGAGCAGCTCCAGTGCCTAAAGGGGCTGCAGGAAACCTGGAGAGGGGCTTGGGACAAGGGCCTGTAGGGACAGGCCAAGGGGAATGGCTTGAACCTGCCCGAGGGGAGACTGAGATGAGCTCTTAGGCAGAAGCTCTTCCCTGTGAGGGTGCTGAGGCGCTGGCCCAGGGTGCCCAGAGAAGCTGTGGCTGCCCCATCCCTGGCAGTGTTCAAGGCCAGGTTGGACACAGGGGCTTGGAGCAAGCTGCTCCAGTGGAAGGTGTACCTGCCTGTGGCAGGGGTTGGAGCTGGAGGAGCTTTAAGGTCCCGTCCAACCAAAACCATTCTGTGATTTACACGGGCCACACTGGAGGCAAGGGCGATCTGGAACATGGAGTGGCACTGCAGGATCTCCTTTAAGATTAAAAACACCACCTGGCACTTCCTAGCGCTCAGCACCTTCGGCTCCATCTCCATCAGCGGGTTCCTGTAATCCTGTGGGAGATGCCAGTGCATCAGCATCCCTGAATCCCTGTGCTCCCCATCCCAAACAAGGGGTTCTCCCACCTGAAGGATATGTTTCAGGGAGTCCACGTAGCTCTGCACAATGGAGCCCTGTCTGGCAAAGGCTGGGGGAGCTCCAAAACCGATGGCCAGGGCAGGTAGGAGCCAATGCATTGCAGATGTTGGTGGTACTTCTCAGAGCTGCCTGATCAATGGTGACAAAGCTCAGTCCCCGCAGGGGCTGCCTCTGCCATTGCCCATTAGGAGCAATGAGACGTTACAGCTCCGGTGGCTCCCTCGGTGGTTCCAAGCAGGAAATGTTGCTGGTGACAGTGATAAAGTCACTACTCGCAGCAGCATCAGCTACAGGGGAGGGGGAAATTGGGATGGAGGAGCCAAGTGAAGGACACCCAATGTGCTGAGGCTGTTGCAAGCCCTTCCTATACTGTACAATGCTGCTGGAACAGCCCAGATTTGGGGATGCTGGTTTGGGGATGCTGGAGATGGTCCAGGCTAGAGGCATCGGGATGCTGCTTTTTACCTCTCAACCCCAGAAATTCACAGCCCCCTCCTTATTTTCAAGCCAACCCCACTTATGGCGGGTTGTGTCTCTGATTTATAAACCTGCTTTTCTATAGGGTAAAAATACTCGAGTTCTAAGGCTGCAGGGATATTCTGTAAGATCCGAGTGAAGCTGCTGATGGAGAGATCTTGGGCTGGTAACTGCGAGAGGTTTGATTCGTGCCATTCATCCACCTGGGAGATGATCATTTGCATGTCAGTGTGGGGAACCCTTTAAATTCCTCATGCTCAGGCAGGGAAAGAAGGTCACAAGCAGCAGCACAGTTTATTGAGTTCTTTATTACATCTGGGTATGGGCATCACTCTGGCTCCAGGGATGCAGTGGGGAGCCTGGGCTGCACTTCCCAGTACCTGTTTGATCAGGCATGTGGTTTAGTGATGCCAGAGGGGGGTACCAGCATGGGTGCTGCCCTTTGGGGGATAAAGATGGGTTGTAGTGCTCATTCTGGGATCAAACCATCCGGATTTGGGCAAATCAATCAACTACTCTGTATTTTTGGAAGACAAGTGTGCTGCTGGTGGTGTTTTGGATGGTTCTGGGCAAGGAAGGACTGAGTGGTCCAGCAAGCTCAGGGCAGGAGGAAGGATATCAGCTAGAGAAGGGGTTTTCCAGCATGATGTGTTTCTCCCAAAGGCTGTGACATGGGTTTGGATGTAGGAATGCTGCAAACCCCTGGAAGCACACTAAGCATTGCTCTCACTCCTTGCAGCTCCTTCATTGTATTTTCCCTCTTGCCACAGCAAGTGCTTGTTGCAGCTCCTTGGAGAAAGGGTGTAAATTCAGCCCTAGAACTGGAGCCCAGTGATGCTTCATGTCCCAGAGTGCTATGGAGAGCCTCTGTCCCTGTATAACCACTTTGTCCTCCACAATCCATCCCCACCGATCCCCTTGGTCCTGCACCCATCTCTCCGTGATGCTTATCTAACCCATGAGCATCCCAGTGAGATGCTCCAGCAATATTAACGGTACCAGTGTATTTTGGGAACAGCAAAGGGCCTCCAATAAGAGGAAAGAGGCAGGATGGGGCTGCCCCAGTGACAGCAGGAAGGAGCAGGAGGTTAATGTCTCCCTGTGCAGTGGCAATTGCAGGTGTTTTGTCAGGAATAAGGTTTTTACTAGGGTTTATACACAATGCAGCAGGCAGCCCTGGGCTGCCTGAGCTCAGCTCTGCTGCCCTAAACCTGCCTTTTCCTCGTCCTGTGCCTCTTTCTTCCTGCTCCTCAATGTGGGCACATAATGTGGGGCAATCACTATTACATGCTGCTGAATTGTCATTCTTTTTTAACCCAGCAAGAAGTGGCTTGGCTGTTCCTGCACCCCTGTGGCTTCACCAACTTCATATGCAGCTCCTCTCCAAAATAATTGACCCCAGGGCACACATAAAGGGCTGAAAGTAGGTCTAATCCCTGGAGAGGGACTATTCTATATGTGCCTTTCCACAGGAGCTTATTAACTGCCTGTAATTCTCTAAGGATACAACCAGGCTGCAGCATCATGCCTCCCTGTGCATCCTCAGGGGATACAAGGGGTCCCATGGGTGGCACGAGTGATGCTTTGAGCTGCATTTTCCACTCCCATCCTTGGATGTAGCTCGATGCTCTCTGGCTTTGCCCTCATCTGTCCAGATGTGCTGGGGAACTCCTGTGGCTGCAAACTCCTGGTCTACGAGCATCACCTCCACTGCTCCCCATCCCCATTCCCTGAGCATCCCTCCTTGAACCAACCACTCTGTTGCACCCCAACATAATCCCTTTGAGATGATCCATGAAGAGCTTCTCAATCTGGGAGCAGCTCCAAGATTTCTCCCCACACCTACCCCACGGCATCAATAAAAGCCAGGGAAAATCAGACACGTCCTTGAAAACTTCCCCTCATTCCCAAGGCCGGAGATTTACAACACTGATAATTCTTCTTGCAGTTCTTTATCCCACATCCCTGCCAGCGTGTATTTTCTTTGCAATAAAAGCCTCAGCCTTGACAAATAAATGTGAAGAGGTGGTTTTAGTGTCAGCAGTTTGGGTTTGTTTCCCCTTTCTTTTAGCCATAAAAAAGGGGAAAAAGATCAAATCTGGAATCAAAGATGAGTTTTGTCCAAGTGGGGAGAGAAATGCTGGGTGGCAAAATGGGTTTCCTCCCTGAGAGATGCTGGTTTGGGGGTTAATCCCCCAAATCCCTTTCTTCTGCACCTGGCTTGTGTTAAAAAATAACTGTTCCAATCCTCTGATGGACCGATCTGAGATGTTACAGCCCCAAAATCTGCATCCACACATACGCATATTGCTTTCCTCTGCCTTTTCCTACTTAATTTCGTGCTAAACTTTGCTCCTCGGAAGAGGGGAAGATAAATCTGAAGACGCTGAGGGGCACAGGGAAGAAACGAGTCCTCCCTGCTCCTAAAAAGAGCCTTTTTCCACTTAAAAATTACAACCCCCCTGAGCAGATGGAGATGGCAGTTGGCAACACGATAACAGGATGGAAATGCACTGGATTTGCTTTTGGTTTCAGCAAGCTCATACAAGATACATAATATTTATTGATGCTTAAGAAAAATAGTAAAGAAATTATAAATATAATAAAAACATATTACAAATGAAAAAGTGGGTGTGAAGCTGCTCGTGCATTTGCAAACATGACCTAGGGCATCTCATATCCAGGTTTTACTTTTGCAGGTCACCGATGGTGGCACCATCAAACAGAAGATCTTCACCTTCGATGCCATGTTCTCCACCAATTTCTCCCACATGGAGAACTATCGGAAGAGGGAGGATCTGGTCTACCAGTCCACCGTGCGGTAAGTCACCTTGATATCCCCTTCTCCGGCATGCTGGCTGCTTCTTAATGCCTATTTTTAGAAATCTGGCCCTATTTTGGGGTAGTTGAAGGTATTGAAGGGAAGCAAGTCCAGAGGAAGCCACGAGGATGATCAGGGGCTCGAGCACCTCCCATATGGAGCCAGGCTGAGAACATTGGGGCTGTTCAGCCTGGAGAAGAGAAGCTGCGTGGAGACCTCAGAGCAGCTTCCAGTGTCTGAAGGGGGCTACAAGGATGCTGGAGAGGGACTCTTCGTCAGGGACTGTAGCGATAGGACAGGGGGTGATGGGTTCAAACTGAAACAGGGGAAGTTCAGATTGGAGATAAGAAGAAAGTCTTCACTATGAGAACGGTGAGGCATGGGAACGGGCTGTCCAAGGAAGTTGTGGCTGCCCCATTTCTGACAGTGATCAAGGCCAGGTTCAATGGGGCTTGGAGCAAGCTGCTCTAGTGGAAGGTGTCCCTGCCCATGGCAGGGGTTGGAACTGGATGAGCTGTAAGGTCCCTTCAACACAAGCCATTCTATGATTTGGGCAATACTTGATGTGTCCTCTTTGACTGTCCCAGGGATTCAGTGCATTGCAAAGAAATTATCACGCCTTAATGCTCCGTCACCAAATATCCTAGGGTTGTCCAAATGTTCCTTCTTGTCCCTAGGGAAAAGGTGACATTGGTGGCGATTTCCAGGGGTGAAAATGGGCAGAGAAAAGCAAGGCTTGGGAAAACAACAAAATAGCTATCTATATTTAAAGCAGGCAGTGTGGAAGTTTGTCTTTGCTTCTCTTCCAAGTGCAAAATCACTTGCAGGGGTGTCAGCTTTATTACTGATTACATACTTGCTTTATTGACAATGGAATAAAAGCAAAACCAAATCTGGTAAAAACTGTCAGGGGGAGACTTAATTCAAGGTAAAAAAAAGCCAGGGTGAAGTATGTATTTTCCACAATTATTACTTTTTACCTCTTTGTTTCCTTTTTAAATGAGAAGTTGCCAATCGCATTCCGTAGCTCATGTTTCCCAACGTTGTAATAAGAATTCTGTGGCTGATGGGGAAAATACAGTTGTTGCCTCAAAGTGATGTGATGTTTCCAACTCCAAATGTCTGCGTGTGCTTGGAAAGGGCTTGACAGGGCTGGTCCCACCAGATGAGCACGTGCACAAGTGGAAATTCCTTCTAATTCCTTGGAATTTGAGTTTTGGGGGGGTTTTGCTGGTTTTTTTCTGTTACACTCAGAGGTGGGGTTTTATTACAAGGAAGAGCAAGTGTGCTGGATGGCTGCATGGGAATAAAGTGACTATGGAGTGGAGAAAAAGCAGGAAAGCAGGGCTGGAGAGGACACGGTATGGGTTTGCTTAGGAGGTGCTATGGGGAGTCTCAGGGTACTCAAGGCTGCTCGGGAGGATGCACAGGGTTTGCTCATGGGAAGTTCAGGAGAAGCTTGGGATGTTCAGAGGTTACTCAAGGGTTGTTCAAGGAATATTTGGGATATTCAGGGTCTTGCTCAGGAGATGCTCAGGGATTCTCAGAGGATGCTCAGAGATACCATAGGGCTTGCTCAGGGGATGCTCAAGGCTTGCTTAGAGGAAGGTCAGGGGATGATCAGGAGATGCTGTGGTGTTGGTCAGGGGGTTGGTTAGAGGCTGTTCAGGCAATAGGTTGCCAAAGGGATGTTCAGGAGATGGTTAGGGGCTTGCTTAGAAGATGCTTTGGGGTTGGTCAGAGGATGTTCAGGCAATGAACAAAGATGGCTCAGATGCTTGCTCAGACGCTATGGAGTTGATCAGAGGATGCTCAGGGGCTTGCTCAGGGGATGCTCAGGCAATAGGTTGCCCAAGAGGATGTTCAGGAGATGCTCAGAGGCTGCTCCACTCCTTTATTTTGTTTCCCCGTGGAGCACA
Source organism: Psittacula echo (assembly GCF_963264785.1). Lineage (NCBI taxonomy): Eukaryota > Metazoa > Chordata > Aves > Psittaciformes > Psittacidae > Psittacula > Psittacula echo. Next base: position 8,235,715 of record NC_137753.1, read on the forward strand.
GGCTCCTTTCAGCAGCTCACTCCGATGCTGTACACATTTCTGACACAACTAATTGTTGTTTAGAGCTTGTGTTGGCGGCTTCACAAAGGGATTACACATTCCCTAACTCACCAGCCCTGCTTCCTGCCATAAACCCACTGGTTTCACTCAATGCTGGATTTAGCCATTGCTCTCCTCAAACAGGGAAGCAGCAGGAAAGTTGGGGTATTAAACCAGACTAAAACATCCCCTGTGCACACAGCGAGACATCACAAGCATCCCTTGAGCAAGGGACAAGGACGTGCCCTGTTCACCCGGTAATGGCACATTGCACCACCCCCAGCTGCTTTTTTTGGCTCAGAACCCTCTGTTTTCCTCCCTTTCACCACATATTGTAGAACTAATAGAATTTGCAAGCAGAAAATTTCACCGCTCTAGGACCAGGAACTTAAAAGCATCGGTAATCATCGGCACGGCGCCGGCAAATCATCCGTGGAGCCAGGGATGTTCATGGCAAAAGTCTTTTCACACAGTTGCCTTTTTTAAGAGCAAAACAGCAAGTTGCCTGGAGAGAAAGGAGATATTTCTTAGAGGCTCTGAAAAGACTTGTTTTCTGAATCATTGGCTTGATGCTCTATTTGGAGGGGGGGGGTGTCCTGCCTTATTTTGGGCTCTGGTGAAGAAATGGAGCACTATTAGGATGGGTTTAGTGATGGGTCAGGTGCTTCCCAGCCATTTCCACTCGGTTTTTCTCTCCCTTTCATTTTACCCTTCTGGATTTTCGTCTCTTCTTTTCATCTTTGCAATGGCACGGGCACGTCGGTGCCATCCCACGGAGCGTTATCCCGAGCGGCGCGGCTCTTATCTGCACGGCGCAGAGGGCTGCTGGGGCTGCCTCTTTTCATAGCGGCTTTGAACGCCGCCCGCTCAGATGTGAAGAGCAAAGCTGAGAGATATCCAGCCCTGGATTATTTCCTTTCCCCTCCTTTGATTAAAAACCCACCCTTGTCGAGGAAGGCACTGCTTTATGAATATCTACATAGGTTTTTTTCCCCTTATTTCCTGCATGCTTAGAGGACACAAAGGACATAACGGGCAGTGTTTTGGCTTTGCAGGGCTGGGAGGCCCCTCCCTCTGGTCCTTACCCATTGCAGAAACATCAAACCGACCCAATTAGGACCATTTTCACCCAAATCGACGTGCAAACCCAAAGGGCTTGTCCTTGGCAGCCACTGGGACATGGTGTCCCCAGCTTGGTGGGGACCAAAACTGCTCCTGCAAGCCACTAACGAAGGGTGTGGATGATTTCCTGCTCTGTGAGTGGGTAATTAGAGGCTGGAACAGATGGAGGAGGCTTAGTTGAAAGCGTCAAGGCTATTAAAAGGGGCTCCCAAGTGACTGTTCACTTCGATGGGGGCTTGTTCCTGCTGGTGGGGGGCTCGTGTAGCAAGGATGAGGCATGGGAAGGCAGCCAGAGGCTTCCAGAAAGGATCCAGCAAACCAGAGCCAGATTTACCCCAGGATAGGGAAGCCCTATGAGGCGCATGCCTTGGTTTGTCCAGAAAAGTGGAGGATATTAAGCTGGGAGTGCTTAATGGTGCTCCATGTGGGAAATGATCTTATCCTTGTTACTGTGGTGGGATACCACTGACCACTGAGGTGGGATAATGCTGGCTGGCAAGGTAGGATGATGCTGCCAACTGGGAAGGTGGGACGCTACCGGCTGGTGAGGTGGGATGCTGCCAGTCAGCAAGGTGGGACGATGATGCTGACTGATGGGGTGGGATGCTAACAGCCAGGGACGTGGGATGATGCTGCAACTGGTGAGGTGGGATGCTGCTAGTCAGCAAAGTGGCTCCTTTGCCTCTGATGTGATATCTCCACCTCCAGCAGCACTGAGCCTTTTGCACATCCCTTCCTCTCCTGGTTTTCTTTATATCTCTGTAAAGACCCTAGATAATCTATCGATCCATGTGTACTCCGGGTTTGCTTGGAGATTCTGATGCTTTTTATCCGCCACGCTTTGCTACAGCCGTTGCATCGCCTGAGTGGTCTGTAATGTCCAGTGTTGAGCCTTTAACATCGGCGTTCTGCAGATGTTTGATGTCCAGGCTTCTTGGGATTCTGCTCTTGGTGGTGCTTTTACCTCCCTTAAGCTTCTCCTTTCTATAATGCAATTACTTACCCTCCCAAGGAGCTGTCAGTGCTGCTAAACTCCACCTGCTAAACCACATTACACAGCTCTCTCCTGCAGCCGTTGCAGTTATTAATAGTGTATTGATCCCTGTCACCTGTAAAAAGCAACCCCATCCGACACCTTGAGATCCGGATGCTGACCACTGCATCCCCCAGGAAAATGGGGTCAGGATGGAAGGGGAAGCGGGTGGTGAGCTCTGTCTCTCCTCTCCAGCCTCCCTGAGGTGCGCATTTCAGACAATGGTCCCTATGAGTGTCATGTGGGGATTTACGACCGAGCCACACGGGAGAAGGTGGTCCTGGCCTCCGGAAATGTATTCCTGAACGTGATGGGTGAGTGCAGCCCTGGATGGGTGGGACTGGAGGGGGAGCAAATGCAGGGTCTCAGGGTTGGGGGACAGCAGGGATTTGGCTCATTTTTCCATCCCCAGGGATGGGAGTGAGGATGAGGATGGGGACAACAGGTCAAAGGAGAGGATCCTGCCCCTCTACTGTGCTCTCGTGACACCCCACTTGCAGCACTGTGTGCAGTTCTGGTGTCCTCAGCATAAGGACATGGAGCTGTTGGAACAAGTGCAGAGGAGGCCACGAGGATGATCAGGGGCTGGAGCAGCTCCTGTATGGAGCCAGGCTGAGAACATCAGGGCTGTTCAGCCTGGAGAAGAGAAGGCTGCGTGGAGACCTCAGAGCAGCTTCCAGTGTCTGAAGGGGGCTACAAGGATGATGGAGAGGGACTCTTCATCAGGGACTGGAGCAATAGGACAAGGGGCGATGGGTTCAGACTGAAACAGAGGAGATTCAAACAGGTTGGAGATAAGGATTCTTCCCTGTGAGGGTGCTGAGGCGCTGGCACAGGGTGCCCAGAGAAGCTGTGGCTGCCCCACCCCTGGCAGTGTTCAAGGCCAGGTTGGACACAGGGGCTTGGAGCAAGCTGCTCCAGTGGAAGGTGTCCCTGCCCGTGGCAGGGGTTGGAGCTGGAGGAGCTTTAAGCTCCTTTCCAATCCAAACCATTCTATGATTCGATGGAGATGAGGACTAGGATGGGGATGAGGATGGAAATGGGTGGGTGTTGAGGACATCACACTAATGCCCCTGCTCTGCTCCCTGGCAGCTCCTCCAACGTCCATTTCGGTGCTCGCCGCTGACACACCAGCACCCTTCAGCCGCTACCAGGCACAGAACTTCACCCTGGTGTGTGTGGTCTCTGGTGGCAAACCCGCCCCGCTGGTGAGCCCCCAGGGGTTTATCTTCCATATGGATATGTGAAGCAAACACAAATATATACATACATATGTTAAAAATATATCACGTATATGTGGTGCTTTTGGAGGCAAAGTAAGGCAAATAGCTGCCTGCTACCCCAGTCTCACCCTGCAGCATCTTTCCATGGGCACTTTGGGAAGCAGCTCCACACAAAGCCACCCAAGTGGGTAGGATGTGGGGATGTCTGCGGTGGTGACCATCCTCACTGGTCTCACTGTCCCTTTTGTCCCCTTGCAGGTGTACTTCAAGAGGGACGGGGAACCCATCGAGGCCACACCACTGCCGGAGCCGCCGGTCGGCACTGGGAACTGGGCACCGCGTAACCTCCTTCACCGCGACTTGGATGACACCAAGGTGCCAAAATCCTTGACGGATGAAGGCGAGGTGGGAGCTGGGCAAGCCCTGGCCACATTGGACCCCCCAAGGGGGCTGGCAGCCGAGCGGGATCCCGTCACCGAAACCATTCCCGAGACGGTGGTGAGCCGGGAATTCCCTCGGTGGGTGCACGTGGCAGAGCCCATCTACTACTTCCGCCACACGCATGCACCCGTCAGTGATGGGACGGTGGAGGCGCGGGCCACCCTCACCTGGACCCTCAACCCCCAAATCGACAATGAGGCGCTCTTCAGCTGCGAGGTGAAGCACCCAGCGCTCTCCATGCCCATGCAGTCTGAGGTGACGCTTGGTAAGGTCCATGCAGTCCGTGGTGGCTTCGTGGGGCTGTTTCTTGGGGGTTTTGCACTTTTTGAACCATTTTTGTGCTTTTTCTCCTCTTTTCATTGCTCTATTCTATTTTCTTTGGGGTGTCTTCATGCACCCCCAGGCCAAAACAAGGTGCCACATAGGGCTGCATGATGGTCAAAGGTGGTGATGCCAGGGTGTCAGAGTAGGAGTGCCGGTCCATCAGGCATAAGAAGGGCTCATCCCCCCTCCTGTTAGGGATGAGTAGGGGAGTGGCCTGGGGTCTATAGGGTGCAGAGACCCTTGTGAATGGCGAGGGAAAGAAAGAGGCAGTGGGGATTCTGCCTCCCCAAGTCCTCATAGCCTCAAGGTGCCCCACAAAGAGGAGCAAGATCTGGATTCTATACGGTGGGGTTTGCAATGCTGACATAGGGCTGGGAAAGGGGCTCTAGATGCAGGCAGTGGGGCTTTGGGGGGATGTGTAGCAGGGAATAGAGGTTCCTGGGGTATCAGAGCAAGGCAGTGATGTCAATGGCAAGAGGTAATGTGGGCACAGCCCTAGATTTTGGAGGGGGATGGTCTGTGATGCATGAAGCCCCCTTGGTGAGAAAGGAATGAGTGTTTGTACATAGAGGGAAGGCATAGGACCAGGGCAGGGGGGGACAAGGATGGGCTGGTTTTGAGGGAAGCCAGGGCTGTGCTGGGTGTAGGGATGAGCAGGGAGGGGGGTGTTAGACTTGGGGGCTGTGTTGGGGGACCCGGTGTTTGCTGGGTCTTTGCCTTGAGTGCCTGCAGGGAGGTGGGGAGGTGGTAGTCCCTTAGCGTTACCTATGGGAGGGGATGGGATGGAGGAGCTCCTCTGGACTGGGGTCATGCTGGGGGGGGACACATTCATCCCATAGTAATGTCACCTCCATCCATCAATACCCAGTCCCAAGAGACCTGAGGACATGCCATGACCCTTATTGGCCATCACCACCCGACTCATCCCATGGGGATTGCTGGGGATGGGCCAGACTGGCCCCTGCATGCAGGGAGCCTGTGGGGCTGGTGAGGCCCCATTTGTGATAGGGTATTGGGGTTGATGCCAAGGCCTCCCTGTTGGGAGTGCTCTCCACTGGGGTTGCCAAGCTTCAGGGTACCCTCCTGGACAGGCTGCTCCAGCCTTCCTCCCCTTGAGCTGGGTGAGGAAGACTGGGCTTTGTCCTGGCCAAGTAGGGCACTTGGCTCACTGCATGAGCAGAGATGCACCATCTTCTGGAGAGCTTCACCCTGTTGGCTTCCCACCCATCCCTGGCACAGGCTTCAATGTGCACAAGCCTCTCCAAGCTGGTGCTCTGTGTCTTCAGCTCATCAGCCACCTCAATTAGTGGGAGGTTGGTGCCAATGAGGAGGTCAGTGAGAGGCTGGCAGTCAGCAGGGAGGAGCAGCAGCTCCCTTGATAATAGAGGGCCCTGCATTATCTGTTCCTGCCCACAGAGCATTAAAGCTCTCTCCCAGCATGCAACCAGCCAAAAACCAGCCTAAGTCCTGCATTTTCACACCTTCTTCTGCTCATCAGGCTTAGGTGTCCACTCTCGGGGGCTCCCCATGACACCAGGACCTTGATGGCTTGCTGCTTCTTCCCCAGTAGCTCAAATATCTGTAATAGTAAAGCTCACCCCAAACTGCCCCCCAAGATCCACAGTCCTCCTCATGCCCTAAGATGCCTCCGGCCTGGGCACCTTATTGGGCACCCCACTGCCACCATCTACACCCAGGTTTTGGGCAACCTCACAGGAGATCTCCCATTAAACCCCTTTCTCTGTATAAATAGTATATAAACACTACATGTATTCTCAATAAAAGCCACACTGAAACCAAGACAAGCCACTCGCTTTGGTACAGAAAGCTATCTTTTGGTATAAACCATAGCATGGTGCAGCATCTGCAGCCCATCCACCCTGCTCCAACACTGAAAGGATGGATCCTGCATGGGTATTGCAGTCCAGGTGCACAACCACGGTCTCTGGCGTGTGTCCATGCAGAGCACTGTGGGCCATGGATGTCCTTTCTAAGGGCCAGTGTCCACCATCACAGACTGATGTGTTTTCTGGTGGCTGTTTGTCCCTTTGTGTGCTGCTGGGGTGATGTTCAGGCTCAGCCTGTCCCATCTACAGCAGTGCTTGAAGATACAAAGGATGAGATACACGCTTTTAGCAAACTACAGCCTCCTTCCTGCCCATTTTCCCCTTTGAGCCTGCCAAAGGCTCCTTCCATGCAAAGACCAGGCAGCTCCTGGTGCTGCCCCATCCCACCCTGACCCAATTGGGATCCCCTCCTTTGTGCAGGGCTGTGCTTGGCATTTGGTGCCAGCAAGGCTTTGTGGCCATCTCCCATGCTAACAGCACTTGTTCAGGACTCACCGAGGCCACCTTGTCCTGAGGGTGCTTTCCTGAGGTGTCAGTCTCCATGGCTTCAACCCAACCTGACCTCTCTTGACTCCTGTTTCTGAGCAGAGAAAGGCGTGATTAGGAAATGTGTCCTTCACCATCAACGCATCCTCTTACAGTCATCTATCAATCTCAGTCTTCCCATTCATCCTCCTGCAGGGTCCTTGCCTACCTGTCTATCAGTCATTTGGACATCCACCAGACTGCCCATCAATCACCAAGCCACGAGCCCGCCCTGGGCTGGCACAGGCCATGCCACCCCTCACCACAATCATTCATCAAACCATCGTTAACCCCAGCCAAGGGCACCCACCAGCACTGGGAATCTTGTGCTCAGCTGATGTCCCTTCTTGTCCTCTTTTCTTACAGTTGCTCCAAAGGGCCCAAAGATTACCATGACCCCAACGAGAGCCCGTGTCGGAGACACCGTGAGGATCTTGGTGCAGGGCTTCCAGGTCAGCATCCCCATCCATCCATCCATCCCCATTGCCATGGGGACAATGCCATGCCAATGGACAGCTTTGCATCCACACCAGCACTTTATGGGGTTGGCTTGGTGGCCTTGGGTTGCATTTCAGCTGGACCCCATCCTTGCTCCAGGCATACAACAGGGTTTGCTCACTCCTTACACCCATTTCCCTGCAGAACGAAGTCTTCCCTGAGCCCCTCTTCACCTGGACACGAGTGGGAAGCCGGCTCCTCGATGGCAGCGCCGAGCACGATGGCAAGGAGCTAGTGTTGGAGAGGGTTCCAGCCGAGCTCAATGGCTCCATGTACCGCTGCACTGCCCAGAACCCCCTGGGCTCCACTGACACCCACACCCGGCTCATCGTTTTTGGTAGGGCAGCAAACGGGGTCACCCCTCCCTCCACGAATCCTCACTCGTTTCCCCTCACACACACAATAAAATTGTCTCTCTGCTATTTTTTTCTCATTAGAAAACCCAAATATTCCCAGAGGAACAGAGGACTCCAATGGTGAGTTGGGGGGAGGCATTGGTATTTCAACCCAAAACACCCCAGGGAGTGAAGGATCATACAGAGCATCTCTCCTTGCATGGCCCAAAGCCCTTGGCCATCTCTCCTTGCATTATTCAAGCCCTTGCCTTTGGAAGGGATGTCCTTGCATCAAAAGGGGTCCCACAGAAGCTCCCTGCAGTATCCCTAACCACACAATCTCCAAAGCAGGTTTAGGAGAGTGATCCCTGCCCCCCCCAGAAAACATGGTAACCCCATCCTGCTTCAAACCCAAGCAGTGAGATGCGGCTCCCTAATCTCCCATCCCTTTTCTCCTCCTGCCTAGGTTCACTTACCGGCCACTGTGGCTTCAGACTAGTTTTGGCGCTCACCCTAACAGTGATCCTGGAGCTAACGTGAAGCTTTGCCTGCCTCTTCCTCCTCCTCCTCTTCCTCCGTATGGCTCCACCCAGCATTTACACCTCCATCAATCGGTTCTATGCTCTCTTTTTGGTTTTCTATACTCTTTACAGTCTCGATCTCTTTCTGTCTGTGTCTTGGCTTCCTCAGACAATTTAATTAAAAGGAAAAAGAGAAATCTTTCCCCTGGTAGAAGGCTGTGCTTTATGGTTTGCCTTGTGCTGGGGTACCCAGCACCGTCTTGGGGGTGTCCACTATGAGACAAGGACCAGATTTCCTGTGGAAAAGCCATTTATACCATTCCCACTGCACTGCCACAGAAACAATCAGGGGATGGAGCACCTTTCCTGTGAGGAAAGGCTGAGAGAGTTGGGGTTGTTCAACCTGGAGAAGACTCCAGGTGGCCTTATTGTGGCCTTTCAGTTCTTAAAAGGGGACCATTAAGAAAGGTGGGGAGAGACTTTTTAGCAGGGCCTGTTGTGATAGGATGAGAGGTGATGGGTTTAAACTAAAAGAGGGAGATTGAGGCTGGATGTGAGGAAGAAATCCTTTACACTGAGGGTGGTGAAACACTGGCACAGGTTGCCCACAGAGGTGCTGCATACCCCATCCCTGGAGACATTCAGGGCCAGGCTGGATGTGTTCTGGGCAACCTGATCTAGATGATGGTGTCCCTACTCATTGCAGGGGGTTGGACTGGATGAGCTTTGAAGGTCACTTCCAAACTATTCTATGATTCTGTGTTGGAGATGAGCCCCACTCAGCCCGCATGCACACAGACGGTGGTGCTGGGAGCCCAAAAGCTTGGATCACCGGCTTTATCCAGACCTTGGTCAGGTCAAATCAGCTTTGTTGGAAGACAGGCATCATGCACATCACTTGTCCCGGGCTGGACAGTCAATCTCTAGTGACAGGCAGCTCCCAACCCAAAATGTCAGCACTCACACATGAGTGGGCAGCATGGGCCCCATCGGGCAGCGCCGGCACCAGCTGAGTTTAAAGCACCCACATTTGATCTGTTCCACCCTCCCCATCCCTCTTGGCTAATTGTCACCATGGAAACACATAACAGTCCAGTATGGCCAGATCCTGGCCATTCTCATGGTGCCCTGTATCACCAGGCACATTCCAGTACAGCATTCATCCTGCTGAAGGATGGCTCTTTGCAAAAACCATGTGGTTTTGCCCCAATCCTGCCCAGTTTTCCTGGCTGCTTTCCATCCCCATGACGCCTTAAGAGCATCCAGCCCCAGGCCAGGATCCCTGGGGAGTGGATGTCGACTGGGAGGAACCTGAGAACAGGGTGCTCCCTTGTCTTTTCCTCTGGGAACTCTTAATCCTATAGGATTAGTCAGCAGCCATGTGGTGCTTCATCTTTGCAAAGCCCGGTACAAGTGCTAAGCATTATCATTACTATTATGATTAATTATTATTAAGCAGATTCAGTCCCCACCATGCTCTGTTGCCAACCTCGCTGCGAGCGATTTTGCAGCCTCAGAGGAGCAGAACAGACACATTTCTTCCCATACATAAAAGCACATGGGTTTACAATTTGGGTTGGAAACAATGCAGGGACAGATTGGAACTGGCTGGGGTGTAGGAGGTTCAGCGGCTCTGCTTTCATCCCGAAGCAACAGCATCCAAGCATCCGCATCCCTTTGGACCAGCTGCCCAAAAGCCTGCTCCCTCTCTGACTGCTTTTGTTGCTCCAACTCATTGCACCTCCCTGGGTGAGAAGGGAACCTTTGTTTTTTAAGGGAACCTTCATTCTTTAGAGAAATCTGCATTCTTTAGGGAAATCTGCATGATGCTGTTTCCCCCCACACTGCTGAGCAGACAGGAGAGCCTCCACCACAGCACGGATGCTTCTCGTCCTCCTCACTGCATTGGAGATACTCCGTGAGCTTCATCCCAACGTGATTAAACAACCATTAGTCCTTCTCGCTTCGAAAAATGAGGATTTACAGACACCCAGACCTCCATTTAAATGCAAATGTGGCGGCTTTAGCCCGGAACCGTGGAAATGAGGAGCATTACAGTGGCAGTACCACCATTATCCAGCTCTACTTGGTGATATCTTGGGAGCAACATGACCTTCACATCCAGCAGCTGGGAGGACATCAGTGGGCGCTGTGGTCCTGCATCCCAAAGCCACCCCTCCATGGGCATGCGGGATGCTTAGTTTTTTTCCCCAGGGATGCTGGCATGGTGATGGATCAGGCTATAGTCTGGAACCTTCTCGGCACCAGCACAGCCAAAGCAATGAGGGAGGGAACACAAGAGTCTCTCATTTTGGGCAGTGAGGCTGCCTGCTTTCCCAGAGTCCCCCAAGGCGATGGACACAAAGAGATGTCATCCCATCAAGTAGTGATCCAAAGAAAACCATCCACACTGTGCTGGACCCTGCCTTCACCTCCTGCCCTCTGTCAACCTTCACCCACCACCAACCAGCCCTCACTCTCCATCCCCATCCACCTTCCCACACGTAATTATGGAAGACACCAATTAAATCCCTGGCTCCCCCCTACCACACACCCCGTTGTTTGAGAACCTGGCAGTGAATAATGCAGGAGGCTGGAGGGGAAAGAGCTGCTCAGGTTGGTTCATTATTGATGAGAGATGACAGATCCACGGCTGACAACCTGCCTATGAGATATGATTAGCTTGTGAAATATTAATGGTGCTTCTTGGGGATGACGCCAGTGGAAAGCCCCAAGGAGCAGCGTTATCGATGGTCCCTGATTTCAGGGGACTTTGAACAGGGTTTAGCAAGATTTGGAAGAGGCAATTACATTCAATTAGAATCACAAGTGATGAGACATCACTGCTGCTCTGAGATGCAGCCCCTGGTCCCTACGCGGCTGCTCGTGCTCCTCACCTCAAAGCACACATTTATACGTCAGACATGGGGATCCTCCTTCCTGACATCAGCTCTCACAGCTCAAGCTCAGCAGTCAGGCTCTGGTCCCCTCATCCTGCCATATGTGAAGGCAACCGCAACCACAGCAAGCTGCCTGCTGGAAACATCCTCATCCCTCCCTGTGCTCCATGTGTCGTGCTCCATGTGTCATGCTCCCAAGGACCATAAAATGACAAGGATAAGCCTGGCATGCACCAGACTCAGGGTTTTGGCAGCGCAGCCCTGCTTCTCTCAAGGATGTGGTTCATCCAAGCCCCCAAGCCTTTGGGATGTGGGGGACACAAAATCAGGGATGCTTCAACTCAGTGGGGCTGACAATACTGATAGGAGCAGCAGTGGGCTTTGCTCGGTGCATTCCTTGCCTCCCCGCCTCATTACTGGGCACAGTTATTGCTATGGCCAGGTTCATAGGACCATCAAGTACATTCATAATTCATCCTTCCCAGCTTAGGAATGCAGGGATCTTTGCAGATCTACCTGCAGGTTAAAGCAGGCACCTGCAGCAGTGACAGATGAAGACATCCAGGAGTCACAGCCCCACTCGGGTACCCAGACCCTTCACCAATTCGCTGAGCCCCAAACACATGCCCAGCCTTGATCCTGGTTACTTCAGCTCCAGCCTGGCTTCAGGCCCCTCTGGGTTTGCAGGTGATAGGATACCACTTCCCATGAGGTTTTGGCCACGCCAAAGAGAGAGATTTTGGGTCCCCATTCCAAAGACAATGGAGGGAAGCGGGTGAGTGGATTTTGGCTGGTGCTGTTTTGGCCCCTGGAGCAAGCTCATCCAAAGGATGCATCCCACCAGTGCATACCCAGCTCCAAAGCCCAGTTCTTAATCTAAATATCCTCATTCCTCCAACCTCTTCATTGCTGCATTTCCTCACACTGCACCCATACAAGGCAGAAACTTCCCCAATATCCCCCTAAAAGCCATTGGTGAGCTCTCCCCATTCACAGCAGGGATGAGCACAGGGGTCCCTGCCTGCCACTCCAGCATGAGGAGTTACCCCTCTGCTCCCTTTCTATCCTTTCTATATACATATATAAATACATATATAGAGATATAACACTGTCTAGCATGTGGTCCTCCACCTAAGGAGCATCCTCAACAAGTCTAGCAGCAGATATACAACCACTCCCATCCCCTTTGGCACCCCGTGAGGAGCCATGAGGTGAAATTCAGCATCTCAGCCATTGCAGGTGCTGGTGATGGTGGGAAATACGCCCCAAGGAGGTTCAGATGCTCCCCCCACCGCAAAAGGCAGTGCCTGACCTCATGCAATGGCTGCTGGAGATGAGCTGCTGCCTGGGAGGTGGTCTGGGAGGCTGTGGACACCAGGTATGAGCTCATTAAAGACCCTGCATAAAGACCCTAAAGATCCCCCATTAAAGACCCATGGCAAGACCTCCTACCACCTATACCCATGACCCATGCAGCAGGGACCCACTACACCTACACCACATACAACGAGTTGTTCTGGCATCACCTGGATTCATTTCTCTGCCAAATCCCACTGGATTAAGGCCAAGCCAGTGAGTCCCTGCATGCAAACAGGAGCAGCTGCCCACCCCCAGCTATATTTGGGCCTCTCAGGGCCTTATTGCTTTCTGCATATCTCAGCATGTAAGACATTGCCCTCAGGGAAAAGGAAATTCATTCTATCCCTTAGAATTCAGCTCACTTAGCAGCAGTTACAGCAGGATGCCATTCCCAAGGCTCCCTCCTCTCTCCTTCCCCTGCCGCAATCCAAGCACTGGGACCTGGCTGCCTCAGGGACGATGGGGACAACAATTCCCCTGCGTCTTGGAAATCCAGAACAGGACCAGACACATCACTGACATCCTTCCAGGGGGAGAAAGAAGCAAATGTGCCGCTGTCGGGCAGTCTCTGTGCCTCAGTTTCCCCACAGTGACTCCAGTCCCTGCGGACACCCCCCATGCAGCAATGCATCACTTCAAAATGACAACTCCCATCCCTCCCATCCCAGGTTTCTTCCTGGTCCCAACGCTGTCATTTACTTTCCTTAGTTCATCCCTCTCCCCATGCACACAGACACAGGTCTCTCAATGTGGCAGCTACCAGCTGCAGTTTAACTCCTGCTTTGATTTCTTCTCCAGTGATGGATTTCCACACACACACACTCAAAACCCCCAGGTCCTTTTCCACCAGCTCTTAATTCTCCTGCCACTTCCACGCTGGCCTCGAAGAGACCCCAGAAGCTTTCAGGCTATTTCCTGTCACCCTTCATTAGCTAACAAGCCGCAAACAAAGGCTACTGAATTAGTCACCCGCAGCTGCTGGGTGTCAGAGCAAAGGTCTACCCAGCACCGGGCTGCTTCTCCCTCCCTTTCCCACACCTGCATTCAGGGGTGAGGACCTTTCCCAGACAAAACGACTTATTTTCTCCTTTCATTGCGCGTTTGCTTCTAAACAGCCAAAGAACCGAGCAGGCAGCACCACCGGGCTGCTCACAGGGGATACTTTTCCTCCCTTTGTGCTTCCTTTTGCTTCCGTCTGAGCCTCTCTGTTTACCAGCCTAATAAAGCCGGCTCTGTGCCACCAGCTCCGGGCTGCACCTTCTCCCCAGAGCCCAGCCCATCCCAAACATGCAAAGCTTGTCCAGAAGCCTCCTGCCAGCTTTGTCCGCTCAAAGTCACCTTGCCCCAGACCTTCAGCTCCACGCTCCGGGCTCGCTCGACAATCATTAATCGGCTTCTCCGCATTCCCGGCATGGAAAAATGCCCCAGCGGGTAACCCTGTCCTGGCATTTCGACATGCCGCTGGCCGGCAAGCTGGTCCTCTCCGCTCTGCTCCTCCTGACGCTGGCGTACAGGTTCTATAAGTCCCGTTTGACTGCCGGGGGTAAAATCCCACGGGCCAATGAAGAGCAGAGGGAAAACGCTGCCCGGGATCGGGATGAGGATGGGGACAATGAGGTGGGACTGCGGCGGAGGAGGGTGTTTGGTGAGGAGGTGAGGAGGGGTGGTGGGGATGCACAAGTGAGTGGCGCTGGGACACTGAGCACGCCTTCCCAGTGGGATTGGAGTCTGCCGAAGGGTGAGGAGGAAGAGGAGATGGTTTCTGAACTGGCGCTGACTGGCAAGAAAGTGGGGATGGGCAGGAGGGCAAGTGAGGTGGGCAGTGAGCTGGGAGGTGAGACAGGAATTGAGCCTGGGAGTGAGCTGGCAAGAAAACTGGGAAGCGAGGCAGGAAACAAACTGGGAAGTGAGGTAGGAAGTGAGCTGGGAAGTGAGGTGGGAAGAGAGCCAGGAAGTGAGTCAGGAAGTGATCTGGGAAGTGAGCTGGGCTGTTACGAGCCTGGGGATGCAGCTGAAACACTGAGCCGCTCTGGGGAGAAGGACATGCTTGCTCCCAGCACAGGGCTCTCCCCCAGGACTGCTGAGGATGATGACAGCCTTGCCCAAAGCATGGAGCAGGATTTGGCTGGCGGAGGCATGAGCCAGGAGGTTGAGGAGCACGGGGCGATGATCCAGACCCTCAGCATCACCTCAGACCTGGCGCTAACGATGACGACGAGCAGCATAGGGTCAGACACCTCCTATTCTTTCTCCTCGATTGCAAAGATCCAGGTGGAGGAGGGGTTCATCACTGAGCAGCGGGTGAAGGACGGGGCCGGGCAGCCAGGCCCTGGCCTAAAAGGCAAAGTCTATGACTACTACGCCCAGTCCATCTCCCAGTCGGTGTCAAAGAGGAGGTCTCTGCCCTACATCCCTCTGGGAACATCCCAGTGCCGCAGCTCAGAGCAAGTCAATGAAGAGATACAGCAGCCAGACCCAACTTGGGCAATGCGGGATCCCACCACCTCTTCCATAGTTCCAGCATCTACGGGGAGCTTGGAGCCCTCTCCTGAGCCACCATCTCCTGGCCGCAAGAACAGCATCCTCCACATAGCAGAGAGCCCCCACCTCCAGCTGCCCATGGAGGGGTTTAGGGTCACAGCACCAGTTGACATATGGTCTGCAAGCCCCTGCCCAGGGCTGGTGGCCGGTGCTGACCAAATGCCACCATCCACCCGCCTGGACCTGGGGAACTGCTACGAGGTTCTCTGCACAGCCAAGGCGCAGAAGCTCCACCACCTCCAGGAAGCTGCCTACAAGGTGATGAGCGACAACTACCTGCAGGTGCTGAGGACACCATCCATCTACGGCCATCTCAACGCTGGCGAGAGGGACCTCATCCTGCGGCGGAGGATGAAGGGCAAGATGCGCATGGTCGTGGCAGATGTCAGCCTGCAGGAGCCTGGCCTCCACACCAGCCGTCTCTGCTGCTATGATGATGGAGGGGACTGTTGGCATCGCCTCTGTCACATGCCACCAGAGGTGGTCTCCCAGGGGTGTGCTATGTGCAGCATGTTCAACTACCTCTTCGTGGTGGCCGGCTGCAAGGGCATGGGCCGGATGCAGAGACCTTCCAACCGTGTCTTCTGCTATGACCCCCTGACCAACATCTGGAGGGAGATCTGCCCCTTGAACCAAGCACGGCCACACTGCAAGCTCGTGGCCTTAGACGGCCACCTCTATGCCATTGGTGGTGAATGTCTCTACACAGTAGAGCGTTATGACCCCCGGCAGGACCGCTGGACCTTCACCGCACCCCTTCCCCATGATACCTTTGCTGTGGCCCACACGGCCACAGTGTGTGATGGGGAGATCTATGTGACAGGAGGCACCTTGCGCTATGTGCTGCTGCGATACACCGCCCGCTCGGACAGCTGGAGGGTCAGCCCGGCCAGCGGTGGCAAGAACAGGACAGCCGAGATGGTGAGCACCAACGGCTTCATCTACCGCTTTGACCTCCACCGTGGCACAGGCATTGGTGTCTACCGCTGCAGCGCCAAGGCCAAGCTATGGTATGAATGTGCCACCTACACCATGGCCAACCCCAGTGGCTTCCAATGCGCTGTACTGGGCAGCTTGGTCCACTGTGTAGGCCGGCACTTCCACATACGCTTCTTAGCTGACCATATCTCTCCACGCTTTGGGACCAAGGACCTGCAGCCCTTCCCATCGCCCCATGGCAGCCTCCTCCCAGCCGTCCTGATGCTGCCAGAAGAAGGGATGCCACAAACACAAGTTTAGAGGGATCCATGCAGTAGTGGTGGTGGCTTAGGCATGATATGATGGTGAAAGACAGTCGAAGAAGCCACCAGCCCACATTGGACCATGTAGCATGGCACCAACACTACCAGGGCAATGTTACCTACACATACCACCAAGCAGGCATCCTTCCAGGCCCTGTAAGCAAGCAAACTGCCCTTGGATACTACTAGTAAACCGAGCCTTGAAGACACAAGAAGAACAAAGCCGGAGCTGGGTGGACTTGTTTGCTTAGAGGTATTTAAACATAGGTGTGCTTGCTTGGATGCAAATAAGCCACAGCTTGCTGCAGGCTCCCAGCTGTGCACTGCCTGGGTGGTTAATATTGACCTGGACAAGCAACACACAGGGTATTTTAAGGTGGAGGAACGTAGCAAGGAGGTTTGATCATTAAGGAGATATCACACCATCGGCATTGAGCCACCGTTGAGCCTTTAGGCTTGACTAAATACATCACCCCAGGGCTGGAGGCTAGGGTGCCCTGCTCCTACCAGTGCCTTGTTATCTGTTACATAGAATCACAGCCTGGTTTGTGTTGAAGGGAC
Organism: Psittacula echo; assembly: GCF_963264785.1. NCBI lineage: Eukaryota > Metazoa > Chordata > Aves > Psittaciformes > Psittacidae > Psittacula > Psittacula echo. The sequence goes on from NC_137753.1 coordinate 8,252,225, forward strand.
CTTAAAGCTCCTCCAGCTCCAACCCCTGCCACGGGCAGGGACCCCTTCCACTGGAGCAGCTTGCTCCAAGCCCCTGTGTCCAACCTGGCCTTGAACACTGCCAGGGATGGGGCAGCCACAGCTTCTCTGGGCACCCTGGGCCAGCGCCTCAGCACCCTCACAGGGAAGAGCTTCTGCCTTATCTCCAACCTGAACTTCCCCTGTTTCAGTTTGAACCCATCACTCCTTGTCCTATCACTACAGTCCCTGATGAAGAGTCCCTCCCCAGCATCCTTGTAGCCCCTTCAGACACTGGAAGCTGCTCTGAGGTCTCCAAGCAGCTTCTCTTCTCCAGGCACAGATTTATCTTTTCAGCACAGAATTCTATATATATTTATATGAACGTGATGTAAATAGACACTATAGATTTATAGACAGCTGGTCTTAAATGAAATTAAAGTGAACATTGGGTAAAATTAACCACGGCTACTGTTGTGCATCACTTCAAACCGTAGCCAAGTCTAATGGGAACAAAGAGGCTGACGCATGTTTTACATTGCTAATTACTGTGCGAACAACATCTCTGAGGAGGCAACCAAAAGCAAACCAAGGCCCTGGATGTGAGCAGCTGGTCTTTTATCCCCTTTTCCCTGGGTTTCCCCAATGCCACTCTGCTGTCTCCATGTCCTGCCAAAAGCTGACTTCAGGTAATTGCATTTTCTTCCCCTCAAAAGGTTTGCCATCCATCATCTTTCAGCCCCAGACAGGTAAAACCCGCTCCCAGATGGATAAAACCCTCCTGAACCTGCTTCCTTGGTGGCAGTGGCTCACAAGCATGAAGTCATGAATGCGCTTGAAGCGCCTGGAGATAAGAGATGGTGCTGGAGCAGCCCATGGTATCACCATTTGCACCCTGCTGCTCACCGTGATTCAGGAGAGCTCAGGTTAATGTTCTCTTATAGTGCTCCCAAAAGTATTACTTCTCTCATCACTGTGTGGAGGCCTCCTGTTTCTGCCTTTGGGGTTTCCTATGGAGGTCACTGGCATCCACCCGTATCAGGAAAGCTTGGGGGGCTGTGTTAATGAACCCAGCCTCTGAGGTTTGCTCAGTAGCTGTAGCATGTGGGTGATGCAGTCTCTCCCTGTGCCTCAAGCTGCCATGGTCCAGCCTCTTTCACCCATCTCTTCCTACCCCAGGAGGACCACCCCACCTAAGATGTCCCAGAGACGCAGCCTCCTGTATCTCAGCATCTCTCTATGCTGGGATGTTTGGGCTGGAAACCTTGTGAGTCAAAAACCTCTTCACTATTACCTCCTTGTTATTTAGCCACCTCCACAGCCAGCACTCAGAGCAGCAAGCTCAACAAGATGGGTTCACACATACTCCAACACATTTCTACTTCTCCCCCAGCAAAACCCAAGTCGTGGCTGCTTCCCCAGAGCAGCCCAGCCCCTTTGCAACCTGCAAAAGTCTCTTGCCCCCATCGGCATCCTGGCTTCATGCCCTTCATCATCCCTGCCACAGTAGGCTGGGTGCTGGGGAGCAGAGGACGCGTTGGCTGGATGGGAGCTGGGGAGTTGGAGCCCTTCCAGGTGACAGCTCTTATTTCCACCCCCAGAAAAGCCTTCCTGGGATCCTGCCCTTCTCGCCATGCCTCTTAGCTTCCGTTTAATATTTCACCTCTCCTTTAACTCCTTACTGCCAGGCTGCAACCTCAAAACCCAGCAGCTTTTCCTCATTCCCCAGTGTGACAGTGAGCAATGAGCAATAATGGGCCATGGGCAGCTCTCCCCCTGCTCCTGCACTCTCCAATATTACCATGATTCTCCTGGGGAAGCATTTAACAGATTAAAAGCACTGGGGACATCCTGTGCTGGGGCACTGCTTGTTCTGCAGGGAAGGACAGGTTTGGAGCAACAGCATGCAGGGATCCCGTGACTGATGGTGAAACGACTTTTGGCTGCGGTTGAGGGAAAGCAAAGGGCAAAGGACAAATGCAAACCGATACTCAGACCCGGATGACTGGGTTTTGTCCCCAAATACCAGCATGATGTCACCAAATACCAGCTCCTGCCACCATGCCAGATGCTGGCCATTGATTTCCAGTTCTGCCAGACCCCCAGCTCTGTGTTTCTGATGAGCAGCAGCTTTAAACCACAGGCTTGCAGCTCTCAGGAGAACCATAAGCCCATCGAGCAGTTTCAGTGCAGCTTGTGATATTCAGGATATTATTTATTTACACTGATTGGGTTGGTGAAGCTGCCAGGATTTACAAGGAAAAGGGTTGGGAAGCACGTGATGCATCAATAAAGCTCCACCGCCTGCCCCCTGGAGCTACAAACCACCCCGAGCAAGTTCAATTAATGAATACTTAGAGGTCTCAATAAGCTCAACCAGGATGGGGCTTGAGCTCCTGCTCTTGGTAGCTTCTTTTCATGCTGCAAGACCAGTCACCAAAAGCCAGGACCCTCACTGGGTCAGGAACCATCAGGATTAGATGCTGGAAGAGAACACAACAACCACCAGGCTCATGAGAGCCGGGAAAACCCATTTCCACCATCCACCAGCAATTCTTCCATCCCTATAACTCCCTCAAGGATACTCTCTCCAGTAGAGAGTTCCTTCATCACCAGCTCCTGGACCCATTGCTGCCCTCTGAGGCCCCCACTCTGGTTCATCTCCCAGAAGGAGGGTGCAAGCACTACACTGTGCTGCTTTGCAGCCACATAGAACCTTTACACTAACTTCTTCTAATCAGGAAGACCCATTATCTCCCCTCCCATGTATATTTAGGCAATTACATAGTTTAATGTACATTGATTCTGATTCTTCATTTTGACATTTTTGATGATGAGAAGAAACCAGGGGGTGACGCAGTTCTTATTTGCTCAGTGCTCTTTTTCCCCTTTGCAACGTGCCAGGCTGGATGCGAATGGAAATTGGAAGTCAATTAAAGAAGTGCAAAAGCAGCATTTTAAACTCTTTTTTTTATTAGTTCAACACGGTTTCCTCCAATGTATCGGCTACAGCAGGGTGGGAAAGGAAAAAAACCTCAACCAGAAAAAGCGAGCTTCTCCAGACATGTTTTGCATTTAAAGCCAACGTGATACATGAAAGAAATATTAAATGTAGTGAACTGACAAATTAAGTCTCTTGTTCCTGACAAACAGGAGCAAGCTCATGGCGGTGGGTGAGGAGCCAAGGAGGAATTTCAAGCCAGGGGGAAGGGGAAGACCCATCAGAGCATCTCTAGGTGCCAGGAAGGGAGGCAGCATCGCTCAGCCCCTGCCCATGGTTTCTCCTAGACTCTCTGGAGTGTTGCCTGCAGCAATATCTGCACTGCTATGGGTTGTGGTGCCATTAGGAAAGCCTCCATGAGAGGTTTAAAGCCAAGGAGAGGTGTCTTGTCCTCTCCCATGCATTTTTTCACCCCTCCTGCACCCAATCCCAGCTGACCACCTATGCATGGCCACCACCAACCCTTGGTAGAGCAGATCCTGGAGGCACCAGCCTCAGCCTCTCTCTGCTCTGGTACACAAACAGGAACAACCCAGTTGTGCAAACAGGGAGCTGCACCCAAGCTGCAGAACCTACAAGCAGATGCTAATGAACCAGAGCTCAACACAACCCCATCACTTCTTAGCCCCAGCCGTGCTTGCCTGGAGCCAAAGGGACATTTCCTGGCAGCATCCACAAGGCACCACTCTGGGAATGTCCGCCAGCTCCTTGCGAGCACGGAGAGGTCAGCGCTAATGAAAGATGCTATCGCAGAGCCGGCGTCTGGCCAGACAAATGTAATTAGCGGTATTTGCAGAAGACAAACCTTGGCGGGGACAGGGAGGGAGGGAGCACATCCCCTTGTGACCATTTTGGGGTGGAAACACGGCCATTTGGAGGCCTTCCAAGGCAGAACAACAGCCTCGCCAACGACTCTTTAATTAAAACGCGGACGGCGTTCGAAGGGAGAAGGGCTGCGTGTGAATAAGCGCAGTGATAAAATATGCATCGACTCCAGCAGAAGTTCTCCCTCCCCGGCACAAGCTTTTGCTTCAACTGTTGATGGGGTTTTGATTCACAAGCTCCAGCGAGGAGGGAACATTTGCCAGCCACTATTTCAACCCCAGCGGGTTATAGCCACACTGTAGTTTAGGAGGTGTCGGCGCTGGCGTCGTAAACACAGATCAGAAACGCTATGGAAGGAGAGGAAAAAAGCCAAACCATGCTCCTGGCTGGAGTTTAGCACCCTGAGAGCTCAGGCCAAAGGCAACTCTCTGTTACTGGAATAAAATCAATAAAGCTCATTTTTATTTACAGAAGAGCCAAATACGGGAGAAGGAAAAACTCCTCGAGCTGCAGGAGAGGGATAGGGGTGTTTATGGGTTTCAGTTGGGTTTCACCCACAAGGCACTGGGCAGTGATTTCAAGGTGAAAAGCAGCAGCTGGGCTCTTCTCAGCTGCCTTTCATGGACCTTACTAAAAACAACCCCAGGTTCTTTAGAGGTTCCAACCCTGGGATGAAAACCTGCACCCCAAGACAACCTGGGGAGATGCTCTCTCTCAAGAAGCTACCATCTAGCAGATAAAACCACATTTGTTATTAAGTCAGCTATTTTTGTTTGTCACTCTCCTACAACATGCTTTGGGCATGGAGAAGGGTTGAGCATGTGGTTTGTGGACAACAGATTCCAAGCAGGATCACTGCCCCAAAATTACTTAAATTCCCACTGGGATAAATGACCTTTAGTTCACCACTGCTTTCCGAAGGAGAGGATTTTGGATGATGCTCAAGTTGCTTCAAGTCAACATCAGTTGTTCAGTTCACACCTCCCAGAAATTGCCTTCTTGCTGAGCTTGAAGGTGCTCAGACTGGCCACAGCCGATAAAGGGCTTAGGGTTGATGCCAAGAGCCAGAAAGGCTCCAGGAAGGGTTTGGGAAGAGGAACACCAGCTCCATCCCAGCCATCCTGTGGAAAACCCAAACCTGCAGCAGCTTAGCCAGGTCCTGTATTTCCCTTCCACAACAGGGACCTCTTCTCCTCCAGTACCTTCCGAGGAGAGGAAGAGGAGGTGGTGGGGTGATTGCATTTATCACGATACTCATCAATGCACAACAACTACCAAGAAAGCAGCTGGAAAGTCAATAAAAGAGAAAAATAATACAATAAGGAATCAAAGGAAATGCTTCCACTTTGGGAAGGAGCCGAGTAACTGGATCCTGCGCAGAGCAACATCCTGGGCAGCTTGAATGCTTTTAGCCATCAGAGGTGGAGGCAGGAGGGCTTCAGCTCAGCTGCACTGTAGCAGCAAGGGGGTTAATTTGCTGCTGTGATGGATTTGCAGTGCCTGAGGTCGATAAACAGGGCAGTAATTATGTTGCATTTCTCTGATGGCTGCAGATCCTTAATAAAAATCAACACAATAGTTCACTAAATCTCAGCGACACGCAAATTCCATCCATCATTTCACTCCCTGCTGAAGCTTCCCAACTCTGCTGCTTTGGGGGTTGTTCAATGTTTAAACCTGCTATAAAAAGGTTTACATCAGTTTCATACCACCGCCACCCCTTCGGTTCCAGTGGGAGGCATCCAGGTTTATGCCTCCCTCCCTAAAAGCAGGATGAAATACCAGCAAAAGGGTTTCTAACAGCATGCAGCAGAGAAACAGGCCAAATAGTCACAGGGAGCATTAAAAACCTGAGGCTGGGAACAGTTTTGCATTTGATTTGGTGACAATAAATCCTCTTTCTTTTGCCCCTCCAAAACTGAAGCAATTTCACCAAAACATCATTTCCATGGGGAGCATCCTAGAGGATTTATTACACATGGATTTCCCTCCAGACATCCCATCAGGATGCAGAATGCTTTGGGTGACCAGTGCCAACACAACCCCCTCCATCCCTGCTATTGTGGTACCCTATATCCCTACTCCTTGCACTGAATGTGAAATGTGAATGTGAATGTGTGAAGCACACATTCATGTGGATGCAAGAGTCTGGCATCCCCATCAGCGATCTGGCTCACCCTTTGCTCTCTTCCAGCCTGGAAATGTCACATCTGCACCACAAACCCACTAACTGGCACTTCTTCGCTAAAAAGAATTCCAGACATGGAAGAGAAGCACACATGGATTCACAGACACCCAAAGAACCAAACCAGTGGTGCCAGCTTCACCTAGAAACCGGATTCCTACAAGTAAGAGTTAAATTTAAGGGGAATTGACTCCAAGCTGCTGCAGGTTGCAATAATTTTCTGTGGGCTCCAAAACCTGGGCTTGCTTGGATTGGGAATGGTGCATCTGCATCCTTTGCCTCGGGAAAATGATGCCCTACAGACACAATCACCAGCCCTGGCCGAGCATCCTGCCTGTTGTGCCCAGGAAGACGCAGCTTTCCCAGCATTGGCAACATCATTGGTACCCAGAGCATCATCCTGCTTATCCATTACTACCCTTCTCACCCATGCAGGATGCAATCCCACTGCTTCCCTGCAGGAGCAAGGGAGATTGATCTGGGTGGTTGGATACTCAAGTCCCACTCCCCACATCAGCTTTAATGCCCTCAGTTTGCATCCCCAGCCTGGGGCTCCCAGCCTGACATCCAGCTGAGGTGAGGATACGGCCGTGCTGACACCAGATGTGCTGTGAGGAGATCTCCTGGGTTGCTACGCAGCTGCTCTCCCCCCTTTTCTTTGCAAACAGAAAACAGAGATGAAGCCATATCAACCATTTGCACAAAGAAAAGCATCTGCACCAAGTCAAGCATCCGAATTCTTTATTTCTGCACGATAGGCCTATTGGAGAGCTTTTTATTTGTAATTAAAATGCAGCCATCACAAGTATTCTGTTCCCTAATTGTTTTCTTTCCCCCCCTCCCTTCCTTGTTTGGGATGATAGACGAGGCCTGAAGGAGCAGGTTGGAATGGCTGGGAATAGCTCCTATAATAAACCCAGCCCTTAATAAAAGAGAATCAGGTCTTGCTGCTGCAGGGCTGTACTTTCTGACTTTCTTTCTTTGTTGGGTTTTTTCCCATTCCCCAGCCTGTAAACAAGAGCTCATTAGGGCAGGGTGCCTCATTAGCAAGGGCCTGTCTGCCTTGATGTTTCCATCAGCAACACAAGGGCACCAGGCTGTTTAAGCCAGTCTATCATCATCACCAAGCACTGCAAATACCTTAATCCGCATCAGGCAAGAAACGCAGCTCTCTGGAGCATTGGGTTTAAAGGTAATAAACAGGAATAATGTGGGAACGGCTCCTTAACAGCCCAATTCCCTGCAACCCAAGGTGTGTGCGACCACCCCAAGTCCTTTGAGGTACCAGCCACCTGGTTCCCTATGGAGCAGTGGAAGTTTTCCCCTTTCCCCACCTTTTTCTCAGAGCATCCATCATGGAAGAAGGGTCAGTGAGCACAACATGGCATGCTGCAGCATCCAGCTGCTTGCATGGGTCATTTGGATGGGTAAAGAATAGCAGCAGATGGGCAATTCCCAGCCAGGATGGGCAGGGAGAAACCTGCAGCAGCTTCAATAAACACAAGGTCTGGGCCAAGATTTGAGGGAAGCATATGCAGGGAGAGGAGATAGGGGATGAATCAAGGTGAGCCAGAAACAGCCTCCAAGATGCAGGAGGGTGATGGGTACAAGGCTTGGCACTTCAGGAGCCCCAAAAGATGGAGAGTCTGACTTGGTGCAAGTAAATAGGACCTGGAAATCTCATCTCATCCCCTGAGGGCTCATGGGCTGCTCCCTTACCCCTTGCCTGCTGGGTTGGGGGAGCTGCTACGACTTCCAAAAGATAGCAATACCAGGAACTGCCTGTGCTCCCTGGGTGGTTGATTCCACCCAGATCAATCTCCCTTTTCCTGCAGGGAGCAGTGGGGTTGCATCCTGCATGGGTGAGGATAGTAAGTAATGGATAAGCAGGGTGATGGGCTGGGTACCAGTGATGCTCCTGTGCTGGGAAAGCTGCATCTTCCTGCCTCTAGGTACCAAAATTGGTCACAATAAGCAGGCTGCTTGCTCAGGGCTGGTGCTTGTATCCGTAGGGCTTCATTTTCCTGAGGCAGAGGATGCAGACACACCATTCCCAAAGTCCCTGCTGGACCAAGAGAAGTTAATGTTGGCTGGGGCAGAGCTGTAGGAAGGGGGCCCCACAGTCACCAGCAGCAAAAGCATCACCAGCCCTGTCCAAACGCATTAGGCACTTTGCCCCTTACATGGCACCAAGACACGCTTGGAGCCACCTCAGCATTCAGTCACTTCTGCTTTACAGCCTCTTTGCCATTTTGCTTTCTCGGCACCAGCCTTTCCGCTTTGTTTTCCCTTGCTCTGCTACATGGAAGGTGCAAAGTTGCCTCTTGGGGAATGTCAGCAGAACCGAAACCCAAGGAGCGGAAGAAAAGCTGAGCTGGCTCCAGGTTAACCTGAAGAGTTTTGCAGGGGAAGGATGCGGCTTTGTATCCCCATTGCTCAGGATAAAGGTCAGGATGGATGCTCAGGGGTTATGGGGTTACCCAGTTACTGCTGCGTCCCTTTGGATGACCCCTTTCATCCATTGCTGGCTCCATCCCTAAGTACCCAAGCTAGTGGCTTGCAGCCTTGAATGGTCATTATCCTTCTTTGCAAATAAGATACTGGAATCACAGAGGTAAAATGAATGGGTAAGATGTATCCAAAAGCATTACACCAGAATGTGAAGAAGGTAGAAATGTCCATCTCCATCCTGACATCCAACATGGGGATCTACCAAGTGCTGGAAGAGCTCCACAGGGGAAACTGGACATGGACAAAGCTGCCTCTGAGTGTTTCTTCCACGACGAAGACACCGTGGAATGGCCCTGCCTCTGAATGGTCAGGTCTGGAGATATTTACTCATTTCCCATTCTGAGATGTGGCCTCCATGGTTCTGCTTTGCCAAAAAGAAGGAAAACTCCTTCTGTGCTGCTGACAGCCCTCACACATGTCCCCAGAGCAAGGATGGATGCCATAGTGGGAGGATGCTTTGTCTTAATCAGCCTCCAGCCCCATGTGAAGGGCCCAGACTGAGCTTGGCCAAACACCCAGCAGGGACAGGAGGAAGATGGGGAGCAGCAAATCCCAGCTCTGGTTCATCAGCAAAGGCTGCAAACACCTGATCTGCACCTTCCCGGGGGCACCATCCGTTCGTTCACCCCCCCCATCCCCGTCATCTGCTGCAGCCTCCTGCTCTCAGCACACTTCACTGATTAATGACTAATGAGCAACTGGTTTGTGTCACTTCCCTGCCCTCGCCAGACAGCGCTGGTGCGAAGGTCTGGCATGGTCCAAGCCATCTGTTCAGGGCCTGAACTCCTCACCACCACCTCCCATCTCTGCAGGGGAGGAAGAGCCACCTTTGTGCTCAACCTCTCTGCTGCAGGAGGACAGACAGGCTGCAGACAGATGGGAGGTGCCTCCCTCCCAGAGCCCTTCCCCTCTCCAGCTGCTGGATGCTTCAGTGATGGAGATTTGCATCCTAAAGCTTTTGAAGCTCTACTGGAGCTTGGCAGGGGGAGCGGCACTGGCTGGGGCAGGCAGCACCATGAGAACAGGATCCTTCCTGGGCAGCTGAGGATTCCTCCACAGCTGGTAATTAACAGCACCAGTGTCAATACTGGAAGGCAGTGGCATTTTGAAAGCCATACACTGGGTGATTTGGCAGAATATCAGCCAGAAGCCAAGCACTCCTATTACCAATCTACCCCACATCACCTCTGCTAGTAATGGACATCTTCCCCCATCACTGAATGTTTTCATTGCAGGGCCGAAGGGATGTGGCAGATCCACAAGGGTAGCTGACAGTCTTCATCATCCTCACAAGGACCGATGTGGTCCCCAGGGCCGCTGCCACGGTGGTTGGTACAGGCGATGCTCTGAGTGATGCTGGTGGGAAGCAGTGCTCTGTGGTCCTCCCTTCTCCCGGTCCCTTGCCCGGGCATCCCCTGCCTGCTCCCCTTGCAATCCTTGGGCTGTGCTGACCCCTCCTGGGCTGCAGCCTGCACAGGCAGCCGCCTCTCCTTCCTTACCACTATTAGAAACCGGAGAATGAATGCCCAACCTGCTTCCCTTCTATCCTGAAGGCATCCGGGGTCCGCCTTCGGGCCAAAGCACACACGCACTGCCCAGCCTCGATGCGCCTAACCTGCTGCAGCATCCCAGGGATAGCTGGAGAGCCTTTTGCCCACCAAAAGATATTGGGAAGACCATGGAACAGGTGAGATGTTCAACTGGTTTTCTAACTCCCCCTTCCCAAAGCAATAATAAGAGGATAAATAGAACAGCATCCACTGAAAACAGCCCTGGACCACATCCTGCAGAAAGCACCCTCAGATGCTGCATACTCATGGAAGAGCATCAGTTTAAGGGGAATGTGGCCTCGACAGCTTGAAGCAGAAGGATGCTACAAGGATGTAGACATTAACAGGCAGTTTCCAGCTCCCAAGACCCCCTATCAGTGACTTCCTCCCCGCAGTCATTACCCTCAGTGAGATAATGAACTCCTGAGCACAGCACTAAGTGCCAGCTCTAACAGCTTCTGCTCAAGGAATCATTAAAAGCAAGTACCGGACTTCAGAGATCAGTGGCAGAAGAAGTCTAAATCCATACCTGCAGCCTCGCTGCACTCACCGGTGAACTGCTGCTTCCAGAGATAATGGAGCATCAGCTGGATGCTCAGCAGCCACATGGAGAGCACTTATGGGCAAGTGTCAACTGAGGGCAGACCTCTTGCACATAGCACGGGGAAGCCCAAACCCCCAGGTGGCTCCCCATGGGTACCACAGCCCCTTTCTCAACCCTAGAGCCCCCTATAACACAGTTGCTTTGCTTCCCTCCTCTCAGCCCTCTTTCCCCATCAATGCCCTTGCAATGCCCTCATCTCCCTCTCCCGCAGCTGATATGAAGGATGGCAAAACCTTTCTATTCCTTGGAGGTGCATAAAACGACAAAGACAGAAAGCTGGTGGGAAGCAGCATTTTAAGGGTTATAAGAGGGACAACCACCACTCTGCTTAAGTTGCAATAAAGTGTTGCAGTAGTGGGGATTTATGGCCCATAAAAAGCACAAAGCACTGATCGGAGATGTCTTCAGCAGTTTATAAACACATAAACCCCTTCCGTCCCCTTCCACACATCAGTGCTTCTCCTTGGTGAAAAATTAATGTGCCTTCTGTGCTTGTGAAAGCCCACCAAAGCTTGCTGGACAGTCTGGGAGGCAGCAGGGGCCCTTATGGGCTCATGCAAAGCCCAACGAAGCCTTTAGGGTGTTCTGGAAGAGGAGATGCCTGAAAATCCAAGAGCAAACTGAGCATATCCCTGCGTTCCTTCAGGGATATGGGGTGGTGCAGAACACAGCCTGGGGTGTACCCTCAGAGTACCATCTTGCAGGGCACATAGGGAAGAATGAAGCCACAGGTATCCCTTCCAGGGAGAAAACAGATACCAGCATTGGTTCTCTACATGCAGAAGTGGTCAAGGTCCTGTCCCCACAGAACACAGCTCCTAGATAAGCTACCGTGGTCAAGGTATCTCTTAACCAAGCTCCAGGTACTTTTGTACCACTCGGCCATGGAGCTTTCAGAGACAAGGCTGGAAGACATGGAATGATGCTCTTTTCCTCCCTCGGGGAACTAGGCTTTATAAAGAGGGCATATAACTGGATAAACCCAGCACATCTCAGTCAGGAGGTCTCCTGCAGATGGCCAGGACCCTAAACCCTCATAACCTGCATCTTGCCTCAGATGCTTCCAAAGACCTTCTCAGGGCCAGATTCATTTGCATTATTCGGGATTAATAAGAGGATCTTCCCCAAGACATTAAAAATAGGGAGAGGAGGAAAGGAGAAATAATCAGGCAGCCCAAGAACGAGCATGAAAAGAGGTTTTAAGGTTTGCCAGGATCACTAAGTCATGGACCATGTTTCCTGCTGCAGCAGCGAGACCTGATGTCAGCATCTTCTTCCAAGTGGCTTTTCTATCACTAACGATGGCAAAGTGCAGCATCAGGTGAAGATTCCTCTCTGCCTGGGTAAGTATTTGATGGAGTGGAAAGTTCCAACACTGCTTTGCCCCAGCCTTCCCATGCACACATTAAAGATGCTAAATTGCAGCAGCCATAAACTAAACATCTCAGCCATGTGCTGGATGCACTCAGAGACAGTGCTGGAGGGAGGGGAACATCCAGGCATCAAATGTAGCTCAGGATGTCCTCAAAATTCACCATTCTGAGCATCTTCACGCTACAGCCCGGCTGCTGGCAGGGTGTTCTTGCCATCTAGTGGCTCCTCGCTTGAGTGCAAACACAAAGCGGGATGGATTTTTCCCCTCTCCATCCATATTTCCACCTTTAAGCAGCATGAGACCAAGAGGATACACGACACGTTTTGCTCTTCATCTGTATTTTAGTCACCAAGTTACTTCTGCATGCATTTCATATGAACAACCCAACTATGTGATAAGGAAGTGTAACCCTGAAGTGACAAGGACTCTCCTGACTCAGTTTGTGTCTGCTGCTGTGTCTAAGAAATCCTGGCACCTTACCAAGGGTGTGATGTTTTGAAGGTCTACCCAAAGAAGCTGTGGCTGCCCCATCCCTGGCAGTGTTCAAGGCCAGGTTGGACACAGGGGCTTGGAGCAAGCTGCTCTAGCGGAAGGTGTCCCTGCCCGTGGCAGGGAGTTAGAACTGGATGAGCTGTAAGGTCCCTTCAACCCAAACCAGTCTGATGCTGTGATTTTCTCCTACTTTATTTGCAGCTCGGACCCTTCAAAGCTTTTCTTCTTTCACTCCTGCCACAGTCGGTGTTTTTCTGAGGTTTATCACTGCTGCAGCAAAGGATCACGTGTTTCTGCAGGAAAAACTTGGAGCAGAAGGACAGAAGGACACCCTTGAGGCTCAGCTTGGGCCATAAAACTGTATTGCCAAAAACCATGCAAGCCACACAGTCATTTGTGCGTCCGTCACAGCTCCCAAAGCCTTGGTCACACCAAGACCCTTATTCTCTCTTCCACTCTACAACGGAGGACCCCCATTTCTTAATGCTATTGACCCCAGATACAAAGGAAAGGGCAGAGGAGAGCTGTAAAAAACAATCCCAACCTATGATTTCAGTGGATTTTGACCAATTTATGGTCTGACCCCTGGCTCTAGAAGGGTAAGACTGATTTAGAGGACCCATGCACAGTGTGTTGTGATTTCATCCCTCTCAAAAGCCCCGTTCAAGCCAGAAGTTTTCAGCAAAAAGCCTTCACAGCATCCTAATAAGCCTTTTCACAGGCAATAACTTGTCTTAGTCTGCCATCATGTAGACTGCACTGAAAAATCAAACCACTATTTGACAAGGCTCACTGCTTACTCAGTGGCATATTCTTCCTATCAACCCACTCAAACCCATGGTTAGGAACAAGATAACACTTGCTGCTGTTAAGTGAGCATGCAGGAATACTCCTCCTCCTTGGTGTGATATATCTCGTTGCTAATTTTTCTCTCTATTTTCGTTTTTAAGCAGCCAGAAAGCAGTTAACCCCTTATATCCATCTTCCAAAGCTGTTTTATGGGGAGAAACCTGAATTTCACCATAGATATTCTCTAGGAGGAAAACAAGCACCAAAATACACACAAGGAATGAGAAGCTTGGAGAGAAATGCAGCTTAGCAAATTGATGAGGCTCAGACAGATAGAGGAGAATCAAAGGCCATCTCTGTGCAACATGAAAGGAGAGATGGTATCGCCTGGGATAGTTGGAACAAGGGGGAAATCACTCAATAGGATGTTGGGGAAGGCAAGTAGAGGGGAAGGTTCCAGCCAACCTTGTCTGGAAGTTTCTAAAGGCCATTTCTGCCCACATCCTTCCTAGTTTCCAGGGCTAGGAACTGTCTCAACTAAAGGAATCAGTCATCTTGAAAGCCACAGTCACATTGGCAGTGCTCTCTTGCCTTGATGGGAATCTCCAGTGGAAATGAAGCCTCCGGCACAGCAGCAGGTCAGGGCAAGTACATGGCATTTTGTGACATTCCTCTGTGGTTTCCCAGGGCAGAGGAGGTCACTGGGGAAACAGAAGCAAAAGTCTCTCCAGGAAAGCCTGGAAAAGAGAGCTCAGATAAGCTGCTCGAGACAAGATTGCCCTAGCCAAGGCCAGCTAGACATGTTGACCCCAGCTAGGATGCAGTGGTGGAAAGAGCATCTTGTTCTGCTCCAGCGAGACAGGAGGACAGTGACTGTAGCCTAAAGACAGAAGAGATACTCTTCTAAGTGTCCATGCAAGACTTCACTCCTGATTCCAAGAGAGACCCTGAAGGCAACAGCTCTTCTCACCACTGCAATGAAGTGGTTTTAAATCAAGCCTAGGGAGGAAGTTCAGGTCAGCTCAGGTTTCCTTCAAGACAAGGGCACACAGATGGGGAAGAGAGCAATGGAGACAATTATTGCAGCTTCTGCCTTCATCCTGACTTGCTGTGACACAAGAGCTCAAGCAGGACAGCATAAAGTGCTGTTTGCTCTTCCTGAGGGCACACACCTATCTGAGGTAGGGATACATTTGCACTGAGGTGCCTGAACACAAGCTTTAGGAACCAAGCCAATGCTTTTGAAAGCAGAGAATTCCCCTCCCTTAGGTCAAAAGATTATTCAGGGGTACATGGTCACACAACTGTTGCTCTGTTCCTGCGCTCAACAGACTGCATACCTTGAGAGAGTCACCTCATCTTGTTCCAATAGTCCCCTCTAGTGTCCTGCCTACCCTTTGGCTACCAGGCTCCAGACCATTGTGTGAGCAACTCCAGTGCAGATCTAGTCTCCCAGACCTCTCAACCCTTCTACTCCGCAGTAGATCTTAAGCCAACATCTATCTTTATTACCAACCCAAGGCTTTTAAGAGGGAGCCTTCTCTTCCTGAGGATTATTGAGACCCAAGTTGGCATCCATGAAGTCTTGAGATGAGCAGCTTCTCCTGTAGCATCAACTGCAAGCCCCCAGCGGTGACAGGACCCATGTGGAGAATACAGTCAGATACGACCCAGCACTGCTTATATATAGGATGTATTTCAGGAGGATCCAAAACATCTATTTATAGGCTGTGTTAGAACACTGGCATCTGAGATAGCTCTGAGCACGTCACATCCTCCCCCAGAGAGGATGCTTGCCTCCTGGTGTGCCTTTCATGTGACATTGTTTGAAGAGATGAAAAAGCCCGTTACAAGCTGGGGAAGTGATGCAGGCAGTATTCTAGTAACTAAGCTACATATTCCAAAGGAGGAGTTGCATCCATATGGAAACCAGCAGCTGCATTGCCTCACCATTCCTGCCTGCAAGGAAGAACTCGCTTGGAGCATATCTTATCCAGCTAGTTCTCAAGTAAGCCATTAGTGTCCCTGTTTGACTTCCACTTTCTTTACTGATGTCTTCCTCCAAGCAGAGGTACCTACAAGGGAGCTACAGCAGCAAAGCACTTATTTAAAGGTCAGGGTTTACCTGCATGAGCTTTTCCCCACCCTTTTCCCTATAAAGCAATGCAACTCTGCTCTTAACCAAAGGAAAGGTTCCCCAGTACAAGGATGACCGGACCTTCTATCCTTGAGCACCATCAGGAAGTACAAAGCTCCTGCCCATCAGCCCAACTGGCAGCTTCTTCCCTTGCCATTTATCTCTAACCAAGTGAAAGCACAACTCAAGCAAGGGTGGCAGCACATGGCAATGTAAAGGTCAGGGAGCTGTTGAAGAGCGGTTCTCCAGCAACCAGGCATGTGGTGGTGGCACGGGAGCAAAACCAGGAAGATCTGGCACCCTCAGCCCATGGCATAAACCTGCCTGGCTCCAGTTCACGTATGAGTATAGTGCTTCAAGCACAGCTATGATTTACAGCCCCTGAGACTCAGTTCATCCTCTCTGCAACCACTGATCTCCAGCTGTAAGTATAGCAGCGTGCTGCGATCAAGAACTTCACACAGGTACCCAGGAGGCAGGGGCATCTCATGGTCTCCAACTTAACTGAAGGAATAGAGAAATCTTTCTCTCGTTTTTGCCCTTTTTACAGCAAAAATTATCTTATTGCCTGGCTATGAACCTTAAGCAATGCACAAAGTGGCCTGGCCCTGGGGAAGGGGTCAGAAATAGGATAGATAGCTCTAATGTGCTGAGAGGTACGGGGAGTTGGAGCTGGATGATCTCAAAGTCCTTTCCAACCCAAACCATTCTATGATTCTATATAGAAATAACTCTTTCTGCTTGTTTAGGTGGATCCAAGATGGACTTTACTGACTGGTGCTGGGCTGAGGAAAGGAGCTGAGAGCATGAGGAAAAAGCAGAGATTCCAGCACTCATCTGGAATCATAAATCACAAAATGAGGTTTCATGGAGCCACAAAACCACACAGAGACATGTTGGAATCGCAGGGATTTGACCCAGCTGTCCACAAACAGTGTTTTCTCTTCAAGGAAAGGGATCTGCTTAAAACCACAGAGGCAGGGAGGGGAGCTTCATCCCTTCTGCTCATGCCCCAAGCGCCTGTCAGACACGGCCTCTGTTATCCCTCTCTGCCCCATCATGTGCATCCCTATGCACGTGTCAGTCTAACAACCCAAAGGCCCCTGTGTTCATTGGGGTTTTAATACTATGTTATTTAATCTAATGTCCTGAAGCTTTCTAATTTATCTTACCCATTTAAGGTTTCCCCCTGCTGACCCAAACTCATTTCATGTCAGTCCAAAGGCCTCCATGCAGACAAGGGCTCCCTGTGAAAAGCCAGCTTTGATGGCGTCCCTGACATCTTTCTATCACGTGTCAGCAGCATCCACCGTGACCAAGGCACTACAATAACAAGTCTATCCAGTGCAGAGGTTGGGTCACATGCATGGCTGCAGGGAGAAGAGATGAAGAGCAAAGTCATTATATATATCATCAGATCATTAATTACTCCTTTTCCTTACCCTGATGTATATGCAAGCTCTATTTAACCAAGCCAGACATCACACCAGAGGCTACACACAAAACAAAACCTGGGTCAGGGCAACTTCTTTTAGCCTTGAGTAATGAGTGGGGGGACAACCTTTTCCTATGGAGCCATTCCTCATCATCACATGGCATCCCCTCATGACATGCATGATCCATAACCCAGTCCCTGGCACGAAGCTTTTATCACCAACTGGCCCGTGCAAGTCTGCCCCGTAGGATAAGAAGCAACACAAGACCTGCAGAAACTGACTGCTGAAACACATAGCAACAAGTGCTCATGCAAAGAGCAGGCCCTGGGGCATTCATAAGACTGCTTGAATATAAACCCTTCCCTGTGAGGGTGCTGAGGCGCTGGCCCAGGGTGCCCAGAGAAGCTGTGGCTGCCCCATCCCTGGCAGTGTTCAAGGCCAGGTTGGACACAGGGGCTTGGAGCAAGCTGCTCCAGTGGAAGGGGTCCCTGCCCATGGCAGGGGTTGGAGCTGGAGGAGCTTTAAGGTCCCTTCAACACAAACCAGGCTGGGATTCTATATGATAAATGCCCACACCACAGACTTTGGGTGTTGGTGGTGTGTTTTTCTTTAGCAAGTGATGCAGTGCCTGAGCACAAAGCAGTGCTGTCACACACTGCAGCACTGTTAAGACAGGTTTTTCTGCCCCAATCCTGCAAATACTTCACTAAGCCCACAAATAGTGCTGCTGACTTAGAGCTAAGCACATGTACTTAGTTACTGAAGTATGGCTTAAAGAAATGAGAGCCAGACAATGACTCAAGTTATTCTTATTTACATATATAACAACTTCTAGCAGGGAAATCAGCTTATTTCAACGGAGCAACTGCAGACCAGATATGAATGAGGCTATTGCTTCTGCTCTTTGTACCATTAGCGTTCATGGGTGTGAAATACGGAGAGACCCTTGTCGACAGCTTTTGCTGTTGAGTCCAGAGGAATCAATAGCATTTCAAGTGGCAACACAACACCCACAATGCTTAACCATGATGGTTAAGGTGTCCCTGCCTATAGCAGGGGGTTGGAACTGGATGAGCTTGAAGGTCCCTTCCAACACAAACCATTCTGTGGTTCTACGATTTCAGTGCTTGCCAAGCATCCCTGGCCATGACTTGGAGTTGATCACAGCTACCTCCAGGGCTGAAATAGAAATCACTTCCTATGGTGGATGTTTGTCTCCCACTGCCCTTAGCCAGCGGCGGCACAACACGAGCCAGTGCAGACCCATGGGCTCAATGCCTGCTTGTTCAATGAGCAGTGTGCTAATGAGGGGCAAACTTCTTGGAGGCTTTTGTGATCCAGCAGCAGACCAGAGGATGGAAGAAGCCACAAATGTGACCTTTGGATACCACAGTTTGACTGCCCCAGCCCAGCTCCAGCTGGTTTCCTATCCAAGATGCTTTGAGCCAATGTTTGGTGTTCTCACTGCAGTGCCTCAAGGCTGTTCAGACCTTTGGCTCCATCACACTGAGACTCCGTCCCTCAGGGCAGGACATAAACCCTCCCTCCTGTGTCAGCAGAGGCTGCTCCGTACTGTGTGTACAAGACTGATGACAATGATTTGGGCTAGACTCCAGTTTAGGGGTAATTGATTGTAGAACAGCTTCATAAAAGATGCCAAGCCTTGCACTTCAGAAGAGTCAGAGCCACAAAACCAGCCCTCTGCTCACTTCCTCCTTCTCCAAAGCTTGCCTTCTTAGTTCAGAACATCTTTCTGCCTATACCTCATCACCCCCAGAGTGATGGTTAGAAGAGGTGGTACCATAGCATCCCTGCCACCACCCTCCCTTCAGCCTGTATCCTGCCTCTTAACATGATTTCAGTCCACTTGGTAGACACATGATGGATTTGCTCTGCTTGCTGGAGCTGTTCAGGAGGTGATTCTGCTGACAGGAGGAGGCAGCTGCTCTCTGGACCCTGCAGTTGGTGCTTACACAGATTTGGACATGCTCCATCTGCCCAGAGCCCATGAAGGGGAGTGCTAAGCAGGAACCAAGCGAAGCAGAACACCAAAACCAGGAACAGCAAGAGAGAAACGAAGGGGGTTTTATCCTTCCCTTGCTTAAGCCACAGGTGGCAGCTAAAGAATGGTCACTGTTCAACTCAAAGGGAATTGGTGTATTTCTTATTGAGGGTTTGGGTTTCTCAACTTAAGAACCCCCACAATGCCATCTGCCCCCCCCCCAGTATAGGTGGTCTGCCCACCTCCAGCTGCCTCCATACCCAACAGCCAAAGATGCTACTCAGAGCACAAATGCACCTGCCCTGGTTGCCTGCTAGGGGTTAGAGAGGTAACACCTTGATAGTCAACCCCAAAGCATAAAGGACATGCAAATAAACCCACTCAGACCCAAGCTGTGGGGCTGCAAGTGGAGGATGCTCCATCTCACGAGGCACAAACCCCCCAGCCCTTTCCACCTCTCACTTCCGATGCATATGGTCCCTGTTTAGCTCCATTTCCCTGTTCAGCCAGCCCTGAAGTTCACCTCTCCTGGCCAGATTGGGTGAATACAAGGACTATTGCTCACCAGCAGCTCATCACCTTGCCGGAGCACTCATGTTTGGCAGGAGACCCTCATCCTCACACAGCAATGCTGCTTCCTCCCTTCAAGTGACCCTTATACTAAATCATGCTAAATAAAAACCCAAACAGCAGCCCAGCATGGAGCATCCCTAAGCTGCTATGGAGCAGCTCCAAGCCTTCTGCATCAAACAAGCAGACAGTGTGACAGTGCCTGTTTCTGATGTCTGCCCCTTATTTTTCTCCCCCCTCCTTGTGTTTCCCAGCTTGATATCCATTCACACTGATCTCTGTGCCTTGACACTAACATGACATAGCAGGTGAGGCATCCGTCTTCCGAATTTCCCTGCTCCCTTTCCCTTCCTTTTGACATAAACTTGGCTCAGAAGTGCTACCAAAAAATCCTCTGTTTGGAGAAACAAATGACTCTGTCCAGAACAGGAGCTCCGAGGAGGAATGAAGGGCATTTCTCACAACCCCCCCGGCTCCTGTTTCCAGGGCTGGAGGTGTTGCAGGTGCTAAGCAGAGGACAGGATTGAGTGGAGAAATGCGTGTGGTGAGCAAGGGCTGTGCCTTAGGTGGGATTTCACTTGTCATTATTCACTGCTGTGTTACAGCTACCAAGCAGCGCTGTCAGCTGCCTTCACCCATCTCCCACCCCTCTCCATCCGGACAGTGATGGATGCCATGGGAGAGCTCTCACCAGCATCTCTATTTCACGCCCCTAACTGAATCCACATGAGCCTCCTCAGAGACCCCGGTGCTGAGCTTTGCTCCCTCCCATGCACCTCGGACAGCAAGGACAGGAGATGATGAACACAGCCCCCCACATGCACCCACCCTGCACCCGGTACCAGCTTCTGCTATGACCCCGATCAAGTCCCTTCCCCTCTGGGCACCTCTATTGCTCCCCTCAAAGCCTTTTGTCCATTTAGGCCACCAGCTCTTCCAAAGATGCAGCCCAGAGCTTTTTTTCCCTTGTTTAAGTCCTTGCATGCCACTAACAGCAACAAACACTGATCTGTTGAGCTAAGAATACCAACACTGACTCAGACCCAACCCAAACCATGCTTGATATGATTGAAGCCCTGTGTGCACCTCATCAGCAATAAACACCCTGAGGCTGGCTATAAATACACTTCCAGCTACTCAGACGGATTTTGCTCATTCCTCGTTCGGACTTGAGATCCAAAGGGAACCCCTCTGTCCCACAGCAGAAAGATAACTGCCCCAGCAGCACTGTTTCCCCCCTCTCCATCCCACAGGAATACTTCAAGCAGGATGCAGCAGGAGCAACACTAGAAGAGTGCCAGCTCGGCAGATAGAGTCCTTGCAGATGCTTTTCCCCCATGGAACAGGCAGTGAGAAGCACACAAAGTATCCTCCCTGCATGAAAGCCCAGCTCTGGAGGTGGGCAGCTTCCTGGGGCTTTGATGATGCTGAGCACTGTGGTAGATCAGAGCCTATCAAGGCTTTGTGCGTCGCAGTGATTTGGGGCTACCTGGTATGAAGACACAGGGCTCTCCAGGTCTCCTCCAAAGCCAGAACCACCTCAATGAGTGCTCTTTTGTGGAGCTACCCAAGGCAATAAGTCCTGCATCTCCAGCAACATCTAACCCCAAGGCCGGTAAGTGGTGGAGATGATGCCCCAGGAAGGCATCTCCTGGCCCACTTCAAAGGATGCTCATCCACCACCTTCCCTCAGCCCCTGTCCTAAGGGGTCTTGCTCCCAGTCTCTTCAGTCTTGGCTCAAAGCCCTTCCTGCTCCACTGCACAACTTCCAGTGCTCCTTTCCTCCATCCCAGCTTTTACATCCAGTCACCACCACCAATCCACTTACATCTCCTGCCTCATTTACACCTCTTTAACCTGTATATCAATACAGATGGCTTGCTACAAGCTTTGAGGGGCTTTTTTCCCTCCCAACATCTATGTTATTGCTTCACTGCACATAGGGCCATCCGCCTTAAAAACCAACAGAAGCACCCTGAAGGACACAGCTCCCAGACCCACTAGATCAAACATCTCAAATGCAGCAAAGCTGCTGAAATCTGGCCTTTAGGAAAGCAACAAGCACAAGGCGAGTTTCCTGAGCCAGAGCACTTGTGGGTCGGGTGGTGTTGGTCTACAAGCATGGACACATTGCAGGGACTCATGATTTGGCTTTTGTTCAAAGGTCAAGTGGGAATGAAGGGTTGAAATCAATTATCATCTTGTGACCATCGAGGAGAAGCGCTTGAAGTCGGTCTGGGGAAGTGATGTGGGGTGAAACTTCTGCCTTTGACAGCTCTCCCCTATGTTTAGGGCATTTCTTTAGATGATCTGAAAAGACAAAGGCATCATTTGAATGCACAGCACCTACTCGGAGGCAAGGCTTTTAGCAAGACCAGGCAGGCAGGGAGATGCGCATACAAGACATCATTCAGAAGGAGCTTTGCCCTTGGAAGTCGGTCCCATCTCATTACTATTCCTTGCATTTCTCTTCCCAAACTACTGCCCAGAGTGTTCACATGGACCAACCTTCAGACCAAAGTTCTACCTGGATTAGAGCTTCTATTCCACAGTGCAAGCAGTAAATGGACATCTATTCAGTTTCCATTCTTAACACTTACCCACAATGAGATGGTTCCTACTCTGCTACTGATATTGGGAGCTTAGGCAAAAGATTTCACCCCTTTAGCTCTGTTTAATTTT
Source organism: Psittacula echo (assembly GCF_963264785.1). NCBI lineage: Eukaryota > Metazoa > Chordata > Aves > Psittaciformes > Psittacidae > Psittacula > Psittacula echo. Next base: position 8,274,381 of record NC_137753.1, read on the forward strand.
CCTGTACCTTAATACAGGATAAGGCCCACTCAGATGAGGTGAATTCCCATTTCCTATGTACTATTATTTCCCTCTAAAACAACCGGAAAGCCTGCTCCGAGACCTCCTGAAGCCAAGTGACCATACCCAGAACTTGGCCATCTCCCCTCTGGCAGGTTAAAGCCATTCCCCTTGGCCTGTCCCTACAGGCCCTTGTCCCAAGCCCCTCTCCAGGTTTCCTGCAGCCCCTTTAGGCACTGGAGCTGCTCTCAGGTCTCCCCTTCAGGAGCCTTCTCTTCTCCAGGCTGCCCCAGCCCAGCTCTCTCAGCCTGGCTCCAGAGCAGAGCTGCTCCAGCCCTCGCAGCATCTCCATGGCCTCCTCTGGACCCATTCAAGCAGGTCCACGTTGTGCCAGCACCATTTCACCTCCCAGCATCCAGACTTTGCTTTAAGCAATCTTTGAGCTCACAGAGCTTCCACAAATCTGGAAGTTTCAAACATAACCTTGACCCAAACCTGACCCAGAATGACCTAAGGGCAGGCAGGATGTGTCCACAGTAGCATGATGGCTCTGGAGACAAAGGGAACATGAGCTTGATGTTGCAGGGAGGGATGGCAGCATGCCCAGGGCAGGGTAAGCCAATAACTGAGAAATGCAATGAGACATCCTCCCTGTATCTGCCTCATTCACCTTCAGCAGCAAGGCACAAAGGTTTTCAGCTCTGAGTCACTGCAGGGCTGCTCTCACCACTGCCGAAGCCTTCCACAGAATGATTGGGGTTTGAATGAATGCAGGTTTTACTGTTGTTTTAACTGCTCTTGTCGTATAAGCTAAGCTTTAGAGCAGCCAAAGGAGGCACAAGCTCCAGAAATAACTTGGTTAAGGGGGTTTAAGATGAGGGCTGGGGAAAAAGGGAATAAAAGTTGGCTCGTGCATCATGCTTCTCCTCCTTCTGCCTCTACAAAGGGCCTGAGCAAGAACTGGGTCCGCTTTGCCAAATCACTCACTAACAGAGCAGGGTCCTTCCAGGCTCAGCTCCCTTCTGCGTTGCGAGTACAGACACTGATGTGTGCTCAAGGTCTGCTTGGAGCTCCTGCTAGAGGCCACAACCACACTCAGCACCCAGTGATGCCTCATCTGCTTCAATATCAAGGCTTCATGACCTAGACGCAGGGTCGGTGACAAGTCAAGACCACACAAAACACTGGCCAGGTCCCTAAGCTAGGATGCTAAAAGGTCTGAACACTTAAGCAGCATTCAGCCCATCAAAAGCAGGAGCTTTATGCTCTGAGAAGGATCTGAGGCTCACTCGCCCACCAAATACAAAGCCCTAAACCCAAGACCGCCCTTCTCAGGGCTTTCACACGTACCTATGGTTACCAAGAGTATTGAAAGCATGCTCAAGTACCTTTCCTCACCATCATGTCCTGCAATCAGATACTCCCCTAATGAATATTAGAGAGGGCAGAGCCATCCTTCCTGCATTGCTAACCCCGCAGTCTGCAGAGCAGCCCCAGCCCATCTCCAGTGCACATCGGTGTCAATCCATCCATTCCTGGGGCACTGCAGGAAGGGTTTGAGCAACAGAGATGTGTTTTAACAGCCCAGGCCGTCAATGAGAAGTACCCAGCTGACAAAGTGCAAGAAGGCCCACATCCCCATCCCATGAAGGCCTCAGTGACTTCCAGTTCCTGCTTTTGGTCTTCAAGAGCTTCAGATTCAAGTGCAGCAAGAGATAGGCTAAGAATAAGGTAAGAAGCAAGTCAACGGCCAAGCCTGAGTAGTTACCTTGGAAATCCACCCTGTTACAGTCATATCTGTTCCCTCCTAGACCAGAACAAACCTCAGAGAGTCCTCAGGTTGGCCAACAAGCTCCTGGCTGCAAGGAAAACACCTTCTACTTTGCAAGATGTCAGAAGAGGGGAAAAGAGAAGCTTAAAGCCAGTGGGATCCAAACAGGAATCACAGCACAGGCTCCAGCAAGCTTCAGGGTGTGCAGGAAATTGCTGACCTTGACCCCAAGCCAAAAGCTTGCCCAAACCATCCTGTGCATGCCCACCACTCACAAACACAGCACTTCTGGGCTGCCAAGGGATGAAGCAGGGTTAAATGACCTGCATTTGGCTCCACTGGATGGCCCTGACCCTGGGCAAGCAAAGCCTTGACAGCCACAGACATCCCACCCAGGAGCCTCTTGCACCAGCCCAGGAGCCAAGAGCTTCCCTCCATAAACCACTAGTGCTTCAGAGGAAAAGGCTTTAAAAACACAGCCAAGAGACCTCTTTCTCTCCCTTTCCTGAGGGCATCATCACCAATGGAGGGGGAATTCATTCATTCTCTAAGATTAACACGAGCTCCTCAAAACACTCATTGTATGGGTCTGATTTTCCACTCCCATGGAGCCCAACCATGACAAGGGGAGGCACAGCAGTGGTTAGGACCCAACTTTGTGGCTAATGGAGCAGCTTCTGTTCCAGCCCAGGGCAGGAAGCGAGTGACTTCCCACAGCACATGAGCCAAGCTCACAGCTCACCACGCTCCTGATTGATGAGCTGAGGTGGAGGGGAGAGCGACAGCCCCGTGCCACAGGACCCAGCACACATAGAGCCCCTCTAAGCTGATTTTGGTGGGTGATGGGAGAGGCATCAGGACCAGGGAAGGTCCTGGCCCTCCCATTCCCCGTTCTGTAGCACTGTATTGAGTTCATTGCATCAAACTCAGGTTTTTCTTCTGTCAAATTCAAGTCAAGTTGGAATTAAGCAAGACACAAGCACCTGCTTTTAAAGGAAAACTGGGAGTCAACCTGTGCTCATCACCTCTGAAAGGCCCCTTTTAGGGCCATGGAGATGCTGCGAGGGCTGGAGCAGCTCTGCTCTGGAGCCGCTCTGCTCTGGAGCCAGGCTGAGAGAGCTGGGCTGGGGCAGCCTGGAGAAGAGAAGGCTCCTGAAGGGGAGACCTGAGAGCAGCTCCAGTGCCTAAAGGGGCTGCAGGAAACCTGGAGAGGGGCTTGGGACAAGGGCCTGTAGGGACAGGCCAAGGGGAATGGCTTGAACCTGCCAGAGGGGAGACTGAGATGAGCTCTTAGGCAGAAGCTCTTCCCTGTGAGGGTGCTGAGGCGCTGGCCCAGGGTGCCCAGAGAAGCTGTGGCTGCCCCATCCCTGGCAGTGCTCAAGGCCAGGTTGGACACAGGGGCTTGGAGCAAGTTGCTCTAGTGGAAGGTGTCCCTGCCCGTGGCAGGGGTTGGAGCTGGATGAGCTCTAAGGTCCCTTCAACTCAAACCAGGCTGGGATTAAAAACCAGTACAGAAAAGTTTCCCTGAAATGCTTGGGGAAGGAGGAACCCTTGGCACCAGGCTATCCACACATCTTTATTGCAATGGCCTAACCCAAAAGCAGTTGCATCCCTGTCCCACAGGTATTCAGCCTAAATTCCCTTTCCCCCCAAGACTTGCTTAAGGGGCAGCTCAATGTGTTGTCACCCCAAAGAACCCATTAAATACATGGAAAGGCTGCAAGTGGAGACAAACAAGGCAGACTGTCCTGGGTTCAGCAGCAGCAGTCATTTTTTCTTCTTCTTAGTAGCTGCTGCAGCACTGTGTTTTTGACTTTCGGCCTGGGAATGGAGCTGATAGCACAGACGTTTAGACTGACCAAGGACTTTGTGAGTCTCATGCTCTGCCAGGGAGGAGGAGAAGCCAGGAGGAAGCAGGGACAGGACACCTGACCCAAACTAGCCAAAGGGGTATTCCATACCACAGCACGTCATGCCCAGGAGGTAGAACTGAGAGTCCCGGGAAGGGCTGGAGGACTGCAGGGTGGGGGTGAGGTACCGGTTGGTGAGCGGTTGTATTCTCTTCCTTGTTATTTCCTTTATCATTATTACTATTAGTGGTAGCAGTAGTGATTTCTGTTATACCTTAGTTATTAAACTGTTCTTATCTCAACCCATGGGAGTTGCATTCTTTTGATTCTCCTCCCCGTCCCTCCAGAAGCGGAGGGAAGAAAGGTGGGGGGGGGAAGTAGACTGCGTGGTTCTGATTTACGGCCTGGGCTTAAACCACGACACAGACACAGAAGGAAGAGGAGACAGGGAGAGAGCCAGCACCCCCAGAGCTCCAGGTCTCAGTGCTGGGGCCACAACTGACCCGGTGCAGCCGGGAGGAGGAGGGTGAATGGGAGGAAGGCAGAAGGGCATCTCTCCCCGAGGCTTCCCGGCAGAGGCCACGGGGTGGCAGCAGGCATCTGCTGATGGAGAGCGGTCCCTGCTCCTCTCGGCCATCCCCACAGCTGGGAAACGAAGAGCAGCTCGCTTCTGGCCCGATAAACCGGGCAGAGGACAGTGAAGGCCCTTCCCCAAGGGGAAGCCAAGCATCCCAAAGCAGGTCCAGCGGTGCCAAGGCAAGGCTGGTCGCTCTTGCAGGATGAAGGGACCACATTAGTGACACCCATGTGACAACCCCCTTTCTCCCTCTAAGGGCTCCCAAACCTCATCCTGCTGCAGGAGGGCACCAAGCCACCCATCTCCTCTGCTCCCTGTATGGTCCTTTTGGACATAGTTTGCTGCCATCCTCCTGCTGTACCCAGATGCTTCACCACATGATTGTACCATTAAAAGGTCACTGCTCTACTCTTAATGCTACAGAGGGACTTGAACTGGAGCCCCATCTTCAGTGGTCCATGAGGAGCAGCAAGGATATGGCAGCCTACAGTTGTACCAGGCACCCCAAGGGGGCGGCCTTAGGGGCAGGAGGCTCTCAAACACTCCTCCATCCCTTGATAAAGAGCTGTGCCCAAGCTCACAGCTCTCAGACCACTTGTTGATCCTATGTGAGCCACAGCTCCAGGTATGTGCATCCCTCAGGCAGCAGTATGGGACAGTGAAAGGACATCAGGCAGGAGATGAGGTGCACAGTCAATGAGGGGCTGCAAACCACCACTGAGGAGGTCGGTGCATGTACTTGAAGGTGGTTGAGTTGGCACAGGAGACAGCTGGATGGACCAGCAGATTTCACCCCATTGCTCATCCCATCACCCCTCTCCTTGAGGATACCAGCGGGCTGGGACTCCCCCCAGGCAAGAGCAAGAGGGGAGCTGCCAATCCTCCCCCTCCGCATGCTTCCCAGCAGGACCACACGGATCCTGCCTGCTGCTCACCACAATGCTGTGCTCATTGCACAATGGAGACCTTTAAACATCAAGGCAAAGTGACATTTGGGAAAGGAGAGATCTTAATAACACATCTGAGCTTAATCATTCCACCCTGTCAGAAATGCACTGTGATTTATCACCAAAAGCAAGTGTGAGGACAACATGGTGCAATGCTACTGAAAGTCCGTAAGAACAGATGCCAGGCCCCATTCCCATGGCATCCCCTAGAGTGTTTTATTAGCAATTGATTTCCTATTCCACTCTCAATGCATTGCTTATAATAATCTCTTTTGGCTTCACTGGGACTGAGCGAATCCTGACATAGGGGAAAGGAGCATTGCAGCCACTCCCAGGCCGAAACCAGCTCTATCCACAGACCTTTTTGGTTGCAATATAGTAAATACACTTCCAAGTGCAGGTTTCCAATATAGCAAATACACTTCTTTTGCTCAATGTTGGTCTTTGACCCAATAGGCCTTGTCCCATTCGGGAAAGCCTCTTTCCAGGGAGGTTGGGTGAATTAAGCCTTCATTTCAGGGTGCTTTCCTACATGTATTCTCCAATCTTGATGTTGGGAAGAAGAGCGGATGAAATGCTGGGGTAAGTCACCTTCTGACTGCAATAGAGCCAAAACAAAGCAATCCTGCCTTCTAGATCTAAAAACTTGGGAAACAAATGGATTTACATGGAGCAGTGGGATGCCATGCCTGCCTCCATGGCTGCCCTCCCTTCACTGTCCTTCATGCCCTGCAGCCACAACATCCCTACCTCCAGCGGGCTCCCTCCACTGCTGGGTTCCAACGGCTTTAAGCACAGCTTAAATCCCCCTGGATTTCAGAGGACACCCTGGAGGCATCCACAGCTGCTGAGCGAGCCAGGACAGAGACCCAGTGTTCTGCTGGGCCAGCACTGGGAGAAGGCAGGGCTCTGGGCAGAGGTCTCCGGTGCCCATGCAAGGTCTATGTGGGTTCAGCAAAGCCCAGAAGCCAGTTTCAGAAGGCTCAGCTTAAAGCTGCACCCTGGATTCAGCCTTGCTCTACAGTAAAGGGAGCACAGCAAGGTGCTGGGTGCTTATTGCAGTGGCACAACCCATCAAGGTCAGCCCAAAGACATTTTCTAAGCAGCCAGGGGTTATGATACAGATTTGCACCACCTTTCCCACCTTCATTTGCAGCGTGTTTCTAGGGTCTGATCCATCAGAGCTTTAAGTCTTGAGGGAAGGGGAGACAACTTGGCCAACCTGAGGCTTTCAATCCCCCCAGGAGCAGAACAAGACCAAGCACGAGGCTGATTTCCATTCTGTGCAGATCCCGAAGCCTTCTCCTCCGAGGATTTCCACCCTTTAGAAGTTAATTCCCCAGCAACTTCAGTTTAGAGCAATTTGCAGTTCCCATTACGCCCGCTGCGCCGGGCGATAAGTGTGTGGCTCCGCGACTATCTGGCTCTCTCCAGCCTGGCAAGATAGCTCTGCCTCTGCCCACAAGAGCAGAGGTGATGTTAGGAAAGCGAGGCCATGGATTATGATAAGGGAATGGGTGGTTTTCTATGCTGAGCAGCCTTGGAACTTCCCTCCCTTTACCCAGCCTGGCGCAGGCTATTTTCCATGCTGCTCTATCTCCTATCAATAGGAAACAGTCAAGTGCAGCCAGCACGTTAGAGCAAAAGACCTTTCTTTTACAGATACTGCATCATCCAAGGCTAATGTAACCATGGGCTTAAAAAATTGGCCAGGTAATGGCTTCAAGAAAATCCAAGTCCTCTGAAAAGAAGTGTCCTGAAGACAGAACGATTTTAGTTTTAAGGGACAAAAAGTGGAAAGAAATAGCAATTTCACCATTCCGGGAGAAAAAAGCCCTTTGAAGGGATGTTAATTTGTTTTCCCTAATGTTGAGAAGTTGTGAATGTTAAATATCTGCTTTTAGGAAAGGGCCCTCAACCCTGCTTTCCATTACACAGGGCATCCATCCAGCCCCAGTACCTGCACTGAAGTCAATGGGTTACTTTGGATTTGGGCCAAAATAATTCAGATCAAAATCTCCTCCTGTGTTTATGTTATGGGGACCTGATCCTGCCCCACTGCTGCCCAAGGAGTCAGGTATTACCATCGCCATGCCCTCTTTTACATGGGCACACCCCTTCTCCCATTGTAGCAATGGACATCACAGGCTGCAACAGTGCCAGAAACAGGAGACCACTCCTCAAATACTTGAGCAGATTGAAAACAAAACAGTTAAATTACCTTCTTTCAACAGCTTGTCACCTATGTCAAGTATTAAAGCAAAACAATTGATTATGGAGAGGAACTAAGAGGGAAGAAGAAAACCTCTCCCCTCCTTCCTAAAGGAAATTCAGGAAATGAGAATTGACTCTTGGAAAGAAATACCCTCCTGCCTCTTTTACTGGGTTTGTCAGGGGATATTTCCCCCCTCCTTTACAGGGCATTAGTGGCCAGATTGCCTTTCATTTCAGGCCCCTGAACTGGTCTTGACTAAAAGAAATCATGTTTAGAAGTCAGCATCAATTTCAAGCAAGCCCCCACAGGCCGCACAGCAAAGGGGCTCCTCTGAGCCAGCATCCATCCTCTGCTTCCTTAGTGTTAAATGCAATAAATAATCAATACAATACAATAAACACAACACTTCTTCAGGTTTAAACCAGTCTGCAAAGGGCCTCGTGGGCTTTGTACACAGTTGATATCTCACCACCAAACTCAATGAAGTCAAGAGTATCTTATATGTGCTTTGGTACAGCAGCAAAACACAGTTCAGAGACCTGGCATCCACGTTTGGCTACACACAAGCAAATCCCTGAGATATATGGGCTCCATCTGGATCAAGAGGATTTATCCTACAGATTGCTCCTATGGAGCTGCAGAGCTCACACCAATGCAAGCCTCACCAGGGCTCCAGATCCAGGTTTTTGCATCAGGGATGGGGAAAACCCACCCAGGGAATATGCATTTCTCAGAGCAGGGATTTTTCCTCCCCCCTTTTGATGTTTTGTCTCACTGTGAATTGATGTAACCACTATTACAGGACGAGGGAAAAAATGGCTGGAAAAGTACATATTAAAAGGAAGACAAACCACCAGAGTCTCACATTAGAAAAGAAACAGCTCCATCTCAATTTAGCAATGCCTTACTATAGTATTCAGAGAAAGCATCTTACAGAAGCAGGAAGTATGGGAAGAAAATAATCCCTCATCCCAAGCACTTCTGGGCAGAGATGGAGACAGTTTTCAGGCATCATGTACACCAACAATACAACCAAACACAGCTCCAAGAGCTCTAAAGTAGAGATCTGCTCCTCTCCACAGAGCATCACCCAAGCTCATGGCATCGCATTGATCTGAATTGAAATGGAAATCACAACCTCGCATTAAAGCCCTATAAACCAAACTAATATGGGGACTTTTTCTCCACTTTAAGATAATACCTGGCCATCAAAGGTATCACCTACAAGGAACAGCTCAGCATTGCTGAGAGTCTTAAGCCTGTAGAGAGTAGCAGGGTGCAGGGGTAGCCTGGGCAGGGGGTGGCAGCCCTTAACTTAGTAGCTAATCAAACATTTTCCACCCTATTGTGGCAACCTCCTCCCACCTCCTGACCTTTTTCCTCTTGGAGTAATTAGAAGCTACCTGGTGGGAATGAAAGGGGGGAATTGGAGGCTTGCTCAGTGGGATTTAACCTTTTCTTCTCCTGGGCTTGCTGTTTCTCTCTTCCTTAGCACTGGAAGCATCCCACATGGAAACTGGCTTTCAGGAAGAGATGCATCAACCTCGTGCAAATCACAGCAGGGAAATCACAGAACCATCAACATCCTACAGAGCTTGTGCCCAAGACAGCAAGGAGAGAACAGAATTATCACTCTACTTCTATTAAAAGGTCCCACCAAAGTTAAATTAAGAGAGGAAAAGTAAGAATTAAACCAGTTATTTTAAGTCTAAGTCATTCAACCAGGAGTTCACCATCTACCACTGCAACTGAAGTTTGCAAACCAACCTCCTTAGAAGTAAATCATGCTTAATAACAACAGCTTGCATTGGTTTAAAACCACCTTGTTTCAGGCTCACACTCCTCACCCAGGATGTTTTGGTTAATATACAACTGATGTAAGAAACATCCTCAAGGAGCTCAGTCTGTTCCTGCATCCACATCTTTATCTGCAGTGCTGACAGAACATCCCATATTCCCCCCTAGCACAGGGCTCAGAGCAGAAAAAGCCCTTTCAGCCTCCCTAAATCCACCTGTAGAGACTTAACCTTACTACTGCCTTACTCACTGTCAAGTCACTTCATACAGCAGATTCCTTCACCTCTGCTGCCCTACCAGCACTAACCTCCCACCATCCTTCTCATAACCCGCTACAACAAACTACATAACACCTACCTTGATGCTGAAAAAGCCAATGCAAAACCAAAATGAATCTTTCCAGAACTTGTGAGAATTGATCCCTTCTATTCCTTTACATACACCTTGCTTTAAGCTTTCCAACAGCTTTACAACTAAATTTAAGGACTATATTAGCACTTTCTAAAAGCTTTCTTCACCTACTTGTGCTCCTTATGAAGGCCAAAGCAACTGAGCCCCTCTCTAATCAGCTCCATGAGTAATCCCACATGGAGCTCACACAGCCAAAATGTGTTGTGCCCCCTCCTATAAGATGGGATCCAGCGAAGGCTCCAGCCTTATAAAAGTCAATGGTTCCTCAATTTCCCTTCTTTATTCCTGGGAAGCATCCTGGCCAGTAGTCCCTGGTATGTGCTTTTTTTCTCTAACCTCAGCTATTTAAGTAAAACAATATTACTCTGTTGGGTTGCTATGTAATCCAAAGGGGTTTTGCCTATAGTGAAGGTATATTATGGGGATTTTAATTCTTAGTGCTATAATTAAGCACTAGGAAAACGTTTCCAGCTCTCTTATTTTTTCCTTTATATTGCTATAACGATGCATTTATGTAATGTTATAGTTGGCAACAAAGCAGCTCCACTTAAGCAATACCAGAGCTAAATACCTGACCTCAACTGAAATAGGAAGAAAAAGCAGGTTTTGCCCTTGGATATGAAATGCTTTTAAATGAAAGGCTTTAAATGAGAAGGTTCTAAGCAGTCTGAATAACGTTAGGGTTACAACCCAGCAAGCAGCAAGCCTGATAGAATCATGTAATGTTTCCTGAAGGCTGATATGGTCTGTGTGAGTCCTGTGTTATTGTTATTGCTTGATTTCTATCAACATGTGGGTTAGTCGAGTTGTTCCTGCTGTTTCCATAGAGCATTGGGTAAAGATGGGCTGGTTTCAGAGTACCACATGGTTATAATCACCTTCTGCGTTATATAGAGATGTGAGAAAACGCAGCCCTAAACTGCTTCCTTTATTCACTACCTGTCTGTGTATTAACTCCTTTTAAGGAAAGCCTTTTTGCACCAGAAAGGGAAGCATCTGACACATTCAAGGAAGTCTGGTGCCTCTGAGCAACTCGTGTTGCTAAAATCTATATGTTTAGTGAAGCTATGCCTTTAAATCTTGCCATTTCTTTGCCTTCCTCATGGAAATCCAGGGTTCTGCTGCTGTCTCAGCTTTCCAGTGCAATAGAGGCCAGGTCTTACCTGATTATACATCACCTGGTGAAAGAGGTGAATTGTATCTGCAGCTCGGATCAATACTTAACCTTATTGATCTTCGTCAGGGTGAAATACCTTAGCTGTGAACTGGAGTGCGACAAAAAGGGTTTCTCCTGCCCATCCCTTTCTCCTCTGCAGCGAGAGGAGCTGGTGGTGAATAGTGCAGTGGCTTCCAATCCAAGTCCTTTCAGGACACAGGTGAGCTGGAAACCATAAGGGAGAAGGGGAAGAAACCTTTGCAAATGCACTTTTTGATCTACCTTAACAACTGCTATAGAGAATTAAATGGAATTCATTGCTGTGATGAAGGAATTAATGGCAATACGGAGAATCAGGCTCAGGTAGGAGACCGGAATCCAAAGAAGGGAATAAAGGCTTGAAATTCAAATGAAAAAAATTATTATATAGGCATAAAGGGAAGCTATTTTACACCTGTAAAACTGAATGTATAAATATGAAGCAACTGCTCCCTCTGGGAAGAGAGGATTGTGCTTTTAATTCACCCAGACAAATATGCAGCTTGGCTCCATCTGATTCCTTCCACTTCAGGAAAGACCAAACCAAACCCTTTGTGTTTTCTCCCCTCTGTGCTCTCCACTTCTTCCAAGGACTTCTTGCTGCTGCAATGGCAGCATCCAGGGGCCAGATGAGGCTGTGAGATACAAGCCCTGGGTTCTGGTTAACCTGGTTCTCCAAGCTTGATGTCCTGCTTTCCTACATAAGGGACTAACTTCACAGTAGATTCAGCTCCCAGAAAAGCTAGACAGCTGTGGAAGCACTGAGAGTAGCTGTGCTGTTAGATCCAGGCATCTCTGTGTGCTTTCCTTACCCCCCAGTGCAAGGAAGGAAGAGTGATGTCTTTATGGGGGTGAGAAATGTTCTGGCCCTTAGTACTGGAGTGGGACTAATCCAGGAACAGGTGAGTTATGAGCCAGATAACAAGGGATTTGGCTGCATATCCAGTGTGGAGGCAGCTTGAGTTATTTGAGGGCAGGTGCTCTGCTCTCCTTTGTCAATCCATCTTTAGTATGCCTGAAGCTGGGGGTTTTGAAAGGCACCCTAAAATCATGACACCCCCTTATTCCCATCCTGTCCTCTTTCCTCTTACAGCATGTTGGTCCCTGGGTGCCCAGGGTCAGTTTTTTCCCTCTGGGATGAGCTGTGTCCTTCCCACCTCTTCCAACAGCCCATTCCCTTGAAATACATCATTTGCAAATCCCCTTTTGCATCCTCATTCTGCCCCAGTGGCAGCGATCATTGTGGCCAGGTCCTATTCCAGGGTGTTATTTCTAACGATGAGCAAATCAAATGCATGGAAAGAAGTGTTCCCCCTGTCTTGAAAACCCACATGGAATGGGAAGCGAGGCCGGGAGCAGGAGCATAGGAATCCCGTTGTATGCAGGGAAAACCCAATCAGTGAGTGCACCCTGACAAAAGTAGAACTGAGCCTTTTAGCAAGGAGCAGCTAATCTTCTTTAGAGAAACTAAGCAGGGACTACCAGTGGAACAGAAGTTGGTGCGGGACTGTTGAATATCTCTAAAGCCACTTAGAGGTTCAAAGAAGGAACAAGGCCATTGCCAGCCTGATTATTTTGATTTGTTTAATGAAAATACTCTGCTCATTCCATAGATGTTATGCTTTGATAAGGTAATTGTTCAAGGGTGCAGCTTACATCCTAGTAATGCTGCACCCTGGGCAAATTAAACCTGACCCAGTGGAGAGGCAGATCCATGGAGCTCGGTGGTGTTGTGACACTCAGCCTTTTGTTCAGCACCCTGATGGGGAGCGGGCTTGGGGGAGTTTTAGTCTTGGGTTTGGGTCTTGCCTTCCCTGGATAAAAGAGACCTGAATTCCTGTTATGTGCACAAATTAAGAGCAGGGTTAACCCAGATCCTTGTGGAGTTGTAGGATCAGTGTTGATGATGCAGGAGCACCCTGCATTGGGGGAGAATAACAAACTTTTCCTTTGGAAATAGTCCTGGAAGTGGAAACTGTTTTGTTCCTGCTCCAGGGCTTCAGAAGGGGACTTTTTTCCTCCTTCAGCAATGAAGTTAAGAGCATCTCTGGCAAATAAGCAGAGCCTTGTTCCCCTAAGGAAGAGGAGGAAGGAGGAGAATTGCAGACGAGCACCTGAGGGCCGTGCTTGGAGCTGGGGATCCAGGCAAAGACCTTAAATCTCCCTTCCTCGTCTTTGCTTCTTCGAGCCCACCTGCAACCAACAGCAGATCTTGGTGATGAACGTGGTTCGGTTTTACCCCAGGACACATCTGGGGTCTTCTGGGACCCGGAGCATGGGAGGGCTCGTCTGCAGCAGCGGATCGGCGATGCTGCGAGGCTTGAGTGGGATCAGGCACCAACTGTCTGCACCCAGATCCCATCTGCTTTGTGTCTGGGCTTTAATGGGAAGGAGGAAAATTCATTCCTTTGGATTTGGCTTCCCTGGTCCTGGAGCCACCTTTTTAACCAAGCAGCCCGTTTTTCCTGAGCCTGCAAATATTCCTTTGCTCCTTTGTGGGTTTCCTGAAAAGAATCCCCAAACACTTGAGGCTCAGTGTGGTGCTTCTCCTTTCACGATCTGTTCAATGGTCATCTAAAAAAAATGCAGAATTCCCTCCTAAATATTATCCTAAATAGATATTTTTTTTAAATCCAGGGTTTTCAAGGTGGATTTATCGCCCTTTAAAGAGAGATTTATTGGATAATCGCTTAAAAAAATAATGCTTATTACTCCGGGATCTCAAATGGAAAACCTTCCCACATTAGTAATCTGCTTGTAATTGCAGAAAGTAGCAACTTTTCATTAAATCATTCATCCCCGGGAGGTTTTCCTTTTGCATCCTACTTGTGGAGGGGAGGAGAGGAAAATCGGGATCAAAACCTGCAGGTTTTAGTCGCCCAGATGAGACGCGTTTGACTTCTAAGGAGATTTCATATTCCTGGATCCGTACGGCTCTGGAAATGGGATGGCATCCCGAAAACAGAAGAGTGGGACTTTCTCTTGAGGAGAATGAGGATGAACAGTAATGGGTGGTTGGGGCTGCTCGCCGCCGGCACAGCGCTGATGCTCCGGTGATTTTAGGGCAGGTTTAGCCAACCTGTGTGTATCTTTCTCAAGACGAAAATTGCCCATAGAGCCCCTTTTTCCCCCCAGCCTGGTGCTGTCAGCCCCCTCAGAGGAGGTATCCAACGTGAGGAGCCCCTTCCTCCCGCGGAGGATGCAGGGGATGGATGCTGGGGTGAGAGATGCTCTAAAAAATCAAGCCAAGCCCATTCCCTTCTGTTTATGAGCGGGCTTTCAGCGGCTGCTTTACAAGCCGTTTCTCCAAAGGGAATAGCGATGTACGGCATTTATCAACCAGAAACATACCTTAGGAAACCATGGAGATGTGCAGGGAAAGGAGGAAAGCGGGGAGGAATTCTGCCCCTGTTCCTTTAAGCAGTTACTTGCTCCTTTCCTGATTGATGCTTGTTTTAATCTATTGCTCGCTGCTCCCAGGAGAGAAAAGAAGGGGTCTCTCTTTTGTGAACATGGGTAATGAAGCAGAGCACGGGGGGAAAGGGAAAAAAGAGGGGGAATGTTAAAGATAAGCTAAAAGAGGGGGTTCCCTGTTTCTCTGCTGGCTGCTTGGGTGCGCAGGTACCACCGGCCCCCCGATCCGCATGTGAAATCGCCATTTCACCCCTGCACACTCCTTAATTGTTAGAAAAATGATTTGTGAAATTGCTTTCCAGCAGGAGGGTGCGTGCGTTCCCTCCGTCCCCCTCCTTGACAGCCCCTGTCACCCCCCGATGCCCCCCGAAGCCACATTCGGGGCTGTTGCCACACGCCAGCGCATCCCTGGAATTCAAAGCAACACCAAAGAAATGACAAAAATCAAAGTAGCTCTTTGCGTAGAGGCTGGAGGAGAAAGTGAAGGGTTTTGCCTGAAAGTGTCAAATCTTACCCTAGTTTGGGGAGGGAAACAACTGCTCTGTTTGATGGGGGAAGGCGGGGACTGGCCCCGGCTTCTGCGGTTTAATCTTGCCCCGGTGCTGGGAGAGCACAAACGTTTAATTTCCAACTTTATTCCCAGGCTTTTTCCCCCGCTTCATCCGAGCAAATAATTGAATTACGGCGGCCCTGGAGGAAGGCGCCGGCCGAGGGGCTCCGCTACGGTCCCGCGCGGCTCCACCCGCGATTTTCGTGCCGAAAACTTCGGGAATGCCGAGGTTTTGGGGAGGAGAGAGGCGTTCTTTTCGTTTGCCGGAGCCCCGAAGTCAGGGCAGCTCCGGGGCTGCGGAGACTTTGGGAGCAACTTGACACCTTGGAAAGAATTCCAGCATTGCCGGGATTTGAGGTTGTTTTCCCTCTGTCCCGTCCGGTTTTTTTGGGGGGGAGTTTGGATGAATTTTAGGCATAGAAACGGGAGAAAACCAACTCGGGGCCACGCAGCCGGGGTTAGGCTGAGCTTGGCGGCGGCGGAGGAAGAGGGTGAGGGATGAAGATGTGGCCGGACTGGGAGGGGTCCAGGCAGGGCTTTAATTTCAAAGCGAAACCCAGCCCTGGTGAAGGGAGAGGGGGATTAGGGGTGGCGATGCCCTCGAGGGGGGACAGGGTGGGGGTTTAGGAACCGCATTTTGGGTCCAGCCGGGTCAGAAGCTTCGGTGGCTGCTTTATCCCCCTCCCCTCCCTTTATCCCCCGGGATGGTTTTAAAGGAACGGGGGGGGGGAAGTTTCCAGCGGTTTGCACGGCGAGTCCTTTTACAGCTGCAAACAAAAGGGGCCGTGAGCCCTGGCGTCATGCCCCGCTGCGAGGAGGATTCCTGCCCCGCTCCTGTTTTGGGGGGAAAACATTGGCTATTTGTTCAGCCCGGCCCGGCGAGAGAGCGGGCAGTTCGCGGGAGAACCGCGGGGAGCACCGGAGCTGCCCCCCCCCCAAAGCCCCCCCCAGTGGTACCAGCTGAGCAGCTCGGAGCCTGTCTCTTAATTAAAGATGGGATGTTAATGAAGGAGCCGCTCAGGGAGATACCTGGGGCTGGCCGGAGGAGGTGGAGGGGCTGCTCCCGGACCCGGCCGGGGGGGTTGGGGGGAGAAGATGCTCCGAGCCCGGGCTGGAGAGGGACAGGACGAGCCGGCTTCCAAACCACGGCCGGGAATGAGGTGGAAGCGGGTCCCATATCCCCTAGTGGGGAGCGGGCTGCGAGGTGATGGGTGCCGGGCTCGGGGAGAAAGCTGGGGGGGAGGTATTTTATTGTATTAAATTTTAGTATTTTATTTATTTACATTTTTTATTTGTTCTTTATGGGTTTTGATTTAATATTTATAGATTTATTATTATTATCCATGCTATTATATATGATATTATAATCCACCCCTCCCCCCTGCCGGTCTCACCCCGCTGGGACTCGCACTAATGTTCAACTTTTTTAGGCACAAAAAAATTAATTTATGGAAAGAAATGAATAGAATAAAATAGCAAAATGAACACACACACACACACACTTCCCGAAACTTTCTCCTCGCTTCTTTCACCCCAATATATTTCCAAACCGGAGGAGCACCCCCCTAGCTTTCCACCCAAGGGAAGCCGAGCCTAGTTATACATAACGATATCTTTAAAAGTTATGCTAATAAATAAAGAGACCCAACCGAAGGCGAGCCCGTGGCTTTCCCTGCGCGCTGGGAAGCTCCTGCCTCTTATTGGTACCCCCTTCCCCGGCCGTGGATAAAGGAAAGGAGCCGGAGCCTATCGCCGCCCGCTCCCCCCCCCTCTTCACCGCCCCAACTTCGGCGCTTTAACAACTTCCAAACCCTCCATCTGACATTCTCCCTCCGCTCTTCCTCCTCCTCCTCCTCCCCCCTCCCTTCCCCACCCCCCCACCCCCCCCCAATACCAGCATCCTTTAAGCGACAGCACCAACCACTTAAGGAAAAAAGAAGCCAACAACAAAATAAGGGGGGACTCGCTCCCCCCTTCCTCCCCCCCCCCTAAGCCCAGCCCAGCTCCGAGGCAACTTGGGCCGCGCCTGCCTCTCCCGGCAGTCGGGTTTACATTCCTGCGGAGCGCCCGCTCAGGCCGGGCGTGACATAGCCCTAAAACTTTACGAAGACTCTCTGGTGGGTGCCCCCCCCTTCCCCCACCCCCTCACCCCCCGTTATTCCATATATTTTTCATTTTGGACCCCCTTTTGGAGCAAAGATTTCTCCCTTGTTTTGCAGCCGCGGGCTGGAAGAGAAGCACTTCGGCTCCGAGGAGACGCATCCCCGCATCCCCCCCCGTCCCGGCTCTCTCTGCTCTCCCGGGGCTCAGGGGTACCCCCCCTTTTCCCTCTCCCCTCCCCGGTTTGAACCGGACCCTCTCCGCCGCCCCGATCCCCCCCCCCACACCATGGCAGCTCTGCCCGGGACGGTGCCTCGGATGATGCGCCCGGCTCCAGGGCAAAACTACCCTCGGACGGGCTTCCCGCTGGAAGGTAGGTCCGGGAAAGAGCCTCCCTGAACTGCTCCTTCCCCAGCACCTCGGGGGGACCAGGGAGAAAGGGGGGGGTCCCGGCCTCAGCATCCAACTTCTCCCCAATATTCAGCTCCTTCCCGCTGTAAATGCTCCGTCCCTGCGAAATTATCGGGATTTGCTTTATTTCCCCCCACCCACCCTATTTATATAGGAGTTTCAGGCATCGGGCAGATTTAGGGGCCAAGTTCTCACGGGTTAGTTTTTCCTTTTCTTTTTTCTTCTTCTTTTTCCCTTCCTTTCCCCCCTTATTTTTTCTTTCCTTCTTTTTTCCCCTCTCTTTCCTCCTTTTTCCCTTTCAACCCGCAGATGTCCCAACGCTTCCACCATCCCGCAAAGATTGGGAAAACCAACCAAACTGGTCGTGTTCCACTTTTCCAAGGGGAAAATAAGGGCGGAAAAACCCACTCTTAAATTATATCGTAGCCACTGTCTCTCCTTGGCCGGGGCTGGCGAGGGGACGGGGGGGGACTTTGTAGCTGTCACCTCGCCAAGTGTCATCCCAATCTCGCAGCGCATCCACTTCCTCATCGTTTGCTTTCCTTTATTATTTTCCCTGCGTTATGGGTTATTATTTCTAGGCATACGCCGGGAATTACACATATCTAAAAAAAGGGCAAAATCCAAGCGGGACCCTTCTCCTCGCATTTATTAAACAGGGAAATTTCCTCCTGACCGTGATCAAGTGGCGAAACTCAAACCTGGGCAAAACCACGCAGGCTGCAAAACACACAAGCTGAGGGGATTTGGTGAAGTGCTTTTCTGTAGCAAATGAAGTAAAACAGACGGCAAGGGAAAGGATCAAAGGATTACAACAATATTTGCACAACATGACTGGGAATAATGAAAAGAGAGAGCGGCCGGCGGTTTTAGTACCTCTTGAATGTAAAATTGGCCACTCGAGTGTTATCTGTCGATAATGATATATCCAGGGAGTGCTGGCCGAGTGACTTGGAATTAGTGGTGCATGATTCTTGTTAAATCGCGAGGCAATTTCTGGAATCGACTTTTCTTTGTATAAAGAACAGTCTTTCGCCCCCTCCAGCCTTCTCGCAAATTACCCAGCTGAGTTCGCTCCCCCTTTTTTTCCCTATGTTTTCCTTCTTCTTTTTTTCCCCTCCCTTATTTTCCAGCCTGTGAAATCGTCTTAATCTGCAAGATCTCCATTGCGAGATATTAAATACATTGGGGAGAGGGATTAAGGAGCCGCCGCTCCGGATGGGGATGCGCTGGACAAGGTGTCGGGGAGCCGCGCTTGTACCACGCTTGTTCCGCCTTAACCAAACTCCCCCCCTAAAACCACGGGAAAAATCAAAAGGGAGAAAAGCCCCTCGAGGGTGTTTCCAGAGGTTATTTCCCAAAAGTTTGTTTGGAAGCAGCTGCAATTCGGAGCAGAAAGTGGGGTGGGTTTTGGGGGGGAATGGGAAGTTTCTTTAGGGGGTTGCTATGCGGGTTTCAATCGTTCCTTATTTCAAACGTTAAAGCGTTTAAATCAGAGATGTGGAATGACAGGAATTATATAGAGAGGGAGACACGGGCACAGCGGCGTGATGGGCTACGGGCTGGTTTAATTTCCCCTCTATCAACGGGAAAAGTCCTTCCCCATGATAAATGCGGAGGCCAGGGGATGGGCGAGAGGTTTCTCCCTTCTTTGCAAGCTTCAACCACCACGAGAGAAGCTGAAGGTGCGGGGAGGGATGTGCCCCATTTTGCTGGACTTTCCCCTCTTCTAACTTTTTCCCTCCCAATTGTTGGGATGGTTTTCCCCCCCGCTTTTGCTCTCCAGTTTCCACCCCGCTGGGCCAGGGCCGGGTGAACCAGCTCGGAGGAGTGTTCATCAACGGCCGACCGCTGCCCAACCACATCCGTCATAAAATCGTGGAGATGGCCCATCACGGGATCCGGCCCTGCGTGATCTCCCGGCAGCTGCGGGTCTCCCACGGCTGCGTCTCCAAAATCCTCTGTAGGTACCAGGAGACGGGCTCCATCCGTCCCGGAGCCATCGGAGGCAGCAAGCCCAGGGTGAGTGTAATGCTGGGGCCGAGCTGAACCGCTCGCCTTAGGTTACAATGAAGATTTCTTCAGGGGGATAGAAGTTTTTCAGGTGGATAGGCGGGGAAAAGAGGGAGGAGAGGAAAGGGCTTTAATAAAGCTGCAGTTTGCAGGCTCCGATGGGTAGAAACCGGTGCCGAGTTGAAGGCTATGAATAATTTAAAGTGATTCCCTATCCCCCTCCATGTGCAACAAGTGGTGTGAGTTCAAGCATTTGTTTCGGCCCCGGGGTTGTGGGCAGGAGGAGAGCTGATGTTTTAGGGAATAATAAATCGCTGGGTGTACATGAAGCATGCCCTGCACTCCATCCCTGCCTCCTTCTCCCATAAGGCTCAGGATAAACCCATCCTGGCTGGTCTCTGTGCTCCCCAGGGACTCTACTTTTAGGGTGCCAACATTTGGCCTTTTCCCCGCCTTCTTTCCCTCCTTTCCCCCATTCAAATCCTTATTTTCAGCCCCCCGAACTAGCAGCCAGGGTAAAGAGGGTTGAACCGAGCTGAACAGCTTTTCTTTTCAATTAAAAGCGCTTTTTCTCTCCCCTTTCCCTCTCTCTGCACATGCGGGCACGCACCGGTGTCCCTTGATCACAAAAGCAGGTTGCAACTCCTGACGTGGAGAAGAAAATCGAGGAATACAAACGGGAAAACCCCGGGATGTTTAGCTGGGAGATCCGAGACAGGCTCCTGAAGGACGGGCACTGCGACCGGAGCACTGTGCCCTCAGGTGAGAAGGCAGCTTGGCAAGAAGGACAGCCCGATTCCCATAGGAAGATGGAGGAAATTGAGGATTGCCACCACAAAATGTTTCCAGGGGCTATAAACATCTTCTCGGCCTTTGCTTTGATAGAGGAGAGGGGAAAATAAATCACCTTAAGCAAAGCCACAGCAGCAAATAAACATCAGGGGGGTTGTGCCCCTGCCACGCTGCGGTCTGCTGGGAAAACAAACACAAACACAGCGGTTTTCCCAACTTATCCCAACTGCCATGAAAGCAGGGAGGGATGTCCCGGTGCAGAGGGAGCCTGCCTGGATGCAGCCCCCAAATCCAGGGTTACAAGGACCCCGGTTGTCCTGTTGGGATCTGCTTGCTCAGTAGGGGTTGCAGAGCAGCATCTCCATCAGCCAGGGATCCCCATCGCCCACGGAAAGTGACCTTGTATCCCAATATCTGGCCTGCAGGGATGTGCTTGGGGTCTGATGAGCTCTTTAGGTCCCTTCTGTGAGCTCACCTCTATTTTTTGGGGGGGTGAGCCTTCTCTGTAGGGCACATCTCCCCCAAAGCAGGACAGGGCCCAGGTCTGACCCCAGCTTTCAGGGTCCTGTTTGGGGCTGGGGTGGAAGCTGGGTATTGGGGGCCTTTTCCCTGTCACAAGGTAGGTTGTAGTCCAGGGGGTGCGTGCCTCAGGGTATTGCACTGGCTGTGATGCTCTGGGGGGTGTCATGCACAAGTAGGTGCTGCTCAGGCTGGGTGTCTCAGGAGGACAGTGATGAGTGCATCCAACTTTGGGTGTCCACTTTAGCAGCTCGGTGACCTCAGGAGTGTTTCAGAGGGCACAGAAGACCAGGCATGTGTGTACCCCTGGGAAAAGGGGGTGCGGATGCCCTTCGTGTGTGCACAAGGCCTCCTGCCCAAGCCCTGCAGTCCCAGCTTGGGTTTTCCCAGCCGGCTCCCACCTCACCTTCCCAGGCAGCTTATACTTGCCTTTTTGTCTTTGACTGTCTGAGGTTTAGTGAGTTCGATTAGCCGTGTGCTACGCATCAAATTCGGGAAGAAAGAGGAAGAGGAGGACTGCGACAAGAAGGAGGAAGACGGGGAAAAGAAGGCCAAGCACAGCATAGACGGCATCCTGGGCGACAAAGGTAAAGGCGGCCGCGAGTGTCCCAGGGCTTGGCTTGGAGGGGACATTGAGGAGAGGGGACATGTCCCCCCTTATCAAAAGCAAGACGGGATGATGGCTTCAGAGCCTCTTCTATTTGTCCTCTCTGCAAGCGGAGTCGAGGGTGCGACGTAGGGCCCTGGAGGGGATCGTGGTACCCAGCTCCTCGGGCTGCGGATGCTTCCCCAGGAGGAAGAGTTGTCGGTGGTTTGCTCTGGATTAATTATATATAAGAAGGGAAAGGAGATGGCTGGGGGGGGGTGGGAGCCATCTCTGATTCCTAAATGAATTTGTTAAACAGATTTCTCTCCTGCTCTCTAAGTGGTCCCCTGAAACTCCAACTGACAGTTGACCGATTTGGCCAATCAATATCAATTAGAGGAGCCGGGATCGGTGCTGCCGCAGAGCCGCCGGCGCTGGGAAAGCGCGGAGGGGACATGGGGAGTCCTCGGATAGGGGGGAACCGGGGGTCTGAACCCCTAAATCCAATCAGGGGCAATAAATGTGGCGTTCCTGATGAAAGGCATGAGGCCAGGCTGGTGTGATGGGAAATCTCGCTGTTGTCACCTCCCATGTTTGGCACTTACCTTGTGGGAGGAAAAACGAAACTCTTTAAAGGCTGTAAATGTGAGGGATGAGGCGCGGCAACGTGGCACTTGTCATTTGTTTTTTTGGCGAGCTCGGTGGGGGTGATGACTCCCCTTCGCCCCCCAAAAAAGAGGGAAAGGTGTTGGGTTTAGGGAGCATCACTGAGGTTTACCGATGAGGGAAGTTTGAAGCAGCGGGAGAGAGGAGCTTGAGTATCGGTTTAAGCAGAAAATGATTTCCTTGTGTCGCAGAGCTCACCGCTTTTTTGGGGGGGGAAACAGCAATAATCCAAGTCTTGGGGATGAGCTTCAGGAAATTGGGGTTGGCTGCTTTCCTCCCAAATTGATGGTAAAATAGCGATGGCAGTCGGAGTTCCGTATTTTCCACATCCCCAATCCGGGTGTGGGAAGCAGCCGGGGAATTGCTTCCAAAGTTTCTCCCTAGCCACAAAGTTTTCCCTATTTTGGGACAATGCGAATGAGTGGGGAAATATCGGGAGGGCACAAAATAAAGCTTCTCCATGTTACCATCAAACGTTCCTGAGAGTTTTAAATGAAGGTGCACAAAAGGGGTTTATTTAAGGATCCGATCCCCCTTTTTTTTCCAACCTTGAAGATGAACTTCACTTACAAAGACCTTCAAGTCTATTGAAGCTTTATAAGTAAAAGATTCCTGACCACAAAAGCAAACAGTAGAAGAAGAGAAAAAGGGGGGGGGAAGGGGAGGGGGAAAAGGGGGAAAACCCTGGGCTGCCTTAAAACGGGAGTAAAGGGATGGGGGAGGGAGGGCTTGTCTATTCTCATTCAAAATTCGGCAAGGAGGAG
Organism: Psittacula echo; assembly: GCF_963264785.1. Classification (NCBI taxonomy): domain Eukaryota; kingdom Metazoa; phylum Chordata; class Aves; order Psittaciformes; family Psittacidae; genus Psittacula; species Psittacula echo. The sequence continues at coordinate 8,296,959 of NC_137753.1, forward strand.
AAAAAGTTTGGACAAAGGGCCGAGGAAGGGAAGAAAGGGAGATAAATTATTCAAAACTCCCTGCTGTTAGATAGTTTTGTAATATTATAGGACCGTCTGTTGGAAAAAGGGAGCCGTTGGACGCTGCAAAATGTTGCTTGTGATTTGGAAACAGGCGATACTCATTTGCAAATCGGGGCTATTGTGTCCGCTAAAAGCCCCCCCCATCACTTCGGGGTCACTTTATATAGGGAGAGGGAGGGATTTTGGGGTTCGAGATGAATTTTATTCGAGACTCATCACTTGAAAAAAAATACCATTTTTAAGATCATTGATTTGCTTTCTTGTCCGTGCGCGTTTTGCCCATCACCACCCCCAAAAATCAAACGCGGAGGAATGGAGCTGGGAGCTTTTGATTCCCTAAGACCAGGCAGAAGTGCGTGTCAATAAGCAAAACGAAACGCTCTCTTCTTCCTTCATGGGTAATATCGCGGACAAATAAATCACGGTCCCCCAGTTCTGTGTGAAACCAGCTCGGTTTGAATCCACGGCAAATTCCTGATGCCGGAGCCCGCGGAGCGCCGCGGTACCTCCGCAGCCGCGCTCCCCTCGCGGCCCTTCCGATAAACCCCGCTTTATCCCTAATATTTTCAGTCCTGTTTTCCCTCCTTTGCCATCGCGTCCTGACTCTTCTTATGGGAAATTTACCCCAAAACAGTTCCGGTTTGGGGTCACGGGGGGTGGGAGCATCAACCGCGGCAGCGGGATGGAGCCGGCGGCGGCCGAACGCTGACGCGATCTCAGCAAGATCCAACGCGATTAAAAACTAACCCTTAGAAACAGATAATAATGAAAACTAAACTCGAATTTACCGCCGTCAATGTGTGTTTTCACGTCCGGAAAAGTTGCAATGGCCCCCGATTAGGCGAATGGGTGATTTAACTTGTCAAACAGGGGCGGTGAATGTAGGCTCGGGTTTGACTTTTATTTTTGGCTCGAAAAGAATCATATTCTTTAGAGATGTGGGTCCCTCCCCATCCATTTTCCTTGGGAAAATAAAAACACAACCGCGCTCCTGCCACTTGTTCTCCAGCTCCGCTTTTCCTGCGCGGCTTTGGGTTGGGTTTGCAGGGGAGTTAAACGCATTTGTATTATTCTCGTATATGGGGGGTGAGGGGGGAAACTTTGTTTTGGCCTTTTTCCTCTTGACAAACGCCTTTGCTCCATTTGCGGGTTCTCCTTGCGGGGAGCCGGAGGAAGACAGCCCTAAATGCTCTCTCTTTTTAAGTGTTAAAGAAAGCTTCCACCCTGCGCCTGTTTCTTTCTATCGTCTGCTTGGCATTTAATAATGTTAAGACTTATTAGAGCTGGTAATGAAAACTGTGGCTGTTGAATAGGGAGCTGTGTTGGAGAAGGGTGTAATAGCTCCAAGGCATGCTAAGAAATGTATTTATCCCCAATCAGTACTCACTCTCTGAGTTCCCAGCACAAACGTTAAGTTGAAGGGTTTTAAGGCAGATTAAATTGAGCCTTTATTTCTTTGCACTTTCATCTTTAAACGGCTCACTCCAGCTCGCCCTGGGCATATATTCATGAGGCTTCACTTTATTTTTTTTCCCTTATTTTATTATTTATTTATTTTTTTCCCCTATATCCTTGTTAAAACCGAGTTATTATTATTTGGGGCTGTTGTTATTTATTATGACTGGTGGGGTTTATTAGGGAGGGTCACGCGTGGGTGATGCGCTGCTCTTCCGTGCTGCTCGATGGGAATGGAGGAGAAAAAGGGGGGAATTTGGGCACTTCCAAATCTCACGGGGTGCTGGGGAAGGTGCTCAGCCTTCAGTGCGGGAGGAGCAAGGAGGGGGCTCATCCTGGCGGGGTATTAATTGCAACCATACGCGGTTGAAAGGGGGGAGCTGGGGTTATGCGGGAGGAGAGGGAAGCTCAGAAGTGTGCCGTGTCCTCCCCCCAGATGTGTCACCCCACGGTCACGCGTGGGGCAGCCTGTCTTGGTCCCCCTGTACCGCGGCGGGATGCGGGGTACGATGCCCGCGGAGGATGCTGAGGGTTCCGGCGGTGCTCGCAGGGTGCGGGGGGGGGCCCGTTGGGTGATACCTGGGCTGAATTCAGGGAGTTTTCATTCATTTCCTTCTCCATTTCGCCAAACTCCGCTTTCCGACGCCGAGTTGTTTCCACCGATCGTTGCTTCGTTCCCCATTCCCGGGATGGGGAAACCCGAGTGGGAAAACCGGGAGGGGGGTTTTTTATTGAGGATGGGAATGGCGTCCAAGTGTGAACAACAACTTGAAGGGAGCGATATTTGGACATTTGGAGGTGATAATTTAATTTAGTAGCGGTCATTGATACTTATTGGGGGGGGGAGTGGAAACAGAAGGAGGCTGGACTGGCTTTACAAGGTCCTACAAATTGAATTAGGGGGGAAAGGGAGAAAGTGGGGAACATCCTCCCCCGGAAAGGCGTTTTGCTTCCCAAGCTGGGATGGGGGGAGATGTGGAGTCAATTTATCAGCAAACAATCTGCATTGATTTAAAACCAACAAGCGCTGTCTCTGTAAATGTATGTTTAGAAGGGATCTGGGGGGGGCGGGCGGGGGGGGAAAGAGACACTTCATCAAATCAAGGGATTACGAAAGGTTGGCAATCTAATCAAACAGAGCCCAGGCGGGATTTGTGAGTGTTGCGAGTGGGATCAGCTCTAATAATGGGGGGCAGGAAAGAGATAGGGTAGTGTCAAGCAATTCATTGGCTTTAGGCTGAGTTATTCTGTGCATATTTCAGGGAGAAGAGGGAAAAGGAGGGGAAAAAAAGGGAAAAAAAGAGGCAGGGAGAGACAGAAGGAAGGGGGGTGGATGTGAGCACACACGGAGCTTACATGGCACAAAAAAAGCTGAGACAAATGAGGTACAACAATAAACACAGATAACAATTACAAAGGCAAACAGTGGCTTTTGGGAACAAGTAGCTGCAGAACCTGGTCTACATAAACAAAGTAGGCAAATGTTTGCAAGATAAACTCCTTCCTAAATCAAGTGTGACGGGAAGGAGAGAAGAGAGGAGGAGAGATAAGGTTGGAAGGGGGAATAAACGAGTATAATCTAATACAAGACGTTTTAAAAAACAAACTTGAGACAAGGATGCGGGGAGAGAGGTTCAATTATACAGTAGGGAGTGAAATAATATAAGGGAGATGTTTGTGATCCAGGGTTTGTTTGAGGTTTTTTTTCTTTTCCTACATCATTCCCCCTCTTTGCTTTGGGGGAGAAGAATCGGTTCAATCATAGACCGAGGAATACGAAAGCGGAATGCTGGTATCGGAAGCGCTGGCTGGCAAGTGGGGTGCCCGGGGTTCAGCTCGGATGGGAAAGGAAATACGTTCGAGACGTTATAATCTCTAATTTGAAGGTGGACGGTAGATTACATTGCCCTGGGAGGGGTAGGAAGCAGATATTTGGCGATGCTGGAGAGATGGATGCAGTGATAGGGGCGCAGAGGAAAGAAGCCGTAAAGGTCTAGTTCTAATCCGAGGTTTCGCCCGTAATTGGGTAGGAGAGAGAAGGCAGAGATTGAATTAAGCGGCAGGAAAGGCTGTGAGGGGAACGTGTGATCCAGGTGTGCGCGGGGGTTATTCGGAAACAAACAGATCCCCCCTCCCCCCCCCCCAAAGTACTCCTCTCTTAACCCCCAAATAATGTAAAGAAATAGTTTAAGGCTGTGTTGGGGCTTATTCTCTTTTATAAAGCCATGTATATATGGCTCTCTCCAAATGAGAATTGTATATAAGAGGGGAGAGACGTGTCTGCAGTGTGGTTAAAGGAATTAGATATTTACCAGTTTGAAATAAGCCTGGTTATAAAAAAGAAGGGGGAGAGAGAGAGAGAGACACTGAAAAGATGAGACGGGAGAACACTTCAAACGAATTCATCATCTGGAGTGGTGAAGGGGAGATTTAGAGACAGTATTGGGAAGTTATTTAGATATTAATAACATATTTTCCTGAGGCGTCAGGAGTGCCTCCATACGCACTTTTTTCTCGCAGCTATTTGGCTGGGTGAAATATGGGAGACCCAAATGTTGGGAAGAGATAACACAATCAGCCTAGCCCTGGTCCTGTGACTGCATCATAGCATTAAACCCGGATTAACCTCCCCTTTCTCCCCCTCCCCCTCTCCCAGTTCCTTAGCCCCCCATCCCAAAGCCCCCCCCCCCCCCCCCCCCCATTCCAAGAAGCTTTCCAAATTTTTCAGGGGAATTTACATGGCAGGATTTTAAAGCACATATAACACTGGCCTTAAAGCTGTAAGGTTCTTACTCGAGCATTAGGGTAAAGCGGGGGGGGGGGAGGGGGAAGAAGTATCTTTCTAAAAATTACGTTTGCTACAAAAGAAATAAGCAAATAAGGGACCCTCTTAAGACCTGAGCTTTGCAAATATTATATATTTATAGAGCCTATAAAAAAGGAGAAGAAAAAGCCCATTTCACTGCCACATTACTTCTCGTCACCAGCGGGTTTTGCCTTTTAAAATGGTTATTATTTAACCGGAACTTCAATCTGATTTAGGCTCTGCTGGGGTTTTACTGGGGGAGAGAAGATGCGGGGGGCGGGGGGTCCCAGGCAGGGAAGCAGCGGATGGGGATGGGAAGAAGGAGCCCCGCGTTGCCGGGTGGGAGCTGCTCCTGCCCCCCGGGCACCGCTTTCACCTCCCTAGCGCTGAAGATGCAGATGGAGCATCCGGAGCCCTCGGGGTCTGGATTTCGGGGGGCTCCTTGTCCCCATCTCCTCTATCAACCGAGGAAAAATAGGAATTAAGGGGTTGGAAAGCGCAGGTGCAGCTCACGGAGGGAGGAGAGGTTGGGATGAGGACACGGCTTTGCGGCGTTCCCGGGGGTGGGAGGTTTGCTGCATCCCTCCCCACTCCCGGCATCTCCCCATCTTCCAAAAAAACCTCCTCTTTCCTAGCTCATCCCCACCCGGGGCTGGTACCCACTGGGGAGGGCTCGCACTTGGCATCATCTTGCCACAAAAGAAATTAGATGTCAGCTAATGCCTGTTTATAAAGACATTTGTCATGTGGAGTTGGGAGAGAAGTGGGGAAGAGCTGAGGGGGGGGAGAATGGAGCTGTTCTCAAGGCAGAATATGAAGATGCAAGTGATGATGATATTTTGGGGGCACGGTGTGGGACTGACCCTTGCACTTGAGCGGACCTCAGGGCTGTCGGAAGGGAGAACGGGGGATTACAACTCCTTGGAGGGGGATTGCGACTCCTTGGAGGGGCTGGGAAAGCGAGAAGGAGGGGAGAAAAAAAGGGGAGAGAGAAAGAAAAAGTAGGTGAGGAAAAGTAGAGGCAGCTTGAGGAAATTGAGAAGCTTATAGTCTTTGATCCTTGGATGCTTTTCCTTATCAGAAACATTTGTGGTGACACCGGTACAAAGGAAGTTCATCATATTACAGACTTCTAGGGCTGCTTGCAGGAATCACTGTCTATTAATTAGCAGGCGCTCTGTCTTGTGGGACATACCAGATCTGAGGCTACACATTACTTGCTTGGATGGCTCTGGGTCCTGTGATGAATTGTTGTGAAGGGCCGGTGCTGTTTATAGGCTCTGCAGGGACAGCCGAGGCAGGGGGGAGGCGGGGAGGACCCTCGCTTCATTCATGAAATATATCTATATCTATCAATCTATAGCCGGAGATGGGGGGGGGGGGGGGAGGGGGGAAGGGGTTTTTCATTCATGAAGACTGCAGCTGAGGACACATTTTAGCTCATCCATTTTGTGCATGGCTGCGGGTCCCGGCCTGGTTGCGCTGTTCGAGAGTTCCCAGAGGGGTTTGCGCTTGAAACGAGGGGAAATAGAGTCAAAAAAGAAGGAAAAATGACCAGCCAAGTCTTCCTAACGAGAGGGCGAATGAGGCGAGGAGGTCGCGCTGGAAGAGGAGGGTTTCCCTTCCCTCAGCATCCCGCGGGATGCTCCCCTCTCACCTCCACCTGCCAATGTGGAAAAGGGGGAAGAAGTCTTTTTTGGGAAGAAAAAAGCTGGGGTTCAAAGGGGGAATTGCCTTTCCTATGGCTGGTGCCCCCCTCCCCGGCTGCCCTGTCCCGTTGGAGGTGGGCTGGGGGGCACGGGAGGGCACGGAGGACGCTCTGCACTCCATGGAGGATACTCGCACCCCATGGAGGATGCTCTGCACCCCGAGAAGGATGCTCGCACCCCGGGGCGGGGGGAGCTCAGAGGAGTCAGGGGAAGCACGAACTATTTTTACACCCGCTGTCCCCTTCAGGGTGACTGTCCTTGCCCTGGGCTCGCTCCTTCTCTTTGGAAGAGGGAGGAAAAACCCTTCTTGGTTTTCACTCGGCTCTTGCTGGTTGTTTTTAGGTGGGTTTTTTTGGTTGTTGCTAAAATTGGAAGGCAGCACTCTGCCTGACCCTGGGGAGGGGGCGAGGGCAGGGCCGCGGCGAGACCCCCCCCCGGAGGGCTGCGGGCAGGAGAAGGGGGGGACACCCCGCAGCCTTCAGTGCTGCCTTTGTCCGGAGACCCTAAAGCCCGCGGATCAAAGTGACCTGGTGGCATCTTTAAAAGAGGGCAAGGAGGACGGGGGGGGGAGGAAGTTAGGAAACTGCCCAAATCCAAGGGAAGGAAGAGGGGAAGGCCGAAAAAGTGTTATTTTCCTATTTCTCAAGGGAAGGGGGAAAATCTGCCCCTGCTCCGCTGCCATTTCCCTCGGTGTCCAGATCTGGACTGGAGGAGAATGTCCGGAGCGACAGCAAGCCTCTAATATGTATATATGTGTGTGTATATATACACACAGTACATATACAATTTTTCTTTCGTTCCCATTATAGGGACGAAATTGATTTGCATTCTTATTGGGAATTAAAGGCGAGCGAGGAAAGTTGACTCGACAGGATTGCTGCTTTCGAGCAACTCCCCTTCAAGTCGAGTTATAAATACCCGGGTGCTTTTCGCCTTCCTTAAAGTTCGAAGGGGCTTTAAATTGCCCGTGAAACTTCCCACTGTTAAACAGCTCCGTAAAGACGATGATGGGTTCTTTTTCCTTGTAAGAATCAGCCCAAGCAGAGCCTCGCCTTGCTTTATATGCTTTAATAAACATCCACCGGCTGCTTTATTTTGAATTTTTAAATGTATAACCGTCTTTAAAAGGAGAGGGTGAAGGTACAAAGGACACTGCGATGTCAAGGGATATTCAGGGGACAGTCATGTTTAAATTCGCTACAACTGTCTCAGGGATATTTGATTGCTCAGGAAAAAAAAGAGAAAGAAACATTGACATGAATAGGAATGGGGGCTGGGGGGGACGGGATTAATAGGCCCAGCCTTTGTATGGGGGAAATTATCCAGGAGAGGGCACAGAGCCGGAGCTGGGGATTTTAAAGGAGTATATGTATATATAAACACATATATACCCACATAGACCTGCGCCTTTAGCAAAAAGCTTGCATTTTCCAGTGGGATTCGCTCTTTTCCTGTTCAGTAACTTAATGATTTTGAAATTCATCCCCCACTTCTCAGGAAGATGCCTATCTGATGCTAAATAGCAGCAAATTGAGCTTTTGAAGCCTCTTCTTTTGGTGGTTGTTTTTTGAGAATGGGAATATTCGGGTTGTACCTTGTTGCTCTTGTTTCTTTTTTCCTGGAGTTTTCCCCTTAATCTCCTTCCAGCCACAAACTTCCATGTGCGTGCGGCTGAATGTGCTCGCAGCGGGTAAACTGCGATTTCCATTCCTGAAAGTCCAGCAAAAGGAGGGGGAAAGTTTTCCTCTTTTTTTTTTTTTTTTTTTTGGGGGGGGGGGGAAACAAATGGGCTTTATTTTTAAACAAACAAAATAACACAGTTCTTGCTACCCTCTCTTTATTGGAGAGGGGGGTGTCAAGAGGGAAAGACGCTACAACCCCAGATTAAGACGCATCTGAAGGACGAGGGGAACCAGGATGATTAAATCCAAGTGATGTTTAGGGGGGAAATTAGATATATAAAGCCAAAATTTCCGTGCTCCTCAAGGGAAAATGCTAAGGGGTTAATAGTGCAGAGATGGACAATCTTCCCTGTTCTGCTTGGCAAGAGCAAATCTCCGTCAAGGAGCAAAATAAGGTGGTGGTTGTGATCCATGGCTGAGGAATCAACTAACTCCAGCGCGGAGCAGAAAGCTGGGTGGGTTGAGAGTTCACTTGCAAAGAGTCAAGTGTCCCCCGCGGAGCAAAAACTACCCCCGGCAGCAGGAAAACCTGAATAGTGGCAGGATTTTTCCGCTTGCGAGGCAGGGAAGGGGAAAAGCGGAGCCGAACCTCCCGCTCCCCGCCCGGCTGCTGTGATTTGCGAGTTTTCGCTCGGATTTTAAACTTTACCCAGGCTGAATTTGATCTTTTTTGATTCTTTTGCCACCCCCTTCTCGTTTTCCCCCTCCTTTTCTGCCGGTATTTTTTTGCCTTGCTCTGTTTTCTCCCCTTAACCTCCCTTTTTTTTCCCCTCTTCTTCCCCCTCCCCTTTTTTTTTTGTCCGCCTTTCATTTGAAGCGAGGCTTTACAGCTTGCTACACTTTCTAAGTGCATCAATAGCCACTTTAGAAATACAAACAACTTTTAAAGATAAAATAACCAAACCAGAATGGGACTTTCAATGGGGGAATAGTTGTTGTCCTTTACCATGGAGTGTGCAGCCGCCTCTGCCTAATCCAGCTTTCATTTTCACCGACAAATGCCAAGAATCTATATCTGTCTCCCAACCCCTCGGGAGCTTGATTACACGACAAAAGGCTGCCATTATCCGCAGGAGAAAACAGGGAGGGGACAAGGGGGCTCGGGCCTCTGAGGATGAGGGCATCTCCAAACTATTGACTTAGTGGATGAAGTCAAGAGCAAACACGCTGAGATCTAAAAGGGGGGAAGCCGCTGGGAGGGGGGGAGATGCTCAGGGAAGGAGTGGAGGGAAAGCAGCAACAGCAAGTCCTTGAAAGTAGCGCGGAAGGGGAAGGAGAGAGTTTTGGGGGGGATTAATCCAGTTGTGGAAAGGTTTTGCTCCCCCCTCGACACAAGAGCAGGTTGATCGGGGAAAGCTCCCATTCCGACCCCGTTGGTCCCACACCCGCCCTTGTCTTCCCTCGTGGTGAGATTTAATTCCTTTTTAAAGCTCTTCTCCACCATTCCCATGGGGAATTGAGGTCTTTCCTTTCGCTGAGAGAGGAAAAAAAGGAGGTAACCCCAAGTCCTGCTTCTGGGGGGTAGGAATGGAGGGTGCCGGGTCCCCAAGCAGCCCAAGCAGCCGAACTGCGCATCCTTCCCGGGTTAGCTGTACCCCGATATCCTGTCCCCCCCGAATCTGGGGGGCATGAGGAAACCCCTCCCGCTCCCCTCGGAAGCGGCGGCTGAAGTCTGCTTTTCTTCCCAAACTGGGAATAAACTGGGTCAAGTTCTCGGCTGCGCGTTTGGCCGAGGAGCCGCGTTGATCCCCGGGCTCGGCCCCGCGGAAGAGCTGAGAATTAGGGGCTGCGAGGGATGGGAAGGAAGGCAAATAAACTGCCTGGCAAGCCCTCCCGGCTCTGGCAGGGGGGAGAAGTGTCGCGTCCGTGTATCTTCCCCCGTTCTCATCGCTGCTTTCCAGGCTTGGCTGCCCGCGGTTCGCATGAACTGCCGCAGCAGCCACTGCTGAGCGGGGTTTGCGGTCCAGGCTCCTCCCGGCCCGTCGTGGACAAAAGTTATGCCAGCCCTATCTGTAATTTATCTGGGACACTTAGGGAGGAATCCTCCGGGTGAGGGGAGTCTTAGAAGCGGTACCAAAGGAGTTCCACCGCCCTTAATTACTCCTTAATCAACCTAACACTGCAGTGCCTTTAAAGAGCTGCTTTGGGTGCAAGAGCTGCGGTTAAGCATCTGCTTCCCGGCCGAGGAGCCAAAATCCGGCTCCAGTTTAAGGGGTTTAAAGGTGCGGAGCATACGTTTCGGGCTGGGCCCTAAGAACATCCCTTTTGCTGTGTGCACAGAAGTATTAAACAAAGGAAGAGGGCGGCGGGGAGGTGGGAAGGACCTGGAGGATCCGCTTTGTAGTTTACAAAGGCACAAAAGGAGCCTGAATTCAGCTTTGGAGCAAAATTCATCTTTGGGGACAACGGTATGGGTTTGCGGCACTCCAAGCCCCGGAATGTTTTTTTTTTTCTCCTTGCAATAAACCCAGCCGAATAGTTTATTTGAGGTTATTTTTCTTGTTCCCCGTCTTTCTGATATCTAAAGGCAGGCGGTGAGCCTGCTGTTGGCAGCGGGATGCTGACCTAGGGCCGGGATGCTGAGATTTCCTCGCCGGTACGTTGCTTTGCTTTGGGAAAGCTGCACGGCTTTGCGGTCCTATGGACAGTTCAGTGCCTGGCAGGGAAAGAGCAGCTGCTGAGGGAGAGAATAAGTGTTAGAAGAAAGAAAGAAAAAAATCCTCGTAATCTTGGGACGTATATAATCTACGTCTGCCTGAATCCCAAAAGGCAGCGGGCCCGTCTGTGTGATTTATTTTGACGCTAGCCTAGTTTGCATCCCAAAGAAGTAAACTGCTATTTTTAACCACTGGTTTAAAGCTTAATTAAAAGCCCCTAAACTGATTGTTTTGAAAATTGATTTCCAGGACTGGCCCCAGGCGCGCTCCGAGCCAGGCGGCAGTCCCAGCTCGCCGCCGTTAACCCCGGAATGCCCGGTTCGGGTGGCCAAGGGGCCACCGGGGTCCCCACGGCCTCTGGAAAGAAAGATCCTTTGTTAGGCCCTGCTGCTGGCTTGCTTGGGTGGATCTCCGCTGGTTTCCTGGAGTTCCGAGCTTTAATTGAATTAAGAGAAGCTCTGAGATGCTCGGGACAGAGGGATGGGAGAGCGCTTCCTTTCATTCACACATCTCAGGGAGTGGACCACCTCCCTACTCCCCCCGCCGGGGGTAGTGGGTGCAGGAAAGAAGGGCCACACCATCTCCAAAGGTGAGCTGGAGTGGGAATAACAGGGGTTTTGGTGCCCAGACTCTTCCAAGCTCTCTTTTTCCCATCCATCTGGGCCCCGACAAGCTGCTGCCGAGCCACCGCTGTAATTATCTTCAATCGCTTCCCCGGGAGAAGGGGCTTTACCTGTCTAAAAGTGGTGAAATGAAAGTTGGGATGAAGGCTTGAGGGGGGGGTGTGGGGTGGGAAGGGAAGTGGCATTTCAGCCCCCTAATTAGATGTAAACAAGAATAGAGACGGGGCTCGGTGGTCAGACAACTTGATTGTTAAGGGATTAACACTCAAGTAAACCAATAAAGCTCCGCGTTGCTGGTTGAGAGGGCGCCAGGGCTGTGTAAGACTATCGAGGTCTAATGTGTTATGTTCCTCCCCTCCCCAGAAACACTGGGGACACCTCGGGGGGCACCCCAGCAAGTGTAGGAGCCCGGTTTTTAAGGCTTTTGGCACAGGTTTGAATCGTTAGTGATGTTTCTGCTGCCTGGGAAGCGAGGGGTGATTCCTTTCTCTCCTTCGGGATGCCTCAGGGTAGACACCCATCCTTAACCGCACCTCTCCTTACCCGGCATCCATCTATTTTTTCCCATTTCCTCATCTATTCCCCCTATTTATTAGGGGAATACATGAATTAAATGGGATCTCCTACCCACCCGCGCGGGGCAGAGCACTCCTGTCTATCACCACTTCCACACGTGTAAGCAGGACGGTTTCCTTTACACAAGGGAAACTCCAGGTTCCTTCAACCCTTTAGTTTCTCCATCCCTTCTTAATACTAGCTTAGGGAAAAAATTACAGTCCTTCAGAGCCAGCTCAACCAAAACCCTCCTGGGCGTAGCTCTCCAGGTTTGCCTCCAACTGGGCTTTTGTCGCCGTTTCTTTTCCTCCCAGCTCGCCCTCGGTTGGTATTTGTCCTCCCTCCCTTCTAGCCCTGGCCAGACCTTGAGTGGCTGGAGGAGTTTAACCTTTGGAAAAACTACAAATAAAATGAGATCTGGCTTTAAGTGATGCGGTGGTACCTGTAAGCCTGATTTCCATGGCTTTCTGCCGGCGGATTTGGGATTGAGAGGTACCTGAAAGGCTCAGAGTCAAACTGAGTTCAATAACTTGAGTCTGTTTTGTTTTCCTCCATCTCCCCAGCTTCCAGGGCTGTCTTTAGGGCTAATATCGGAGCACTCTAGGGTGTGGGTATTTCTTCCTCCTGATTGCAAATAACCGAAAGATTAGCACCAGCAGCTGTTTGGAATTGGAACAATGGAGAGACCTAGGAAGTGGAGAAATTGAAAAAGGAGAACCCCCCTCCTAATCACCCAGCTCAAAGTTCACCAAGTCAGACGGCATGACTTAACGTGACCTCCACCTCGGCTTCGCGGGCCTGTTTGCTTATATGAAGGTCGTGGGGAGGCAGAAAGAGGGAAAGGGGGGGAAATAGAGGGTAAAAAAAGGGGAATAACTGGCAGTGTAATGAAATTTCCTACAGAACCGCGAGGTCGTGGCGTGGCTGGACGTTACCCTTTGGCCGCCGGGTGTTCTAGGTCTTTGTCCCATACGGTGGGTTTCAGGGGCTCCTTACCCACCGGGGGGAGTGAGCCCCGGCCATCCTCTTTAGCGGGCAGCTCCGAGGTTCGCCCCTTCCTCGGGGAGGCCCGATCCTCCATCCCGAGTTTCGTCCCTGCAAGAGGTGCCGGGGATGGGCTGCTCTCCCCAGGAAAACCGCCCTCTCGGCTCCCCGCATTCCTGTTAGGGGACCAAGGGGGGGTCCTGCTGTGGGGCAGGGGGTCGGGCTCACATAGCAGCCCGGCCCTGCGCTGGCTGGTGAAGTGTGAGAGCGGCTGAGCTGTCAGGAGAGGGTTGAATGGGATCCCCTAATGGATTTGACTCGGAAATCTCGACTTGACCAGTTTTTTCCTCTTTAAAACAAACTCATTAAACTTGTCAACACTCATTAGGGCCTTAAAACGCTGAACTGGAGTCACTGGGGAGAGCGGTTGGTGGGGGGCTGCCTCGGGAAGGAGAGGAGAGGTGGGGGGGAAGCAGCCCAGCATCGCCTCTGTGCCGGGCTCCCCCGGCTTTGCGGGGCGGGAGGAAGGGGCTGCTGCCAGGAAAATAAACGCCTTAAAAGAGAAATCAAGGGAGGAGAGAGGGAGCCGGCACGGGGAGGGGGCTGTGTCTTGGAAATAGGGGCATCTCTGTACCCCCCCGCCTCCGGGCTCGGCTACAAAAGAGGCGCCGGGGCAGGGGAGGGTTCGGTGGGCTGCGGGGGGGGGCCGGGCCAGAGCCTCCGGCTTGGGGACGCTTCCCTGGGATTTGAGAGTGTGTGTGGGGAAATATATCTGCTGGGCTGTGATTTCAGCAATTGCCGAGGGAAGGGGCAATGGGGGGGAAGGGAGGGGGAAAGGTTAGAGCCAGCTTTCAGCCCTAAATCCCCTGGAAATGAGCCTCGTCTCCGAAATTCCTTCCCAATCCCCCTACCCCAAATATTTTGAGAGCTGTAAAATTAGTCGGAGATCGTCTTAATTCTGTCGTCAAGACGAAAATTGCTTTCGGAGGGGTGTGTGGGGCAATTAAACGTTGCACATTTCCCCGTCTCTATTGAATAGAGGTTCTGTTTAGGGTTGATTCAGATTTCTTTTAGGGGTTTATTCTGATGCTTTTCAAGTCTTGGTTCGCCTTTAAGGGGGAAAACCCCACCCCTATTAAAAAACAAAAACAAAACAAAAAAACCCCTTCGAGACCTTCTGTTATTCCCCTCTCTGAGAATGAGAACATCAGCTATTCAAGCGTATTGATGAACTCCCCCAAAAAGTTTATTAAGAGAAGCGAAAACAAAAGGACTAAAGGCCGCAGGCAACTGGACAGACAGTTTATAAACTAAGGTCCCATTGTCCCCCTGAGGCAGATGCATGAATACCTCTGAATGGGTCCCTTTGGAGTGACAAGATCAAGCCAGACAACAGCATGTTAAAAGGAAGGAGCGCTGTTTCTCTTTCTCCAACCCAAAGATCTGCTCCCCCTACTCCTCCTGCATTAATGTACATCTGCAGGGGGAGGAATAAATAGCTCCTTAGGATCTGCGGCCTTCGGGGTTTTTATTCTTCCACCCCCAGCACCGGCTCTTTGCACCATATGCTGCAGATCAGGGCTTTCTCCGCAGCCTCCAGCCAGGCAGTCGCCTAAAATGATCCCCAGCAATCGCAAACTTTCTTCCCTCTTTCTCTCTTCCTCCCCTTTTATCTCCTCTTTCCTTCCCCCTGCCGCTGTTCAAATCGCGATTTACGGCCCTGCTTGTCTAAGAGATCCCTCGTGGTCAATTAGGTTTGCACAGAGCAATTTAACTAATAGGTTTTGATGGATTTATTTGATTTTATTTTCCCTTTCTCTGGGATATCAGCCTTGTGCTATCAGGATACGGTGCTAGGGAGCAACATCCCGAGCATCTTATGGAGAGGGACTGGGATGGCCAACCTGGCAACGCGTGCCTGGCAAAGTCTCCAAATGAATGCTGTGATCCCCTCACTTTCACCAATGGCTCCAAACTCCAGAAGGCGACGGGGTTTGCAGTGTTTGGGTAAACTTGGGTAATACCAACCAGCTTTGGTTTCTCCTATGGAATCAGGGAGGTGTATGAGCGCCTGGTTCCCCCCCTTTGCCTCTTTCAGATGTTTTTGACCTTGGTTAAGGTTAATTCAGAGAAGTTTTGCAAAGCCTTGGAAGGGGAGAAGGGCTTAAATGTGCGTTTGCAGTTGATGGCATTTTAGGTTTGAGATCTTGGGGAATTTTGTTGCCTGGACAGTGAGAAAAATAGGGAAAGAAGTGAGTTTCTCTTCCCTTTGTCGTTGAAATAACTTCTAGAGGTGCAGACTGCAACAAATACCCCAAGCAGGGTGTGAATTTGAATGCAGAGGTTTTTCCAGCCCACCTAAACACCTCGGTCCTTGCCTTCATATCCCAGCCCTGAGTGTTCATGGGTCCCCACTGTCTCTGTTGTCACATGAAGGGGATCCTTCCGAGGTGGGAGTGTCTCAGCCTGGCTGCTGCAGTGGCTGTGAGGGCATTTTGGGGGCTGATAACTCATGTCTAGCTGATCCCTGGTGCTTGCAGAGCCTGTCTGCACACTCGTTAACAAGAGACAGTTCCTAGCACTGGGTTGGGAGGTCAAGCGACGATAATAACAATAAAATTACCCCCGTTTCCCCAGCCTCACCTTCCCCTCCGCAGTGGAAGAGTTGCTATTGCATGGCTGGCTAAAGCCAAGCTTCCCTCAGGGGGCTTATGCAACTTACGACCCTCCTAACCTGTACTTAGTGCCTTCCAAAAAGAGATGTGCTCCTGGAGAGGTGACTTCAATGGAGATGGAGCCACAAGGGCAAAACCGATCTGTTAAAAACCCCTCAAAACCAAACCCCAGAACAGCAACAGAGAGAAGAAACACTGAGCAAAAGGAAGAAATTACAGCTAAAGCAGAAGGATTTCCCAGTTAGGCAAATAACTGCTTAATCAGCTAGAGCAGTGGTTTGTAGGGGACTGTAGGAACCCAACCAGGGGTTTTAGTGGCAGTCTTGGGTTTAACTCTTTGCAAACCCAAGGAGGACTTCAGCATCAGATGAGCATCCCCATCTCCAGCTGCTGTTGGTGGCAGTGATGCTTTTCACAAAGGGATGGTGCAGCGATGGCATCTTACTGCCTCAGACCAGCTCCAGAACCAATCTATGCATATACCCACTGCCAAACCATCATTTTCAGGGAAGCAGGATAATTTGGTCCCATGATAGAATGAATTAAGCCTCTGACCCTTCAAGCAACCACATATTTGATTTTACTGCCAGAAGTAGCCCTGTTGGCTTCAATGGACCTACCAACAGGCCCTGGGTTTTGCACCTTTGGACTATTTTGATTACTTCCTTTTGGAAAATGCACCCTAAGGTACATTTGCCTCAAAGCATCACAAATGGGGCCAGGGAGAAGAAAAGAAGAAACAGATGAGGAGCTGACATGATGAAAGACCAACAGATTTTGGGTCATTCCTGTTCCTATAGTGGCTCCTTGAGGCATTTCAAAGGCAAAAAAAGAAATGGGAAAACACAAACACATAATCAAACCAGGGAGGCAGTTAACCAGGCCAATCCCTGCAATCCCAAAGTCCCATTTAGCTGCTCGCAGGATTATCACTTGTTGCCGATTCAAAACCAGCAGGTGTTGTCAGCTATTTATGACCACTGTTATTTATACGGTGGCACTGGTGTGCCTGGCGCTCGGCAGCCACGTCCAGATGAGAGCCAACCTCTCCCCTGAGAAGATACCAAACGAAATTAGTCTTAACACAGCAGCAGACATTAATACACAGCGTATGAGGGGAAAAAGAGAGGTTCAAATCCACAAAGATCGTGCAATCACCAAGCATTAAATCCTGCACCTGCTGGATTGTTAGCTCCCGTTTGAGAGGAAAAGCAAAAGGAATAGATCTGTGTTTATGTGCAGGGAATCTGCGGCATGAGGGTAGGGACCAAGGCAGGGCATCATGGATGACTGTTACTTGCTTTACGGGTCAGTGCTGAGGTTTGCAGTGCGTGTTCAGGGGTGTAGGGATGTGTAGCCAGAGCCAGCTCGCGGCGCAGGAAAGAGCCAGGGATAACTGAAGTGAAGCAGCTTGCCCAGGTCTATCAGTGGCAAATCCGAGACTGGAACCTGGTGTAAAAATTACTAAGCAGAGCCCCATCCAGAGCGTTTTTTCTTCAAAACTTAGTGGGTTTATGCAGGAATATTCCCCTAGTATCTGCAGGAGTTTTACCCAAAGATTGAATATGGACCTGGAGATTTGGCTTTTTCTTTTTGCTTTTTCTTAAGAGGCAAATCAGCTCAACAGAGCAAACAAGCAGATGCTCCTTGGAAATAAAACACATTTCCAGCTTAGGCCTGCAAAGGCTTACGTTTGTGGGCGACTTTATCCAAATGAGTCATCCCATCCCATGTCTGTGAGAGGATTCCCTGTGTAAGCAAAATTGACCAATATGACATTTATAGGGATTGGGCCGGGCACCAGTAAGAAGCATTCTCCAGCTGAAGGAGGCTGTGCGGGGAAAGAAATCAGCTCTGCAAAACTTCAGCAGCCTCCTCCCATCTTCTGCCTGAAAGAGAAGAGCCATGAACCAAGGAACCAGTCACCACTCCTCTGGCAGTGGTGTAAAATGCAAAGTGACTCCCTGTAGTTGTTTGAAGAAGGCTGGACCCTGCTGTAAAGCTCCCTAAACTGAGCTCACCCCAGCAGGTCCTTGCCCCCATCCTCTCCTCCCCAGTGTGTTTTAAACGATTTTGGATTTTAATGCAGGGCCTGGAGCTCATTCCTTCGTATTCATGGCATCAAACAAGAGGCTGCTGCCCCCAGCTGGGTTCCTTGAACTTAGAAGCAAAGCTCTCCTCAATATTACCTTAATTAATTAACTAAAGAGACAATGGCTTTGGAGGTGTCACCTCTGTTTCCAGGGAGGGGGGCCTTTTGACAGAGCCCTGCCATAAACTAATTCCCAGTTCCAGCAAGGAGTCCTAGGGGGAAGAGTTAAGTGACACTATTTACTTGTTTACCAAGACAATTTATGTCATATTTGTTTTTCCCCACCTTCTGTCTGCAGCCCTGAAAACTCTGTTGGGGGTGCAGGGAGAAAGAGGAGGAGGAAAGAGTATTATTTGCATGAACCACTGAAATCAAAGCACATTCCCATCTGCAAAATCCCACTTCACAGCTTTTGGTATCTTCTCTCTTTTTTTTTTTTAAGAAAATAATTTAATTTACACAAACTTTTTGAAGCTTTCCAGGTTCAATATAACAAACTGGAGCTTTGATGCTTTAAAAGTGCCATAAAGAGCTACAGGCAACATCACAGTTAACCAAATATATATATATATATTTAAAGACTCCTGTGAGCACTTGTCTCTCTTCTGGATGTTGTGGCTGCTTTTATTTTCATTTCTAAGCAAGCACTGAAGAGATGTTTGCTGGTTTATTCCACTCAGTAACAAGCATTTTGTATTTTGAAGCAGCAAGAAATATGCTTTAAAAGGTCACAGTGAAATGTGACCAGCTGGAAAATCTATCTGGGAATACATAAGTTGTATACCCACTGGTGCATCATTACTGGAATTTGGGTCACCATACTCTAGAAGAAGGGCAATGTCGTTGTGTTTTGATAGGTAAGGAAATTAAAGTGCAGGCTGGATAGGTATGTCACTTGATGGGAATTTAGAGTTAAAGAAGGAACAGAACTGTGTCTTGTGAAACTTCCTCCTCCATCTTCACAAATCATCTCCATGCTGAGGCTCAGCCCACTCATGGGTCCGGTTCTCAAATGGCTTCACTTCATGGAGGTTTGGATTTGAGGAGGGGTTTTTGGTGTCTGGGGTCTGGGATCCACAAGTGCTGAATCTCCTGTTTTGTAATACACTTCCAGGTGTAGCATTTTGATTATGTGGCAAATGATTCCCCCCTCTGCCCAATTGTGTTGGTAAGAATCATCCACTCCGATGCATCTGAGAAATCTCACCAGGACTGATCTGGAAATATGTTCTGATGTGCAAAGAAAACAGGGTAATTCATAGGAGATTCCTCATTTGGATCGGAGATTCCCTATTTGGACCAGAGAACAGATTGGCTCCTTCCCCCCTCCCCCTCCAAATCCATACGTTTTTTTGGTCTGGGTTTCATTGCTCTGAACTGAGGTTGGTGCATGAAAAATAGGTTTGTATGTATTTCACAGCTCTGGGGCATATGAAAATGTGATCACTCATAACCGCATCTCCCAATTTAAGGCATGCAGTTTTGGAGGCCTAGGCTTAGCCACTGAAAATTCAGTCCTTATTGTCTCATGTCCCAAATCTGCAATTACTTATGTCTATATTTAATCTTATACATGTGTGTACCCTCATGGCATGAAATACTGACACGATTAAGAAGATACTTCCACTACCACCTCCTATAAAAGTGAACAGCTAAAGAAGGGATCTTCACTCAGCAGTAAGTGTTCCTTGGAACATCAATCTCCCTATATACTCGCTGTAGCAGAGTTGTGCTCACACACAAGGTTTAAGGGAGAGATTCTACCATAAACCAGTGTAAACCAGTGAATTTGATGGCCCTACTTTAGCTTGTACCAAATAAGGAACTTCATTTGTTAATTCTAGATACTGATTTAAGAACAAATCTGATTTGTATTTCACCACCCCCAAGTTAGTTGATGTGCAGATACGTGACCTGGTCCTGCTTTGCATGTGCTGTTGGTTTTGTTGAAAGACTATGGAACTGAACCATGGCGCTGAAGACTTAAAATCTGGCTCTGCCACTGGATTGCTTTGCCTTTGACTGAGGTGCTTCACCTCTCCATGGCTCTCTTTCTGTCCCCACCCCTCTCATCTGACCAAGGGTGGTCTCTTATTGTGCATTCATTCAATTTCTAGCACAATGGGGAACCAAAATGACCAAGCTGTCCCATTCTTGAGATAATAACACAGAACATTGTTGCTCTGGTTTAGCTAAATATCTCCTGAAGCTGGAGGATGTCTAAGAAATCTCTAAGTGCTGCAAGAGCTGCTGTTGATAATTCAGTAGGTCAATGTGAACCAGCTCTGGACTAGCACTTCTTCATCATGTCTTCATCATAGTGAAGATGTACATGTCAAGGCTTTAAGGAGATCATCCTTAATAATTATGGCTCCCTTAGGTCTACTTAGAAGATTTAGTCTTTGCCATTCTGGGTGTTGAAGAGTCTTCCTCATGGGAAGCTGCCCTACTGCAGTCAGACTCCTTTTCTTGCTTCTTGCATTAGTTACCTGGCAGTTGGGATCTGCAAATGAGCCCTTGCTACAACTCAGAAGGTGATGTACAACTTGGTGATGTGCAAGGAGTGTGTTGATATTCATTGTGAAGTTGTGTTAGTGTTTCATGATCAAGGTTATGTGTTGCAGTGAAAAGTGCTTCATTTCTGACTAATGACAACAAACAGTGGTATCAAGGGAAAACATGGGCTGTCAGTGATTTGTAGGGGGCTTGGCTGGCTTTGATTCCAGCATTCCCTCCAGTTGCCTGCGTGTTCTTGCCATTCAAGTCTCTGATCTTTGCAGGGGGCTTGGAGGGTTGGGCAGGATTGTCTACTTGAAACGCATTAGAACAAAAAGTGACATCATTTGGCACCGGTGTCACTTTGTCCCTCCTCTCTCCGGGAACTGTAAGCCTCGATTAGAGTTGTGTGACTTTACAATTTCCATTTCCTCACTTCCCAGTCACAAATGTGACAACAGAGCAAGTGATGGCGATTCCACAGAGGGAGAAAACACTTCTGGCGCTGTTGGCCAAACTGATTTGAGTCCATGTTCCCCCGGAAAATGCTGTGGCACAAGGGAGCTGCAGTAAAAATTGATGGGCATACACCTGTCCCATTTCTTTGACACCTTCTCTTTGATCCTGATTAAGGCAGAGCTGCCCATGAAAACAGGGAACTTACAGCTTATTCTCCACATTACCGGGACTACAGAATGATAATTGCTCAGACCTCTGGGTTCAGGACATAAGTCGGATTTCCTCAGGTCTCACCTGAGCCTGACCTGCTCGGTGCACGCAGGATTTCAGTTTGGAGCTGAGCCAGGGACCCGAGGCAGAGAGCAGCTCACTGCTAGGAAGAGGGCAGTAGAAAGGATGTCTTGTGTATTGGAGAAGCCACCTGGCTCCCTTTACCCAGGCGGCACTGCCTGTGATGTCCCTTTCAGAGGGGCAAGAGGGTGAAGGGACTGGAAACACTTCAGAAATGGAAATGCCGTCCATTTGTTTATAATTTCATCCCCTGACATGTAACCTGAACCTGATGGAGTCAATAAAGAATTAAAGCTCTGCATGTTTCCTACCTCAAAAACACTGGAGCAAATCCAGGCTTCTTGAAGGCAAATTATTCCAAAGAGCTGAAAGGAAAAGCAGAAAAAAAGAAGCTTGACTTTTTGTATTTGTTTTTTTGTTCCTTTCCTTTTCCCAAAGTTTTGATAAAGTGCCCTTATTTGTTCTCCCCCATCAATGGGCATTCAGTGCCTTTTCGGGAGCATGGAGAGCGAGCTGAGAAACAAACCCCATGATTTACAAATAATGACATTTTTCAGAGGAGTTTTGAAGACAGAAACTGATTCTGGGAATGAAATCTCGCACTCTGAGGAGGAGTCTCATTGAGGACTTGCAATTTTCCATTCTTTTCTTTTTTCAGGGAGAAGAGGTTTCTGCTCACAAAAGCTAAGTTAAGCACTTGGGGATGAGCTTACTAGTTGCAATGATGCAGTTTGGGTTATTAAATAAGCTCTGAATATCTTTTGCCATTAGCATTCCTGCACAGGGAGGTCTGTTGGTTTATTTTTACAATGTAGGGTATAATCAGCTTACATAGGGTAAAACTGACCAGGCTGTAAATCTAGTATGTGGATTTTGCATGCCACACTTTGAAGGGTCATATGGACACAGAGGTGTTGATTTGGCCAATGAAATCAAATTAAAACTAGTTATCATGTAGGACAGTGTCATGCTGCTCTGTCCATCTCTCCTTGCTCAGTATCTCCAATGTGTTTTTATATCCAGCTCATGACAGTGGTGAGCCAATTCTTTTGAGACTTTGCAAATGTGTAATTTGTCTCTCTTCTACTGGAGTGCACTGGTTTAGACTGGGAAGAAAATACACCAAAAAACCTATGTGCTCAGGTTGTAAGATTTTAGTGCAGATATCATGCTTTGGGTTAGGACTTGCACAGCTCTGGGCAGAGAGCAAGGGAGAGGATCGTATCTTGGCAAATCTACACACATATATTACGTAAAGTAACAAAACTACAACCTGTGGGACTCTGAGGCTATGGAGTGTATAAGGAACTGTACATCTGAGATACCTCCAAGTGAGATTTTTACATATGGACTACACATGATCAAAGCATACATATAATATAATTGATGATGGCTAGACATATAGATTTGGGAGTAGGGAATTAGCAGGTTGATTGCTCATGCCCCACCTTACCTACAATGTTATGTCAGGGCAAAGCGATCGAAAGAGAAGCGGCTGCCAGCAACTGCTCTCAGGGCGCAGCAGCAGAGAGGTGGCCCCAGGGAAATGAAATTCAGATCCCTGGACCTGCAGAGGAAGGAGGGATTGGTGTCCTGGCAGGACTCTGAACAGCTTTGCATATAAGCCAGGTCAGCTCTGGAGCCACTAGGAATCAGAGGAGCTGTGCTGAGACAGGGACGATATGTTGCTTTCCTGTACTCCATCATCTACCCATGTACATCCCTTGTTGGAGCTGAATTCTGCTCCCAGGTATAACCTTTGGCTCTGAAAACAGTGGTCTGGCTCAGTGAGGCTAATAGGAAAATCCAGCTCTTGCTCTTTCCAGACAGCCAGACAGCAGGGACTCTCCCATCCCACTGTCCTAGTGCCATTGGTCCTCTCAGCTCCTTCCAGTCCCCTATAGCTTTCCTGCTCAGCCAGCTGGAAGGCTCCCAGGGATTTATTCCAGATCTAGAGGTAAGGAGAGCATGAACCCACTGCACCCCTTTTTGGGGGCCAGCCTTGCCTTTTCCCAATGCCAGCCATGACCCCCAATAGCACGCTTTAAATACAGCCTCTCAGAACAGTAAGGGTGCTTTGGTTGGGTTGGCTGTTTTTTTTTTTGTTGGCTAACTTTATCAGTGCCCGAGCACGCCTTGAAGTGTCAGCTTGACATAATATGTAACAGTAATTAAGAAATAAGCCTCTTGCCCGGTTTCACAGCAATCATTTAGCTAAGTAACTACCATGGTCCAGTGCCTCAAAAATCACCATTAGCCCACGCCACTTATGGCCATAAAATTTCTTGTTTTCTGCTTTTCATCGGACTCACCCTGGAATCTTCGTTTTGCTTTATTTATACATTTGCACTCAAACAATGGCAATAAACCCATTCCCAGAGTGTTGCAAATCAGAAATTTGTCCACATTTTTTCCACCACCTTCCTGGGTGAAGCTGCCTTTTGCTTGGGAACGGCGGTGGCTGGAGGCAGCTGGGAGAGGGGGGAGCAGGGTGTCGCTTGGAGATTGATCGGTGCTGTTGGAAGTCTCTGGGATGGGGCAAAGAGGGGGAGCCGGAGGAATCTGGCATGAAAAGGCAGTTTGTGGTGACAGGAGTTTCTTTTGAAAGACCTGATTGAATCAGACCTGAGGCGGGAAGAAACGGCTGTTGCCTTCATTGAGTTCTCGCTAACTTTTCCTCCCCTCCTACCATCGAGGTTTTCAGTTCAGGCTTTTTTGTTTTGTTCTGTTTTAATGTGTCCTATACTGTTTAAGCTGGAAGGAATAACCACGAGGTCCTGCCTGCAGAGTGGGAGAAAAAAAAAGATCAAGGACATCTCACTCAGTTCCTAGCAGGCTGCGAGACATATTTTTAACCATTCTAAACCAGTGGACCGCTCATTTCCACAGTGATTTTTAAACCCGTTCACTATTAGGCACTTAGCCTCCATAAATTACAATTAAAGCTCTCTGCAGACAACTCAACGGAGCAGATCGGGATGCTGAGACATGAACTGAGTTGTCTTCGTTGGTATAATTTATGGAGAAAGCTGCTTGCCTGGCCTTATTTCTGCACTATCTGCAAACTGCCTTTCCCTGGGGATTCAGCTGCTATCCATGCTCCCAAACACAGATGCTAAACAGTTCTTTAATTAAATAGAGATCTATTTTCCTCAGTATCAGGCTTGCCCCTTTACCACTGCATCTCCTGCGGGCCAGGTTCAGGTTTTACTGGGCAGTCAGCTTAGAGAGTAATGACTGCTCACTCAAGCAAGCGCCAGCTGGCATGATGGAGATTTACCCCCAGTGACATCTGAATTGAGCTTTGAGCAAATGCCCTCGTATTTGGTCCCCTCGACTTCAGAGGGAGTTTTGTCTGAATCAAAAGCAATAGGGAGGGGGAGGAAAGAAAGAAGATTTTAAGACTTAGTGGTTGGTGAAGTCGGATTTCCCTCTCTTGTGGCATTTGGACACTGGAGAAAGCGTCAGGACTTAAACTGAACTATCGACTTGAGAAGGAAAAATTCCTACTGGCAAGAACAGCCTTGTGCTGACTGACATGTGCAGGAGGTGACCTACTAAGTCTGGGTTTTATTTGCTGTTTTCTCCTTCCTTGGCTTCTTGGTTATTCGAAGTTATTCTGCTAAAACCCACCTTCTCCTCAAGCGAGCATCTCTCCCTTCAGGGACACATCAGAATCCTGCTCTTCCTGCATAAGGAGCTGTGTAATCTACACCGATCAGAACCGCTTGTCCTTGCTCCTGCACCCGCAGCCTTTTTCACCCTTCTTTCCTCTCTTCTTTCACCCCTTGTGAACCATTTCCCAAATCTCAGAGTTTAATCCCCAAAACTCTTCTTGTTTTTATCTGGAGTGGCCCCCTCAAGCTGCCATCAGCTCCTGGCTGCCTGCATCCCCTGATCCCACTGCAATGCGTGCAGCAGCCAGAGGTTTATGTACAGAAGCCAAACTTCCCCTCAGTGAAACAGCGCATATATGATGATATAATGTGGGTTTAATCAATCTGCCAGGGCCCCTTCACCATCACCCTCCAGGTGAGGTACACTCAGGGGGCTGCTTGCTCTGCTCCCTCACAGCAAACGGACAACTTAGGCACTCCCATCCCCTTTCTGCTTTTGGGCTGGAGGGAAGCTAGGGCAGAGCCCCACCTTCTTTCGGCTGAGGAGAAATGGACTTTTTTCTACCACCTCATCCCCTCCCCAGGCCACTCTAGGCACACCTGCCTGCGGCAACAGGCACTGTGAACATGGCTGCCGGGCACCTCTGGTACCCCTGCTTCTGGCACCTTCCACCACACCCAAGTGCTTTCTGGGCCCTGATTGGCTGGGATACCAGCAGGAGGCGGGCCGGCTGGGAAGGGAGCCAATGGCAGCAGAGTTACTTACACCTCAGGTGAGGAGCTGCGTGCCAGGGGTAGTTTGTGTGTAGACATGGCCTGAGGTAGGCTGGTGATGGTTATTAATGTGTTAGAGTTAGCTCTGATGAATCAGTCAGGGCAGCCCTAGTGTGGGCAGTCAGGGTGGCTGTGGTGGTGTGAGTCCTTGTGGTCAGCTCACACAGAGCGGTGTGGTCCAGTGGCGAGGACAGCAAAGCAGATGAGATACAGTGTGGTGGTACTCCAGCGGCCTGTGGGGACCCAGCGACCTGCTACAGCCTCGCCAAGGTCAGAGCCCTGCTTTGCAGTCTGTACTGAAATAGCTGCCTGCCTCCAGGCAGTGCTCCCTGAGGTGCCTGAGTTTGTTGGTGTGTTGGTTTAGCCCTTTCTGTCCTTCTCTTCATGTGCTGCTGTGCTCACATATCTATACAGCCCCAGGCACTACTGCAGCCCAACATTTGTGCTTTGCAATAAAAGCAGTGCACAGTAAATCCTACATTGGGTTCATCCTCTACTTCTGTCCCCAAAGGACATCACAGGGACTGGGTTTGCTTTTTAATGCTCTCCAAGGGCATGCCTCACTGAGTGCTGATATTCATGTGCTCTTCCATCCTTCTCCATCCCTTTTATTCCCACTCCCTCTCCCACCATAGTGGGGCAGGGCAGCTATTGGTCTGTTTTCCAGCACCAGCATTCAGGTACCACCACATTGCTGCTTATCCTTGTAGGCCTTCTTGTCCAGGAGAAGCAGCCACCACATGAGCTGGGTCCTGGTCCCATACCAAAATTTGGCAGGTGCACAACAAACTTACATGGCTCTTACCAGCAGCAGATCCATGGGGAGGGAGAGGCTGGGATAGTCCATCCAACAAAAATAGTAGAAGAGCAGCTGGGTTGTTGCTGGGTTTGTTTCAGAGGAAGCTGAAGGGTAAGGAAAAACAACCCCTTCTTATTGAGCTCTGTAACTTCTTCATCTCTGACTGATGGGCAGAAGGAGCCATAGGATGCACTTTTCACTTGGGGAAGGGTCTGCCCACAAACAGGTTTTCATCCAGATGGACATGTGGATCAGTGTCACTGACGTGTAGTCACCCTTGCAGACAATCCAGATCAGTTATTTCACAATGGCTCTGCTGGCCTGTGCTGACAGATGTTCTCATCCCCAAGGACTTTCAGATTTTTCTTGCCTTTTCTTTTCGCCCTGTTTTTTCCCCTCCTGTTTCATTTCAAGGTCCTAGCATACTGCTGAAAGTACACTTCTTGCCTTTAGTCATTCCCACTTTTTCTCTTCACCATCTAGTGACGATTTTTTAGGTTAAGAAGGAAACTCGCCCAGCGTTTCTCAACCCACCAGGCATGCAGTCCCCTGTGTCTCTCTTTCTGCCTACACTCACACCTGATAAGTGACAGCTACCTTGGAGCAAGGCTTTCTAACTCCTGAACATTTACTAGGATAAATCCCACTTGTTACTAGACATCAGCAGAGCCCGCTGGCTCAGTGCTATAGCAGGACACAAGATGAATGCTATAAATGCCACTGTCAATGGCACTTAGAAGTCACAAGAGGCACAAAAATAAATGTGCTATTTTGATTTATCCCTTTTGTTACTTACCCCAGTCCTGTTTCTGTTCTCTGTGTTGCCAGATCTTTAGGTACCACACACAGAATATGTAAGCACATAAGAAGGTGCATGTATTCTTTGTATATAGTTCATTAGCCTTTACCGTGCTTTTCACCATCTTTAGGTGTATGTCTTTGCCAGTAAGACATATGTATTGCTATATTTCAATTTACCTGTCTATTTGGACTCACTGAGTACAAAATGAAAGCTTTTGAATACAATTTCTATCTTATCCTGTGTTAAACCATGACACATCTCAAATTAATGCTTATGAAACAAGGCTTAGGAACTAGTGCTAAAACAGTGACTTTTAAAGACAGAACAGTTCAGTGAGCATCTTCACACAGTGAGTGACCAGGGATGAAGATCAGTAGAGAGACTCAGGCCTTGTTTCATGAATATAAAAGGTCTTCTAATAAAGAATGGCTCTTCATGACCTTACTTAGATAGCCTCTAACTCCTCTCAGGTTTTCAGGTTTCATAGCAGAGTTTGCTGGCAAGTAATGAACTGTTTGTGGGGTGTCCCCATCTCTTTATTTATGTCAGTGTCTTGCAAATATTGATTTCTCTGTGTTCTTGGGAGACTTTCTCCAGGCTCAGGTTGTCTTAGATAGAAGCAGAACTTTTAAGTACTGCCCCAGTTTGATCCTATGTACTGAATAACTATTTGTAATGTAAAAAGGAACCCATGTTTTTGCGCAAGTCAGCCATGAATTAATGGCATGGGGAAGATTACTCTGCACTCAACAGAAGTAATGGTGCAGGAGAGAATTACAGAGCCGCCAGTGGCTCCGTTGGGAAGGATCCAGCATTGGAAGCTGTCAGGGGCAGGAGACTGGATTAAATTGACCGTTTATCTCTTTTGTTATAAAAACTTCTCTTTGAGTGCGTCAGCAGAGGGTGACATTGTGCAGGTTTGGGAAGTATCTGGAGTGCCATCAACAAAAACTTGGGAGTCCCACTGTTTAGAATGGATTAAAATTTAAAATGAGTAAGTGAGATTTTGTGAAAATTGGTGGCGCGTTATAAGGAATTATTTTAATGTACCATTGCTATGGGCTAAGGAAGTATTTTATATCTAAATAGAATTAGTGCCTAATTTATTTTGTTTTAGAAATCCTATTTAATTATTTTAATATCTAAAATGATGCACCTGATAGAAGTTTGTAAATGTTTGTGATGGAAATTTCAGGGGTTTTGGAAGAGAAACTCTTCTGCCCTCTGGGAATGAAATTGATCCAAGTGAAATTCTGCAAGAATATAAAATCATACAAACGTTAGATTGTCAGGAAACATCTGTGCCATTCCTATGGGTTTTTTAAGACCCATATGGATGCTTGTTATGAACTTAACTAAAACTAAGTGTGAACATTTTTGTCCCAGCTGTTGAAATGTGTAACACTGGATTTTGCTGCTCTTTGC
The DNA here is from genome assembly GCF_963264785.1 of Psittacula echo. Taxonomy (NCBI): domain Eukaryota; kingdom Metazoa; phylum Chordata; class Aves; order Psittaciformes; family Psittacidae; genus Psittacula; species Psittacula echo. Next base: position 8,324,923 of record NC_137753.1, read on the forward strand.
TGGTGGACCAGGTACTATGCGTGTTTTCAGGGCTCTGTACAGCACCTACTGTGACAAAGCTCCATGGAGGCAGCGGCGCGAGGGAAAATCTTTAATAATCAAGGCAAGGGGTACAAAGGGAGCCCTGGATCTCCTCTGGTTTGAGATGGGTACCTCCACCTAATGCTAAGTAGGTGCAGGGCATGCAGTTTTTCCCAGAACTATCAGCATTTCCCCCAGATCGCAGAGACACAGTGTGCAAAGCAGCCTTTAAAAGACCCAGTTGTGGCCTGCACGACAAGGTTCAAGGCTTACTGGAACTTCTTGAGTTGTGTCTGTGTGTGTCAGCTGTCCCCGAGCCCAATACCAAACAGGGGACAATACAGACAGATAAGATAATGGATGAGAAGGGAGTGGAAAATCTAGCCTGTATTCTGGTGGCATTTCTAATAGCGATAGCGCTGGCAGCATTGGACCGAAAAGCGTATCCAGCACAAAGGGCTGGTAAGTCCTCTCCAGCTCCCACTGTGACGCTAAAGCCGGTTGCAAATATCCAGCGCTGGGGCCCCTCACAGTGGGGAGTGGAATGGTGGCTACGTGACCTGGGGCAGCCCTGCCATTCCCAGAAAGGGGCTCAGTTGCTGCTGAGCCAACTGGAGCCCAATGCTTGAATATCCCGGTGGGGTTTCTCCCCACGGAGACCACAGCGCACGCAGGGTTAAAATTAATATCCAAGGAGCACATCCAGCTCTTCGGCTTGGGTTTTGCTGAGGTTTCAAGTCTGGGTCTGCTGCTTACTCTGTTGAGTGTCCCAATGCAGGGTTTATTTTGTATTGTGGAGCAGGTTGTTCTGGTGTTGGCTTGTCTGTTCTGCTATTAGGAAACATCCATTAGAACAAATAAACACACTAGTTTGGAAAGGGTACCTTCCATTTCAAGCTTTTGCTGACCTGTTGGATTTGCTAGGTGGCATCTGAATGCTTGCTGGTTAGTAGAGGAGTCTGCCTTGTACTGCGGCTAACAGCTCCAACATTGTCCAGCAGATTCATACAACACAAGAGCTTGTTCTCTCTGGGATTTTTGAAGCATGAAATGGGAATCTTTAGGCATGGAGGAAAGTGTTGGAGTAAGAAGAGCAGGCTAATCAATTACCTGAATAATGTGTTAGAGCTGCAGGTGATACTCAGCAGTGTGGTGTCTTGCAAAAGATACGTTTTCACCTAGCCTGGAGTTTGGGACTTGACACAGGAGTTATGCAGTACATGCAGTACATCTGATAAGGTGCAAGGAGCCAGACCAAGTCATGATTTACTTTTGGCATTATAATCTAAAAAGGAATCAAGCAGTGACCCAGCAGGCACCTGGGAGTCAGGACATCCACATTTGATTTCCAGTATTGACTCACACCAGTAAAAGTGAATTTCCATCATCTAGTTCCTCCTGCCATCATTCATCCATGTTTGCCTTCATACAGTGCAAACCCCCCACCTAACCCTAGTTATGGTCTATAGGAACTACAGAAATACAAATAACAGTTAACACTGTTTCACACTCTGAAACACAGAGAATTTGGACAATTCAGACAACTGCATTTTTGAAGTGTTTCAAATTTCAGGGGGGGGTAGTTTCTTAATTTAGCTAAACCAGCTTCCCCTCTCCCAAGAGGAAAATCTCCATGCTTGCACCCTGAATGTCCTCAGCGTGCAGAATGAAATTATTTACCAGTTGAAGAAGTATGAATATCAAAAGGTTCATTAAACATTCCAGCTAATTTTCTCTGGTCTGTAAAATTTGGTGGGGAATAAGGGGTGGATGAAAGGGGTTAGGCTTTTGCATGGTCAGTGCTCAGCTTTCAAAACTGGATGTGGTGTGGAACTAACTTCCATATTACCGGGCCCCTTGAAGGGTGAGGGATTCTCATGTGGGCTCATCAGTAGCTGGAAAAATATTTTTCCTGTGACACTTTGTGCACTTGTTCTGTCTGTTCAAGCTGAGGGTGAGAATTTTCACCTTGTAATACTTCACTGCTTGGTTTTCAGGTTGTTTTCTTTGGGTTTCTGCCCTTTCTTATTTGAATGAGAGTCATTGATACCTATTTTACTTGCTGATTTTGCTCAGAACCTGGTTTTGTTACTTGCCAATGTCAGTTCTATGTGTTGGATAGATTTCAAGTGCTTGCCACCTTGCTGGCCTGCCTGCCAGAAATGAGCTCATGCCACAGAAGCTTGCGTGTGTCTGCAGGTCCCAGAGCCAGGCACACAAATCCTCTCCATTTTGCACTGCAGTAGTTGTTGGGAAGCAACAGCTTGATGTTAGAGACATCACGTCCCTAAGCAAGCACCACTGTACCAACTCCTCACTCTCTTGGTTTCTGCAACTGCCAAAGGGTGTGTGATCAAAACTGAACTAGAGCAAGAGAGAGGCCTCAGCAAGGATCCCAGGGCCTTTGAAGGAGAGCCAGAAAACACAAGGGGTTTTCAGTGTCTTCTCAAATCACAATTTCATGTTGAAATGAAGCTACTTCCTAATGGAGGAAGAAAATCTAATGAAATAATATGAAAACAAAACAATTTCTTTTCAGGTCAGTGAAATGTTTCTACTCCCTTAGATTAAAATCTTTTGATTCTCTGTTAAAAAGGCCTCAATGAAACACTCCAGTCAAACAGAAATTATTTAGGATTATCTTGAAACGCTCTCACCTCCCTGCATCTGGGGGATCTGGGGTTCAAACTGGAAAACTCAAGATATGCACATTTCTAACCACTGTAGATCGAGTGGCAGAAGTACGTGTTCCTGCCTGTGACTGACAAGCTAAAACATTATTCTCCACATATTCAGTCTGTTCATCTGTGAAGCAGAGCTCTGCTTCACACATCCTTCTAGTTGAACGATGGTGGGAAGTGTTGTTGACTTTGCTCCTCATCTTGAATTCCTAAGCAAGAAGTAGTTGTGAAACGTTTCAGCTTCTACTGTGTGTCTGTCCAGGCACAGTTGCCTCATAGGATCACAATCCAAGAGGGAAAGAGATCATCACAACCTCCTGAAAGATCCCTTGTTACACTGTAAAGTACCTAAAGGATGAAGTCATGTGTCCTGAGAAACACTTGGCACATAATCCCACAGACTATCATGAATCTATAGCTGTCCACCTCCTGAAAAACTCCTCTACAGGGCTGGAGACTTTGAGGCTTACTTCTGTCCTGATTGTGGCTTCACGGGACACTTGTGTCCTGCCTTAATCAGGATGAAGAACATATTCAGCACTTCTGTTCTGGTGGTGGCATTGTTCCACGCTGCCCCTTCAGAGGAATTGGCATCTGAGACTCCCAAGTATTTCATTTGAACAAAATAGGTTCTAATCTTTACCAGAAAAATAATCCTTCAGAGCTGTGATCTGAGTGGAAATGGAGGCTAAGGAGAGCATGTAGCCTTCACAGAGCCTTAGCTTGGATCCGAGCTTAACACAGCTCAGCTATCATGGAGTGAGCTGCCTCTTCTATTTCAGCTGGGCAAGTTCACTCTGGAACCTAGTGATGGAAGGCGTCAGCAGAGGAAAACAAGTTGTAGCCAATGCTAACAGGCATGGAAGATGACCAGTGCTTGTCACGATGCTGTGCTTACTCCTCTGGGAAAGCACCTTGTTAGAGTGTCTGAAGTGACAGAGAAATTGCTACTGGGCTTCAGTGTCCCATCAGCAGAGGAGGCACTTCTGGTGCCTGGCTTGTCCGCCTGGCCTGGAAGTTTTGCTGGCAGCACAGCTGAGGCTCTGTCACTGGTGGACACCTTTGAGCACTATCATATAATGAACAGTAGTATGTGAAGAGGTGGTCTATTTGCTCACTTGCACATACACTATGTCCGTCAAGCAGGAGGCAGAATGGAATACCGCGCAGGTATCCCAGGCCCTGTAGCGGAAGCTGTCACATAAACCTGTATGCTTCTTGTCCTTGCTGGTGGTCAAGAGTAAAAGCAAAAGGGCACTGAACAGTTACTGAGACAGCAGGTAGCAGATCCGTAATGGTGGCTCGTGTTTTGGCTGCTTTGCCCCTCGCTTGTGTTCGCGCGGCCCCCTCGCCCGTCGACCTCATCTTGCTCTGAGCCACCTCCTCCCCCCTCTCCAGCCCCAGCTTATTCCCTGGCTGCTGGAGGTTTTAATATTCAAGCCGTACCTTCCACATGAGCTGTGCTGAAGAGTTGACATGTCGGAGTTTATTGATATCACATCGGGCTGCGGAGGGCTGTCAGCTGCACATTCAGCCTGGAGCGACCCCCTAAGGTGCAGGCTCTGGCAGCTCTAAAGGAATCTGCACAAAAACGCCTTTTTGTTTTGTCCAAGGTGAGACAATGCGAACAGGGCTCTGCACCAGATGACAGGGCTGATAAAGGACCAAGCGGCGCAGGGATATCTTTCTTTCTTTTCACTCCTTCATTCAATCCTTCTTTCTGTCACTTGCATTCTCTCCTCCCTATACTTTTCTTTCTTCTCTTTCTTCTCCCGGCTCGGTTAGCAGAGAGCAGCAGAGACAAGCAGAGGGGTTCAATTGCAGGCGAATGTCACAGTCCAGCTTCTCAACGCATTTTCAGCTGCAGCCAGAGTTGGTGTTGGCCAGCTTGATGAGGGGCACTCTCTGCTTGTGCGTCCTTTCTCCTAGAGCTGTTTACAGTCACGCACTTCGGTGTTTTCTCTGTGGGCTGAAATGAACGTAAAGCTGTGAGTGTGTTGGGGAAAAAAGTACATAGGAGAGGGGTGTAAATAGGAAGAGAAAGTTGGAGGAGCTGGCAGAAGGGCAGTAGAGCAGGAAAACAAGTGGAAGTAGCAGTGAAGCAGAAGGGGATTGTGTCTATACACATATAGTGTGTGTGTATACACATAAGTAAAAAAGCATAAACAGGAAAATGAAGGAAGCAGAAGAGAGGAAAAGAATCAGATGTTCTCCAGGGGCAACTGCCTTAATGTCTTTTGCTGCGTCCCTCTGTTTTCACACACGTGGTAGAGGACAAAGTGAAGGAAGCAGTATCTGCTCGTGCCCACTCTTACACACCTCTCGGCTTCAGGCGGTCGGTTTGACATTCAGATAAATGAAGCAGGGCTTGCAAACAGCAGGAGGAATGTGTTTCTCATGTGTGGTTAAGTGGTCTCTGGTGCCTCATTCTCACGGGCTGGTTTTGCAGGATTGGGAAAGGTTTATGAGGTTAAATTTGTTTATCTTTTCTGAAAGAGTCTTATATTGAAAGGTCTTTAGCTTGATGTATCCAGCCAGGGAGGCCCTGGGCTGGAACAGCAGAGGAGCTACAGGACAAGATTAAGGGCCATTGGCAGAGCTGTATAGGGGTTTAGGATGAAAATAAAAGAGGGTGTTGCAAATTGGGATGGAGGAGCAGTGATAGAGCTGTGCAGGGACCCCAGGGTAGCTAGTGGCCAAGATTGAGATGTGCTGGCAGAGCGCATGGGGCCCAGAACTGGAACAGAAGGGGTGGCAGTACTTCCAAGTACATGAGTAGAGCCATGCTGGGACAAAGCCAGAGGGAGCAGAGGTTGTCACAATGAGAAACTGTGAAACCTGGATTTGTGTACCTTGCTAGGATGCTAGACATCTGAGGTGGCATGTCTGTGCACACATGATGTGCCAAGGAACACGGTGCACCGAGTGAATTCCCGCCCGGATCTGGAGAAAGGTAACTTTTGCTTAGGTATCACTAGCATCTGAAACACAGCTATGGTGCTTCTGCTCAGTCAGCTTTGGGAAAATTAGTAAGTAAGAAGTACTGGACTAGATTAGGGATGGAGGATTGGGTCTGGGATAGAAGCCAACATGTTTCTCAGGACGGGAACTGATGTATAAGGATAAAACTGCCCAGAGGTGCCTGTAACCTGGCCAGAGAAAGTTCCAAGCATCTCTCTTGTGGATTTGAGTGTTATTTTCATAAAGGTGTGTGAATAGCACAATGTCTTTCCTATTATGGTACTGGTACCTCCAGGCACCCTCAGAGGGTGGTCGTAACTCACATGGGGAGCAGTTAGATATTGTATTGTGCTCAGAATGAGGAGACAAACTGGTGTAACAGGCTCCTGGAGGTTCACCCCTTACTATAGCAGCCGTACTATGATGTTTTGTACTCTTGTGCTGGGGGAAAATGGGCATGGCTGAAGCACAGAGTGGGATTGCAGCAAGCTAGGCATCACCAGGGTTTCCTTGCACCTCCTTGGCCCACAGCTGGAGCTTCAACCTGATCAATGAATGGCATGAACTCAGTGGGTGAGTGTCAGGGACTTGAGCTGAGAGGCTGCTTGCTGGGTTTGGGCTGTGCCTTATCACTGCTTCAGGCAAGTGCTAAGTACCTCTGCCAGGAACAGTGCTGAAACAAAACACAGAGCTAAACATGTACATTTAATTTTTCCCTTTGGTCAGTCACCAACTGTTTTTTCCAGCCCCCACTTCTTCTTACCTGGATAAAGGCCTGGCTCTGTACATTGTAGGCCAGGAAATCTGGCTTGGCTTTAGCTGCTTCTTTAACTTTTCAATCAAGGAGGTTACCAAAGGATGAGATTCCCCACCTTTAATGCCAGCAGGCTTCCAGCATCCTGCATATTATACTTACATATATACTCTACTGTATATAGTTATGCCCAGTTCTCCTGCACAGCTCAGACCCTTGAGTGGGACGAGTTTGTGTTGCTCCATCAACTTTCTTATGTCCATGAGAAATCTCTTTAAGGGAACTGGAGAGGTGAAGCTGAAAAGGGTAGAAAGCAAAAAAGGGAAAGTAAACAGACCTTCTCCCTGCATCTTTATCCCCCTGTGTATCCCAGCTGGTCTCCCTTTGCTTCCCAGTTTTGGGAGCACTATTGATGCCTCTAACACCATCATTTCCATTCAAGTAGAGGAGCCAGCAAGCCCCTGCAGTCCCTCTTGTGCAGGCCTCTGCTGGATCCTGCGCCTGCCACAAGCACGCAGCTATGAATATTGAAGTGAAAAAGGGGCCTTTTATGGACTTCACAGATGTGCTGGGGAGTTGGGGCAGGCCTCATTACCTCGGGGTTCTTTAAAAGGCCAAACAAAAGCCAGAAGAAAGAGTGTGAGGGGTGGAGGGGGCAGGGAGGCGAGAACTAGAAAAAAGTTGAAAGAAAAGAAAAGAGGACTGGAGTTGATGGATATTCCATCTGTTTATGTTCAGGCCAGTGCTGGGAATTAACAAAGGCTGTTGGAGACATAGGCTCTCTTTTGCCCTCCCTCCCTCCCTATCTTCCTCCAAATGTTCTGGATCATTTGGTTTTGTTCACTCCTCGCAAGGAACAGAATATGTTGTGTTTTTTGTGACCATGTGTCTTTGCGTGGGGGCACTGCAGCTGGTACCTACACTGCCAGGCTCTGATTTGCGTTAGGATTTGCTGGGGCCCTGATGTCTCGTACTACTTTCACATGCAGAGTAGATGGAGCCTCCGGGGCCAGATCCCTCCACCAAGATAAATGAGTCCAGCTTCTTGGCTTTTACCAGACCTACACTGTTGTGTGTCAGCAAAGGAGTTTCCTTGGTCTATATGCATGGATTATGAAAGAGCATCTGGTTAAGGATGCAATTCCTCCTTCTTTGTGGGTTTGGAAAAGCCTTCATCTCATTTAGCTTTCAGCTTCAAGGCAGAGGTATGTTCCCAACCTGAACAGAGTTAGCTGGAATGGCTGCAGTTGATATAGAGAGGAATGCAGAGCGTTCTGTTGGATATGTCTTCACTCAGTGCAAGTCCTCACATTGGCAAGAGGCTTCTGCTGACCGATGACTGTTCCAAGGAAAACAGGGTCTCTCTACCTTTTTCTTTCCAAAATCTTGCAGTGCTCCACTTGTGGTTATGCCTATGGGCCTGGTGAGACCTGAGCCCAAAAGGGTAAAATACTTGTTCAAGAAGATGTAGAGATCTTTATAGTGGAAAATGGAGGAGAATTTTGGACCTCTGTGCATCCAAACTGGCACTCAAACCAAAAAGGAATTGATACTCTTTTGTTTAGAGGCATATATATGCATTTCATGGCCAAGTGCCAGGTGAGATACTCCTGTATAAGAGTATTCTTAAAAGCCCCAACCCAGTCCATGAGTTAAGAAGCAAATTCTGGCAGAGCTGGGAGGGAAGGTTTCAGGTGAGCACTCAGAGAAGTACGACAATCAGAAGCAGGTGAAACCTAACATGTTGCACCACCTTTGAATCTTCAAGCCCAGCATGTGAAGGTGGGCCCCTCCTGGGTCAACCTTTGGAATTCAGACATGGAGAAATCACTGGCTTCCTCATTCCAAGCTAGAACAGGTTGAGTGGTTCTCACTGTGGTTGTCCTGTCAGCCAGCCATGTCCCATCACACATGCTTGAATACCTTTTGCATTCACTCCCTTTTCATCCCTTAAACTTACGACTTTCCTTTCTCCCCCCCCTCCTACAGCTTCTCCTTCCACATATGATCTTGCTCATTTGGGAAGGATCTTGCCATGAGGGAATTACCCAGCTGTGAAACACTTCTCTTTGACCCCCCCTCCCTTTCTGTATCCACCCCAGACACACCCTAGACACACTATCACTGCCTCTCTGCTCAAAAGCATCAGATCCACTGTGAGTGTTATTCCCAGGTTGTACAGCCCATAATGGACATTACCTCAGCCAGTGCTTTGGTTACAGCTGGCCAGTTCAGTGCCTGAATGAAACCAAATACAATAGAACCCCCCCCAAAACCTTTCTCTTGGAAGGCCCCACACTAATGCTTTGCTGAACACTGCAGACCCCAGCTGAGCTGTAAATGACTTTTTCATTTTCCTAGGCCTGCTCCCTGGTCTGTTTGGTATTCAAGGGCACCCCACCAACAGGCACTATCATTCTGCTTGGCCCGAATTACTTGATTAAAACGCATATCAACTATTATGGGATTGGTTTTCTGCTGCTGCTCCACACCACGGCCCTCTAAACTATGTTAAACTGTAATACAGCTGCGCAGGCACGAGCAAATGCTGGAGAATGGGGAGTTTACAGGTTGGAAAGGGGAGGGAGGGGGAAGTGCAAGCTTTATGCTATGTGCTGGGTCGATTATTGGTTTTCTTGTGGCTGGGAATGTGCTTGAATGGTGGGGGGAAGGGGACACAAGATGAATCTGAAACACTTGTTCCCCTTTGCAGGCCTACCTGCTATTGAATAGGTTGGTGGGGAGCAGGGGTTATTCTGCACACACCCTTGCACTTTTCTCTCATTGTGAACTCAGGGCTTCATCCTTTTCCAAAAAGAGAGAGAAAAGAGTGTTCTGGTTTTCCTGGTGGGAAGCAAAATCAAGGCAATGCAATTCTGTGCCTGCAACGCTGCCACCAAGTCACTCTTCTCACATAGTCTTGTCTGCATTTTGATGGGTTTTGTTTGCTCTCTGCCAGAGGGAAAGGCACATACTAAGTGAGGGAGTGTTTCAGCTTTTGCTTCTGAAGCTGCTGACTGCAGGTCCAGCACAGGAGACATGCTCTATGAATAAATGGCTGTGTCTTGGTGATCCTTGTTCATCTCGCATCCTTCCAAGGGAGCAGGAAGTGTGAGGTGTGCAGTCCCACCCTTCCTGCTCCACACATCACAGTATCACAGTATCACAGTATGTTAGAGATTGGAAGGGACCTCAAAAGATCATCTAGTCCAATCCCCCTGCCAGAGCAGGAACACCTAAATAAGGTTACATAGGAATGTGTCCAGGCGGGTTTTGAATGTCTCCAGAGAAGGAGACATGTACTATAGCTGAGTCCCATGGCAAGGATCTCACCTCTAATAGATGTTACTATCTTCTAAGGTACCCACAGTCAGGAAATATTTTCCCCTGCAAGATGGGTACTTCCTCACTGCCTCATGCAATGTGGCTCCATTTATTAAGGCAATGTCAGGCAGCAGAAGCATCCCATGGCAGGTGAAATCTGCCCTTTTCAAGATCTTTAATTTTCCTTCAGCATAAACCAACCTAAGTTATTTTGTCTACGTGAAGTTCATGTACACACGGGACTGGCAAAACATGCTCACATATGTGCATGTTGGGGCCATGAAGCAGGACAGCTTTGGTAGATGGAGAGTGTTGTAAAGCAGGAAGGACCTGGTGTGGGGCTGTACCATGGGGGTGCTCAGATCTTGCTGGTACCTTCAAAGTGAGTCTAACTTCTCTCATGCCATTAAATCCAAGTTCCCCTGGGGCTGTATTAACTCCCCAACCAGTCACCTCCAGATCTGGTTTCTGTTGCTCCAGCAGTATATGGGTAAGTTTGCTAGAGCCAGTTGCAGCACAAAAGGTGCACTTCTGTCAAAGCCGTTCTCAAAACTATTCCCTTCCCCCTCTTCATCTCTCCCCTCCAACACACATTTAATTTTTAGGATGGTGCAGCTGGAAGCAAGAGAGAAAGAGAGAGAGGAAATGAGATGAGAAATACTGAAGGAGAGAACATGAAGCTCCCCTTTAACCTCTAACAAAATCCGAGCCCCACTTTAATGAATGCGTTTTCATGTCTGGTCCTGTCTGCCAATCCTTCCAGACAGCACCAAGGTGCTTCAAGACAAGGCAGCAGGTCCTTGTAGAGCATCAAGGGCTCAGTCTGAGCCTGGAGGGTCTTCTTGTGGCCAATTCCACCTAATCCTGTTGATTAATTTAACTCCAGGGCTAAGAGGCACCCAGAAGCACTGAATGGAGGTGAAGAGGAGAAAGGCAGAGGGGGAGGAAGGAAGATAGAGGAGTGAAGGGAATGAGGAGAGGCACGACACGTCCAGGCCATAATTAGGGAGAGTTTTTCTTGTCCTTTCCTCAAGCTCCAGTCTACTTCTATTTCTTTCAAACCCCTCCAGACAGCTCTGCCCAGATCTTGCTAATTGTACCCCCATCTGAACTGGAGCATTATCCAGGAATGTGAGTTTGTGGGCCATAATTTACACATTTCCTCATGCTAGAATGGGTCCCAGGACAAGCCTGGGCTCACAGTTGTCACCTCTCCTGTGCCATCCTGCACACGTGCTCTGCCTGCACTCGTTTCCATGGGGAAAAAAGAAACATTTTGCTTTATTCAGTTTTCCCCAGCGCATCCTCACTGAAGATGTGGGACTTAACACTGATCCATGCAAACCTTCGGCAAGTCTCTTCACACCGTTGTCTCTTACCCCTTGCACAAGCTGCACTGTTATCTCTGCTCCAAGAAGGTGCCTGTACATTTGAATAGCCCCTCCTGAACAGAGGGAAGAGCTTATGGATTTTCACATTGGCAGCTTTGCTTTCATTCCCATAATGAAGCTTTCATCTCTTTTTTAAGAGTATTGCAAAGAGATCTGAGCACTTTGGGGGTTGCTTTCTGAGCTACAGAGCAGTTACACTAAATAATAAAGACTGAATTGCTCTAAAAGAAACAAAATGTAGTGAGATCAGTGCACATGCCCTGTAATACATACACTTTTCTCTTAGTTTTTCCTTTCCCCCTTCTTGTCCTGCTGTGAGATTTTCCCTTCCATTCACCTCTCCATTCTGTTCTTTTCTGTCAGTCATTAGCCAGTATCATATCCTAGGGGAGCTGTTTCCCATCCTTCATCACAACTAGGGGTTGGTAAGCCACACAAGAAGCTGCTGCTAGCTATGTCTTTACCTTCCTATTTACAGGGTGTTCATTGCTGTCCATGCTGAGTCAGTGTAAAATGCTACCAGCTCATGCTAATGATTATTTCTATGGCAAATAGCCCTGTTGTGCTGGAGGCTCCAGACTGGGATTCACCCCTTGCTCATGCTGAGGGCCGTTTTTCACACAGGGATATGTGGCAAAAACTGAAGTGGATGAATCCCTCTGGATTTGCCTAGTGAAGGAGTCTCCTTGAGTTACTGCTGCAGCTTTGTGAACCTTCTAATTGCACAGAAACTCTGTGGTGATGATGGCAATGGTTTGTGCAGCACATTTCAGCTGCTTAGGGATGGAAAAGACCTGTTAGATCCTTGAGTTGCATCATAGGTAGGTAAGAGAGACTGTCCCCTGATAGTAGGGGATGTGTTAGATAATGGGCTCATACTTCAGCGTGTCTCAGCTGAAAGACTTTCTCTATTTAATGAATCTGTGTCTGACAGCAGCAGCTGCACTGTACTGAGACCAGCTGGGTCCACACATACCCTGGGATTTTGCTTGCTCTCTTGGTTTCATCTTTGTAGTCGGGTTCTTGGAGCCTCGGACTTGGCACGAGGAGCCGTGGCTGCTTTTCCCAGCTTTGCTCCTGACTCACAGGGTGACCGTAGGTGGGTGACTTCCTCCATCCCTGCCACGGTTGTGAAATGGAGATAATGCCAGTCGGGAGCTGTCTGGATAGAGAAGTTTCCATTGCAAGCTTTGGCTCTCTACCCTTTTAACCCTGTAGCCAGCACAGTTACCAGTGCTGCTGTGGGTAGGACGGGTTGTTGCTCATGGCAATCAGTTGTCTTCTCCCAGAACTTTGTGGCCAAATCAGGGATCTTTAGTTAGGAGCATAAAGTTACTGCAGAAAGTTTGGCTGTTTTCCCTTCCAGACCTTTGCAGCAAAGAAGTGAAGTATGGGAGATAAAACATGTTACAGATCCTTATCTAGACTTCTTTTCTTCACCTGGGGAGATAGTGGATCTCAGGCTTGCTCTGTGAGCAGTTGGACCAAAGGAGCAGATGAGCAGAGAGGTAGATGGTACATCATTGCTATCAGGTGGCCAGAAGGGTGAGATCTGGGTCATTTTGACATCACTGTCATGATGGGACTTGCCAAGCAGTTTGGGACCTTTTTATATGAGGTGTGAAACATGCCATAAAGGACAGTTCCTGTGCTAAGGAGCTCACAGGCTGAGAGTTGCTACTAAGCATGCATACTAACTACAGGAAATGTGTGTTACCCGTAAAGAAACATGCTCAGCTGTAGTTTAACTTAGTGTATTTTCCTTCCCCTTCCTCACACCAGCCTTTTCCCATCCTGACCTGAACCCACTGCTCTCCTTACTTCTTTTCATATCAAATATTTTCAGACAAAATAGTAATTAAACCACTAATAGTGACTGAAGTTATTAACTTAAAGAAATTTACTGTATGCTATAGGTTTCCAGATGTGCTTTTGCACAGCATGGGACTCGAAGGTCCAGATGGGCTTCTACCTGCCCTGAATCATCTGGAACCCAGATGTGAAGGGCTGATGTTTTCAAGTGCAGATGTTCCTTTTACACTACTTGGGACTCTGAACCTTCCCTGAAAATGGACGTGACCCAAAAGCTGGTGTAGGAACAAATTTCTGCTACGTGGAGTGAACCTGTTTTTAAACCATGGGACAGATGATACTTCTTTGAAGTCAACAGTGACTTTCTCACTGACTTCAGTGAGAGAGAAAAGGTTCTTCATCTGAAAAGATGAACGTGTGTAAAGACCCTGTGTATTGTTAAGCCAGAGGTAGAAGGAAAAACCTCTTAAGATGATGTGTTTCCTCCCAAAACAAGCAACTCCGCAGCAGTTTCTCTGTCTCTAGCTCTACTGTAGTTATCAGAATCCTGCCACTGCATCCTCCCCATGAAGCCCCAAGCCATAAAAGCATTTTTGTGCTGCAGTGAGCTGAAGGTGATGGCATTTTGTGGGGATCTCAAGATAAACAAGTGAGCTCCGATGGGATATTTGCCTCAGCCTCCTCAAACTGCTGGTGCTCCGGAGCAGCTGTTGGGGAAATCACAGCTGCTGTTCCCAGCTCTGAAGAGAGAAAGGCAGATTTTTGGATGATGATAGTATAGAGAAAGACAAAGGAGAGGACTGAAAACACTATTAGTAACTTTAGGAAAGTTGTTCATCGAGGAGAGCTTACAAACCTGGCTTTGAGCCTGAATTAGCAAAGGTTTACCCCAAAGGAAAACTGACTTCTCTGTGAGCACAGTGTTTAGCTCTCGATCTGCCTCTGAAAGACACAGTCAAGCCTGGTAGGGAAACGAAGTAAGTGCACATTTAATGAGTCTCCTATTTTCATGAGAGAGAAGGAAAAGGTGACTGAGGCCACATGTCTCACCTAGCTGAAAAGCTTCATGTATCACATTCTTCCTTCTCTGCCATGAACTGGTGGCACATTTTTCACTGTCCTTAAGGCAGACATAAAGTTTTGGCCTGGCTGAGATCCTCCATAGATCAACATCTGCACAGCAGGAAGCCAAGAGCCTCGCATCTTTGAAACCCAAGCTTTGCTCCATGAGAGGCCCCTTGCAAACACTGGAGTCCCAGCTAACACTGATCTCGTGTGGCCTCTCTCAAATCCACTGGATCTGACTGTAGACTTGGTGAATACCAATGGGGTGCCTTTACCTCCAGAAACAAGCAAAAATAGAGCAAAACTGGGCTTACTTATCCTAGCTATAGCTATTCCATTCTGATTTTCATAGGTTGTCTTTTTACAATGTAGGGGAAAAATAATAGTAGGAACCTACGGAAATAGCATAAAGCTTTTAGATGTGTTGCACAGGGCAGAGGATTTGCTTTGATGGACACCGCCACAGTAGAACTGAGATTACTTTGCTGGGCTGGTTAGCTCTTCCAACAGCCTTTGTCCACATGGCTTTTAAGCATGCAAGCCTCATCTCCTGCTCCTTTCCCACCCCAGGTAACAGGCTGGATGAAGGCTCTGATGTTGAATCCGAACCAGACCTGCCTTTGAAGCGCAAGCAACGCCGCAGCCGAACCACTTTCACCGCTGAGCAGCTGGAGGAGCTGGAGAAGGCCTTTGAGAGAACCCACTACCCAGACATCTACACACGGGAGGAGCTAGCTCAGAGAACCAAGCTCACTGAGGCCCGAGTTCAGGTAAGGCCTAGAGCAAGTCTGCCTGGTGGCACAGCTTCTTGTTTACCATAGGGAAGGAGATGGTAGTGCTGAGGGTATTGAAAGGTGGTAACGTGGACACACTTCTTCTCTAGAGCCATGTCCACAAAGATCTGAGACTTAAATCCAGTTCTGCACATTCCCACGTTCCCATGGACTTGCAGATATGCCATTTGGATTTGGCCTGTTGCAGAGATACCAGCTGGAGGGTTTCCATCCAGGTTGGGACCAGGAGCCAAACTTTCCCTTGCTTGGCAAGGTGTTGAGCTCTCTGTTTTTTGTTGGAGGAAATCTCTCCATTTGCCTAGGAGGAAGCAGTGTGTGTGAATGTTTGGTGTTTTAGGAGAAATCACACCATTTTCCAGCCTTGCCCAGGGGAGCAGCTCAGATTTTGCAAAGTTTGCAAGTTGTGTATGTGAATTTTCATCAACCTTCTTTCCCCCCTCCTTGATCTCCAGAGAGCACAAAAAGGGTAGGGGGAGAGAGGGAAGAAGAGGGGAGGAGCAGGAAGGGAGGGTTTGGAGCCGGGGGACTCTGACATCTACACGATTAATAGCCCTTGTGGGAACTCCACACAGAGACCCTTATGTCTTCCAGATAAAGGCTGGGTCAGCAGTGTGTGCAAACACGCAGAGGGATAAGTAGTGTGAACAGATCGGGGGGTATAATAGAGTCCCTTGGGGAAAGGGAAGGAAAGGGGGAGGGACTGGGGATTGTGCTGGGTTAAAGAAGTGAAACGGAGACCCCAGCAGTCCATCCTCCCTGTGGCCAGAGTGATTGGGTTTCAGGCTAAGGACAGGGTCTCTGTGCAGGCAGCAGAGGGTTGAACAGTGAGCACTGGGAGAGGAGAGAAAGAGGTTTGGGAGAGGACAACAGCCGGTCACTAACCAGCTCCTGCAAAACAAAGCAGGCTGGTTTTCCTTCTGTGCTTCTCAAGCTAATGAGCTTGATGTGCTCACTCCAAAGCCACCAAAAGTGGCTGCTCTTTTCCCCCTGCTGTTCGGGAATGGCCATTTCCCTCTCCACACCTGGGATGTTCACTGGTTAAAGGCTTTTCCCATTAGCCTTCTTTCCCAAAGAAGTCACAGCACTGCAGTGGGTGCTCACTCACCTCCCTCCAGCTTTCTTTTGAGAGGTACTGGATTTGCCTGACTCCAGCATCCCTCAAGATTTGGCTGTTGAGACTACCAAAAGGAAATCTGGCAGACTTTAAACTGATTCTAGTTTTGATCTCAGCCAAAAGACCATGTCAGAGTGATCAGCACTAAGAGTATTGATTTGCTAGCCAGGGAGGTCCATAGAAAAATGGAGCCTGGGAAAGGAACTAATTGAGGTGACTAAGTTACCAAAAGTTGGAATGTGTGAATTCCCCCATTTTTGTTTGCGTATTCTGTTTCTAATTGCTCTTACTTGTGTAGATGGACATAAGATGTTAAGGAGGAAGGATAAAGGTAGATGTTTCTGTGGCAAACAAAACAAATAAGGAGTTTCCAAAGGAGAACAGAGTTTAGGTAAGACCTTTCTATGGGGTGAGAGAAACCTGCATTGATGAGGGCATGCTGGGGAGGAGGGAAAAGCCCTGAAGTGCCAGGCTATGCACAAACCAGAGGCAGGTTCTCTGTTCCAGGGCACTCTGACCTCACTGTGACAAGGCTGGGAGAAAGGAGGGAGGTGAAAGCAGAGCAAGGGAAAACTAAATCAATAAATAAAGAGAACCTTTCCCTTGTCTCAAGCTGTGATCCTTGAATCCAGCTACTTGCTCCCAGGCAGCTTGCGTGGAGGTTCCTGCCAGGGCTCTAGTAGCAGCTGTTCTCCGAGGCACATTCCTGATGGCTTTCTCATTCCAACATCCTGGCAGAGTCAGCTTCTTCCCACCACTTTTAAGCCTGCCGCCCCTTGTAAAATTTTCTGGCTATCAGAGCAGATCTTTTACTGGCTCTCGGGATCTACAGACATTAGTCAATCAAGTCCTTGTGGAAAAAGAGAAAAAGGCCTCCCCACACACACATCCACACATGTAGCCATCCAGCAGAGAATCTTCTACCACCTTATAGTCTTCCTCATGTCTCAGCGGAGTTTTTAAGGCCAAGAGACGTGCTTTGGATTAAGGATGGCTGTAATAACAGTAGGGCCAGCTGAGATGTGTCTGGGTGTTAAGGGCCATGCCAGCATCTCCCCATCTATCCCATCCTCAAAAGCTTATCATGTTAACATGTAAAATGGGAGGCAGACACATGAGAAGTGTTACAAAAGAGAGTCAAGAGCAACCCTCAGTGTCTGGTCATTACTTCATCCAGCTTCTGGATTTCAGTGCACCCTCTCTGCTGTGCAGCCATGGCTGGACAATCCCCAGATCACATCCAGGTCTCCAAATCACAGTTCAGGTGTTGCTATTGGGCTATCTCACTGTATCCTTTCTTACTATATAGGGTGGTAAGGCACTGGAACAGGTTGCCCAGAGGAATGGTAAATGCTCCATCCCTGGCAGTGTTCAAGGGACCGTCGGACAGAGCCTTGGGTGATGTGGTCTAGGGTGAGGTGTCCCTGCCTATGGCAGGAGGATGGAAATAGATTATCTTACGGTCCTTTCCAACCCAAACCAATCTATGATTCTATGATCGTATATACACAGCATCCCTGCACTTGAATCCCATTTTGATAATCACTGTACAAACACTGAACAAAACCAAACAGGCCTGGCTATCTCTTTGCTTTTTTATTCTCCTCACCTCTCTTTGCTCTACCACGTGAAAGGTGAATTTACCTCAGTCTCATTCGTTCTCTCTGATACCTGAACATTCACGTACCATAATCACTTCCATGTGAAAGGCTGATAGCTCTGTTAAACTTTACTGGCAGGCCTCAGAGGCTGGCTGCTCATGCAGCTGCCCAGCTAAGTGGAAGTTTGACACGTTGACAGCTAATAAAATTCCCAAGCTGCAGAACAAGAAGGGGTGGTGGTGGGAAGCAGCTCCAGGCTCCACTTTCTCATCTACTAGGAAGATCACAGGATGGTGAACAGTATTTTTGCAAGGTCATTGCAGTGGTTGTGTGGTTGCGACACAGGATTCCAGCATTCAGACTTCAACACACCCAGAGGTATGAGCTTGAAAAGGTTAATCCCAAATTGAGCATAAACAGGGCCGAGGTTTCCGGATGGATCAGGATTGTGGTGCCAAACCCATGCCCAGAGAGGCCACAGGTGGAAATTCCCACTGCCTTGTTTTTGTGCAAGGCAATGTCTTGACTCATGTGTCCACACTAATTGTCCAGCACTGAACAAATTCTTGCCCATCCACAAGTTCCCTTTTCCACCCTCTCAGAAAACAAGCTGCTGAATGCCAAGTGTGCATGGATTTAAAAATGAAGTCGAACAGCTAAACAATTCACTCAGCTAATTTAGTGGAAGTTTTGCCTTTGATCTTGAATGTATTTTGGGGTTTTACACCAGGTTTTACAATTATCTAACTGATGATGTCAAAATTTTGATATGGGAAAATACCCTTAAGTGGGATTCTGTGATAATTCTGCCTTTCCTCCCTGGCATTCCTTGAGAAGAGATGTTTTCCAGAACAACCCTTTTCTCGCAATCAGTTTAGCTTTGTCAGTACAGTGTTTTTCAATAACGGTATAATTTTGCCTGGAAACTCTTGTCTAGGTGTAGAAATTAGTTCTCAAAGCAATGCTAATGTCAAAAGAGACACCAGGTACATCGGTCGGGGGTTTAGGGAGTCAGAACTAACCCTTTTCCTAAACAAGCCCATTTGTGGATCTGTTTGCCCAAATGTGTTGCATTGTTAAGGCTAGATACAACAAACCTATGTGCTTATTCGTGATTTTTACTTGAACAATGCTAAGAGAAAGAAACAGAAGGTAAAACAGAGCAGTGCATACACCCAAACTATTCTCAGGTCGGCACCACAATCTCAAATCACTGAGACATTTGCACACCATAAATAGACCTTAGTCACAGGTTGAGCAGCCAATCTCCCTTTTTCCTGCTACTGTAATGAGTCAGATGTGACAGGCTCCAAAGTATTATCTCAAAAAGCTTTCCTAGAAACGCACCAAAGTCATTCCCAAAAAAGAGATGGCAGCTTTTGCTTCTCAGCATCACTTAGAGGTGATTCAGATGGTCGTACCATGGGCGTTGAGTACCACCAGCAAGTACATTAATCCTGGTTCCTATGGCCTGGGCAGTGGGTGCTCTATGGAAAGAAATCAGAAGCTCAGAGAGGTGGGTGTGTTGTGATGCTGATGTCTGTTATTATTAATCCCCAGGAAATTCCGTGCACTGAGAAACCTTTATTTCAATAACAGAATTAAACCAGACAGCAGGAGTCGCAAGCCAGTGCTTTATTGATCATTTTTATGATGGATACCATTGTGATTTCTGCCTGGGAGAAAATGGCTGTTTCATTTAATAAAAAGCCTCAGAGCAATTCTGGCTCTGAAATCTCGGTGCATTTCTAGGCTCCTCAGATAATCTGTATTTTCTGACACAGTTTCAAGCTGTAGTAAACAAACAGCCATATTCTAGATCAGACATGCCAAATGGAGCGCCAGCAAAGAAATTCCATTCCATTTTCCTTGAGATTTTTCACAAAGTAATTCTGTTCTCAGTGCAAAGCAGCTGAAAAGCACCGTTTACAGCAGCACTCTGCACTCTAGGTTCCAGGAACACATGGATTTCTCAGGAACTTCTCCGCTCTGTGCTGTGTGCTAGTGGGGGCCTGTGTCACTGTGCTCAAAGCTCTATCCCGTTCCCTGATACGGTGCTTGTTGAAGGTATTATAGGGAGGGACAATGCAGTGGTTAGCCGGTCTCCCCAGCTCCGGGCATTAACTGGAGCCATGCAAAGCTGCTGGAACCCGATGCTGTTTGCTCGGTGTTCTGCTTCACAGACTCTTTGAGGTGTATCCAAAGTGGCTTTTCTGAGGCAATCTCCCTCCCTTAGAGGTCAACTGAGAATGTTTTCTTTCTTCCCGAGGGTCCCACTAGTTTACATTTCCTGTGCAGAGGGCTGCGAGGAGGTTAGGACACAACAGCTGCCCTGGGGTTCTGGCAGCACCGAGGGGCTGTGCGGAGGAGCCGGGGCTCCCGTTGGCAGAGCCTCGTTTGGCACGCCGGTGTTCCACGGCGCGGGGCCAGCCGCGCTCTCGCACACCGGAGCCTGCACATAGAGAGCCCAAGGCAAGAACAGCCCCTGGCACAGCCAGCCCGTGAGAACTGCCGCGGTGCTGCCGCTCCGTGTGCCTGGGCACGTCGGGATAGCCGCGGTGCGGGGCCGAGCAGCGGCCGGCTCTCGGCAGAGGCCGGGCCGGGGGTAGTGCGCTGTTCCAGCCGGCTTTAAAGAAGCGGCGCTGCAAGGTAATGCCAGCGAGGGCTGAATGCAGCCGAGGGGGTGAGGAGGGTCCAGCTGCTTCCCCCTATGTCTCATGGAGATCTGACTGGAGAAGGGTGCTAATGAGTGAGATCTTGTAACGTTACTTTGTTTGCTTAGTGAATGCTCGATGTCTTCACGGCGTTGCTGCTGTTCTTTCACTTCTCTCCAGCCTGATTTAGAAACAGAAATGCAGTTGGATTAAAGAGTTTCTGCTTTTTACTTGAGCAATACCAACACAAAGGAATATAAGGTAAAACAAAGCAGTGCATACACCCAGACTATCCTCAGGGCAGCACCACAGTCTCAAATCACTGAGACATTTGCACACCACAAATAGACCTTGGATACAGGTTCTCACACAAGCAAACAATACCCCAACTAATATGGTCTAAATAAGCCCTCATTCCACCTACAAGTCACATAAAAATTAACAAAACCAAACTGTAAAGCAAATCATCAGGTATCCAAACTATAGCAGCAAGTCTTTTTCCACCTGAACTTTGGAAAAGACAGAGATGATCTCTCAAAATTGCAAGCACGTCCTATGTCTGTATTGAAGGGTTGGTTTAGAAAAGCATCAGCACTTTTGGTATTCGTGTTAGAATTACAGTAACCAGCCCCGTTGGAAATAGAAATGTCCCACTGACAGAGGACACAGTCCCAGCTCTGTAAGCCTGAGGGCATCCTGCTGGAGAGAGTCAGCGCTATTCGGTTAAGTATATTATACTTCAGTGCAGATGAAAATGATAAGCCTAATCCTGCAGTCCTTCTGGCAAAGCATTGGTGCAAATCAACAGGAATGAATATCAACTTCAGAACATGCAGCATAATTTGACAAGAGCAGCTTGGTTTGTGTGTGTAGGGCAGGGAATCGGTATGAAACAAAGGGAAAAATTCATGGCAGAGAGTGCTCCTTCCAACTTGTTGGCTTCTGCAACTGGAGGAATCCTTTCTGCTCAGTAAGCCCTGATTTTAAGTTAAAATTGTGGATTTTTGTGTTGAAATGCAAACCCTGGAACTGACTTTTGATTATGTGTCATATTCTGCTTTGGAACCAGGAGCAGAACTGCAGCCTCATGCTCGCAGCCTGAAAAAGGCATCCCCTAAACAATGTGCTAACGATTGGATTTCCTTACAAAGGATAAGGGGCCTAGAGGCCAAAGCAATGAACCAGATCCCAGCTCCTGGGCTGGAGCACTTGTGTGGAACACTGCACACTCAGCTGGCCTAAATGGAAGTCAGTGAAGTTGCACTGATTTATAGCAGCGCAATGTCTGTCCCATTGTATTCAAAACAAACAGGGCCTCCCAAGGGCTTTATGAGGAGAACCTTTATCACAAAATTTCCAGTCCAGCAAGGATATGGACTTAAATATTTCTCATACACTTTGCTCACATGCCCTGTGCTGAACCTCTGCTTCTGTGTGTGCCCAGTAAGTGAGCAGCCAGCACCTGTGGCACTGACCTGTTCTCCATCTCCCCAGTTAAGGAGGCTTTCTGTTTACTGGGACACCAATTAAAGAGATTCTGTTTGGCCAACAATGGAAAAGATTTATAAGAACCAGGAGGAGGGTTTACCAGGGTGTTTTAATCTTTGAGCCACTTCCCATAGTGCGTAAGCTGTTTTTAAAAGCTCACAGCTTTTACTTTTGCAAAGAAAATCTTGATAGTGGGAATCATGTGCTGCTGATTTGCTCTTAAGCCTAGCCTATCTCTAGCTAAACAATAGTGGCAGGAAACCTACTCCAGCATCTCATTCACCTCCATGAGGTGTGAACATCAAAGCCTGTTCTGAGATGTTTAAATGCAACTCGAACACCATTAAGATTTGGCCTCTAAAAAGCAAATGTTTAAGTGGAGAGAAGGCACTTCATAAAATACAGCTGCTTTCTGACAGCAGTGAACAGATCCTCATGTCCTTCAGCTTCCACAGGCCTCACTCATCCTCAGACACAGGGTGTACAAAGAGCTATACAGATAAATAAAACAGAGGGTTTGTTTTAAATTTGAGTTTAACAGAATTTATCCTCTGACAACTCAAAGAATCACTGAGAAACACAGTTTGCAAAATGTAGAGCTGGAAAACACAACATTTGCAAGCAGTCATTCAGTATCAACAGTAATTTCAATCAGTGATAATAATTTTTAATTTATAGGTATTATTTACTGATCTTACAGTAAGAGGAGAAGCTGCATCACTGGGCAGAGTTGGGCTTGGAGCTGTGAAGCCGTGAGGTCAAAGCTGGGCTTCGGATGTCTCAGTGTGACAGTGGACAGATCTATCCCATTTCTCCTGCTTTGCTGACCAGAATATAAAATTCATAGTAACAAAGCGTTCATGCTGTGATGAGCGCTTAAAGATAGAGATGACCTTTTGGTTGAGGAAGTGTTTGTGGCATTAATGCCAAGATTAGAAGGAATATTGCAAGAGTAAAGTAATCAATGTCACAAGGGAATCTTTCAGCGCTAGCAAGGGTTTCTTTAAAAACAAAAGATTTTTTTTGTATAAAAAATCCACATACCACAAACTGTTTATTGAAATTCTTCAATAGAATCCCAGCCTGGTTTGGGTTGGAAGAGACCTTACAGCTCATCCAGCTCCAACCCCTGCCACAGGCACGGACACCTTCCACTAGAGCAGCTTGCTCCAAGCCCCTGTGTCCAACCTGGCCTTGAACACTGCCAGGGATGGGGCAGCCACAGCTCCTCTGGGCACCCTGTGCTAGCGCCTCAGCACCCTCACAGGGAAGAGCTTCTGCCTTATCTCCAACCTAAATAGATTGTTATAAATAGCTAACACCTTCAGGAACTGGGCTATGCCAGGAAAAATATAGGCTAAATTCATTGTATAATCTCATATGTGAAGTTATTTGTTCTGCTCCACTAACCTTGTTTAATATTTATCTTAACCATCTTGTCCACAAGTGACAGAGGCTCAGCTTTTTAGGCACTGAACCAAGGTGTCACTAGATACAGCTGCAGCCGTACACACAGACAAAAATCTGTGTGCCTAAAATCTCTGCATTCTCCTGGGCTTTTATGGTTGTTCTGTAAAGAATTATCTCAGTAGCCTCAATGATGCCTCTTCATCAGGGATTGTAGCAATAGGACAAGGAGTGATGGGTTTCAACTGAAACAGGGGAAGTTCAGGTTGGAGATAAGGAAGAAGTTCTTCCCTGTGAGAGTGTTGATGCCGTGGCACAGAGTGCCTTGAGAAGCTTTGGGCAAGGCAAGGCACTGCAGGGATCTGCGCCTGTTCAGAGGAGGACCAGGTCCAGCAGAGTCACCTCTGTGCAACCTGGAAAGAGACCTCATCTGATGTTGGTGGAATTTTGTTGGTGTGCTTGGGCCATAAATGCCCACATAACACTTTTCCACCTGGTTCCTGTAACCTCTTGGGCCTGTGAAAGCAAACACATGCTGCATCTCTTCCATTCTACTGGACAGCAAAGGCACAACTTGGCTTTTCCATCCCTGTTTCCATTTAGGAGCTCATTTATCGCATCTATCTTTCTCCAACATCAAGTCCTGATTGGGCTGAGCAGGAACACAACAGGCTTTCTTTCCCACAGGAGCCTCTTTTGACCTTCCTTTCCTCTCCTTGTCTGACAAATTGTGGGAGCTGACCCATATCTGAGCGGCTGCAGGGATAATTCAGTCCAGCCTCATCCTGGCAGGCAGCTGCCTTTGCAACCTTTCTCCACTGGTTGACAAGTGGTTGGGACATCTCGGGCCTGGCAGGGTTGGGTGCCGGCGTTCAGGTTAAATAAGAACCAGTTCTAACCTTTGCCCCAGACCCAATCTGGCTGGGATGATGGGCTCTTGTGAGATCAGCTGGTTCTGCAAAGCAGACAGTGATGGATTGGAGAGGTTTCTTAGTCCTGCTGTGCCTTCCTCTCCCATCTGTGAAGGTAACAGATTGAGTGATACTCTGCAGTGAGCATCTAGCATTCAGGAGCAGCATATTCACTTACTGCACAAGGTGCATATTGCACAGCAAGGGACTCTGATCTTACCTGGACCTTGGGCATGACATGAACACCCTGCTTGGACATCTTTCAAGTTATTTTCCATGAGGACATTTCTGTATCTCTCTGCTTCCCCTGAAGCAGTTTCTGTAGCATTTCCTGTCTAATGAGTACATCCTTTGGAAGATGATTCAGAGGGACAAAAGCCCCAAATGTCTGTAGCAGGTACTAACTGTTGTCTTCAGTGGCTTACATTATACTTCCATGCCCTTGGAAAGCAGCATGTTCACACAGTGCAGGAGCTCTTTGCAATGTACAAATGATCACCAAGAACTTGTCTTTCTGGGAGGAAACAGGTTTCTGACATGTTGTTTTTAATGCTCTTGGATTCATCACGCAACCCTTTTCCCTACATTTGTCCCAGCGTAGAAGTCCAGTTGTGCAGTCCAGCCCCAGCAGCCTCTAGTGTGTCTCCACAGACAGACCAGCAGCTTCAGATCTTCCTCCTCTTCCTCTTCTTCTTCCCACCAGTGTGGGTTTAGCGGCCGTAGCCTTCACTCCAGGCTTAACATGGTGTAACAGGATCCTCTGGCAGGGGGAATCTTTAGTGGCTGATAAAACCTTAACTGTTGGGAAATGAAAGCAGGTTCCCTTTGAAGTGCACCTCACGTTTCAGCTCCGTGCTCCAGCCTCTCTATTTTAACTACCAATAAAATGATTTGTAAGCATAAAGGCCTGAGCCACCTTTAAGGCAGGGAAAGGGAAAGAATTGCTAACGTCATTTACTGCAATGGATCATCTATTTTTTTCTGTGGGTTAGAAATAAGGGGCAGAATCAACCTGTTTGGGCCATGAAATGTCCCTTCCTCTGCATGGGAAGAGAAATCCTATCAATTGCTTTGTGGAAGGTTTCAGTGTATTTGTGGCTGGATTCTTCAGGCAGCTCTGGTAGGAAGCACTACTTTCAAGCATGTAGTTGGGAATCCCATTTGGTGCATGTGTATTTACTATTATTATCATTTCTTATTTGTTTTGCTCTGGTGCTTCCGCTAAGGAGTTCTTGCTGTGCCACGTATGGTTGCCTACTGGCAGTTAGAAAGAGCCTCTATTTCAGGTGGCTGTTGAAATTAACTGAGATGTTAAGAAAATACAGGTTTTATCCTCAGTTTAGAGGTGGTGATCTGATGTGTGGCTTGTTTAAGGACCCAAATGTGTTGAATGCAGCAATGTTTCCACTGATTTCAAATGAGAAAAGCAATCCCCAAGTCCTAGAAGGAGCCTGTAGCATAGGTAAGAGCTGACTTTGTCTGTTGATAGTCCATTCTTCTGAAAGTTAGCTTTCTTCAAAGCCCATTGTAGACCAAAGTAAGCAAGACACCCCAAAACCAGCCCATTCACAGGCCTCTTTTGTTGACTCTACCCTGTTGTAAAAGGATCCAGAGTATCCCTTTAAAAACCAGAGGAACTACATCCCCCTCACTGGCTGTGGAGAAGCAAGACGGGAGGAGTTGTACACACAGGTTCTGACCAGCGGCTGCAAACACGTGTGTTGGTGCATGGACATCAATAACCTCACGTGGTGTAACATAAGATAGCACAAACCTTTGCCAAGCTGTGTTTTGATCATGTGTTAGCCAAGCCAACTGACAAACCACCACAGGCATGGTGGGGATGGTGTCAGAGAAACGTGTCCATCTCACTCCACATGCTGCTTCTGAACTTCTAATCCCGAGCGGATTTGCCAGCATCTGGCTCTTGGTTATAAAAAAAGAACTTTCCCACCCTTTGTGATGTTGGGTAAGTGTCAGAAATCACTGAGTGGCTTTTACATTCGTGGAGTTGAGTTTCCCTTTCCCTGCCTGCATTCAGAGCTGCTTGCTTATGTTTGGCCTTCAGGTATTTTGTTTTTTCGAGGCTATTCTCAGCACTGAGATCTCTTTTTTGGAGTGGAGGCTTTTGCAGCCTGGGACCAGGCCTCTTTCTCTGCAGAGAGAAGGTTTATTTCTCTCCTTATGTTCAGCTAACAGCAATTTTAGGGGTTTACACCCCTATCTGCAAAAGTGGAAGCAAAGAGGAGCCATGTTCCATGCCCTTAATTCAAGACGTGGATTACACATACATGCAGGAGGAAAAGACAGCTCCTGTTTGCATGACCAGGGCAAACAAAAGGTTATTTATCTATTTGTATTACTCCTAGACACTGTGCCACGGATTGGACTCTATAAAAGGGTTGTGAAGTGCTACAGCCCTTAATGTTCATTCATTTCTCTCCCCTTAACTCTGTCCTAGATTTTGCTAGCGACTTCTGGTGCCAAAAATGGACACAGGGATTCTGACCTGCATGGACTTTGTTGATCAATGCAGATCGGATGTAAGCTGACCCATTTCTGTCAACCTTTTGGAAGGTGCTAAGAGGTTCTGCTGCTTCAGCCAGTAGTGCACTGCAATAGGAACAGGTCTGTAAAACGACACATTTGGTGCCAAGGACCTGACATCAGCACTGTCTACATTTCAGGGGGCTTATTTTAGACCAACTCTTCCAAAGAAAACTGGGTTTTCACTGTACAATGGGTGTAAATAACAGCATGAAGTGAAGGACTAGGTCCTTCCTAGCCAGCACCAGCTCACACACAGCTATGATTAGCAGCTTTTAATCAAACTGTTTCCATGTAGATGAGGAGAAAGAGCAATAATAGACTGATCTTAAGAGCCTCACAGAAATCTGTGTGTGGACTCAGTGTCTGTTTGGTTTTGCAGCAAGAACCACTGCAGTGCATGTGGACCAAGAGCCAACACTCAGTTAAATAAGTAGCTTTCAATGAAAACATGCTGCCTTGTGAATTAGATGTACCGACAAGTGCCAGTAAGGAAAAGGCAAACCAATAAGTGACATCTGCAGGGGGACTCAATTTAAAGGTCAGAGATACCCACTTTGAGACTGCGATCACGTCTGAAGTGCAAGGCACATTGGACTAAGGTTCTGCTCTATCTAGGGAACAGAGCTTTGCTTTGGTTCACAAGATGTGGGGGCAGTTTGGGCTCAAACCCTTGTAACCCCAGCTTCTGATCTGACATTGAACAGCTTGGAAGCCTGATGGAGGATTTTCCCCCCCGAATGCTTTACACTCTTGATTTTTGCTCCATTTTTTCTTGTTGCTGTGAAATTTAATCGTGTTTTCTAGACCTTTAGGCCTCACAAAGTCCAGCAGCTGCATTCTCATCTGGCTTGAAAGCTTATCCGCATACTTCTGAACCCCAAACAGGGATGGGGCCTGAGAGCCTCTCTGATTAAATGAAGTAAACCAAGGCCAAGAGACAGCTTGAGAAGCCCTTTCCACGATGCAGAAGGCAGATTGCCCATGATAAAACACATCAGGGCAGACAAATGCATTTAGGAAAATCTCCCCTTGAGTTTTCCAGGTAAACTAGCACTGTAGGAAACGTGAACCCAGCTTTGCATGTGCATTAATACTGGGTTTCTTATGCATTAATCCTGGGTTTATTATGCGTTAATACTGGGTTTATTTTAATGCACACAGATTGAATTTGGCTGCAGTACAATCCTAGCGCACACTACAGTGCCTCTTGCAAGGAGAGCATGTCTTAGCATACAGACAACAGTGATTTGCTTGCAGTACAGAGAAGCTGAGAAACCCCTGTATTCCCTCCGGTCTGGTTCTATCTATTTAGCTTGTCTAACACTGAAACCATGATGCTAATCTGTCTATTTATCCCTTCTAACAGAGCAGCCGTGTTGTTATTATGGTACTTAATCCTTCAGCATAATTCACATAGCTGTCAGATAACAAGGCAGAATGGCCAGGTGGTAGCAATGCATCTATTTGCTATGGACTCTCTTGGAATAATACACAAGCTAAATTATTCCTCTTCATCTCACCCTGCTGCTTATACATGCTTCCACGCTCTGAGGAGTATCTTTAACAATTCTAAATGCAAGTATCCTCACCGAGGAGACAGGGTGGTGGTAGTATTGTCATAGAATCATAGAATGGTTTGGGTTGGAAGAGACCTTAAGATCATCCAGTTCCAACCCCCTGCCACAGGCAGGGACACCTTCCACTAGAGCAGCTTGCTCCAAGCCCCTGTGTCCAGCCTGGCCTTGAACACTGCCAGGGATGGGGCAGCCACAGCTTCTCTGGGTACTCTGTGCCAGTGTCTCAGCACCCTCACAGGGAAGAGCTTCTGCCTTATCTCCAACCTGAACTTCCCCTGTTTCACTTTGAACCCATCACCCCTTGTCCTATTGCTCCAGTCCCTGATGAAGAGTCCCTTTCCAGCATCCTTGTAGCCCCCTTCAGACACTGGAAGCTGCCCTGAGGTCTCCACATAGCTTCTCTTCTCCAGGCTGAGCAGCCCCAGTGTTCTCAGCCTTCATCTGGGAGAAAGGAAGCTGAGGATCAGAGATGAAGTCTCACATCTCTGTCAGGCAGGAACTTGAAGCTGGTTTTGGCCAGTGCTGTAACTCAGGCTGTGTTTCCATCAGCAGCCAGGTGAGGTGGGACAGCAGCTCAGAGCGAGTCACACGGGGCCTTTCCTCTCCCCATCAGGTGTGGTTCAGCAACCGAAGAGCGAGATGGCGCAAGCAGGCGGGAGCAAACCAACTTGCAGCTTTCAACCACCTCCTGCCAGGGGGATTCCCACCAACAGGAATGCCGACCCTCCCTCCGTACCAGCTGCCAGACTCCACCTACCCAACAACCACCATTTCCCAAGGTGAGCACCCATTCACCTGCGCTGCTCCTCTTCTCTAGCCCTAGATCATCCCATCATCCCTTCCCTGATTCATGGCATCCCATTGAGGCTCTTGTAATACACAGGTGGTTTTCCTCAAGTCAACAGTTTTCTCCTCTACCTCATGGTCCTTTCCGCTGTATCAATGTGGCTCATGACTGTAGTTGTTCTGCTCAGCTTTGAAATGATGAGCACATCACTAGAAAGTATCATAGAGGCAGTCCCTCGTTCTGGGTAATTCTCCATACTGCGATTCAGTGGAAGGAGAATTGCTGATTCCAGTTGGCTTTGGCCTTTGTAAAAGAATTTACAGCTTCTTCCCCCGTTCTCTCTGCAGATGGGGGAAGCACAGTACACAGACCCCAGCCCCTGCCACCATCCACCATGCACCAGGGAGGACTTGCTGCAGCCGCCGCTGCTGCCGACACCGGCTCTGCCTATGGGGCCCGACACAGCTTCTCCAGCTACTCAGACAGCTTCATGAATGCTGCAGCTCCTGCCAACCACATGAATCCTGTTAGCAATGGCCTCTCTCCACAGGTATGTGACCCGCTTCCATTCTCTTCTTTGGCTGACAGTATTTGGCTGGTTCAGATCCTCTGAGAGCAGGACAGGCTTCAGGCTATCACAGTGTATTATGATTAACAAGGGAGTTATTGTCATGAACTCATGGAGGCAGCCTGGTTAAAGCAGGGAGTTTGTTTGTTGCAGTGTCTCTATCCTGAGCTCAGCACTGCACTGCCAGAGCACTTGTGTCCTGTTAGCTCCCATATTCAAGTTAGCACACTGGAATCACAAACACCAGGACCAAGAGCATTGATTGGTGTTCCGGAAAAATTCCAGTGCAGGTGTGGGCCCTTCCATGGTGGGGTTTTAGCCTTGCTGTTCTTAGTTGCTTTCTTCAGGCTCTCTTTAGAAGTAGTCCATGATTTGTGGGTGACTGATTTAGAGATTAGCTGAAGCCAGCTTGTCCAAGTCTGGTTGGAACATGGAAGCTCTATGGATCTGAGCTTCCTCAAAACACAGGGATGTAGATCTGGGATTTAGCCTTGAGGAACTAACTGCTAATGCTTTCCACAAGGTCATCACAGAAGAGGTGTAGGTAAGCTTTAAAGCAGAAAGATAAAGCACATCCTTGATTTTAAAACCCCTGCCTGAGCTCAGAATGGAGCATCCATGAGCTGCCTCTGGGCTCTGTGCTCCAAGCCTCAGTGCAGCCACCTCTTGAAGTGCCCAGTCACAGGTTTGATCCAACTTCTGCCAGGTATCTCTGTGGCTTTTCAGAGCTGGTGTGACAGAGAAGCAAACCTCAGCAGTGTAGAAAGGTTAAAGCCTCCGTCATCAGCTGGTGTAGAGAGAGCAGAGCTTGTGCTATGTGTGTGCTGTGGAAGTAGTCTTCTGTTCTCAGCTTGTGAGCTGCACTGAAGTCAGTGGAGATCCCATGATATAACAGTTTTCTGTTACCTCATTAGATAGAGCCTTTACCCTTCTCTTTGGTTTACTTGCTGTAATCTGTATCCTGAAAATTAACAGCCAGGACTTGCATTCATGTGGTGCCCGCCATCCTGGAGAGGTACCAAATACATTTCACTTCTGCCCTCAGTCACTTGTGAAATACAGAGGCATGTGGCCAGTAACACTGTTTAAGACAGGAAGGACAAAATAATATGAAACTACAAGGAGAAATTAGGTAGACATCTGAAATGAAAAGCCTACGACTGCAGAGAGTGGAGTCCAATAAATGGGGACATCAGAGAGGTAGATAGATTTTAAGGTCCAATAACTTGTAATCTCTTGAGTGTGAAAACAGACATTGAGTGTCAATGGAAAGAGGGAAATTTTGCAGCTTCTCTGAAATGGTATAAACCCCTCACTTTTATCTTTGAATGCTCATGAGATGGAAAATGTAAAAGGGTGACTGGCATGAGGCTGAATGTTGCCTCAACCAGCATCATTTGTGTGGGAAATAGGGGGACATCTTTCTAACAAGGGCTTTCTAATAGCACTGGGTTGAGGAGAGGAGCAGACAGTATGGAATTCAAAGGCAGGCTGCAGGTTAAGATGGTCAAGGGCATGTGATTAATTCAGATTATCACAAGTGAGTTTAGCACCACAGAATAACGATGAGATCCACGTGATAAGCTGCACAAGCACTGAACATATACAGGTCCATCATGCAATTTCCATTTCTGTAGCTTCATCATCTTCTTACTAGTCCTGCTCACTAAATCAGAGGCTCATTGAAATGGCCAAACCAATGCTGTATCTATGCTTATCCGTATCCCAAATTACCCTGCCCAAGGCTTAGGCTAGGGGAAGATGAGTCCTGAGCCAATAAGCCCTTTGTATGGGAAAGAGAGGATACATTATCTGGCAGTCCTGAAGAAAAGAAAGCTTTGCACCCCCAAGAAGAGGAGATTCCCATTTTCCTAATGCACTTAATCATGTGAGGGCCAAGACATCAGCATATAAATTCTTCCGTTTCTTTTGTGCATAGAAAGGTTAACCCAGGTTATTTTATGACTGCTTTATATTTACTTATCTGCTCTCTTCCTGCCTAAGTCCTCTGCTGTTCCTAGTGGAAGGATGCAAGAAATAATTTCAAACAGCATGAATGAGAACTCATAGAAATGTCATCTTACATGGAGCAGGGTCGGTAAAAGCGTAGGGAGGTCTCAATATGGGATGCTCTGTGTGATTTATCATAGAATCCCAGACTGGTTTGGGTTGGAAGGGACCTTAAAGCTCATCCAGTTCCAACCCCTGCCATGGGAAGGGACACCTTCCACTAGAGCAAATTGCTCTGTGCATAATTCAGCTATCCCACAGTATTACAGGTAAACCCTATTGTGCCTCAACCCTCTCATCCTCCTGTGCAGCTATCGGTGGCATCTGGTTGCTCTCTGAAGGGGTAAATGTTGACTACAGGGAAGGAGGGAGTTCAGGAGATGGAAAACAATTGGCAACTTAAAATGATGGCAGTTTGTCTGAGCTGCAAACAGACAGTTCTCTGGTTTCAGGCCTCAGCAGCAGCAGGAGGGACATTTCTTTGCAGTTTAGACAAGGAGGTGGGGGCCAGCCTGGCCCAGAGCTCCCAGCATTTGCTGCCGCTTGCTATCCAGTTACCGCGGATTGGGTGTCCCAGCCAGAATGCACCAGGCGGGCTTGGTGCTGGCAGCTGAAATTCTAGAGGAGAAGCGTGGTATTTCCATTCTCACAACAGAGGGAAGAGGATTACGTTTGGTCACTGTGGGCTCCATCCCCCCACGCACACACACACACACACGTTAGTGCCCCCCCCCCCCCGACAGATTCCTGCAAGTTGTGCCCAGCCTTCACGTGGGAGAGGGCCACATTTCTTGCTTGGGTTCCAGCCTGGAGCACACAAAGCCTTGTGCCTGTCCAGCTCTGCTGCTGGGTCCCCAGAGCAATTCCCATGCAGTTTACCTAGTGTAGAGGCCATTCTGCCTCTGTTCCAGACCTGAGACTGTCAAGGAGGGAGAGGGAATCTGGAAGCTTTTGTCCTCAGCTGCTTCATCCCATGATGACGGTTTTTGTGATGCTTCATATGAAAACACCGACTTGGCTACGCAAAGGATAGTCCTATGTGCTTAAACCAGTATCAAGCATGATCTCTCATGTCATACTCCTTCCTAGACCTCAGTGAGAGCCCTCAGGGTGACCCGAACAGTGATTTGTGCTGGTTTTGTGCTGGGACAGCCTTTGTAAGATAGAGATCTTGCTCTAAGCTTTGCCTGTTGGAGACAGCCAGCTTCCCAGGCCGGCCAGCTGCAGCCAGATGAGTCACCTTCCATCTGTCAGGATGCTCTGGGTGGCTGCAGCAGTCACGGATCATCAGCAAGTGGGTTGGTACCAGAACATGCAGCAGCGAGGTCCCCGTCGCTCCCCAAGGCTGTGTGGGTTAGCAGCAGCTGTCACAGATTCAGCTGGGCTGACTCAGTGGCTTGTAACTGCCTCCAGACTGGTGTTAAAGCCTGTGCCAAGACTTAGCAAGGATATAGAGACCCAAAGTGAAGTTAAATCTGAAGAGTGAGTAACCAGTTAGCAGTCATACAGAGTGTGATTTCTGGCCCTGGAACTTCTGTCTCATCGTTTCTCACAAGAGTGGGTTATAACCCAAGAGTGTGGGATTTCATAAATCCGTTGTAAATGTTTTCAAGTCATTTTCATCCTACAGAGGAATCATCTTCCGTTTATCTGAGAATACCTATCAACCTCAACTAGAACAAGGCCAGGCACCAAGATGTCCTTAGCCAGGTCATGCTTCCCACTAGCAGAGAGAGCAAAGTCTGCATCCATTTATGAAGTTCAGACCTGTGCTAGCTGAGTATCACCCTTCACCATGGCTGGGATAAGGCTGGTGACAAATAGCTCAGTGTAATGGTAAACTCAGTATCAAGCCCAGTGACATCTTGATCAGCATCTGACATTCCTTCAAGGAATGTAGATGCTGATCAAGATATCACTGGGCTTGATATGTATTCTAGGATATATGCTTGGAATGCAGATGCTACAGCATGGGATGAGGTGGGAGGAAATTAAACAGTAAGTGAGGGCCA
This sequence comes from Psittacula echo, assembly GCF_963264785.1. Classification (NCBI taxonomy): domain Eukaryota; kingdom Metazoa; phylum Chordata; class Aves; order Psittaciformes; family Psittacidae; genus Psittacula; species Psittacula echo. Next base: position 8,358,405 of record NC_137753.1, read on the forward strand.
CATATGACTGCTTCTCTGCCATTATAATGATGGGAGATTCCCTGGGTGCTTTCCAAATAGGAAAGAAGTAGGGCGACAGTGCGTTCTGCTTTCCTCTCTAAGCACATCTCTTCTGCCTTTTAAAATGTCTTCATGTTCTTAGGATGTTGTTCACTGTTTTTGTATCTGAACATACCTGACCATTCACTGCAGCAGGTTGGGGTCTTGCAGGGGGTCATTCAAAAGGAAAACATCCTTATTTTGTTGCAGATGGCCCCTGTGTGGCTGGAGAACACATTGAGGTATAGTTAAGAGTCAGGGGTTTCCTGTACTCTCTGAACATGTTATTTCTGAAACTTCTGAATCTTTTAACAAACCCACAGGATCACCCAGAGATTAAGACAAGTCCAGGAATAGGAAAAGCCAAGAGAAACTTGTTCACCATCTCATATTTGTTGCTTTAATCTTTTTAGGGCTTTTGGTGGCTTTTTTTGCTCCTTTAGCAAATTCATTCCCAGTGTAATGGCAGTATCTGAGGTCAGATTTTAAACAATCTCTGGGTTTATCACCATTTCTTGATCATGTTCCTGGAGCAACACTTGAGGCGCAGGCCAGGCTATGCCCACAAATTCCCACTCTAAACTCGGGGACCTTCATAGTCTCCATAGCCACAGCACAGTTTTGCTTCTCCTGACATCATCCCTCCACTAGTCCAGGCTAATGTTTTCCTCAGCCTCATTGGGCTGGGATTAGAGATCATCTGAATCCCTGTCAGGAGCACACTGATCCTGGCAGAAGCAGAAGAGCCAGCTGAGCCCTGGTTTTGGGGGGGAAAGCTGGCACTTGGGAAGGACACGATGTTAGCTGGCGAGAGGGGAGCAGTATCCCGGTGCCTGGCTCCAGTGAGACCGCGCTTCCTCCGTCAGTGACATGGATCCCTTCTGTCTGCTTCCTTTTCTTGCCTTCTTTTTTTCTCATTGGAGACACTGTGCCTATAATAAGCATTCAAAATGAGTCTTGCTGGGCCAGGAGAAGGGGAGGGGAAGAAAGGGGGAGGAGAGAGAGGATGAGATTTGGGGGGTGGGGGGAAAGGAGGGAGAAAAGGAGGAGGGGGTTTAAATAGCAAAGAATTAGGGAAAAAAAAAAGGAATCTGATGCAAATCACTAGTAGAGAGAAAATTATGTGCAATTACCCAAGCGATACTGGGCAGCCGTGCCCACCCCAACCAACAAGATCTCATTAACAAGCAGAAAATAAGATTGAAATGGTGTGTAAAAGAGCTGAAAAATGAATTTGAATGCTGCATTTGTCCACAATTACCCCCTCGTTCACACATATTTTATTGCAATTTTTTTATTATTCTTAATCTTTCCATCCCTCAAAGCAGATTGGGAACATCCTGGCATTACAGTTGCTGAGGGAGGAAGCATTAAGGATTCCCTCTTTCCCTGAAAGGAGACCCTTTTCTCCCTCGGATTCGAAAGGGTTGGGTTTGGATGGATAAGGATTCATTTCTCTGGCTTATCTTTGCGTAGGAGCATGTTCTTCTAATGTTCTTTAACCTCTGATGCTCCCGGGTGCCACTTCACACGAGGGGTTTTCTTTAACCTTGTCTCCTGGGTTCTTCTTCCTCCCTTTTCCATCACTCCTTCCCCTTTCTCCTACCCTCCTTTTCCACTCCAGGTTTTTTCCATGTGGTCTCTGCCCTCTTCCCCCACTGCTGCCTCCTCCACATTCTCCCTGCAGCCCCATCTCTCTAGAGGACCACGATTCCCTCAACTGAAGTGTCTGCCCTTCAGAAAGCGGCTGATGTCCCTTTTCCAAGTCACATTTATCCCTGTTCCTTTCCTCTTCAGCCTCCCCATGACCTTGGGGCAGATTCCAGGCAGGATTTTTGGAGAAGGAGGTAAACACATGCTAAAATCCATGCCCTTTCTTTGCCAGGGGGATGGAATGGGGGCATGGGAGCTCCAGGTTTCTCTCCGGGAGCAACTGGCTCTGCTGGGGCTGCGTTGGCGTTTTCCCTTAGCTTGGTGTCAAATGCAGCTCCGTGTCTCTCAACTTTTAACCTACGTGTGTCCCAGGAAAGCTGGTAGTTTTTTTCCACTAAATTTCTTCCTTTTTTTCCCCCTATTTAACCAAACAAAGCCCATCTGCTCTTGTCAGTTACACGCCTCTGCTCCCAGCAAGGGGAAAAGCAGAGAACAGAGCATTTTTCTCGTGTGAAAAGAGATACATATTTATTTGCCTTATTCCTAATGATGGTTTCTGTTCTATAGGGTGGGAAGGGGGAAATTCATATCTGAGGGGCCACCTCACTTGATGTCATTCTTGAGGTTTCATGAGCTTCCTTGATTGACTTGGATGCCCTGGTCCCACTGAAGGCTGATTAGAAGCCAACAAGGGAGCATCTTACTGCTTTAACCCGAACTCTAATGCTCTGGGTGGCACTGATTGTGTTGATTCCCACATGATTTCCACTCCACACATTCTTCTCTGTGTGCATTAAAATATTAGAAACCCTGAAGGATTTCAAAGCAAAGAGTTGGTTCCTGAGCATAGAATTCGATAGGAACTTTGTCATCACCTTCAGTGGGTCCAGGATCAGCCCCTGTGGCACTGTAAACTGTGGCTGTTTGTAAACTCAGGTATCAGAAGTACTGGGAGGAAAAGCGAATAAAGAGAAAGTAGGAGAAGATATAGAGGCAAAAAGCTAAGGAGAATGACAAAACCAATGACAGCAGGAAGAAGAAATGCAGGGAGGTGTGAGAGTGCCTGATAAGCCCCCAGACATCGGGGCAGGGAGCAGGTATTTAAGACACCCAGGGCTAAGACATGGAAATCTGTACCCATAAATCTTCAAATATCCCTTCCAAGACCCCACTACTTGCTCACAGAGTGGTGAGAGCACAGCCAAAGCAGGGTGGGTGGAACAGGCATGGCAGGGAATGTCTTCCCTATGGAAATCCAGACAGGACTGGTGCAGCTTTCAGCTTTGCTGAAACACCTCTCCCCTGGGTCCTGTCTCTTTTCCACACCAGGGAGGGTGAGGACTTGGCCAGGAGATTTGGAGAATTCAAATGCACGATTTCAAATGCTTTATGATTAAGAAGGGAACTCGAGACAAGGCAGGCAGGGCAGATAGAGCAGAGGGGAGCCAGCAGCCAGCCTGGCAACGGGCACTGCTGAGCCACCACTGGCATTCAGTGTTCCGCTGCCTGGCTTGAGGAGCTGCAATAACCCAGGGATCTGGTGCTGAGCTGCAAGAGGAATCAAGGGACCACAGCAGGGAAAGCCCTGGAATGAGGGATGTGGAATGAGGGGAAGCTTAAAAGGAAGGAATGCAATGAAAGGAATAATTAGGACTCAGAGGCAGGGGCATGCACGCGTGCTCTCACACGCCTGTGTGCACAAGGGCATTGGTGCCCTGCGTGCACGTTCTGTGTGTGCACACCAGCATGTGTGCCCATGCATTGTGTGTGCCTATTAACATCTAGCAAGGGTGGAACAGCTGTGCTCCAGCTGTGCCCTGGCTGGGAAAAGCCATCTCTGATAGGAAAAATCTACAGCAACATACTTGGCGGTGGATCAGGCACTAACCCAAACCTATCCCCCTCTTTTGTTCCACAAAGAAGGGTTGTGGAATGAGTGCTCACTTCAGTGGGTGCGACAGAACAGCAGAAATACTATGCTGGGACAGCAGGTGGGACTATATATTGCAGGTGTACACAGGTCCACTGGTCTCCTCATGAGCCTCAAGCCTGTCCCAGCTCAGGAAATGCTATGTACTGAAGATAGATGCAGGATTGTGTGTTAGAGCCATGCCAGGGGGATATGCTGTGACCTTCAGAGCTGACAGATACAATTTTGAAAGGGGTCATTATTTAGTATGGGTTATTTTCTGTTTGCTTTTACCATCTATGGGTGCTAACAATGCAGGAAACCCACACTGCTCCCATCCCAAAGCCACCCAGCCACTGGGATTACTGGCAGATGGGTTGCAGCATCTTGGGGCAAAGGTTGCAAGCAGGGTGTTTGGGGCTGAGAGGACAAGGAGGACGTTCGGGGCTGTGGAGCATCATGGAGGGCTGCCCACGAGGTCTTTTAGGTCCTGAAACACCAGGAGAGGCTTATGGGGGAGACATACCCTAAAGAGATGTGTGAGATAGGTGTTGGGGTATTGCATCAGCTTGCAGAGCGATCATCTTGACGGCTGTCTAGGTGTGAGAGGGGGAGCAGTACATGACTTTACTATAGGTGCTTTAGCAGATCGGGGTTACAGAGCTGTGCAGGGGCTTCTGTAGTGTACAGGGAGAGTGGAAAGCACAAAGAATAGGAGATAGAGCTGTGTGTGCAACAGATGAATAATGGGGGGCTGTCAGGTTGTGGGGTGCACGCCGTGTGGGGGTTTCCACCTCGCACGGTGAGGTTCCTCCTGCTGCAGGGTGCTGGTGCGTGCCTCCATCAGACAGGCGTGCACGAGATCAATTTACAGCAGGGGCTGAAGATCAGAAATCCTGGCAAGGTCTGGGCTGGGTGAGCAGTAAATTGATCAAAGGTGCAGAGGGTCTTAGCTCTCCGCAGTAAGCTGGAGTCAGCCCTTAAGCCTATCCAGTTTGGAGATGAGGGGGATCTTATTTCAGGGAATAAGTACCTGAAAGGGAGTCGTGAGCCACATCGGGGAAAGGGTGGGGAGCTGCTTGCCAAGCACACACAGGAAAATCACAAGGGCTGCTTTGAGAGATTGAAGGGGAAGAGGCAAGACTGACATGGAAGGATTTGGAGTGAAATTTACCCACCAAGGCAGTGCAGAGCTAAAACAGGGGTGTCAGAGTGGCCCACACAGTGGGAGCTCTCACCATGACCATTGCTTCAGTGCACTGCTTGGTCTGGGACCCACTGAGGTGTGGGGCCAAGCCTGGGCTGAGGCAGGCCCTGTGGGGAGCTCACCTGCAAGACTGGGGGAGATACCTGCACTGCTGCATGCCCCACACCTCCCTTTGTGGGGATGCTCCTGATGGGGACTGGGGAAGAGGGAGAGTAAAAGCTGCTGGTGTCTGTCTCTCCTCTGAGATGTGGAGCAGCAGCAAGAGCTCCTCTCTCTGTGTGTCCCTCCCAGCTTTGCTTCTCCCTCTCCCTTCCCTTCTTTCTCCCTCTCCTCTCTCCTTCCATTTGATGTGGAGGAGAGCTGTCTGCCACTCGCGCGTCTGTACCGAGAAGGGATCAGAAGTTGCAGCGAGCGCTCGGCGCCTCTCCTTTGATCCATGTCCTGAGGCCTGCTTGACAGCGAAAAAAAGCATGGAGACAAAACGACTCAGTCAAAGTGATTCCTGACAACTGTCTCCATGAGATAAGGAAGCGCTCTGTGTCTTGGTTTTCTTTTTTTTTCCCCTTTTTAATACCGCCTCTCCGTTTCCATAAGAAGCCGAGTCACTTTAAACCAGAGGAGCCAGCCAACAGCCAAGCTGCACAGAGAACAGCCGAGCAGAGAGTGCCTGCCTGAGCTTTATCATGTTTCCTGTCTCCCTTTCCATTCCTCTCCCCCCTCTTTTTGCCCTAAAAGCCATCTTTTCCCCATTTTCGTTTCCCTCCTCTCTCCATGCTGCCACCTTACCCCAGCGCTGCCTCGAATTATGCAGTTGCAGAGAAAGCCTGGTGCATTTGCAGGTGCCTGGGACATTATTCAGCTCAATCCCAACCACAGGGAGATGCCTTCCATCCCCACGAGGGGCTGGTGGGGAGAGAAAGCCCCATGTGTTATCTGACAATAACCAATCCTTGCAGCAGGCTTCATTAATAGCAGGGCATTATGCACTTACGTGGTCCTTAGAGCTGTTCCCCTGCTGCTGAGCCCCAGATTGTCTTATTATTGTTTTATTTCTCTTGCCTAGTTCATGTCACAGAGGGAAGTGTTCCCCCTCCTTCCCTTCTTGCCTTTGGGTTGCTTGCGGGAATGAGTTTGCAAGGGCTCAGTGACGCTAATCCTCACTGGAGGAGGCAGGACTTGGTGTGCGCGTTGGCACATGGAGGAGCAGGATACACACCTTGGAAGGGGACTGTGTTTGCAGCTGAGCTATCAGGAGGGTCCCCAGACACAAACAGGACAATGCAAAAGGGACAGGGAGGTGGCCTCATAGACTGTGATGCTGAGGGCAGCCTGGCTTGGAGATACCTGGACCACTTCATTCAGGTGAGGAGCTGGGGGAGGGCAGATGTGGCATGGCTCAGTGTGCTCCTGCACTTTCCCATCCTTAGCTTTATAAAGGTGGAGGGTCTTGGGGTCTGCCTGTGGTGACAAAGCTTGGCTTAGGAGTGGGTCTAGAGAGGGGTTGGTGGAGGGAGCAGGCCTGTGCTCTGTCTGGCCCAGGTGATGAGGACAGGGATCAGAGTTCATCCCAGCCTCTTTGCCAAGTTGTTGTTCTTCCCTCCACTCCCTGTAATTAGGCTATTGTGGTGGCTTTGCTCCCAAATCCACCTCCATTAGCATGCAGGCTGGGGGGGTGGAAAGGATCGAGGGGGGACCCAGGGAGAGGGAGAGATTCCCTTCCCCCCCAGAACCGCGCTGTGCTGCGCTGATAAACAGTAAATATCGGGGAACAGGATTTCCACATTATCTGAGCAGGGCAGAAAATCAAAATTTCAGTCTAAATCCGAGGAGACGAGGCTCCTAAGCTGCTCCAGCTGATCCCGACGCCGAGCCCAGGCGCCGAGGCTCAGGAGGCATGGAATCACAGGGTTTTGTTTAACAGAAAGGAAGAAAAGCAAGCAAAAAGAGGAGAAAAGGCAAAAAAAAGCCCCCAGTCTTTAGGGGCTGACTGCAAGGAGGGGAGAAGAAGAGGTGGTGCAAAGCAGAGCTTTGTGTGCTGTTGAGGAGGAAAGAAACCCCCGGGTGTATTGGGGAGGGGGTTGGATGCTGCCCATCCAATGGACTTTCCAAGCGGCAGCTCTGCCTCAGCACAGTGTTGCTTTGGGGACGGACCTGTAGGACACCAACAGCTGCTGGAGGATGATGGCAAAACCTTTCATTAGCGATTAGAGTGTGCAGCTGAGCACAAATCCAGCCTCGAATTAGGAGCCACATGAGGTCTTCCTGACCCTAAAAGCCAACACTTGATTCAGCAGCTCTGTCGGGAGCGTAGGTCCATCAGCTCTAATGAAGCTCTGTGCCATGCACACTGCTAATAGCATCCCTGTGCCTTGCTCCAGGGCAGGAGCCACCCTGGTGGGCATCAACTCCTGCCATGGGACTCATGCTGCAGCAAGGAGTTGGTGCTGAGGCTGAACCACTCTTTGAGGGAGCACAGGGCACCCTGAGACTGAGCAGCAGTGGGGAGAGTAGGTCAGGGGTGCAGCAGAGAGAAGCTGGAGATGGTCGCTCATCCTGCAGTGGAAAAGGGACGTGGTTCTACCTGCTTCTAAAGGAAGGAACCATGTCTTGGTTCATGATGTGGTTTCATAGTGCTTCCTGCTCTCCCAAGAGCAAGGTGGTTTCAGTGCCAGACAGGGTGAGTATTCCTCAGGCATTCAGCTTAGCTACCTGCTGTGTCCCAGACATTTTTGCATCCTTGGCTAGATCCGTGCTCTGTTCCCTACATAAGACTCCATAAAGCATTGCTTACTGCACAATCTGTAGCACCAGGTTTTTAGCCCAAGGGAATGTGGTTCAGCCCCATTTTTGTACAGCACCAGAGGCTTTGAGCTCTCCCTGGGGCTTTCAGTCATTGCTGCTTGGAGCAGTGAAGAAGAAAAAGCAGGGACTAGGTGCAGAAAATGTTTGCTTAGGTTCTGTGCAACCACTTGTGTCCCATCGAGAGGCCACAGGCTCAAAACACAGACAGCAATCAAATTCCTCACTCTGAGCTGCTTCCTTAGCTCTCAGCCTTTGCCCAGCTCCCATGAATGCCCATTCCCCTTTCTCTACCTCATTTCTACACCCATCTATAAAGTGACGTCTTTCATGCAAAGAATTTTAGGGTCTGGTTAGCTTCAGCAGGTGTCTAGGGTAAAATGCATACCTTATAGATCCAGGGCCATTGGTGGAACTGAACCCCCAGTATTTAGCTTTCTCACAGGCAGCACTTATGGCTCTCAGTAACCTCAATGCTTGAGTGACTTCTGGTGCCAAGGAAAGGAGAGGGTTCTAGTTCAGATGAGGAGGAAGCAGGGGTTACAGATACCTGTTGGAAACATCAGAGTCTTTCCTATGGGCAAACTGACTTTCACTTGTTAAATACGGGAACTTAGAGCACGCTGCTGCTGGCATAGGATGTCCCAGCCTGTTTACACTGTCGGTTCAGATCTTGTTCTGTACCATTTTCAGTATCCAGGCAGGTGGAGAGGGCCGGTTTTCCTGACGTATTTGTCCTTTACCTTCTTACACAGACACCCCAAAAGTCCTGAATCTGAACATATGAAAGTCAGAATTAGGGTGGCATCTTTCTGGTCACATCAGCTGGGTCTGAGGTCAGTGCTATTAGAGTGGCTGAGCCATTTTCCATCACCTGAGAACCTGTTCATGCATTTTAAAGAGAAGTGCCCCACATCTCTTTACAAATTAAGATATTAATCCCATCCTTTGAGATTGGTATTTCAAAATCCCTTGGCATGCATGCAGGGCTTTCATGTGCTGTTCAGCAGAGTGAGCACTGCCTCAGGTTTCACTTTTTGAGCAGGCATCAGCACAGAGTTTTGGCCTCCATTGACAACAAGAAAGGCTGATTTAACACTGAAACGTGCTGGACTGCTAATCAGCACACACTGATGTATCAAATATATCTCACCCAATGCAAACCCCATCCAGGGAATATATAGAAAGTCATGGAAACACAGAATGGTTTGGGTTTTAAAGGACCTCAAGATCATCCAGTTCCAACCCCCTGCCATGGGCTGGGATGCCTCACACTAGACCATGTTGCCCAAGGCTCTGTCCAACCTGGCCTTGAACCCTGCCAGAGATGGGGCATTCACCACTTCTTTGGGCAACCTGTACCAGATATTTACCTCTAAATATCTTCAGTGTCTTTTGCTATCCAGCCTCTTCTCCCTGCAGCACTGAGCCTCAGCCAGCTCTTGCTCTTGGTCTGTTTCCCATCACATCCATGTCATGACACGACACCAGCTCTCCAACCACCTTCTGCCAACCCTGCCACCAACCCCACCAGCTACAGCCTCTTCCTCCTTCCCCTCCTAACCCAGCTCCTGTGGCTCTCCCTGCCTGTGCTTTATTCCACCCGGGGTCTCTGAGCTGCGGTCCGTGCAAGAGGCTTTCTCAAACCACTCGAGAGCTGCAGGCTTGTCTGGAGGGCGAGAGGTCAAGCACTAGCAAGTGTTTCCATTTAGTTCCAGATACCAGCCTGACAGGTGGGTGCCTCTTGATTAATTCCCAGCTCCCCTAAATGCTCCCACCATCATGTGTTGTGGTCCTGTTCAAGCCTAGGCACAGTTAAGGGAGGAAAAAGGAGAAGAGTGGAAGGCATTCAGTTCTCTCCATTCTCTTGCAATGAGAGCGTGGCCTGAAACAGTTGCAGATCTTCACCTCCAGCACTCATTGTGCTGACAGTACTTTTGAGTGAAGATGTGTGCCTGGAAAGTACAGCCAGAAACCTTCAAAGTCCCCAGTTCTCCCAGTTTGGCTGCTATGGTGTGGTTCTGAGCTGTCTCTTCTTGCTAATCTACAGCTAAATGTCCAGCTAAGGTTGATATGGTCCAGGAAAATAAGGATCAAGGGAGCTTCCTCATCATCTGAGCTGAACTGAGCCTTTTGAGGTGGGCTCTGAAGAGGTTTGTGAGCTCTGTGTGGTGTAAGGTCTGGCTGCCGCCAAGTGCCTCAGTCAGCTTGTGCTGGTTCCTGACCAGTAACAGCTATGGTAGCATAGCATGATATTGGTAATCCTCAAGGCAGCACAGTCACACTGTGGTGATTCTGCATTTCAGACTGTTGTCTTTTAAAGAGAGAACATCACCCAAATCCATTCCATTAGGAGCTCAGTCATATGACATGCTCCATATGACGAGTGCAGAGACAGGCCTCAATCAAACTGAATCACTCGCTGTTAACACCATGGACCATGGAGAGATTTATTTAGTCCTTCTTGGAACAAGTCTTTTGCTAGATTCCAGATCCAAGGAGTTCTCTTTCCCTCTTCCTCATTCCCTCTTCCACACACGCAGGTGTGTAGCTGTGTCCAGAAATCTCACCAGAACATCTCTGCAAACATCCACGCTGGGCAAATTCCCAAGGTTTAAATGGCTGAGTGAATTTCAGATAGTAGGTAAATCCCATTTACCCAGTTAATGCTGCAAGGACGTGCCAAAGGTGTCAGTGGAAGAGCTCAGGAGAAGGAAAGTGATTTAATCCCTGGCACTGTTCAAGGCCAGGTTGGACACAGGGGCTTGGAGCAAGCTGCTCTAGTGGAAGGTGTCCCTGCCTGTGGCAGGGGGTTGGAACTGAATGATCTTGAGGTCCTTTCCAACCCAAACCATTCTGTGTTTCCATGACTTTCTATATATTCCCTGGATGGGGTTTGCATTGGGTGAGATATATTTGATACATCAGTGTGTGCTGATTAGCAGTCCAGCATGTTTCATTGTTAAGGTCTTTTCCAACACAAACCAGTCTCTGATTCTCTGCTTGGGGTAGCAGAGAACCAGAAGTTGTGAGACTCATGTCCCCTGCTGTTAACTTGGTTGCCCAACCCTGGCAACTACTTTTGTCTTCTGTGGTTTTCCTGTCCTTGGAACAGGCAGGGTTAGCATGGATCCTCCATGCAGGAATGCAGAGTGCCTACAGTGACAAAGAGCTGCAAAACACACTGAAGAGCAGGGAAGGACAAATCCAGGACACTTCAGGTGTTACAAGCTCACGAGCAGCAAAGCATCGGCAGTGCTGAGCTCCTCAGGAAGCAGCCAATGCCTCAACACTGCTTTTTCTTCCTTAACACCCCCCCCAACTTATTAAAATGTTGCCTGGTTCCATCTCTTGCTTATTCAAACAGTGCCAATTTCCGTGGCTTCATATCAGCTCCCAGCATCTCGCAGCCTCAGTGCTTGGGTTATGTGGGAAGAGAGAGTGGAATAAAAACCTGCAAGCCAAATAAAAGCTGTTATCTGACAGGATCTCTCCTGGGGATCTCAGTTATTAAAAAAAAAAAGGAATCATTTTTTCTCTTAGCTGCTGTTTGTTAAATGTGCAGGAGCCATAGGCAAATTCTTGCTAATTTTGTGCATGCTTTTATCATCGTGGTGATTCACTGGCAGCTTTATCCTCCGATAAGTGGATTAGTTGTTGAGCTAAACAAAAAGGTGTTTGACAACTAGGAAGCTCTAAAGAACATATTTGTTTTCCAAAGAATGGAGCTGTGTTTGTTGCTCAGTGCAGTGTGGGGTGTTGTTGTGCATTTCATTAGCCAAAAGGAAAGGCCTCAAAGCTTTTCTCCCTTATATAAGGCTGGGGTTCAGTAGGAACATCTCCCTCCTATTAGTGGCAGGTTGTTTTTGTTGTTGCTATTATTATTATCATCATCATAATCATCATTATAATTCATCATCATCATCATTATTATTATCATTATTATCATTATTTTTATTCTAATAGTTTGGCCAAGGAGTGATACAGATTAGGCAGTGGCTAATGTGTCAGCGTGAGCATGGCATCTTTTGGCAGTGGGGCTGGGTAGCCACCAGCTTCCTTCAGGATTAAGCATCATATGTCAGCTAGACTTCTAGCAGAGCCCCATGGCTCACAGTTAGGCCTGGACTTGTAGGGCTGGGAGCTAAACTGAGGGCACACAGAGATCAGTTGAGCCAGTGGAAGAGAAGAGGGCTGAAATAATGAGCTTAACTTTATCTAAGACTTTCATCGTTGTATCTGAGCATCTCCTCATCCTAGGATGTGTTTCTCCTCACGGTACCACGGGGAAGTTTGTTATCTCCAAGGCCAAGAATGGAGGCACAGACATTTTATTCTGCTTAAATGTAAGGTAGGAACCTGAGGCTTTGCTGAGGTTCTTTGCTGGCCCCAAATGCCTTCTCTGTAACAGTGCTTCTTACTCGGTAACTCTCTATTTCTGTGCATTGTATGCTCATATCAGTCCTTTAGAGTCCTCCCTTTGCCATATCAGCAAAGTGCCTGGGAGACAATTTTTCCCTTGGAGCTGCAGGGAGCTTGGTGACAATGACAGTGGTTGTGGTTGAGCTTATGGTCTCCAGTAGTGACCATAGGCAGGCCCCTCATGAGGATCAAGAACACGGCGCTCTCCTATTTTCAGCTCAGAGGATCTCCTTAAGAAAAGGTGGTTTGTCCGGTAATCCTCAGTGGATATTTCTTCCAAATACTTATCCAGGCTCCTCTTCCATCCACAGAGCTTCACATCCACTGCTTCTTGTGGCAAGGAGTCCCACAAGTTGACTCCATGGAGTGAAGCACTGCTTCATTGCTTCCTATTTCATCCCATCCAACGCCTCCTTCTGGAAGTGATGGGGAATAGTCAGTTAACATTCACCCCCTCCATGTTATCTGTGATTTGTTAGACTGCCATCAAATCCCCACTGCCTGGGGAACCAGGAGGGGTGCTGATGGATTCCAGCCCACCTTCACCAGCAACGCTGCTGGTGAGGTGGCTTTTTTGCCCACCATGCTTGGGCCAGAGCAGTTGTGTTGTAGTGATACCCTTGGAAGGAATGATGTGGGTTTGTAGAAGTGCATTTTGTACTTGGGCAAGGATTGGAGGCACTGCTCCAGGCTTATAAACCTCTGTGGATGCAGTGGGAGACGTGTCTCCTGTGGAAATGAAGCATTTTGCATCCTGATGCCAACCCATATGTTCTCGGGTGTCCTTTTGAAATACAGACAACCTTGGTGATAAGAAGAACATAATCCCAGTGCTTGAAAGAGATAGCTCCATCCCTCCTGACATTTGTTAGGAGCCCACAGAGCCGGAAGGACGGTCAGCCACGCCATTCCCATCCCCTCAGCTTTACTCATGCAACAGCCACATTAGACTCCAGTAAAGCTTGTTTTCCCCTGGCAAGGGGCTAAAAGCACCCTGAGAGCAGTCGCTGGCTGGGAGGGTGATGTGAAGAGGGAGCAAACGTGGTGCCATGAGGACGGGGGGAGGGCTGGGAACAGGTCTGCAGTCTCCAGCAATTGCTGTTCAGCTCTGGCATAGATGAAACAGGGGGGAGGAAGGGAAGCAAGGGGGGAAAGCGGCAGTGGAAGAGCGAAAGGTCCCCAGCTGGCTGTTAGTGGCATCTGCACTCAGAGTGCAGACTCCAGCTGAGAGCTATTTCACTATTTATTTACATGTAATTATTGCTATGAGGTGCAGATATTAACACTGTCAAGAGCAATTTGCCCTGACATTTTTCACTTGCTCTGCTCCCTGACGGTTGGGCTTTGGTGGGATTTTTTTCCCCTTCTCTCTCCATCTCACTGCTTCACTTTGGGCTTTTTAATCCAGCGCCCTTCCTAACTCATTAAACTTGGAAATCTCATTGTGGGCAGAGAGGAGCAGCTCCCACCTCCCCTCTCCCCATGCTCTCAGCCCCACCGCCCATCTACCAGCAGTTGAAGCATTTCCACTCTAAACAAACCAAATTTACCGGTGGCCGCGTTTTCAATTCAATGCAATCTCCAGCATTAACCTTTGCTTTCGACGCTGCATTTCAAACACACTGAAACCTGCCCAACCGTTTATTAGGGGGAGAGTTGCAAAGTGCACACACAGAAAGCAAATGCAGAACAATAGTTTTCAAAGCAGTGCCCACACCAGCATCAAAATCACAACCCAAAAGGTGGATTGGGACCAGTGACTTTCCTACTGCTTTAGGCCCTATTTTTTTCTCTCCCTTCACTCTGCTCCTGCCTAAACCATCTGATTTCAATAGCTGGTGACACTTTAGATTAAGACTTCCGGCCTATGCTCAAGCCCTGATTTAATGAGACAGTTGGTGTATGTCATTTAATAAATACCAATTGTGCATTAGAACTTATTTGCCAAGCAGGAGCAGTGATGTGACAGGCACAGCTCACCGCAGCCTGCTTTGCTCCTCAGCCAATATGGTGCTTGTCATCATTTAGCATTTGTTTACTCCACAATGGACCATATTCCTCCTGGCAAAGCTCTACCACTCAGTGACGCACAGTTGGGTTTCCAAAAGCAGAAGGAGAAGGTGAGGTGGGTATGAGAGTCTGAAGGAGTATGCCACGGGGTTGTGTTTATGGAAGGAGTCAGCCATAGAACCATATGGTTCATAGAACCTGCCAAGGTTTGGCTTGGGAAGGGACCTTAAAGCTCATCTTCAGTGCCTGTGCATGGTGAATTTTTGGAAGGAATGAAATAGTAATTCCCATTCCTCCATTTTATCTGCAGCACCCTCAGCCCTTGTCTTCATTCTTAGAGTTGGACCAGGCTTGACTTCTACTCTCTTCACTTTGCACAGGAAGAGATTTGGGAATCTGGTGTTTTCCCCCTCTTGCTTTGCCCTGGTTTGCTTTCTTGGGATGGGAGTAGAAAGAGTCAGGCCCAAAGGAAGACAACCAGCCCCCAAGTCTGAAATACCCAGTGTTTGGGGCCTTTTGGATTGTGTTACTTTTCTTGGTGCAGGGTCTCATGCAGTGGGACACTCTCCTTGACTGCAGCACTTCTGTATCATTGTGACACAAATAAAGAGCGATAGGAACAGCTTCATTATCCATCAGATGTGGAAGGGACAACTGAGATCACTATGGATGAGGGGACAGGTTGCTGGGTTATTTTGGGAAAAGCAAAATGGTTTCAATACCTTTTTGTCACAAATAGCAGGTTTTTACCTCATTTTGATCTTTCACTCAGGAGGTTGTATTTACACTTGCATCCCTCACCCATTTCCTTCCAGTTTTGCATTTACCCTGTTAGGAAAGCTTTCTTTCTAAGAGGAAATGTTGTTTCTCTTTTCATACCAGTTACACATCACCTTTGTAAACCTTTTTGAGAGGGACCTGTAACACAATGCAACAGCTCAGTGGTATTTTCATTACTGCAGGCTGCATGTCTAGATGTGATCAGAGCCCAGCATGGAAACTCAGCAGTTTCTATTCTTAGAGCTCTTTCCCCCCATGCTTCTCTCCCCATCACCTTTTTGTGTGTGTGGCAGTGAAACAGAGCTGATAAAACTGTTCCCACCTTTGTAAAACTTACATCTTCCAGAGATATGCTTATATACATTAAACAGCATCATAGAGCACTGATGTTTTGAAGTTCCCCTTATTGCTGTGCTTAATGTCTGGAATGAGGACATCGACCTTGGCTTTGGGATGGTCAAATTCCTGCTCCCCCATAAACTTTGGCACCATCTTGAGTGTAAACCTTTATAGGGCTCAGTTTTCCACTTGTAAGGTGAGAGGTGGCAGCGCTGCTCTGCCTAGAGCTGATGATAAATACATTAGAGCAGAGCACAGAAAGCTTGGAAAGAAGAACATTGCAGGAATGAGGCAGCTTTGTGCTTTTTACATAGGTGGGACTTTGGGATGCACATGCTCTGTCCTGCTGCTTCCTTGAGGGGTCTCTGGAAGGTTGGGATGCTCAACTTTTGCTGGAGTTCAGGGGGTTGGCTCCCTGATACAGAAAGCTCCAGACTCCCAGGCCTTTTTTGCATGGACAGGAGGTTTTCTTCTCCATATAATGACCAGGGGAGAATTAATCAGATGGGGGCTTTATTACCAGTGACCCAAATGCACCCCAAAGCTCAGGGACCAGCTGGTACGTACATTAACTCCAGTTTTGCTCCATCTTGCAGTTCTTAAGACAGCGTTGTAGTGGATGTGCAGATTTAAGAAGGATCTCTTAGGTGCTAACACTGAAGTACTGCTCTAAACGCAGGACAAGGCTTAGGGCATGTAAGACCCAGGCAGTGTTCTTGGGTTGGGACTTCAGCCTTTCTGCTTTGCCCATGAATGGCCTCAGCCCAGCACCCTGGGTCCCAAGGGTCCCAAGCTTTAAACCGAGGTCCCAGTTCCTCTCTAAGCTGGAGGGTGCAAACCCAATGGAAGAGATCTGTGCCCAGGGCTGCAGATCCACGCACTGAGCTCTTCCCCCAGCAGTCCTGTCTGGGGGTGCTGGAGTGCAGTGGGAGCAGGGGGAGTGTGCAGGAGATAACCATTGCTGTTGTCAATGCTGCCGGGACTTAACAGATTGTGAGATATGGCAGCTTGTTTGCACGGGTGTTAACCAGCCTCTCCTGTCCCCTTCTTGTCACTGCCCAGTCCCTGCCACAGCCAATCTGTGTCCTAATCTCCATCAATTAACAAGAAACACTTTCACCCCCCCTTCCCAATACAGACACCCACCCTGCAGCCTGGGATAAAGAGGGAAGAGCCCCCCCAGCCTCGACCCTCTCCCCCTTTTACTTTCCACTAACTCAGCGCAACCAATTAGGCATCTGACACCCGTACTGGTGACAAATTGTTTCTGTCATCTGCTTTCTGTCTTTCATTAAAGGAGAGGTGGGGGGGGGATTGAGGAGGCAGGGGGGGCTGGGAGATGTGATCTCCCATGCTTAGCGAGGCCAGATACATTAATTACAAAACGGCCATTTGCAGCATGAAAATGCATTAATTAAATTTATGCAATCATTATCTTTAAATAGTCATATCTTGAAAAGATCAGCCCTTCCTGAGCCTTCCCTCTCCTCTGCTAAGGAGCTCTAATCCCTTTTCCGCCAGTTATCTCGGGATCAGCAGTGACTTGTATGCTTTTAAACTTCTTCCATGCAGGAGATGCTGTAAAAACTCTGCTTGAGTCCTACAGGGGTGTGATGACACCTTCACATTGCAGCGAGGGGGATAGGTGAGGGGTACAACTCTACACAGCAAGTTAGAGGATTTGAAGGTATCTTCATAAAAGAGAGCTTGTAGCTCAGCCAGGAGTTGTGAGGTTAATGGCTAAAGTTCTCTGCTTGCATTTGTACAGCCATGTGTTGGTTTCCATCCCCACTTAGTAAATGTAGTGCTGTGTCCCTTGGGAATTGAATGAGGTAAGACCCTTCCCTTTGGCACAGACACGGCTTTGCCAGCAGACAGTTCCCTTTCATCAGTGTATCTTATTCCTCTTAAAAATCACTTAGTTCAAGGCAGTAAATGATGTTCATAAGAAAGCAAGGTTTTAAACCCATGCCATTTGTTACTCCTATGCTCGAGATCACTTCTTGGTGGCTTCATATGATATATCTAGAAAGTGTTTTACCTTCAGGCATAGCCACAATCAAACTGTGCTGGACAAGTAAGAAGGAAGGACCGTTAATGGTGTGGTAGCCCTGGAGCTTCTATTTCTACACTTCACTGTCCAAAGACTTCACCTATTTGTGTTGTCCACTCAGATCATCACCACAAACCTACTGAGGTTCCTCAGCACACCCCAGGTTCAGGAGTGCCAAAATACCCAGGGAAGAATTCACATTATCCCCTGCTTAAGTAAGCATCTATTGCACCACAGGGTATCTCCACTCCAAATAGCTTTTAAAGAGCTGGAGGACTCTAAGAGGGAAACTCAAATCCTTTAAGGCTTTCTTATCACTTCTGGTGAAAGATTTTGTGCTGCTCTTTATGTGTCTCCATCATTTTTAATGAATCCTGTATGTTTTTCCCCCATCTCTAATGTCTAATGGGCCAGTGTCCAATTAGGAAAAAGCCGATGCAGTGATGCTTGAATCCCAACCTTACCTTGTGTTCGGTTAGGATCAGGAGTTTGGGATTAAGACTGGGTAGAATTTGGGGATGGATTTAAGGAGACCAAATCCTGCCCGAGTTCTAACCTCTGAAGGGCAGAAAGGAGCTCTGGGGTTTCAGGAATGGCAGTAGACAAGAGCTTGTCCTGCACATGAAAGTCCCCTCGACAGTCCCAAGCCTTCTCTTCGAGAAGTGCATTGTGAAACTGCAAGTGATCTGTTTGGGTCCAGCACAGCATGAACTCAGTGTAAAGATGATCACAAATAATGACCCCAAAAGGCTCATTTTTCCCTGGACCATCTCTGAGAATGGACATTTCTGGAGAGAGAGGCAAAGCTTTACTGTGGAAAAGCAGGGGCAGAGGCTGCTGAGCCAGAACACCTCAGCTGTAAGGGTAATGTGTATTCAGCACAGCTCCACACTTTCTTCTCTTCTCTTTACTACTATTTGTTTAAATGGACGCTGCACCTGGGTGGATGCAGCTCCCTCATTCCTGAGTTCAGAGCCTGTGAGGGTTTTGCTTCAAAGCAAGCAGCTCCCTGTCTTTGAAAATACCACAGTGCTCCCTAGCAGCAAAGAGAAGTCCGAAGGAAGAGCACATGGTGCTTTGTAGGGCTGCGAAAGGCATTTCCTGGGATTCAGGAGCTGCAATTTTCCTTTGGGTGAGGGAAAAAGAGATCCTGACTTTAAAATTCATCTCTGTGGTAGCCTCAGAAGATCCAAACAGGATCCAGACAGGACCAGGGTCTGCGTTGTTCATTTATTAGGATGAGCTGCAAAGAGAAACCCTCACCTTAAAGAATGCTCCAAGCTCCCCCCAGGAGCGCAGGGAACTGAGGGAGCAGGGAAACAAGCAGCAGAGGAGCTGGCAATGGGAAATGCTTCTGCTTTTCCCTTTCTTCCATTCGTTTGCCAGCCCAAGTTATGAAGTGTTTGGTGCGAGCCCAGCCAGCCCTGCACTTGCTGAGCTTATCAGGGTTATTTCGTCTCCCCATGACCTCTCTGTATTTACCATGGGAACCCTGGAGGCATTGGCTTTGCTTAACTGGTGTATCTTATACTGCAGTTAAGCTGGACCTTAACTGATTACAGCCCTTGATTGATCAGAGCAAAGAGGGAGGGGAAGAGAAAGAGGAGTCCCAGAGCAGATCCAGGACTATCAGTGCACCAAGCAGCTTCGCCTGGGGCTGGGATATGCCACTTGGGGGACTCTTTGTAGTGCAGCTCCTTTCACATTTATAGAGGCTCCCCTCCACTCTCCAAAAAGAGAGAGACACAGAGAGAAAAGCAGGAGAAGGGGGGGCATGGAGCAGACTCAAAGGATCTCAGGAAATCTTGTTTGGAAGCAGTAAGTCAGCACTCGCACTCCATTACCAGTGATCACGGGGGGTTGTGATAGTGAGCGAGCACAGAGCAGCTTAGCTGAGAAATGGGGAAAAAAGAGAGAAATAATCAAATGAGAGAGAGAAATGGAAGGGGAGGAGGGGAAGGAAAGGCCTTCCTGTGAATTTGGAGTTGTCTTTGTTAGCCTCTGTCAGTGGGAGGCTGTTGGAGAGAGGAATAACACAAGTTTATCAACCAGTTTGAATTCGCTGGGACTTGGTTTTGCTGCGTGATCGCCCCACTCTGCCATTATCCACATCAGGCAGATGCACAGTGATAGATTTAGGGCCGATTGAGCATGGGTTTGTTTCTTTTTTGGTATTCTCAATCTCTCACCAAGCCCCAAAAGCTTTTTGTTCCCTGCTGGCCATTAGCATGTCTGAGCTTACCCAACAATGACCAAGTAGGTGTAGAAGATACAAGCCCAGCCCATTCCCAAAGCCAGACCTAACCTGAGTCCTTCTGCCGGTTTGAAATGTTTAGGAATTCCAGTTTTCCATGGTTGTGCCTTTCTGCTTGCTCATCCCAGGTGACTTTGGGAGTTCCAAAATGCCACAAGCAAGATGCATATTCCTGCAATTAGGTGTACAGTTGCTCAGAGATGCTTCGTATCTCCACAAAAGGATTTTCCCTTGGAGAGTTCCCTTTCCAATGTATTCACTTGACTTTCACAGAGAAGCATATTCAGAGGGAAAACAGCATCAGGATAGGGTTTGCTTGTAGTGGCTTCTGTTAAGGCAGACTACTGCCTAGAAATAAGGAGGAGGGGGTGGCTCAGTTTGCTGACCAGCACGTTTGGGAAGCATTGGCCTTCTTTTGGCTATTCTATACAAAATGTCTTAGCAATTCCAATTTAATCAGGAAAAAACACTTCAGGCTTGCTTAACACAGGATGAATAACAATATTGATGGTTAGTAAAGCACAAACTGTCTGTTTTCAGAGGAGAGATACTCAGCAGTGCATGAAAATCTGCCCCTTTGGACAGTTTGGATGGCTAGTTAGTCTTTTGGCTTGAGTCTCTCCCATTCTGGCTCTTGATTTTGCTTGTGGGTGAAACTGGTGCCTATAGAACTGGGCCCCCCTTTGCCTCTAGCAGCCCATACTAGCACAGCATGTCTTTTGGTTTCCTCTCTAGTTATCCAGGCTGTTAAAACCTTTGCCATCTGCTTTTATCTAAGTGGCAGTAGAGTTGGGTGCCCTAATGCCGGGGGTGGTAGCTCGTGTTTCTACATCAAGCAGCTTTTAATGTAGTAATTCCCATGCCCAGTGATGCCTCTGCCCTTCCCCTCCAAATTACACGTCTCCTGCGGGATATCTCATAGCCCTTATTGGATGTGTAACCCTGTGGTGCTTTTGATTTCCTGATGTATTTCCACTGCAAGAAGAGCCCACACCTCTCTCCCAGACTATCCAGATTTAAGCGATTTCTCTTACCCTTATAGCTAAGACCTTCCCATTCTTTTGTATAGCTTAGAAACTTTTCTTTAGACCTTCTCTATAATTTGTACATCTCTACAGAAGCAGGGTGCCCAAAACAAGATGCAGTGCTCCAGGTGGAACCTCACCATAGCCTTGAACAATCAGGTAATAACTTCCCATCGCCTTTTTTGCTAATCCTCCCCTTGTGCAGCCTGCATTGGTCTGCTTTGCTGCAACTCACCATCGCATCCCCAGCTCCATCGCATTCCCAGCACCTCCCCAAGCCCTCTCCATCATGAGTGTGTGGCAGTTTCTCATTTATTAAGTGAACAGGTTCATTATAGGATACAGATGCTCACCTCCATTTCACCTGCTGTGTCCTAGACCACTTCCCTATGACACTGAAACATCCTTCAGGTGTTTGAAGTCACTGAAAGGCATTGATGATATTTCTGTGTTGATTGGTGACTGTCAAGCTGTTCAAGCACAGGCCTACAGTAACTGTGACCACTTTGAAGGGATCTCGTATGATCTGTCCCACACAAACCTGAAGGGATTCAGACACATGGTGTTCTGCTCCCAGCTGTGCTTCTGACACACTTTGGAAAGGCTCTTCACTGGCATCCACGTATTTTCCCAGGAAATGGTGAAGGTCAGGAAAATGAGACCTTACTGCAATGGAGCAGCAGCCACGTCAGCCCTGGAGTCCTTCCTGCTGAGGAAGAGACTGTGTTAGCTCATATAGCTCCTGGAAGTGTTGGAACAAGTCAGAGGAGGCCACGAGGATGATCAGAGGCTGAAGCAGCTCTCATAAAAAGACAGGCTGAGAACATTGGGGTTGTTCAGGGAAGAGGAGCTGCGTGGAGACCTCAGAGCAGCTTCCAGTGTCTGAAGGGAGCTGCAAGGTTGCTGAAGAGGGGCTCTTCATCAAGGACTGTAGCGATAGGACAAGGGGTGATGGGTTCAAAGTGAAACAGGGGAAATTCAGGTTGGAGATAAGGCAGAAGCTCTTCCCTGGGAGGGTGCTGAGGCGCTGGCCCAGGGTGCCCAGAGAAGCTGTGGCTGCCCCATCCCTGGCAGTGTTCAAGGCCAGGTCGGACACAGGGGCTTGGAGCAAGCTGCTCTAGTGGAAGGTATCCCTGCCCGTGGCAGGGGTTGGAGCTGGGTGAGTTTTAAGGTCCAAACCGTTCTATGATTTCTAACACATTATGGGTGGATGGAATATAAATACCTGGCTGGATGAGGCAGTGGAACATCAGGTTTCTTCAACTCCAATCCACTACAAAATAGAAGTAGAGAGTTAAGTCACATACTCATTTATGCCAGTGTGAATTCAGACTGTGCTGGGAGTCAGGGAAGTTACCCTTATGGAAAGCTAATGTGAAGTTTGCTCCCTGGGCCCCAAAATGTAGTTGGAAATGAAATTAGATGGGAGGAACTGCTGTTACCTGGCTCAGAAGTGTGCAAGAGGTGTGAAGCACTGTCTGGATCCTTGGCCTGATTGCAGGATCAGGTTGAATGGGTGTATGTACTGCATTGGGTTGCATGTTGGCATATTGGGATGCAACTCAGCTGGATGGAATGATTTAGAACATATTCAAAATTAATTGCTTGGTTTTGGGAGTGCAGTGTTAGTGATTGCTACATAAGTCACTTTAGTCCTACCTAGGGGCATATTTGCATATATTTATCCTCCTTTCAAGTGAAGATCTTTGGGGAAGCCGTATTTATCTCCTCCTAACTCTCTTTGGCTTTCAGTAGTCCTACAGTCACCTCTTCATTTTGTTTCCATTTAATGTATGTATAGAATAATCGACACTTCCCACCAAGTGAAGATGAATCCACAGAGATCAAAAAGCATTAACATAAGGAAGGGTTGCCTTCTGCAAGAGAGAAAGGATACTGTGATACTGTGTGAAAGATTAGCTGAACAGGCTGCACAATAAAGATGGAAAAGATTAAGCTGTGTCCCCCTACCAAGTAGGTAGGAAAAGTCTTGGAGGCCAGAGCATGAAGCTGAATCAACCACAAATGGCAGAGACCAAGTCCTCATGGAGGAACTCGGAGGGAATCACTAACTTGGTCCATGCTGTTAATAAATCCATAAGATCCAGCATGTTTCCCAGCAGGGCCATCAGGCCCCTGGCAGACTTTCTATTCCGTAGGAAGCAGTGTAATTGTTAACACCCTACAGATGCTCTTCACACACAATTTCCTAGTGCTTTTTGCCTGATGCAGTATCAAATATTCCAGCTGATCACATTTCCAGCCTTTCCCAAAGCGAGAGGATCTCTACCCATTCCTAGGAAAGCAGGACCACAGCCTCAGAAACACTCCTTGCTGCCAGGAGACCCTTCCTTTGCATTCTTTGGGAACCACCCAGCAGCTTCTCTGGAGTTAACACCCTTCAGCTACTGCAGATCATTCCCCCTTCCCTCAATTCGGGACTTAGCCAGGCTCAGCAGTTTCTAAATGCAGCATTTCTCTAAGGCAGCCTCTGATTTTGGATGCTTTGTGCTGTGTCGAATCAAGTGTCCACAATTGGAGGCACCACGGAGGCAGGGGTCACTCTGGAAAATGCCATCCATAGGTTTCTGCCTCCCCATGGCTTTGTTTGCTGGAGTTTGATCTCCTTGTAACACCTCAGTGTCCTCCTGGAGCATCACTGAGTGTAGGTATGAAGCCTGCTGTGGCCAGGGCCTGATGTCTCTATCAGCTCCATATATTAGGAAGCCTAAAGCAAGCTGATAATATGGACAGGAGGTGGAGGGACTCTGAGGAGACCATGGCATGGTCTGGGCTGCTCTGGTATCTCCCATAGAGCTCCTGACCACAAAGACCAGTGCTGTCACAAACCTTACCTCTAGCTTACAATATCTCTCCCTATCATTTGCCTGCCCCTTGAGCCCCTCCGGACCCCCCCAACCACCCCCCCAACCCGAAAATGTGACGGCCTGATTGCCCACATTGAAGGCCCTAATTGCACTTCCCTTCCCAAAGCCGCATTGGTTTATCATAAAGGGTGCACATTTCCCCTGCTGCAGCTTCCATGGCCAGAGGCCCTGAGGCCAGCTCAGAAATGGAGGGAATTAATTACATTTTTTTAACTCCCCTTCTTTTAAAGTATGGGAGAGAGTGATGAAACGTCCCGGGGGGGCACAGGGGGGAGCTGCAGCCATGAGGGTGAGGAGGGAGGCAGCAGCAGGAGGTGAGGAGGGGTGGCTCTTTCATCCAGGAGGGTCTTTGTGCATTAACCTTGGTCTCCCCAACACACCAGGACCTCTCCCCCATGACAAATGACCTCTGGAAAGGGTAGAAACAAGGCCAAAGGCTCCTTCCAGCACCGTGGCTGTTATTGACTTAGCCCAAAGTGCAAGCCCACGCCATGCCTGTGACTGATTTGGGACAGCAGCGAAGGGAAAGGAGATGGGGAAAGGGAGAGAGACAAGTGATGAGAAGGAGGGGAAAGGGAAGGCTGTCAATCACTGTGATGGACAGGGAGCAGATTTCCCTCCAGATAAAACCTTACAGATGTGAAGAGGTTATTGATTTTTAGTTAGTGATGATAATGCACCAAGAAGTAATAAATTATAAGCAAGCAAGGTCAAAAAGAAAAGGTAAAAGGACTTTGCATTCTTGAGGAAGGGCTTTCTCCAGATGCCCCAGCCTTTCCTAAGTTCAGAAGTTGCCTGGAAAATGAGTTTATCCAGCTGAAAGAAGAAGTCAGATACCAGGGGCCTGCTGAGGCTGGAGGGCTCATGGAGGGTTATCTGTGCTGGGTGGCTGAGTAGTGAAGAGGGGATAGAAATCTCTGGTTCCCACTTGTTATTTCTAACACCTTCGTGTCCTGAGGTGGGGAAAATCAGATGTTGTCCTCTGATAAACCTGTGCAAACAGCATCTCAGGAGGGCTCAGCCTTACATTGCCTGGAAAAGGCATTCCCGTGGTCAGTGTTGCTGGAGGGAATGGTGATTTTGGAACCCCACAGCCACCCTCAGGATTCCTCTGCAAGACTCCTCCACCTTACTTCCGTGGGAGCATCCAGCAGGGGTGTTCCTCTTGTAGTCACCTTCCAGCATCTCCCCTCTCCAGCCTCCATACAGTTACGTATCCATTCCCCACCATGGCATCGCCATGATGAAAGATTGACATCCTTGTATTTCACCATGGATTCCCAGAGGGAAATTCAGCCTGTCTTGTCCAGAAAGGGGTCTTAGGATGGGTTGAATAGTCCTTCAGAGGTGTCAGTCTCTCTGTAGAGGGATTCTAAAGGATTAGCACTGACCAGAAACTTAACTTCCCATGGCTAAGGTTAGTTGAGTTGAGTCCTAGCTTAAGGGACTTGCACAAGCCCTGGTGAGTCAGTGGCAGAGCTGGGATTAGAAATCAGTCCTGATTCTGACTGATTAAAGCCAATTACTGTCTTTAGTAGGATTTGTGCAAGTGTCTTGTCTGAATCTGCAGCGTGTGAATCTGGGTTTCATTTACCAGCGTTGCTTTACATCCTCTGTTCTTTTTAGCAGGGCCGTAGCGGAAGTGTTAATACGACTTCTGCTTGCTTTAAGAGCCTTTTCTTTTCCCTGAGTAATATAAAGCAGCTGACTCTTCTGGGGAGACAGCCAGAAGGGAGAGTACTAGAAACCCCTCTGCTCTGTGAATGGTTCCAGTTGCCCTTCATTTGATGGAGCAGGATTTCTTTCAGCACATCCGCAGTCAGGCAGCACTGCCAGACCTGGACAGCTCTGGAAGGGAGGAGAAACCTTTGTGCTTCCCAAGCTGGACCTTTCCAACAATAACACATCATTTGTATGTCTGTGTTTTCCAGAAGGATGTTTATTGTTTTAAACATCTGATTCTGCTTGTGAACAAAATCCAATAATGTCCGTGGCTCCTGTATGTGTGAGTGTCCTGGTTGTCCATCAGGAAAAGCAGTGCAGAGTGTAGCACCTACAGCTGAGGCGATGCTGAAGCTTTGAGGTCTGCAGCCAGTGGGATTGAGGGGCATTCGAGGGGATTCATGGTGGACCCAGATCAAAGTCCATGACCTGGCTTGAGTGGAAGGCTACAAATAACTCTGCAGCTGGAACCCCCCACTTCAGGCTGCACTCGCATGGTTGCCCTGCTGCAGAAGCCTTGGGGCAGGGAGGTTTGCCTTACATCCCCACAGAAGAGCAGGACAGCCCTATTCTCATATTAATCCACTCTGTCTTACATATTTAAATGCAATGTCCTTTCTTCACCCCTTCCAGTCTTTGGGCTCTCATGGGGCAGGGAGTTCCATGGGCATGTTTTGCACAGTGCTATGGCTAAACAGCCTCATTAGATACCTCCAGGCTTAGTCACTGTGATTGAGAAGCTGTGCCAGAGGGCCTGGAGAGCTGGAAGTAGCTTAGGCTGTATCTGGAACGTATCTGCCCTGCAGGGTAGAGGCAGCTCAGCCAGTTGTAACTTCTGGGGACCATCAACAAACTCTGAGCTCAATGCAGGCTGAAAACCCTGAAGGAGGAGAGGTGAAATGAGCCCTCTGAGCTTCCCACTGCTGGCACTGCGCTGCTGGTGCCAAGCTTGTTCCTTGTCTCTGTACCACGTTGCAGACAACCCCAGTGGTCAGCGTTAGATTGATTTTCCAGGCTTTTCAACTAACGCCCTCCCCAGAACCTCCTCACTGCCTCCCCCTCCATGGGGATCCAGCCACCCCTGCTCCCCAATTCCCCTCCCAGACAAATGCCTGAGAAGGATCTCAGGCCGGCCAAGTCGGGAGGTGGCATCACATCAAGGGAAAGCATCTTTGCAGGACTCCTGAGTCCTTCCGGGGGGAGGAGAAGCTTTAGAAAGCAAAGGCCAGCACGTAGCTGGTTATTCAGGCTAAGCCCCAGCTCTGGCAGGAAGGTAAGGGAGGAGGGAATGGGGAAGGTGTCGGGGTGAGCAGGAAGGGGAGACGCGGCTCTATACAACCCCGCTTGTGTCCTTCCAGAGAATGTATCCTCTGCACAATAGCTCACCAGGCCTCTGGTGGGGGATAAAGGGCTCTTTTTACCACTTGCCAGGCTCCAAATATTTCCAATTTGCCACTTTAATTGATGTCAATAAGGTTATGCTCAATTCGGAGGGGTTCAGCCGCTCGGCATCTGAGCGCGGGCCTGGCCCCCTGAGGTGAGGGCCTGTCCCTGCTCCCCCCCTCCTTCCCCAGCACAACTCCAGCAAGATCAACCAAGAGGCACCAGGAATTCCCTTCCTCCCCTCGCCACAGCCCCGCTCCTGCAAACTCTTTCCACTTTTAACTTGGCAGCCCGGGGGTAATTTGGCTGATTGCAGAAGGCAATTGCATTAGAGCGCTGGCGGATCAGGGTCCTTGTGTGAAGGCCAGTGGGCAGCAGCTTACCCCAAAGTCACCTGCAGGAACAAATCTGGCATTTTTTGTTGCAAAAGAGGAAAAAAGTTCATCTGTTTTCAGGTCTCAAAGCAGGAAGAGCGTTTGTGTGCAAATTTAATTACATTTCCCAAGCAAGCACTCCACTGAAATGAGCCGAACCAGGACCTGTTATCCTTAAACATTGGAGGGGAAAGAGAACTTTGACTTTTTAGTTCCTGAAGCTGAATCTGCATCAAAGCCAGAAAGGGGTTGCATCTGGTTTGGTTGGGGACCTTTGCAAACCAAGCCCCAAAGACTTCCAAAGAAAGGAGCTGTCTTCAGTGTCCCTTTTGGAAAATAGGGATTTTTGCTCCCTGTCTTCTGTGTCCCTCAGGGCAGTGCTTAGGAAGGGAGGGGATGCTTGTCCTCAGTTCATGGCAGTATGTGCTAAACAGGTTTGGCCCAAGTTTCTTCCTTTCTCTGGTGTTCATTCTGAACAGCACTAACACTGTAAAAGGACTAACACAACAGCTAACATTGTTGGCAGGTGAGCAAAGACCAAAGATTGAGTGTGCCTTGAAGGAGCTTCTCAGTTATCCCTGTTAAGGACTTTCATTAGTCCTAAGGACTAAGCATTAGAGCCAGCTCTGGGGTCTGTGTGTTGGTTTTGATGGAAGCAGACCTTCATTCTGAAGCCTGGCCAAACCTATTTTGATACTGTCTCTTATAATGATAGAGCACCATCGTATGTGCACTCTTGCTCCCTAGTATGCATGAAGGCAGCTGCACAACCCCCCTTTCTCCTCCAGACACTGACATGTTGTCTCCTGTGTTTCTGCAGGTGATGAGCATCCTGAGCAACCCCAGCGGGGTTCCTCCACAACCGCAGGCTGACTTCTCCATCTCTCCCCTTCACGGTGGCTTGGACACCACCAACTCCATCTCTGCCAGCTGCAGCCAGCGAAGCGACTCCATCAAGTCCGTGGACAGCCTCCCAACTTCCCAGTCCTACTGTCCTCCCACCTACAGCACCACCAGTTACAGCGTGGATCCAGTGGCTGGCTACCAGTATGGACAGTATGGACAAAGTAAGTGCTGTGATTTCATTCCCCCTGCACAGGAGCAGGAGAAGAGACGTGGGGAATGTAAGAAGGTATAGATATTGTATTGGAAGGGTTTTCTATAGAAATCATAGAATGGTTTGGTTTGGAAAGGACCTTAAGATCATCTAGTTCCAACCCCCTGCCATGGACAGGGGCATCTCAGACTAGACCTGTCCAACCTGGCCTTGAACACTGCCAGGGATGGAGCATTTACCACTTCTTTGGGCAGCCTGTTCCAGTGCCTCCCCACCCTCACGGTAAAGACCAGTAAAGAAATCTGTTAATCTAGAGAGAAAAAGGGAATGTGCTCATCAGACACAGATAGAGATTGCTCCACAGAGCCTCCCCAACACCCTCACAGTCCGATTCAAAAGTCCTCACTGAAATATTTAAGGTACAACATTTCTATTAGAAAAAGACAACTTCCAGACCTGTCTCCTTCCATCTCCAATTCTTGCTTCTCCAAAAGCCCTACAATGTGTTTACCCTGCTCAGCCAAAGGAACGCTGGGATTTTAATGCCATCCCTTAGTGTATGTATCTCTTCCTCCCCTGCCCGTACCTCAAGGTTTTGCTCCAAAACACATCAAGGCAATGCCTGTCAATGGGCTGTGCTTCTGCAAAAGCTGAAGTGAGCCTGGAATTGTAATCCTGAAGCTAAACCTCAGCCCTGAAAGGCAGAGAGACCCGGGGAGGGTCTGTTTCTGCTCCTGAATGCTTGGGTCATGCAAACACCAGCGAGCCTGGCAAAGGGCTCACCTGCTGGTGTTAAACTAATAATAAGTGTGGTGGTGTGAGAGAGTGATCCATGGAGGGTTAAAGGTGCATCCTCTTCCTCCGGGAGCACTCCTGCTTTGCCCATAGCTTGTCCTCAGTGACCTTTCCTTCCATTTGGCTGTGGCTTTTTATTCCCCTCTCCGTCACAGCCCTTTAATGTCTTTAACTTCTCCAGCTAAATGAGAACCGGCTGTGGCAGCAGACGGGATCAATAGCTGCTTCCCCACAGCCCCCCTCTTTTTGGTTTTCGGGAGTTTGATCTGTGACCCCTTGACCTTCCCCTCGCTTCTGGATGTGAGGCTGGACACACGTGCTATTGATAAAAATCTTAAACAAATTCCAATACCATGGATTTCCAATAAAGATTCCCCTGGGCAAGACGTTAGTCACACCCATGTGTGTAAAAAATAAAGTAAGGAGGACAAGCGACGTTTTCCTTCTCCAGCAAAGGAGGAGGAAAGAGAAAGAAGGGTTTGTCTTGCTTTGCTGCAGGAATTTTCACTTGGGCCTCTCCTTGTGCTGATGAACAACTGCTCAGCAGCCCTATTTACGGTGTTATTTGCCCCACTTGCCTGATTGCTGTCCCAGCACTCCCTTTTATCTGCTGGACACCATTCTATTTGCCAGTCCAGTTCAGAACCCACTGGGCTCAGTCTGGAACAAGAATGTTTTCCTATTAATAGGCAGGAGAGCCCAGCAGCAAGCCTTGTGTGGTTGACAGTGTTAGTCCAGCCATGTCCCGTGCTTAGAGACATGCAGGTCACAAGTGATGGAGTTCTTCCTGCTGGGGCAAGGAAGGTAGGTGAGAAACCATCACACACCATCCATGGTGCCACTGCTTCCCAGTGCCAGGAGCTGGGGTCCCCCCCAGCACAGTGGCCAAAGCCAGAGCCACACTGCACTGCAGGTGCAGCACAAACCAGCAGTGGCTGTTCTGAGGTGAGAACTAGATTATTGTGAAATCCCACACGTGAGCACATCTGCCTATAGATATTTGCATTTACAGCTCTGCAAGGGCAATAGGTAAGTCTGCTCCTATAAACTTTCTTATAATGAGTCCCATTTACAATAATCTCTGTGCGTGGAAACAGTTTTCATTGGTAATGAGTCCTGTCAGAGCAATCACTTACATGAAGATGCCCTTGATATAACAACACTTTTCCTTGTCTTGGTGCATGTTGTGTTCAGCAGATACTTCAATTCTTCCTGCTTTTTGATTCTTCTCTGCTTCTTTTCAAATGCTGTTTCAATGCTGATCCATGGGAGATGACCTCCACAAGACCATTATTGATGTTCAGTTCAAATCATACGTTTCTTCCTTTTATGATGCAGCAAACAAGTATCAGAACTCTTTTTAATGGACACTGATACAATAAAAACGGGGGGGGTGTGCTATAATTTGGGGGTAGGCTCTGTATGACAGAGGACGTAACCAGGTCTGGTAAATAAGAGCTCTGTAGCTTTGATAGGCTTTGGAACTGACCTGCAGGGAGTCTCTCCCCCCACTTCTCGCCTCATTCTCTGTTTTAGAAACCCGAACCCAGACACACTTTCTCTCTCACATAAGCAAATAAACACCCAGAGTACTTCTGGTGGGTTTCTGGTTTTATTTTGGCTTCCACTGTATTAAACCAACAAACTGTATTTTGACTTCTGGTGGGGGATACCCTGGTGCCTTTCAGCTCTTCTCACAAAAAGCAATTATTGGGAGGTTAGCAGGTTTGTTATAGAAGGGTGGGATTGCCATCAAATTCCCATTTTCCCCAGAGCTCTGGCTGTTTATGTCCTTCTCTTCCCAAACACCCATCTGAATTCAACCCAGAGCACAGGTGACAACAGCAACAGAGGCCAAACCCCACCCACAGTGTGGCCGAGGAGTGAATTTCCTCTTCACCTGCACCCTCTCAAAGACATTTAATGTGGTTACCTGACATATCAGGGGACCAAGGTCTGGATGAGAGCCATAGCTTGGGGTCTAATCCTGTGTACACCCCACCCTTGAAACTGGAGGCACCATAACACAACATTACAGAGCCCAGCACCCGAGTTGAGCTGCCCCAGGACCCTGGTCCATGGGAAGAACCAGCTCCACTTGCCTCACTGAGCTCCTTCAGACCCTGCTGCCTGCAGAAACTCCCCAGCCCACCTCCCTTCAGCCCCACAGAACTCAACCTGAGCCAAGCCTGCGCTGTCCCAGCCGGTGAGGAGCAGGGATGCCAGATTAATGTGGTCCTCTCAGTTCCCAAAGGCCGGAGCTGTGTTAATGATGCCGGTGATGGAACGCAGAAGCGTGAAAGGAATTCTAATAGATATGACAACTCTAATAAGAATTTGTGCCTGGAAGGGACCTCCTCTGGGGCAGGCGCCTGACAAGACGTTGATGGCTGAAATTTGTTTACTCATTGGCACCGATTGTACATCTCCTGCCAGCTCCTTATTAATCTAATTTGAGACATTAAAGCTAGTGAAAGGGAAAGACTTTGACTGAAGCTCAGCTAATGAGCAATGTCACCATCCTGCCCCTGGTCCTCTTGCCCCTCAGACCATGGGGCAATCAGGTGAGCTGGGGTACAGGTTAAGCAGCAACTCAGGAGTTATGGCTGCTGTTTCTCACCCAGATGCAGACAAGCAAAGCGCTTTCCCTTAGGAAGGGTGGATGGAGGCAAGCAGCAGAGCTTGCAGAGATGAGTCAGCACGAAGCAGCGAGTCAGATTCAAGCCCTGTCCAGCCTTTCTGAGCTTCCATTGGAATCTCTGGAGTCATTTACACCTAGCGCAGGAGTTGGCTTTGCCACTGTGAGATGATACAGGGAGGTGAGGTTGGAAGGCTTATCCCACTGGCTTTCTGCTCAGGCTCATCTTCAGGCAGCTCCCTTGGAAACACCATTTTCAATGGCAGAAGTAGAGTTTTAGCTCTTTTCACGGAGAGATTCGAGGGGCTGCAGCAGCACACACAGAGGGCATTCTGCACATCAGCTTAACCCCAGCAGCATCTGTCCCATCCGGTATTTCTGGCAGGGTCATCACCCATTTGCAGGACCCTCATGTCTGTGATAACCAGTGCACTGAGCCTCTTAGTATGAATCTATTTGCAAGCTCTGTTGGTTACACACCGTTTGATGCTGAAAACCTCCTTCCACCGCATGCTAACGTTGTGCTGTTTTCTCACCCTCCTCTTCTTTCCCCTCCTCTTCAGCTGCTGTTGATTATTTGGCCAAGAACGTGAGTCTGTCCACACAGCGCAGGATGAAGCTGGGAGAACATTCAGCCGTTCTGGGCCTCCTACCAGTAGAGACAGGCCAAGCTTACTGAAGAGTCCGACTGTGCCAACAACCCACTCCAGCAACTTGGTAGCACTGGAGAAACACCACCAGCCTTCCAGGGATCTACCTGTACCCAGACCCTGCTCCTTCCCAATTCCCTTCCACCTTGCACCAACTTGAGCTGTGAAGGAGACGGGAAAGAGGGGAAAGGCTCTCCAAGTCTCCAGCTCCTCCTCATTCCAGAGGCAAGCGTGGCCTCTGTGACCTGACTCCTCCATGGCCAGAGACAATGGGTTGGGTACATTTATTAACCCCAAGCTCATGCCCTCCCTCTAACCTATCTGGCCATGGCATTTTGCCCACGCTTAAGGACTTTCCATTGATCTAGGTAGTTGGCATAGTCAAAGCCAAAATGATCTTTTTTTCTTTGTAAAAATGAAATGTTTCCTTTTGTTTCCTTTTCTTTCCATTGCTGTAAATTTGGTGAATGTTGTATAGGAAAGAATAACCAAGCTGATCACTAAGGGTGATGTAATTCGGGACCACAGAAGACCAATGGACCAAACATAAGAACTTGTTTAAAAACAAAACAAGACACCATAAAGACAAATGAAAACCATAAAACATATGTTAAAGTGACAGCAAATTCCCCCCCTCCACCGCTACCCTTCTGTTCTCACTGATGGCTTCCCAAAGCAGGGCTAAACAAGGCCATATTGCTGCTACGCAGGGGCAGGGTGTAAGTCCGTCCAGCCTGGGACCTTTGGAAAGTGTAAATGTAAATTGCTGCATGAGGACTGGAGATTATGGGCACAGGCATGAGATGACATTTACTTTTCTTCTTAGGGACCAATTTATGACTATCACTGAAAAGACACTGGCATCAGACAGCAGCAGGGGATGCGATAGTGAACACTGGCCTTGCACACACAGAGGAAGGGCATCAGATACACCCGATCACATTGGAGCTTCTGCCCATCCAGTTGAGAAGGGCGAGGACTGTCAGTGACCCTTCCTTCACTCAGCAGGAGAGAAGCTGGCCATGAGAACAAAGATGAGGGAAGAGTCAGAGGTGTTTGTTAGCTGCCTGCTTGGAGGGGTCAGTGCACAGTGCCAGGTTCTTCTACAAGTAAAGGGCCACCCGAAAGAAAATGGGGCTTATTCTGGAGGTGCTTTCGCACAGCTGCCTCTCACTGAGGGATGAATGTGACTGTGGAGTCAGAGAGGAGATGTCTGAAAAGTCTTTCTAACACAAGCTAGGAGGGAAAGGTGCTCTCAGCTGCAGCATTGCCTCTATCTGTACTACAGGGAAGGATTTACTGTACCAACAGCAGGAGAAATGTGTGCCCCTGTCCATCCTCCCAGCTCTTCCCCTGCCACTCTCATTCCGTGTACTGTTCCATACAACTCAGTCTCTCCCTTCCTTCTGCTTTTCACTTGGGTGGTGGAGCATTTCTCTCTCTCTAAGCCAGATCTTATTCTCTGGATTTATCACCCCACTTCCCTGTAGCAGCCGGTGCTCTCGCTTTTGTATCGCCTCACAAATCTGCTCAGCACAGTGCTCAGATAAAAGCAGCCAACAATAAGAGGTTATTGCTAAGGCCTGACCCACATGAGTTTCGAAATAGCTTCCCTTTTGCATGTGGTGATGATCCTTGATGATTCTTGAGCAGATGATGTCTAATACAGACTTTTCCCTCCTCACCTTCCTGTGTTGAGAGACTTCAAGAACATGCTAAAATGTGACCTGGAGAAGGCAAAGAAAGCTGCCCCTGATGT
The DNA here is from genome assembly GCF_963264785.1 of Psittacula echo. NCBI lineage: Eukaryota > Metazoa > Chordata > Aves > Psittaciformes > Psittacidae > Psittacula > Psittacula echo. The sequence continues at coordinate 8,392,161 of NC_137753.1, forward strand.
GACAGCCTGATGCAGAGAATCTGTGCCAGCCAGGAGCTGATGTGTGAAGTCCAATGTCAACAGGCAGTACTTAAAGTCATCTACAGACTGTAAGGGTTTATACTACACTTATTTTATATGTCTGCTTTAGGATAATGAATGTCTACTTTTGTCTACTGGTGATAATGGGGGACCACGTGTTATGGTCTAGAGTATGCTCCTGGGTTGTTAAAGGAGACGCTTCCCTTGTGCTCTCTTCTGTTGCTGCTTCTTCTTCTGTTCCTCTCATACAATCTCCTCTTGGTTTTGCAGCTGAAACAACATTTTTCTGGGGAACTCTCCCCTGCCTTTCCCCAACAGCATTTATCATGAGCTGCCAAGCCACTTTCTCTTGAGCCATATGGGCAAGTACCTGTTCTGACCAAAGCAGAGGTTTGCTGCTTACGTAGCTCAGCATTCAAACAGAGACACATCTGGCTTCCATCAGCTGTGCTTTATGGCTGTGACAGAGCCTGCTCGACATTCCTAAAGCATGTTAATACACCAGCTTGGCCTCTCACATGTTTCTGTGCAGGAGCTCTGTGCAGGGCAATGTGGGCATCTAGAGGCTGTATTGCCATCCTTTATGCCCCAGAGATCCCAGTTCAGCCTCTGCTTGCCCAGCTCTATCACACATACAGCTTCCTTCTTAGTTGTGAGACTTTTCTTGGACCATGAAGCTTTTGGAGCACTTGAAGCTTGGATTCTTCACATCCTTTCTCAGGGCAATATGTAGCACCTACAGCTGGGTGAGGCCGAAGGTACTGGTTTGCTGAGGTGGCGGAAGAGCTGAAATGTCTCAGACCGGTCACATTCCGTGAAGCGCTCTCCCTGCTTTGTGCCAGTTTGAGATCGCAGCAAGCAAGAGCTGATCTAAGGAAGAAATTGCTGTTGAATTCCAGTACTGGCTTAAATGTCATTCCCAATACCAGTAACCTTCAGCCACACCTGAACTGAGGGATCGAGGGTGAAATTAAGGGTTAATGACTGAAGTACCTGTTTGAATTTGCTCCTGTCTCTCAATCTCATTCTGCAGCACACAATTTTCTTGTGTGCCACTTTTAATAGTATTTAAGAGGCCAAATGCCCATAATCACCCCATCTGGGAGCACCTTCAGATCTACATTCCCCTTACCACTGGAAGAGGGAGGTGGTAGATGGTGAGTGTTGACCCCGTATCTACCCCAGACAGTTGCAATCTTTTCTTCTTCATACTGAAACTTCTGACCAAATGCATTCCTAGCTGCCTGCTGAACTAGAAGGAAAGCTCAGTTTGTCTTGAGAACTGCTTATCTGCTGCACCTGCTCCCTTCTCCGTGCTGATATCACTCTCATCCATCCTCCTCTGTGTGCACGCACATCTCCCAAGCATCCCTCAACAGTGGATACCTGGTCCGCACCGTGAGCGCGTTATCGAGGAGAACTTGAGCTGAGCTCAGCGCTGAGTGCAGGACCCCAAAAGTGAAAAAGCATTAAAAAGAGGGAGCTCTGTAGAAACCTGTTTGCCAATTACCTTCACCAGGAAGTCCGTGACCACCCAGGCACTGCTGTAAATAGAGTTCTTAGAGGACTATGGAAACTGCCCCGTGCTAGCGCAAATAGCTGTTCTCTGACCTTTCCCTCGTGATCGCACTTTGTACATTAGTTGGAACTTTGGTCATGTGCTGTATGTTTATAGGAAGTTGACATTTTTTATACTAAAACCCACAGTGAGTGCCGTGCTAGTTATAAAAAAAGATACAAAAATAAGGGGGAGGGAGGGGAGGAACTGTAGACATTTGCCTATCGTGTGTTTTCAAAATACATTCCAGAGTCTTTGGGGTGGGATGGGTTTGATTTGAGGATTCTTTGGTTGTTTCTTTGTTTGGTTTTAAGGGATGTTCATGTATGAAAGTCAAAGTATTTTTCGAGTGGGTTTGGTTTGGTTTATGGATTGCCAGCCTCGGCTCTGCTGACAAGAGACAAACTTGGGGGGTAGGGTGGGGTGGGGAGAGGGGGGACAGAACAGAGGGAGGTGCCTTGAAGGTGAAACAGTCAGCAGTGGACAAGTGTTGGACAGCAGGACCCTGAAGAACATGTGGATGCAAAGCAGACCAAATGGGGACTGAGCAGATAACTACTGGTGGCTCGAAGGGTGCCTGGGAACCCTGCAATCCTTCTGGACCTCATCCAAAAGAACCACCAAGGGAAGGGACGTGCTCCAGAGACCTTCTCTCAGGTTGACATTTCTTCCATGCCTGCAGATGAGAACTGGCATCCCTGGGGGACAGGAAGAGCTCCGAGTGTGTTCCTTTTACCTCCCCGTGCCCCTGCCCTCACCTCTCAGCACCATCCTGAGGCCTCCCAACGGACGTCTCCTCACTGTGTCCAGTAACTCAGCAGATTGGCTCCTGTCGCTCAGAGACTTTGTGTATTTAATGCTTCTAACTCGTCATCCCTAACACCTCCATATACCCACCTGGGGAGTATCTACATAGCACTATAGGACATTCCTTATTCCTAGTAACTGCGGATATGTTGCTTCTGTGTTTGACTCATAGCCATTTTGCTCCATGTGTATGCCTGTGTGTGAGCCTGTGTGTGTGTGCCTGCGTGCGTGCGTGTGTATATATATAATCGCACCATAATTTATTCAGCTATATGGAGTAGTCTTAGTAGGAAGAGAAACTGGTTTTGCTTTAACTACCTGCTGCCTGTAGGTGTCTCTCTGTAACTCAGGCATAACTGTTATACATTAAAAGAGAAGAAAAAAAAAAGGCTTAAAAGTGCCTTTGGGTGCTTTGCTTGCTTTAACTCGCTCTGCAGCGTGCCAAGAGCACAGGAGGAAGCCGGGGAATCCAAACTGTTCACACGCACATACAAACACCAGATGGTTTTGCTAAAGAAGCAAATCTGCATGCTCCAATCCTGACCAAAAACGTGGAAAAGCCACATAAATAAACCCAACATTCAATTTCCCTGTGACTTTTGACAAGGGGAGAACAATCTCCTGGCCTGTTCCAAGCACAACTGGTTCTTTATGCATGGGCCGGGCTGGTACCGCACGGTAACTCCAGCTCGGTGGGCACCTGGCTTTCGTTACACGCCAGAGCGCGGCAAACTGGTTTGAAACTCCACAGAGGAATACATGGCTCCGGGCTCCAGGGATCGGGAATAAAGCATTCTGCCTTGAAACAAAGCCCTGAATTCAAAAGCTGAAGTTCCCATCTGAAGACATTTTGGCTCTCTGTAAAATAAGTTGATCTTCAGCCAAGTCGTGCTGGATGAATATCCGCATGCAGAAACTAATTAGATGCTGGGGTTTTGTTTTCTGGTTGCCTCTGAGCAGAGGGACCGGTCCATGGGAGCTAACCGGCTGCCCAGACCCAGCTGAGATCACCCTTAGATAAGACACACAGTGAGATGATGTCCCATTGCTGCAGAGGAGGCAGCGTCCTGCCTGCCTGGAGGATCCCACCAGCACAAGAAGGCTCAGCGGGGTATAGGGGCTTTGGTATTGCAAACTCTGCTCATTCCAGTGTCCTGCACGTCACGTGCACTCCGCTGGCCATGGTGAGCTTCAGAGTTAGGCCTTTATCAAGCACTGGCTGAGATCTTTCATAGAATCATAGAATGGTTTGGGTTGGAAAGCACCTTAAGATCACACAGTTCCAACCCCTGCCACGGGCAGGGACACCTTCCACTAGAGCAGCTTGCTCCAAGCCCCTGTGTCCGACCTGGCCTTGAACACTGCCAGGGATGGGGCAGCCACAGCTTCTCTGGGCACCCTGGGCCAGCGCCTCAGCACCCTCACAGGGAAGAGCTTCTGCCTTATCTCCAACCTGAACTTCCCCTGTTTCAGTTTGAACCCATCACCCCTTGTCCTATCACTACAGTCCCTGATGAAGAGTCCCTCTGCAGCATCCTTGTAGTCCCTTTCAGACACTGGAAGCTGCTCTGAGGTCTCCACGCAGCTTCTCTTCCCCAGGCTCAACAGCCCCAGTGTTCCCAGTCTGCCACGTTTGCCCTGCTCCCCTTGGCTCTATGACTTTGAAGCAATCCTGAGCCAGTGCCTGGAGCCCTGGGTTTAGGCAGGGACCTTCACTGGAAGTTGTGCAGTGTCCTCTGCAGTCCCCTGGGCCCAGCAGGACTCAGAAGCCGTTCTTAGTGCCCAGCAAAGCTGCCTTCAGGTTGGGTGGGATATAGAAACCCAGAGCCGGGTGCTGCGGGTGCCTGGCTCGGGGCTGGGGCAGTGCTGGGCATGCAGGGGCTGCCCAGGCAGAAGCTTTGATTGCTCTGAGGGGTATCCTTAGGAAATGTTCCAGGTCTCCAGGTAGGGAAAGGCTGGGAAGCGGAGGTCCTGCATCAGGAAAAGGCTGGGAAGCGCAGCTCCTGCATCAGAGAAAGGCTGGGAAGCTCAGCTCCTGCATCAGGGAAAGGTTGGGAAGCTCAGCTCCTGCATCAGGGAAAGGTTGGGAAGCTCAGCTCCTGCATCAGGGAAAGGCTGGGAAGCACAGCTCCTGCATCAGGGAAAGGCTGGGAAGCTCAGCTCCTGCATCAGGGAAAGGCTGGGAAGCTCAGCTCCCGCACCGTGCCGAGGGCGCTGTGCTGTCAGAACCCCCTTTCTTGGTGATAGTTATGGAATGGGGAATCTCTCTTCGTGTAGGAGCTGTAACCAACTTCAGCCCTCAGAGCAGGAGCGTTAGCCCAGCTTCTTCGCTGTGTCCCGAGGGAATTACATTTGGCACCTGCAAATTTAACCCACGCGGAAGCCCCCAATCCCACCTTGGTTCTGCACTCAGCAGCAGCACCGCATTTTCACCCCAGAGCCGGTGTGTTTGGTCGTGGCCAAGCCGCAGCGTGCTCACACCTGGAGGGGTTCTAGAGGAAGGGACCATCACTTTCCAGGAGCACTAAACCAGGACAACGTCATTCCCATCACATCCCTGCTTTTAAACGCGTCCTAACCCGCTTATGGAAGGTACCGGCTTCGTGCTTCCCCACCAGCCCTGCCCGCAATGACTTTGCTCCAGCAGTGGTCACGGCCCGGCTCCGCGCTGCCAGCCCTGCAGTTGCAAGCGCTTCAACACTGCCCTCAACCGTTCCCTGAGCTCCTCGTCCTCCCTCCTAACGGCTCAAACCTTATCTGAGGAGCGCAGGATATTTCCCAGGCCTTGCCAGAGCCGGTCCGTTGCCCTCTGAAAGACATCAAGGGCGCAAGCAAGCCCACGAGGGAGCTGCTCAGCCTGCTAGAGCTCCTGCTACAAGCATCACTGGTCAATTATGGCTCTAAGCTGTCATCAACTTTAATCTGCTGATAAGAACGTGATAAATCAAATTCAAGTCAATCTGACACCAGCTGCTAACTTCTGCATCCTGCATGCTGGGGCTGACCTCGCTCGCTGCATCACATCCGTGCTGGTCCCATGTCATTGGACTTGACCTGAGGTGGTGCATACGGCCTCCTGCACTTGGCAGGAAGCGGCTGCTCCTCCATCCCAGTGGGGCTTAATGTGCACGGTTCCATCTCTGCTCTTCACTTTGGGGTTTATTTCTTTAACTGTGGTTTCACACCTACTCCCTCTGGCTTCCAGCAAACCCCTCATAGCCCAATGCCATCTAAACCATAACCCATGCTCTTACTGCAGCCCCCCTGAGCCCCCCACTGCATCTTCCTCTGGGGCTCTGCAGTTAGCTGCTGGAGAAAGCACAGGACAGTGTGACTCCAAGTGAGCAGAGACACAGAGCATGTGTCTGTATCTATCTCTATCTCTATCTCTATCTCTATCTCTATCTCTGTCTCTATCCTCTGTCTCCATCCCTGCTCTATCTCTATATATCTACATCTTCATCTATATCTGTATATCCACATATCTATATATCCATATATCCACATATCCATATATCTATATACCTACATATTTATATCTATAAATCTAAATATAGATATAAATCTAAATCTAGATATAGATACAATATAAATATAATATAATTTACATCTCTATACAATCTATATAGAATATATATCTATATCTATATAATACATATCTATAAAACCTGTATCCATTGATAGATACATCTGTATCTGTACATCTCAGTGCTCTGTGGGTTTGGAGAGCAGAAGCACCTCTCAGGGTAACTGATCCTTTTCTTCTGAATTACTCCAAAAAGAAGAAGTTGGATGGATTTACAGTATTTTCCAGACTTTCCCATCAATATTTTGCACAGAGGAAATACGAGGAATAGATCCAAACGTTTTAACTGTTGGGGTTGTTTCTGCTTTTCCCTTTTTCATTTTCAAAGCGTGAAGGAGAAGAGATCAACCTGGATGCAAACCAAAACGGTTTTGCCTTTCTAAACAGAGATTTAAACCCTTTTTATTTAGCTGAAACGAAAGAAACTGCAAATTTTCTTCCTTTCTCTTTATTAGAAATGGAATAATTACAATAATTGGGAAATGTGCCTTTTACAGAAACTGGGGTGTGCTAAAGGTGAGAGAAGAGCCCTGCAAGGTGGCAATGCTGGGAGAGCTTTCCCTGGGGTTTACCACTCTGGTTTGTATTGATGCTGAAAACACATTGCAAGGATGATCCTGGGACCATGGAAGTGTGCAGGTGAGGCCTACTTTGGGAGAGTCCCAGGGGAAAGCTGGAAGATATTCCCAGGCACCAGTCCCTGCTCTTTAAGCATCACACCAAGACCTCTAAAACCTGCTCGTGGTTTTCGCTCAGCTCTGGTTGGCATCATCCTGTGCACGTTGGGTCCTGCTTACAGCAGGAATCCGGATCACTGGGAAATCTCAGCCTTTCCCTTCCAAATCCAAGTCCCTGGTGAAATGAATTCCTGTTCATAGCAGAGGCAAGCTGTTGGACAGCAAGGCGGAGGGGCTATGGGTGCATTGACACATCTCTTTCGGGAGGACAGTTCCTCCATGCTCTGTGTTGTACTCGCTTCTTCCCAGTTCCATCCCTTATCACAAGCAGTACCTTCTGCCCTGCAATGTCCCTTGGGATGCAGGGTTCACCTTGTATCCCAGCTATTGAATTCCCAGGTATTTCAGGTATTCACACCTACCAAATCCCTCTGATGCACCAGAGAGATTACAAAGGCAGCTGCAGAGAGCCTGCAATACCCACACGTGCAGCCCTTCCATGCCAACAGCGTTCTGCTCCCCCCATTCCCAAGTCTTAGCCCTTGGGGGGTGTTTGCTTGGCTGAGAGGCCGGACCCACCCCATGAGCTGTGTTTAGATCCCTTGTTGCTCATCTCAGTGGTCACAGCTCCTGCCAGGCAGTGGCTGTGCTGGTGAATTTGGCTCAGCAGCCTTCAGCTTCACAGCATTTCATGAGCAATTGCTTTTCAGAATAGGTGTAGAGAAGTTTATGGTAATGGGCTGTGGACCTGCATCAAATCAGGGTATTCTGAGCAGGGAGAGGTGTATGAAAGGGAATTAAATGACTAAAAAAGGATTTCCTTCGGAGGCCGATTTCTTTCTTTTTTAAGGATTAATATAATTAATATCCTGTCCCGGGCAGGCCACGTCCTCACCCGGTGCGAACCAGCCTGGAATGTTAACTGCTTGTGCTGATTTACGCTGAGCACTGAGCTCATCCCGCATTCCTGCAGCATTCCTGACAGCCCTCCCTTCACGCTGCGCATCCTTGGGTCAGTATTCCCAGCGTTTCTCCTCCGAGCCGACTTTCTGGGGGCTGTTTTCCCACAAAAGCTGGGTGCTGGCAGTGTCCTCAGCTCTGGGGCTGAAGCAGGAGTGGAAGGCGAGGAGGCTGGATGCGGGCACTTCCATCTGTGCCTTCCCAGGAAAAGGCAGCCCAAGGGGGAAGGATCGCTGGCCATGGAGGGCTGTGTGATGCAGCTGAGTGGCCCAGAGGGTGGCTGTGATTCCCTCCATCCAAGTTCCCTCTTGCAAAGGGGGCTCGCATATAGAGTGAGCACAGGAAAAGACAGGAAATGAGGAGATCTGGGCTGTTCCCAGACCTTGGACTCCACACTTACTTCCTTGGACTCAATTTCCCCTCCTGCAGACCCTGGGCATCCCTAAATCACACCAGGGATCAAAGCAGATGCCAGAAGAGACAAGACTGCGACTCCCTGTCGGATAAGACATCCCAAAACCAGGGGGTGGAAGCAAAGTGACCTTGTACCTCCCTTCCTCAAATCTCTGACACTCGGTGCCTTAAATCTCAGTCAGTGCCAGTCTGTCCTCATCCCTGCCCGCGCCATCCTTTGGGATGAGGTTTATTTACAGGAGCTGCAGCTCAAAACCTCTCCCTTCCTTTATCTTGTCCTTTCCCTTCCTTCATCCTTTATTCCCCAGCAATAAGCAACCTCGAGGTGGCTCGCTCCCGAAGACATAAAGAAGGCGGACTCCTGACTGCTTTCTGCACGTCTTTTGTATCTACCCAGGCTAATTATTATTAATGGCAGATCTGGGTTTATTTCAACTGGGAAGCAAAGAAAAGAGTGAGGGGGAAGGGGAGGGAGGACGGGAATGGGAGGGAAGAGGGGGGAAAAGGGAGAAAAGAGCGAGAAGGAGCCCACAGAAAGTGTTCCCATTTCCCGAGACATCAGCAAAGCTTTTATGAGTCTAAGTGGATTTGTAACAAGCATTGCAGCTGCAGAGGAGGCATTCAGACATGGAGACAATTTTACTAGATAATAGACTATCACGCAGGATACAATTTAAATTAAAAAATGCAATTTTCACCTTGAAATGAACAAATGATTACAATTTCTATACAAATTAAGGCATTGAGGCGCTCTTTCAGTAGTGGCATCGGGCCATGAAATATGACATAATTACCATGAAATACATTTTCAAATATTTTGATTTTGGGGCCGCTGCTTTTCAAATACACAAACCCGGCTCCTCCGCGCGCGCTGGTGTTGGGGGGGCAGCTGCATCCCCACCTTCTGGGGAAAAACGCATGAAAAAGAGAAGAGAAAGTACACAAAGATGAAGCTTCCCTCCCCCCCCCCCCGCCTTGCTCTTGACTCATGAGATAAAATTGAAAGAAGAATCAGAGAGAAAGAAAAGGGATGCAAGCGAAAGGCTCCAAAGCCTCCAGATTTATCTAAATTACTACGCTTATCTGCAAAAATCACATCTGCTGGTTATCTGCCAGCGCCTCCCCCCCCTTCTCCCTTAAAATGATGGGGGGTTTATTCCTTTCTTTTATTTTTTTAATTGTTTTGCCATTATTTTCTCTTTTTTTTATAGCGGGAGCTGCAAAACTCAGAGAAATGGTGACCCACGGCAGGAAGGGGAGGCAGAAGGGAAGGAACAAGAACAGGGAAGTCGGCAGGAGCTGGGTGGCTGCTCGGGTGCAGAGGAGCTCTGCTGCTTTGCTTCAGCTGGATTTACCCACTTGCTGTGCCAAGGTGATGCTGGGATTTCTTCTTCCCACCCTCCAGGCAAGGAAACCTCCTGTGAGGACCAAGCAGGACCTGGGCGCGTGGTTCTGAAAGCGTAAAGCAAACACTTGGGGTAGAATTTCATCACAGAATCCCAGCACGGTTTGGGTTGAAAGGACCTTAAAGCTCCTCCAGCTCCAACCCCTGCCACGGGCAGGGACACCTTCCACTAGAGCAGCTTGCTCCAAGCCCCTGTGTCCAACCTGGCCTTGAACACTGCCAGGGATGGGGCAGCCACAGCTTCTCTGGGCACCCTGGGCCAGCGCCTCAGCACCCTCACAGGGAAGAGCTTCTGCCTAAGAGCTCATCTCAGTCTCCCCTCGGGCAGGTTCAAGCCATTCCCCTTGGCCTGTCCCTACAGGCCCTTGTCCCAAGCCCCTCTCCAGGTTTCCTGCAGCCCCTTTAGGCACTGGAGCTGCTCTCAGGTCTCCCCTTCAGGAGCCTTCTCTTGTCCAGGCTGACCCAGCCCAGCTCTCTCAGCCTGGCTCCAGTCCTTCCTCCTCAGCCCTCCCCTGGTCAGTCCCAGCAGCATTCCATAGCCAGGCTCTGGTGCAGGCAGGTTTCTTCCTGATCACTCTGCAGCCCATAACTATTGCTTTGGGTTTAACAGAGTAACTTTCATTTGTGATATCCACCCCTTCCTCTCTCCACAACTGTGTCTCTGCTGTAGCACCTCTATAGGCAATGGGGATCCTGCTGCCGTAGTTCCAGCCTTTGATGCTCCAAGGTTTATTGACCTTGATTCGTGTTTCTGAGCTATTTTTAATCCCAAATTCACAAGCACCACAGTTTCTTATTGAACATTCCCACTCTGTGGTCCGTGTTCAGCACAATGGTGTGTCAGGAAGGAAGGAGCTGGGAATAATGTCCAATAATCTCCTATCAGTTGGTAAATTCAGATGATTTTATGGCAAAGAATCATAGAATCTTTAGGTTGGAAATGACCTTTAAGATCATCAAGTGCAACCATTAACCTAGCACTGCCAAATCCAACACTAAACCATGTCTCCAAGTGCCACAGATGGCAGAGGTGAGCATCCTCTGTAGCTTCTCATGTCCTACCATGGGGGGCTTGGGCAATCTGAGACTGCCAACAGCTCCTGAATTATCCAAGTGGGGTATTTGGGCAAGTTTGGAATCATCTAAGTTATCCATGAGGAAATCAGGGTATTTGGTGTTTTGGGTGCTCATGAATAAGGAGACGTGGAGAACTGTGAGTTCTTGTTGCCCAGTTACATCTGGCAGGAGCAATGTGGTGACACTAGAATTGGCCAGGAAATAATTCCCTGCCTCCATTATAGAATCATACAATAGTTAGGGTTGGAAAGGACCTTCAGATCATCCAGCTCCAACCCCCTCCATGGGCAGGGATGCCCACCACTAGACCACGCTGCCCAAGGCCGAATCACAAGCTGTTACCCCAAGCAGAAAAGTGCTGAGCACTGGTTTTAGCGTCATCAATAACTTCAGCTGAGAAATGATTCTAAATTAGGTGAGGAAAAGTGTTTTAACAGTAGTTAGACCTGGTTGTTTTACACTGAGGACATCATTTGCAGTAGCTCCTATGGGCTGGGGTTTGTCCTGCTGAGATCACCACTGAACTGAGTTTGTGTGCCTGCAGCTCATCTCCACTGTGTCCCAGCCACAATATCCCCTTGTCTGTCACCTCATGTATGAGGAACAGGCAGGCTCTGAGCTCCTATGGACTTTCCAGGTAAAACCAAACCGTTCTATACCTGACTTCAGTGGAAACGAGCAGGAAAGCTGGGAAGCTGATCCTGTTTCTCTCACAAGGTTCTGCCTGCAGTGTGGGTGCACTCTAGCTAGAAATAAGATGCTGGGGTGAGATTGGACATCCAGATGTCCAGGAACCTACAACAGGAGTGAGCTGAAGGGTGAGCTGAGAGCAGCTCCGATGCTGGGCTGGGAAGTTGCCTTTAAACCAAGAGCTGAGCTCTGAAGAGGTGTCAGCTTCCTGTGGCAGGGTAGGGCCAAGACGCAGGTTGGGTGTGTGAAAATCTGGCTGGACGATGACATCTCTGGTGATGAATGACTGCTTCTGCCAGCATCTGGAGCTGGATGTGGACCTGCTTTTCCTGCACCCTCATCACCAGGTGCCCATTGGCTTCCCAGGATGTCTATCCATAGACATGTGTTGGCTTCATTTGGGCTGAAAAGCAATGGAAAACATACATATAAAGTAGTTTTCTTGGTACAGAGTAAAGCTCCTCCAGTTCCAGCCCCAAGCCAAAGACAGGGACACCTTTCCCTAGACCAGATGGCTCCAATAGCTCAGAAGCAATGCTCTTGAGCCCTGTTATCATCTGGGCCTGGCGGAAGGTGAGTGAGGTTCTTTGTGAGTGAGACATGGGGCAGGTCTGGCCTCGATGGGGTTTGCTGGGTGCTTGAGGGGCTTTGGGCTCCATTTGTTCTCCAGCCATGCTCCACAGGCACCTTTGCTTGGCAGGGGAATCCTTCCCTTGCAGCCACTTCTTGCTGCCACCGCCAGCAGCTCCGGCAGCGTGGCCCTGGAGGGTACAAGGAGCCAAAGGCAAGAGGGGTTTATTATTGTTCTTATTAAAATGGCATAGCAATTAATGGTAATTAAGAATGATAGCGCTCCAGAAGGGGAAGCACAGCAGTGACGCTGATGGGTGCTGGCAGCAGCTCCTTGCCTGCAGAACAAGGGTGTTACTGCTGCTGTAATTCCTGGCTGCAAGTCTTAACTTCAGGAAGGACCCAGCTACCTGCAGTGATGGCAACTCCTCCGTCCCTTCTTGATCAGGGGCTGGAGCAGCTCCTGTATGGAGACAGGCTGAGAACATTGGGGCTGTTCAGCCTGGAGAAGAGAAGCTGCATGGAGACCTCAGAGCAGCTTCCAGTGTCTGAAGGGGCTACAAGGATGCTGGAGAGGGGCTCTTCATCAGGGACTGTAGTGATAGGACAAGGGGTGATGGGCTCAGACTGAAACAGGGGAAGTTCAGGTTGGAGATAAGGCAGAAGCTCTTCCCTGTGAGGGTGCTGAGGCGCTGGCCCAGGGTGCCCAGAGAAGCTGTGGCTGCCCCATCCCTGGCAGTGTTCAAGGCCAGGTTGGACACAGGGGCTTGGAGCAAGCTGCTCCAGTGGAAGGTGTCCCTGCCCGTGGCAGGGGTTGGAGCTGGAGGAGCTTTAAGGTCCCTTCATCCCAAACCTTTCTATGATGTCCCCAAGCAGGCAAACTTTCAGCCAAACTCAAGCTCATCCCTTCCTCTCTGTTAAAACAAAGGATGCTCCATCTCTAGGAAGGCCACCAGGGACCAGAGCAAGCTTTGAGGCATCTCCGAGCAAACCCTCACCTCCGAGCCCAGATTTTCACTTGGGTTTTTGGAAATCCTCCCTGTGCCTTTAAGGCTGGCCCCAGCTGGGTTTGCAACCGCCCTGAAGAGCCTGCGAAATTAAGTTATGTGAGGCTCCTGCAGCTGAACCAGATGCGCCTAAACCCAACCTCTTTATGTATTCATGAGCTGTGTGGAAGAGAAATAAAAGGATTCATTACCACGCAAACTGTTACTAATGACATGTACCTGGTGCCGAGCACCTCTGGAAATCTAATGTGACACACTGGAGGAGAAAATGTATTCGCTGCTCCGAGGCCGGCGCTGAATGGAAAATTTCCCCTCCTTGGCCCTTCCTCATTCTGCATTCACTAAAAGCAACATTTACAATTCTTCTGCCATTATGTCCTACCAGGGCCTCTGCGCTGCTTGTCGCGACCTTGAGATTAGCTGAAAATTGGGAATTCGCTGCCATAGTGGAGGTGGGGAGGGGTGGGAATCGCCTCGCTCTGCCTCCTGCTTTGCCACTGAAGGAAGAGGGAAAGAAAGAAGGAAAAGAATGGAAAACCCCCAAGGCTGAACTCTCTTCAAGCAGCCAGCAGGGAAAGGTGGAGGATGCGGGAGCGGGAAGGGGTGGAAGACAGGGATAAATGCGAGCGGACACAGTTCTGCATCGGTTCACAGCCCTTGGTGGATGTTGTCTCTGCCCCGGCTCTCCTGGCGCTAGACAAGGTGTTAGGAAAGAAACTGCTTTCTCTTATCTTGCCCCAGATCCCTTTCCCAGCCAGTTTATGGGATGCCTGCTCAGCATTGGCTGTGCTCTGTGGCTGGTGATGTGTATTTGGAGCCATCGTGCTTCAGCATCACCCATAGAAAACTCCTCATCCCTTCAGCCGACCTCTGCCATGCACCCAGCACGGAGCTAAACTTGACCCAAGCTAACCCCAAACTACTTTGCCTCTTCTTTCCCCAGCCCGGCTGCTCCTTTTCCCGCTCCCAGCTCTCTCTGGGGCTTTCTGCAAGGTTTCATCATAGCTGCATGGTACTTGTTCAGCCATGGGTTGAGCTGGTCCCCGGGGGAGGTGTGGGGAGGGACAAGGGTCTCCGCAGTGATTGCATTATTCCTTAAGTCTGGGTGTGGAGGGTGAATGCTCCCAAATGGAAGGTGAAGGGGCTTCTTGGGTTCTGTTCTGGCATCCCTTGGTGCTGCTGCATCTCCAGTGCCTTCAGTCAGGTCATTCCTGAGGTATCCCAGAGCTGGTCCCATGATTTTCATATGAATGAACTGAATGAGATGCACAGTTTGAAGAGGGGGTAAGGAGGGTATAGATATAAGGGATGGGGTGGCAGGAGTCTGTCAATGGGGTGTGCAATGGGGGGGAGCCTGGCATTGGCAGGACAAAACCACCTGCCTGTTTGCACCATTGCAGCTCCTGAGGTTGAATCAGCATCTCAGTCAAGTGCAGTTTGTTGATGCTGGCTTAGACCCTGCTAAAACGAAGGTCAGTCTAGAGCTGGTTTGGATTCTGACTGTATCACAGACCTGAGGCTTTCTTGCTCCTTTAAATGGGTGTTATTACAGGGGGAAGGGGCTCTGGTAGTGCCATAATCCTGTGCCTTTGCTGGTGGATTTTGACTCTTCAGTGTCTGCATCTCTCTAACAGAAAACAGACACATTCTTTGTGGCTTAGGAAAATGGTTTTGGAGGAAATCACCTTCCCTTTTTCCTCTCCATCCCTCCCTTCTGCCCATTTCTGGCTCTCTGTACCTCCTCCTCCCTTTTCTCCTCTCTAAATCTCTGGCCCTGCCTTATTCCCTCCCTGCCTCTGCCTCATCAGCCCCGTCACTTGTCAAGTTGCTTCTTATCCACTTCATTAGCCCCCGTTCCCTTGTTTACCGAGGGGCGTTTGTATTAGTTGGAGAGCTTTCTAATTTAATCAAGGTTAGAGATGCAATTCCAGGTCTTGTTTGCCCAGCATGCTGGCCCTGCTCTGATTAATTCACAGGGTGTCAGATGTGCTGTTCTGCTTTGTTTGTCATCTTTCCCATCGCCTCCTAACTCCATCCTCGCTGTTCCAGGTGCACAGGGCTGGGAAAGCACTGCTTGGGATGGGGAGACCAAGCTGCACCCAGGTACACAGGGAGAGGGCTGCAGGATGGCCTGATTTCTGTCTCCCTTGAGGTTAACGTGTAATAGCGATGGAGTGGGCCTGAAATGAAATGGGTGTAAAAGAGGGGAATATGGGACCCCAAGGTCTCACTGTTAAAAGCAAACTTGCCCCATGTTCATAGGGTCGCCGTGGGAGCTAAGCCCCCTGTTTGTGTCCCTCCATGTCTGGCAGGTCAACCCAAAATGAGCAGCTGGGTGCTCCTCAATGTGAGCAACCAGGACTCAGCTGGGGAAAGCCATTGGCTGAATGAAGGGTCTGGACACCCCTTCCAATCAGACCTTCTGAGAAACAGGGACATTTGCTCTAAGACTCTTTGCAAGTCACAAGCGTGACCCTTTGGTTCTACCTCCCCAAACTGGATATTTCCCTTTTCTAACCCAACATCTCTCCCTTGTCTGCAGGGAGAAGGGAGGGAAAAAATCATCTCCACCACTGAGGACCCCTCTGGGAAAACCATCCCTTCTCCCTGTGCCCAGTGTAAAGACTTCTCTAACAAGAGCAGGGGATGGGCTTCCGATCACCATCAGCTGCTTCCATCTCTGCTGCTGCTGTGATGTGAATGCAATTAAATGAAATGGTGTGTATTGTAACCTTCTCCAACCCACCTTTCCCAAGCCAAGCTCAGCCTTCACAGCATCCTGCTACCTTCTCTGTGCCTCCCTAGACAGTAAGTTGTGGAAGGGAAAGGAGGGGATAAACTGGATCAGATGGGTTTTGTGTGTTGCACATGGCAAACATTGCAAGTGGATTCCTCCTTCCTGGGGTGGTTTGGTGGCATCCAACCCCCTTGGTCTCATCCCCTTTCTGCCTCTCCCTGGCACCGGACAGAAGGAAGGTGAGGGGAGAAGTGAATAAATCAGTGACTTGTGTCAGGGTGGAAGAAGGGAGCTGGTGAGAGCATCACTGCTCCCATCCCTGCAGCATTCCACAGCTGCCAAAAGCTGCCTCCTCCTACTGCAGTGATGAGGCAGAATCCCGGCGAGCGACCACCCCTGCTGCCCTGCCAGGAGGTGGGAGAAGGAGGCATCCATCCCAGGTGGGGGCTTTGGAAGCGTTGGCATCCTCCCTTTGGAGGAAAAGGTACAAGATTCCCCAGATCCCTGAAGCTCCTGTGAGTGCAGGCAGGGGAGAGAACAGAAACCAGCTTCACTGCAACATCTGTACCGTGCCTCTTGCAAGCATCTCTCTTGGCCAAACTTCAGGTGACTTTGGTCTCAGTAATGGTTGGCAAATGAAGATGGGGCTTCCCAAGGAGCTCAGGCTTTGTCCTGACTTTTGGATTTCCTGGGCTGAAAACCTTTCTGCCCGTTTCTGTCCCCACCACCAAACGTATTGATTGTGTGGGTCCCAATTCTGGGATAACAGCTCTCAGCTGTGTCTAAACCTGAGTCAAACCCCAGGCTCCATGCGGTTGTCAATCCAACCTCGAATCAAAGCCAGACCAGTGAGACTTTACATCTGTGTGCCTTTCCCATCCTTGAAACCCGATGAGTTGAGGGGGTTGTGACAAATCACTAATCCAAATCATCCACTGCATAGGATTGGGATCCAAAGCTTCCACCAGCAGTCCCTGCTGGGCTGACCTTTGTTCAGACCTGGAGAGATCCTCTGGCCTCCCAAGCAGCTATTTCCCTCTTGTAGAACAGAAAAGGGGACCACAGGATGAGGAAGAGGTGGGTTATCTTGGTAAAGCGTGTGTTAACACTCGTGTTTCCTTCCCGAGCTGTACACTGTTCCAACTGCCTGCACTGGTGGGATGCAGCCACCCTTCTTTCTTGATGTTAAGTGCACCCTGGACAGGAATTACTGTGGTGTCTGCATGTAGAGGCTCCATTTCCATACACTGGTTATTGGCTGCATCTTGTGCTGCAGCTTTCTGTAGTACAAAATGAGCCTAAACCATTAAACCCCGATCCGGTGGCATTCTGCAGGAGTATCAATAGCCTTGGGAGAGAGCTGGGGCTTTGTTTGCCAAGTAGCATTAAAGTATTATTCCACACAAAGAAGGGCATTGACTGGAGGTGCTGACAGATATTCCAAAGGTCTTTACTGTGTGCACAGTCCATTTGCAGGACCTATTTTGGCCACAAGCATCCAAACATCTGCAGAACTGGGGAATCCAGTTTGAAACCAGCAGCTCTGGCTGTCCCTTGGCTCCCCTTTCAGGAAATAGGTGGCTTTGCACCATGGTTTCACACCCGAACTACAGGAATCACTGTCTGTGATGCTTTGGTAGAGTTCCTCAGTAGCAAATCAGGGATAAGCTTACTGAAATAGCAGTCCTGGGTAGCTGTAGGAATGAGGATCATGGCCAGTGGCCCTACTCTATTGTACTGAGAACCTGTGAAATCCCTTTGCTCCTCAATTCCTTATCTATAAAACAGGGATAAATCCAACTTTCATCTGTCATGGGGCAACAGCATGGTAATACTTAAGACTGAGATGCACTGATAGACTTAACGCTTAACAGGGAGGTCCCGGAGGCTCACAGATGTGGGGTCTTTGTCTGGGAGCTGCAACCCCTAAGAGGTATAGAAACATACGCCCAGCAGCAGTGATGTCCTCAACCTCATCATACAGGTAATGGTTGCAGTGAGAGGGAAAAGGAGAGTATAATTAACATCTATCTTGGAATGACTGGAATTCCCATCCCCAAATATAGGGAAGGGGAAGGAATGGGTTAATATTTCTGGGGAAAATGGGTGTGTGATGGATGGGCACTGAGGGTCCTTGTAGGGGATGGGACGGGTGGCCTGATCTGCCCGTAATGAGGGAGAAAGAGTACTTGATTTGAAACAAGGGCTGTGTAGGTCAGGGTGCGGAGAGGGGAGGGAAAAGCAAAGGAGCGAGGGGGCCGCTTGGATTTCAGGGCTCTCGGGGAAAAGCAGAGCCCTCAACTATTTTCCCAGGCTGCGAGGAGGCATCGCAGCTGCCTTCCCCTCACCCGGGGCAGGAGGGAGGGTCTGAAGCGGTGCCAAAGTCTTAGCGCTCCTAATGGAAACGGGAGGTACGGAGGTTACGGCATCCCAGCAGAAAGATGAGACCCTTCCCCGCGGGCAGCTGCTCCTCACATTGCCCAGCCGGGGGAGAGCACAACGGCAGGAGCCTCTGACAAGTTATCATCTGCGGTTAAAAGGAGCTGACAAGGGAGGGAGGCAGCCCCGGGCTGTAAATGCAGGTGTGCCCCAGGACTTAGCGCCTTCCCCGCAGTAGTAAATCAGCCTTGCTACCACGTCGTTAAGGGATGAGGATGCTCGGAGCCAGCAGATCCAGGAATGGGCTTAAGAAGCAGATCCCAAGCTGCGGTGCTTGACGTAGATCACATCCTAGTTGGGATTCAAGGGCTTGGTGGGCACTGATGTCCTTTGAGAGGCTCAAAACACACCAGCTGTGGAAAAACAGCCAGCCAGGTCCCATTTTAGTAACCAAAGCAGAAGGAAAAGACAATGATTTTGCCTCCTTCTTCCCTCTTTTCCCCTTCCATATTCAGTTAGTCTTTCACCCTGAACAGGGAACAAGAAATCCTGCTCCAAGCACCATCGCACTTGATGTTAAACCCTTCCCTTCAGCCCTGTGGGAGGTAGCACAACAAGCAGGATGGCACCCAAAGGCTATGGAGCAGGCAGAGAGCAGCAGTTTGGATGTAGGTGACAATATTTTACTGTAGGTGTAAACCAAACCCCTTGGTTCTCAGCTCCTCTGGGCCAGCACTGGTTGGTGTTGGGGTTTTAGCTGCTTCCCCATCCTTTAGCTGGTTCCCAACCACTTCTCCCCTCAGCAACTCAAGCCACAAGCTTGTGACTTTGCAAGGCCATGGCAGGTTTGGGCACGAGGCTGCAGGGTCCTGGAGTCAGCTTCTTGGGAATCAGACCTGATTTAATCAGTTCCTATTTTTGAGAGCGTGGAAACCGCTTCCAGCTCAGCCCTGCGGTGTGCGTTCCACTGCTGCCTCTGACAGATGTATTCAGTTCTAATCCACCATTTGCTGGGGAGAGCTCATGATGAATACAGCCAAAAGTGGCTTTTCCTGCTACAGGGAGGGTATTTCATAGGATCCCAGAACCCCAGCCTGGTTTGTGTTGAAGGGACCTTAAAGCTCCTCCAGCTCCAACCCCTGCCACGGGCAGGGACACCTTCCACTAGAGCAGCTTGCTCCAAGCCCCTGTGTCCAACCTGGCCTTGAACACTGCCAGGGATGGGGCAGCCACAGCTTCTCTGGGCACCCTGTGCCAGCGCCTCAGCACCCTCACAGGGAAGAGCTTCTGCCTAAGAGCTCATCTCAGTCTCCCCTCGGGCAGGTTCAAGCCATTCCCCTTGGCCTGTCCCTACAGGCCCTTGTCCCAAGCCCCTCTCCAGGTTTCCTGCAGCCCCTTTAGGCACTGGAGCTGCTCTCAGGTCTCCCCTTCAGGAGCCTTCTCTTCTCCAGATGTGTATGCTTTGGGCTCTGCTTTAAGGTCACTGTAGCTGCTCTGTGTTCTTGCACTAAACAGACAGTGTCCTGGGTGGAACATCAAGCAATCACGTATTGTATCCCTCTGCCTCCGGGATGCAGAGACCCTGCACCATGCAGCATCTCCGCATGTGCCTGCCCCAGGTCATTCCCAGCAACGTGTCTCCACCTCAGCCACGTCCTGCCCTTGCTGCATTCATTCCCTGTGGGAGCCGTCGTTTCTCCAGCCCTTATGACTGCTTCCAGCTTTGGAAATGTAATTTCCAAACAGCAATCCATCAGCCTGGCATGGCTGGTCTGTAAAAACATCCTCGAGGCCTCTCCAATGGCCCTGTCTCAATAGCAAGGCTCCTCTTGCCCTGCGGGGAGGATGCTTGCCCGTCGGGGAGAGCCGCTTTGTTCCTGGGCAAGCGTAACCGAAGCCACCAGAGCAGTTCCCAGAGAACAGCATTGCACAGTGGGACCATGGCCAGGAACAAGCTCCTCAAGGAGAGGGGAAACAAAGGGTTTGGGACCCCGGGATAAACTTCCAGTACAGCCAGGGCTGTACAACCAGAGCGTTGCTTTGATTTGAGCTCAATACCAGCAGCATTCCTGATAGGGATTTCACAGAGCAGCATTTCCAGGGTAGAGATTTGCTTGTGTTTGTGCACAAAGAAGGAGCAACTTGTGCAATATCTAGTCTAGCTGCAAGTCTGTAAATGCATTGGGAATATCCTGGGACCTGAAGCAGGGCGGGGTATTGTGGGAGTTGAGGAGAACACGCAGACCTGCTTGTGTTTTATGCTGTTATCTGGTTTTAGCAAGTCTGGGGGCATGTGTAGCTGTAAATAGTGTGGGAAGGAGGATATCTGTGCATCTGTGATTCTCTGCGTGTCTCCTGCTTGTGCAGAGCTTCTCAGGAGCATAAAGAGAGGTTGCAGTCTCATTAACACCCCGAGCTGCATCTGCAGCACCAGATGCTGAGGATAGAGGATGGAAAGAGCCGCACAAGCAGAATAGCTGAGGCTGCTGCAGAGCTGAGCTCAAAGGACCCATCACAAGGGGTTAAAGCTGGGTCCAGGCTTCGTCTTCCCCTTCCGAGCAAGCAGAGCAGTGGCTGCCATGGTGAGCTTGAGTTTCACAAGCAATCCTGGCTATAAAATATGATCGTGTCTCCTGCACTGATTGATGGTTCCAGTGAACACATCAGGCAGATCGGCCCAGAGGGGATCACGTTCTCAAGGGCGCAGCCGCCTGACATCCTATATCCCTCTTTGCAGGCCCAGCAGCAAGCTGGGACCAGTTGTGTTGCCCCACTTGTTACCCAGTCAGGGACAGGACAAAACAGCATCTCTCTAGCGTTTGAAGACCATGCCCGGGTGGGTCTCTTCTTCTGGTCAGCCTCGAGCCAGCAGCTTAGGGGCAGGTTTTGTGCTGTTCCAGCCCTGGCTCATAGGAAATACTAAAGGAAACCTCCTTACACTGCAGCAAATTCAGGGTGCCAGTCAGCCTGCTATGGAAAGCTGCCTTCCTGTTTAACCCCAGGACCATCTCAGTGGTGTTCCTAGTATCTCTCTGGGTAGCTGCACTGTGGTGTGTAGTCTAAAAAAGCCCTTTCTAGCAAACCCATCCAGTGCACAGGAAAAAGCTGAAGGTAACCCGCTGCAGAGATGCTGACATAGAAGCCTCTATGAGTTACCAGGAGCAGGGGAGTTAGCTGTTAGATGAAGCAGAGGATGCTAGCACACCTCCCTTGCTGCCAGCATCCTTTTTACGCATAGCCAGACCACCCTGGCCTCATTTCACCATACAATATTGATGCATAACCCCGAAGCAGCAGCAACCACAGAGGTAAGAGCTGCAAAGGAAACAGAGACAGGGGGAGCAGGCCCATTTCTGGGTCTTGCTCTGGTGCAGGACCTTGCTTGCACCCTCCCCTCCTTCAGGCTAGTTTAGTTCAGTTCCCTGCTTTGAGGCACCAGCAGCAGGGACTTGGGGCTGAGGAAACAAAGCTCACAGCTGGATTCAGTGGGGGGAACATTGGGGCTACTCCATGATACCAGTAGGTTGAGGCCTTTTCTTTGTGTGTGTGTAGAGATGACACCACTGGGTGGTTGCAGCAGCACTGGATGGTGGCAGCAGCACTGGATGGTGGCAGCAGCACTGGATGGATGCAGCAGCGCTGGGTGGTTGCAGCAGCACTGGGTGGATGCAGCAGCACTGGGTGGATGCAGCAGCACTGGATGGATGGTGGCAGCAGCACTGGATGGATGCGGCAGCGCTGGGTGGTTGCAGCAGCGCTGGGTGGTTGCAGCAGCACTGGGTGGATGCAGCAGCACTGGGTGGTTGCAGCAGCACTGGGTGGATGCAGCAGCACTGGGTGTTTGCAGCAGCCTGGTGTCATACTGCCTCTGTCCCAGCAGTGATTTGCATGCAGGAGCCTCCCTGCTTTGCACACTTGTGAAATCTTTTCTTCTTGGGAGCCAAGCACTGCCTGGATCCACTCTGCAAGCAGAGGGTTAAGGGGCGCACGGGGGTCTCTTACCCCCCCTTCTCCTGCAAACACTTGGAGAAGGAGCCCTTGGCCAAGGCAAGCGGCTCCATAGCCAGTGGGTGATGTCAGGGCAGGGGGGCAGACACAGCTGTCTCCAGGCATCCCGCTGCCACCTCTGGATTAGGGCCAGGCAGGATGGGAGGAGCGGGGGGGGACCCGCATTCCAGGGGACGGGCGTCAGTGCGGCGCTGCTCTCCTGCCTCTGCATCCCCTGTGGGTTGATGTGCGGGGTTGAAGCCATGTGCCCCCCGCAACCAACACCATGGCCCCCTGAACTTGCTCCACTATGGGACCAAGAGGAGTTTGTCTGGGTGCAGAGGAGCAGGGGGTGCAGACACAGGGACATGCAAGCGGGAAGGGAGGGTGCCATCAGTGCTATCGCACCCCAGCTTTTTCGCTTTTGCTCCCTTCTCAGGGTCCTCTCACATGCCTAACACTGGCCGATGGTGGGAGCAGGCAAGTGGGAAGCCTGCTGCTGCTTTGTTGTTTCTTGATGCTGTGCCTCAGCGTCCCCATTCACTAAATGGGATGGCAACACTGCCATGCACCAAGGGGGGATGGCTTTAACCTGCCAGAGGGGAGACTGAGATGAGCTCTTAGGCAGAAGCTCTTCCCTGTGAGGGTGCTGAGGTGCTGGCCCAGGGTGCCCAGAGAAGCTGTGGCTGCCCCATCCCTGGCAGTGTTCAAGGCCAGGTTGGACACAGGGGCTTGGAGCAAGCTGCTCTAGTGGAAGGGGTCCCTGCCTGTGGCAGGGGTTGGAGCTGGAGGAGCTTTAAGGTCCCTTCAACACAAACCAGGCTGGGATTCTATGCCCACACATCCCTGTGTGAGAAGAGATTCCCTGCAGGAAGGGAATATGGAACCAGCTATAGATGCATTCACTGCATCCAGCCTGATGAGAGACCTCATCAGAGCACCAGCCATGGCCTAAGAACCAGGCTGCACCCTCTGAAGCTCAGGAACATTTTGACGCAGCAAATCTGGGAACCCAAAATCAAACAAATCCTGTTGCCTACCAGCCCCCAGACCCCACCACGGGCTTTTAGGTAGGCATCAGGCTGGGACCAGCTTTGCTTGCATTGTTGCACCCTCACTGTGCTGCAGATGCGATGCTAGACAAGCAGAAGACTGGTCCCACAGACAACAGTGTGTGTGTGTGTGTTCATCTTTCCCACCCTCCCGGAGCAGGGATGCTCCCACCCAGCCCCAAGCCCTGCTCGTGGTATCCCTGATTTTTGTGGAATTGCGTCTTTTCCCAGGCTGGGAAGTGAAAAGCAAGCGGGGAGCTGCTGGAAGGGCTGAGCTCCTGTTGATGCAGTGCTCTGGACGGCACCCGTAGATGATGCGGGGCCAATCAATTGTCCCCGGCAGCTCTGCCCGCCTGGCACTGCGGAACAGGCACCCAAATGTCAGGTTTGTGATCTCCAATCTGCGATCACGATGTGGGGTGGGGGTAAAACAACCACCAAAGGGTGGGATGGGGGAAAGACCTTCACTGAAAGAAGCAGCAGAGCGGGGCTGCCTCTGTGGTGATGATAGGAATTGGTATGAGGAGGGAGGGGGGGGCTCTGCAGGGGGAAGCTGCCGTTTGTAAGTCATTTTCTGGGTGCTGTGTACACGCAGATGCCTTATCGCTGAAGGATGAAAAATAGCAGCTGAGATGGTACTGCAGATACATCTTAAGCACCCGAACACAGGGCCAGGGAAGGGGGATGCGCTGGGAAGGGCTGTGAAGTCGGGAGAGTGGATGGCTCTGCAGGAATGGGAGTTTGTAGGGACAAGAGAAGGATTTCGGGGATAAATCCCCCCTAGGAGAGAGGGGTGCAGATAGGTGTGAAGAAATGGTGATTCAAGGGTAAACCACCCACCCCTGTGGACATGGGCATGAGGGTCACGCTTTGCTTCAGTCCTGGAGGCTGAAGCATGAGGAGGAGGATGATGCTGTGGCATCTGGTGGCTGGACATAGGGATATTGCTTGTCTGCAAGAGGAGAACGGGACGGTGGGGAGGGCGAGGACCAGCCTTGGGACCGGTCTGACGGGCACGGGGGCATCCAGGAGCCCTCACATCTGATCCATGCAAACAACCCGGATGGAGGTGGGAGACTTGAGCCTCATCCCGGCCTCTGCCCGTCCCGGGGGGGGGGGCCGATGTGGCCGCGCAGGGAGCCTGCAGCTGCGGCGGAGCCTCTTGGCAGATGCAGGGGTTGGCTCCTAATCCCCAGGCACCCCCGGGCCAGCGCTGCTGCGGCTCCCGCCGCGGCCAGAACCCCCCGTCCCCCGGCAGCAGCGGGGCTGTCAGACAGCAGCGGGTGATTGATGCCCCGCGGGGTCCCTCAGAGCCGCGGCTGGAGCGGGGCGGGAGCCGGGCTCTGCTGCGGCGCCTTCACCTGTTCCTCTCCTCAAGCCGCCTGGCTCCGCGGTAATTCCAGCTCCCAGACAAGCGCTCCCTGGGGTGAGCTGGGAAAGGCTGAGCCGGGGCTGCTCCTCACCCTGCCAGGGCTGCCGAGCTCCCCCCAGCGCTCCTGCACCTCCGGGGCCAGCACAGAGCACCCGGGCCACGGAGAATGGGACCCCAGTGTCCTCAGGTGCCCTGGGAGCGGAAGTGCTCTGCTCCGGAGGGACAGGACAAGGGGTGATGGGTTCAAACTGGAACAGGGGAAGTTCAGGTGAGACGTGAAGCAGGGGGTTGGAACTGGATGGGCTTTAAAGCCCTTTCCAACCCAAACTGTTCTATGGTTCCCTGATGTTAAATTGCTCAACGAGCAGCGTGGTTGTGCAAAGATCAGGATCTATGGGGGCATTCTGCCTCCTGGGCTCTTTAGTTGCTTTCCAAGATTTTCTTCCGGCCCTGAGGTAGGGTCATGTCTTCTCTGCTGTGTTATCCTGGGGATGTGAATCCCCTCTTTATTTATCCTAGCTGGAAGCTGACATCCCGCTGCATTCTCATGACTTCAGGACCTGGGGCTTTAGCAAAAATGCTAAATATTAGAAGCCTCCCCATAATTCTGCAGCGTTTTGGGTGGGGATGGGGAGTGGGGGCACTTGTGCAGCTCTTAAACCCATGGTTTGTTTGTTGAACGGGGCTGAGAGACTCAAACCCTCTCCCCCTTCTCTCCTTTGCCTGCTTGCCCGCATCCGCACTGTGGGAAAGCCGGGCTCTGGAGCTGAACCCCACAGCTCTCTCCTTCCTCCCCACCAGTTTAAACCCGCCCAACCCAGTCCTCCCAGTCCCAAGGCCCAGGGATGAGGGACCCCGGTCTTGCAGCGCTGTGGGAGCTGCGGGGCCACCGGTTTTCCCGGCTTGCGGAGAAAGGGATAAAGACCACCATCTGCTGCTGAGTGCCTGTACTGCAAACATCTCCCGCCCGCAGCCCGGGAGCTCTCTCCCCTCTCAAAGCCTCAAAGCACTTCAGGGACAGAGGCGGTGGAGCCCCAGGCAGGAATAGAAGGAAGGAAGAAACAAGATAAGGCAGAAGGAGAGAAGAAATTCCACGTGTGGCTCCCCGCGGCTGGAACTGTGGGTCCAGGAGGTTTCCAGCCTTGGGCAGTTTCGCAGCAAGCAGAGCTGAAGGGGATTGTAAAGCTGGGCTGTGATTTGGGCCCATCTTTAAAGGTATTTCCTGCATCCCGCAACCATCCCCAGCCTTTCCCCGCACCCTGTGTGGTTCTTCACACACACACCCCCTGTAGCATCCATGTCATGAGTTTCTTCCAGCCTCTCCCTAGGAAACAAAGTAAAACGCAGAGCCCGAGCATCCCCTTGGTAGCAGCAGAAGGCAAACCCAGCCTCTTGGATTGCATTGAGTACCTGCTCTCCAGCCAGAAACACTGCCTGGTCAGGAAAGCTGCCCCTAGGACACTGGATATAGGACTGTCAGGAGGAAATCAGGCAGGATGGGAAAGAAGGGAGCCCCAAATGTTCCAGTGTCTGCAATCTGCTGCCCAGTGCCAGGGGTCAGCCCTCATTCACTGACATCAGGGGGGGATTTTGGGCTCCCTTCAACCTTTATTAAGCCAAATTCAGCCCCTCCTCTGTGCTTTAGTTCTTGTGTTCAGGAACAGAGGTGATGGGTGATCCCCTTCACTCTTGGGATATGGTGCTGGGGTTTTCCAGCCCCATGCCTCCTCCTGAACAACAGCCATTCCCAATGCATGTGTTACGGAACTGCAAATGTTACTTTTCCTTTACATAGGGAGCGTGGTCATTGCCTCTCCTCTTGAACCTGGCATTGCCCAGAAAGCCAGAAGCATCCTTTGGGACTGAAAGAGCCTGGTGGCTGTTGCTGTGCTGGTCTCCCTGTGGCAGAAGGTGCTGCCCATCCTCTGCTCTCCCATCCTACCTCCCCATGAACGACCTGGTCCACGCTGCCTCAGTTTCCTGCTTTGCTTTGCTTTAAGGCTGAGTCTTGCTCCTCTCACCAAGGTCTCAGTGTCCCAGAGCTCGGGGTGGTTTGCATTAGCACCCTGCACAGCCCACGGTGGTCGGGGAAGGCCTTTGGGCTCCATCCAGGCAGCATCATGCTCACTCTGGCCTCTCCTAACGCCATCCCTAACACAGGACATCAGAGGGTTTGATCTGGCAATTAGCATCAGCCGGGGCCGCTAACGGGAAGCAGATGGAGCTGTGTGTTATCAGAGGGGAAAATCTGCCACTTCCCAGAGAGATCCTGGCTCCTGCTCCTGCCAGGCTCCAAGGCTGGATAACCCAGTGCTTCGGGATGCAGTGGGGGACTGCCAAGAGCCAGGCCAGCTCTGGCTGGGCATGGGAATGGGATTGAATCCCTACCAGAGATGCTCCAAACCTGTTGCCTCTCCTTATTGAGCCACGCAGTGCCCTTATACCCTCCCTAGACCCTTTTCCCCACCCCAGTGGAGAACAGAGAGCTCCAGGAGCATCCCAGTGGGCAGGAGGGTGCCTGGGGTTCCACTGTGCAAGCCCCTGTCTCTCCCAAACCCCTCCCAAAGCGTTTATCAGCTTCAAAAAGGCAACTGTTTAAATAGCATTAGGGGACTGATTTAAAGTCACAAAAAGCCATGAAATTCAGAGTTAAGGCTAAAAAATCCACTTGACACTCTGGCCTTAAGTCATAAAAGGCGTGAGCCAAAGGCAGCGGCGCCTGGCTCCTGCGATGCGGCATTCCCGATCTCCAGGAGAGGGGGTGCGAGGCAGAGCCCTTAATGAGATTTAAAAGAGCTGATGGAAATCAATCGGGAAAGGTTGGGAGATGTCAGTGGAGGAGCTCTGGGAGGGTTTATCCTAGGCTTGGCGGCAGGATGTGACTTGGAGAATGGGACATCCCTGTGGTCCCACCTGGATGACCTCAGGGGGTTCAGAGACATTCCCTGAAGGATCCCAGTGGGTTCAGTCCTTTCCTCCCTGCTGAAGGATTGGGGTGGTTTTGGAGCTGAACTGGAATCCCGGGTGCCCTCCCAGTGTGCAGCACAAGGATGCTTTGTACAAACCTGGATGATACTGAATTAGGTGCTTACCGGATGGTCCTGCCCCGTTCAAGGGCAATGGCTTCGTTTTAGCAGAGAACACAAACCTGGCTTGGTTTATTATGGTTTTTTCTCTCTGGAATGAGAAGTGCAGCCAAAAGGCTTATTCTGGGGGTCCTCAGCCTCGGTGTTATCTCTTAGCAGATGCATGCATGGAAGGTACCAAACACGCTCGATCTAGCTCTGGATTTGGCAACAATTTGAAGAAATCATTCACAGACCACCACAAAGGGTATTTAAAGTTTATTTTATTGCAGATTTTCTCAGTTAAACCAAAATTCACACCTATCAGTGCAATACCTTCATGACCCACATGCTAAACACCAGCCCAGGCCCAGACAAGATCCACACTTAATGCTTATTACAGCAGGGTTCTCCACTCTGGCTGCAAACCCTGATAATTGAAGTGTTATTAACTGTAGGTGATACAAAGGGTTTTGGATTAGAAATGATCCTGGAAGGACACAGACTGTGCCTAAGATCCCTTTTCCTGTTCTCATTGCAGGACCCATTGGTGTGACCATGCTGATGGCAAGGCAGTGCCTGCACAAGTCACAGCAACAGGGACCAGAGAGGCCAGCACTGATTTAACCTCACATCAGGGCAGCTTGCAGAGCCTCAGTGATGTGCCTGTGTCAGAAGCAGCTCCACAGGCTGAAACACAGCCCTGGACAGAGCACAAGGGGCTGGGAGATGCATCTTGCTCTTATAATTGCAGCCCAGCACCTCCTGCTAATTAAGTGATATTCCTTCAATCTCCCCTCCAATTCCTTCCAGGGATTTGAGGGATGCTGCAGCTTGTGCAGGAATGGTTCTGTTCCTGAAACACCTTCTCTTAAAGTCTTAGCAACATGAAGTGAACATGCAAGGACTGGAGCAGGAGAAGCAGCCAGACCCATGGGAGGCAGCCTGACCCCATCACCAGAGATGAAACAAGGGGACCAAACAGGGTGCTGCTGCTCCATCTGCCCAATGTCTGCACGTACCAAGACCATTTGCAAGGTAATGTGCAGGGAATCCAATCTGCTGCCTTCAGAGCAGAGGAATAAGGCACTTAAACTCACCTCAAAGCGGCACCGCATTCACAGCTGCCCTCTCCTGCCAAGTTCTCTCCCTACATCAAAAACATTTGGGGATATCTGAGCTTTGCCCTTGCTCAGGGACAGGGAGAAAACACAGCTCGGGGCTCCCACCACATTGTGGTTTAAAGCAAGCCCGGCTGCCCAAAACTCCCGGCAAGGCTGGCTCAGGCAGCCCTCAGCTTCCAATGGTTTCTGCTGGTGCAGCTCCCTGGGGACACAGGGACACAGCTTTTGGCAGGACAAGGCCAGCCTCTTAATGCTCAGATCCTGCTTTAACTGCAGCCCCATTGAGAGCGAACCATGCTGGACCACTCAGGATGGACAAAACAGAAGGCCAGGTTGGATGGGGCTTGGGACAACCTAGTCTAATGGAAGGTGTCCCTGCCTGTGGCACGGGGTTGGAACTGGATCTTAAGGTCCTTTCCAACCCAAACCAGCCGAGGATTCTATGATAAAAGGAAACTGGGCTGCAACCACACACCCTTAATCCATTATCACATCACTCTTGCATGGACCACAAGGACTTTCTCTTCTGCGTTTACAGTTTAATAATAGAATTTTCCTTTCAAAATAAAACCTAAGCTCAGGTTAGAGATCAGATCTAAGTGCTTCTCGAGGGTGTAGCTCAAGGCCACTCTGTGTGTTGAGGATCAGTAGTACCAGTGGGGCCAGGGAGCAGGAGGTGTCACTGCATGTAGGCATAGCGCCAGTCCGTCAGGGGCACGTGTGTCTCCTTGATGGCCTGAGGAGACGTCCAGCGCAGGATGTAGTGGGGGCCACCAGGTTTGTCATTGGTGCCTGTTTCAGAAGGAAGCAAAGTGCAGGTGACCATGAGCTGGAGGATAAGGGGACCTTTAAGGTCCACCTTAAAGGGGATGCACCACCTTGAAGGGGGATGCTGAACCTTTAAGGGGATGCAGCTCCATGTGCCATCGCACAGGTCCGTGCTGTCTGTGAACAGGGGTTTCAGGTCTCACCTGAGATGCGGGAGCCTCCAAAGGGCTGCTGAGCCACGATGGAGCCCGTTGACTTGTCATTGATGTAGAAATTGCCGGCTGCATTGCGCAGGAAGCTCCTGGCCTCCTCGATGATTCTCCTAAGGAGGGATAGAAACAGCTCTGACAACCCAACAGCAACTGGTGTGGAGGCCTCTACACTTCTAGAGCCATTAAAATCATGCAAAAAGCACATCTGCTGGCGTTTCAGGGCTGCACATTGTTTATACACTCATAGGATCACAGAATGGTTTGGGTTGGAAAGGACCTTAAGATTACCCAGTTCCAATGCCCTCTGTGGCCAGGGACACCTCACACTAGTTTGACACACGCTGGAGCAGGTTGTGAACACTTAGAGCCCACGTCAATGATCCCAGGTTTGTTTTCTTCTAGTTTGATTGCTATAAATGAAGGCGACTGAGACTTAAGGATGGTCCCTCATTGAGGTTACCCTGCTCTCAGCCCCCCTCCTACATGAGGGGTGTGTGGTGCATCCTTCTGTATGCTCCAAACATCACCTCTGGGGCAGTTTCTCAATGAAAAAGCATTTTTAGGCTTTTTATGGTTATTTTAGAAACAACCCCCTGCCTGTTGAGTGGGAGGAGGGTGTAAAGCAGCAGGAAATGCTTTCCTTCATCCCCATCGTGCAGCCGGGGAGCAGTGAGACACACACCTCACCCCGGAAGGGCAGAAGCATCCTCACTGCGGTGGCAGAGCGGGCTTTGGCACTTACTTCTCCTGGGCGAAGACCGCCCCCGTGAGGCCGTAGGGTGTGGTGGTGTCGATGAGCTCCAGGACCTCCTTGTACCGCTCCTCCGGGTAGACGTAAACCGTGAGGATGGGGCCAAAGATCTCCTGTGCAGCAAGAAGACAAGGGAGCAGTGAGCGGGGACAGCCTCCAGTCAGCAATGAACAGCTACAGCCGTGATGAAGAGGAACATCCCTGAGGAGAAGAACTTGGGGGTGTTGGTCAATGAGAAGCTCCCCATGACCCAGCTTCAGTGAGCGCTTGAGCCCAGAACCCCTCCGTGTGCTGGGCTGCACCCCCACAGCGTGTGAGCAGCAGTTCAGGGAGGGGATCCTGCCCCTCTGCTGTGCTCTGGGGAGACCTCCCCTGCAGCCCTGATCCAGCTCTGGGGCAGCAGCACCAGAGGGACGTGGAGCTGCTGGAGCGAGGCCAGAGGAGGCCATGGAGATGCTGCGAGGGCTGGAGCAGCTCTGCTCTGGAGCCAGGCTGAGAGAGCTGGGCTGGGGCAGCCTGGACAAGAGAAGGCTCCTGAAGGGGAGACCTGAGAGCAGCTCCAGTGCCTAAAGGGGCTGCAGGAAACCTGGAGAGGGGCTTGGGACAAGGGCCTGTAGGGACAGGCCAAGGGGAATGGCTTTAACCTGCCAGAGGGGAGACTGAGATGAGCTCTTAGGCAGAAGCTCTTCCCTGTGAGGGTGCTGAGGTGCTGGCCCAGGGTGCCCAGAGAAGCTGTGGCTGCCCCATCCCTGGCAGTGTTCAAGGCCAGGTTGGACACAGGGGCTTGGAGCAAGCTGCTCTAGTGGAAGGTGTCCCTGCCCGTGGCAGGGGTTGGAGCTGGAGGAGCTTTAAGGTCCCTTCAACACAAACCATTCCATGATTCTAAGATTCTATGCTCCCTGCACAAGTTACTCTATGGTGCTGGCTCATCTCCACACACTTGACTGATGTCTCAGGGTGGGATCTGCAGCCCCTTTTACACCTTTGCTGCCACCTCCCCCAAGCTGCTCTCACCTCTTTCATGATGGGATCCTGTGGGTCTTTGCTCTCCACGATGCACGGCTCGATGAAGTACCCAATGCTGTCGTCGCATCCCCCTCCTGCCAGGATGGTGAGGTTGGGCGACTTCTTGGCGTGCTCGATCCACTTCTTTATCCGTGCAAAAGACTGAGAAAAGGGAATAATGCAGTGTGGGTTCGGGGTCTAAAAGGAGGTTTGGGCATCCCCTGTCAGGGCTATGCTGCTCTCAGTGCTTCTCCAGCTCAGGAGCAGGAGAGGGAGCTGGAAATACGGTCCCAGGCACTCTGATCCTTACATCTGAGATGGTTTCTCAGTGTAATAACGCACTCGTCAAGAGGGGTGGTGACCAAGGCACGCAGTGCTCCAGGAGGGAGCGCAAGCGGCCTGAGAGGCAGCTCTAATCACTGATGTTCATACCTTGCTGTAAGCAATACAAACATTTAGCCCAGCCCTTGGTGAAAGTCCGGTGGCGTCACCTCCTTGCACCAGCAGAACAGGAGCAATGAGCTCACCTTGTCATCAATCACTGCAGAGAAAAATGTCCCAAAGTCCTGGGTGGGCTGTTGGGAAGCAAGAAAAGAGGGAAAGTCAGTGCCTGCTGAGCCAAAGAGCCAATGTGACACTCGGAGGAGCTGAAATTCCCCAGACAGCACTCCCTCCCGCCCCAAGCACACCTCCGGCCCAGGGCACAAGCTACCCCTTTTCAATTAGTCTGCAGCATTCAGTGACTTGCACGATCCTTCCTGCAGACACTGGCTACAAGTTAATTTCTAATCACTCTAAAGAAGAAGATGAAGGGGGGGATGGCGGTGGGGAGAGCCAGTGGATGAAAAGCTGGGTTCAATAGGAATTAGTAGCCAGTTACTGCAGTCTCTAATCCCATCAACCACCCGCTGAGCCGCAAAGCCCTTCAGCAGGCCGGCAGCTCCGCTCACATCTCCCACTTTGATCTTCCCGTGCTCCTCCAGTAGCTTCTCTTTGATCTGGGGCCACAGCGAGGCCGGGGCGTAGAGGCGGGAGCAGGCGGAGCATTTCTGGCCGCCATACTCGAAGGCCGAGCGCAGGGTCCCGTTCACCACGCTGCCCACGTCGGCAGAGCTGTGCACCAGGTGGAAGTTCTTCCCGCCGCACTCTAGGGTGCAGGAGGGAGGAAAAGAGATGAGTGAGGAGCTGTCAGGGATGCACAGCCTCCGAAGAGCACAGATCACAGCCAGGTCACTGGGGCAGCTCGCCCTGCCTGGTCCAGAGCTCCTCC
The DNA here is from genome assembly GCF_963264785.1 of Psittacula echo. Classification (NCBI taxonomy): domain Eukaryota; kingdom Metazoa; phylum Chordata; class Aves; order Psittaciformes; family Psittacidae; genus Psittacula; species Psittacula echo. The sequence continues at coordinate 8,424,655 of NC_137753.1, forward strand.
ATTGTGATCCCAGGGAGCACAACCCCGGAGCTCGAGGAGGCTTCCAAACCTGATGGGAAAGGGACTGAGCCGAGTTCCCAATCTTAGCTCTGTAATCCCAGAGTGGCACCTCCCAAGGGCCCATCCCATGCCATAAGCTCCTCCACATGCCCATCACAGCCACACAACCAGCTTCTGCCACAGAGGATGCAATCTGCTCCCTGCTCCCACAAGAGGAATCCTGGCCATCACTTCAGGCTCTCCCCTCAGCAGGGGACAAGCTGAACCCCCCATCCTGCATGGCCACCCCTCCAAAAAGGTGTGGAAGTGGCAGTTACCTCCAGCCAGACGTGGGAAGTTGCGGTACTGATCCAGGTTTTCTGACACCTGCCTCCAGAGCCGCTTGAAAGTTCTGGAATAGGGAGGAGGAGCTGGTCAGTGCACAGGGAAAAGGCACCAGTGGGTGATGTGCTCTGCTGAAGGGGACCCCAGGAAACCCCTGTCTATCCCTAGAAGGGATGCCCTGCAAGCAGAGATGCTGGCTGAGAGTGAGACCCTAAGGACCCAAAGGCACTACACAGTTAGAGAAGAAACTGTTGCAGTGTCACAGGAGGTGAAGTTTGTCCCCTTTGCCTTTCCCCCCTTCCTCCTGGTCCTTACTGTGACAAACCCCTCTGCTGAAAACAATAAAAATGCTAATAGCCTCCCAGCAGGAGCCCAGCCGCTAACACTAATTTATGAGCTTCCCACCTCTAACGCACGATGCTCATCAGACCATGTCCTGCGCCGGTGGAGCAGAGTCCGTGGGTTTAATAGCCCGTTGCAGGCTGCCAGGGACCCTCGGTGTCAGTAACACACCACAACGGGCAGGCAGAGCACGGGTTTGCAGAGCTCCCTGGAGCTGGCACCGCTCTGCCACAGTGAGGTGCGCTCAATCACAGCAGCGCTGGGAGATGGGGCAGCGTCACAGGCAGGTTTGTCTGTTCTGTGCCTTGAGTTTGGCAACAGAAACTGCCTCCTATTAAATTACATACAGATTACCTTCCAGTGCCCAAAGGGGCTGCAGGAAACCTGGAGACGGGCTTGGGACAAGGGCCTGTAGGGACGGGACAAGGGCCTCTAGGGACAGGCCAAGGGGAATGGCTTTAACCTGCCAGAGGGGAGATTGAGATGAGCTCTTAGGCACAAGCTCTTCTCTGTGAGGGTGCTGAGGCGCTGGCCCAGGGTGCCCAGAGAAGCTGTGGCTGCCCCATCCCTGGCAGTGTTCAAGGCCAGGTTGGACACAGGGGCTTGGAGCAAGCTGCTCTAGTGGAAGGTGACGTTCGAAGGAGCAGCCGATGAGCATCAGTGGCTCCTCACCCCTCTCCCCTCCGCCCCCTCCCCACGTACGGCACGCTGCCAGTGAAGTTGAGCCCGCACAAGTGCTCGGAGCTCGTGACGGTGTCCCCAAACACAGGCCCATCCGCCGGCACGAACTGCACGATGTTGGGAGGGAGCCCGGCCTCCAGCAGGATCTTGTAGACAGCGTAGCTGGAGAGCAGGGCAGTGTCACTGGGCTTCCACAGCACCACGTTCCCCTGCAGGAGAGGATGCAGTGAGCACAGGAGGAAAGGCTTCAGCCCACACATGGGTGTGCAGTGCTTAAATGCCCTGGTGAACATCTGTCCTGCAGCACACAGGGGATGGGACCACAGCAACGGGCACCTTTGGGTGATTCACACCTACAGGTCACCCTCAGCATTGGTTCTGACAAGGTCTGTGATTGCCTTGTGCACCTGAAGGCACAAAAGCCCTCCCTTTTCAAGCAATGCTTCCTGTGCCACCTTCACACCCTCTCTTGTTTGGAGCCCAGAGTTCTGCCTCCCAAAGAGGAGCTGCAAAGCACAGACCTGGTTTGTGTGTTGGGAAATGCATTGGCACCACAAGCGCTGTCACTCGCTCTGTGTGTGTGTGTGTGTGTGCCACTCACTGTGTTTGTGCCAGCCCCAGCAGTGAAACAAACCCTCCCTCCCGGATCAATCCTGCACAAGCAGCAGCACAACTGGCTGCAGAACCCAGCACCAGGATGCTGCAGCAGGATCCCACCCCTTTGGCTCCTCGCCACCATCCTGCCCTCGACTCTGTGCCCAGGGACCTCCCCATGTCACTGTCACACTGCCTGGCCCCACTGCACGTGACCCTGCCACAGGGTCACTGTCCTGGGGGGCAGGAGGGGGGGTCTGGACTCTGCCTCACCCCAGCACCTGCTTTAGAACCCACTGGGCTGAGTTGGAAAGGGCCTTAAGATCATCCAGGTCCAACCCCCTGCCTCTACAGGGACCCACGGCACAGGCAAAGCTCCTTCCTTCCTCCTTAATCCTTCCACTCCAAACAGAGAAAACCAAACTACACTGCAGAAGTATCCGCAAGCAGGGAAATCTAACTCAGGGCATGGTCAGTGACAGCATTCCCAGCAGCACTGCTCCAGTGCCAAGGAAATCCCACGGCCAATGCTGCAATGGCAATACCTGCATTGATCTCTCCAGCTCTTTGGGCAGAGGAGTGTTTAATCCCCTGGGAAGCGCACTGTGGTGACTAAACCACTGGGGCTTTAATTAATATCCACCTATTAAGTACCATTTTCTCCTACATTTAATGCCAGGTACCATTGCCACTGAGCTTCTCAAGGCACCCAGGTCCTTTATGCCCCAGGCCAAACAGGGGGGTTTTGTCATGGTGGGAATTCATCTTAGCCTCAAGGAGGGAGAGGTGGATGCACGGCAGGATCCCAAAACAGACCTGGCAGCATGGGCTTGCCCCATCCCAACATGGTTCATCTGCTCCGGGGTGAGTTTATCACCACACGTCCCAAAGCCAAGGACCTGCCCCAAATCCCGGGGTGGAAGGAATGCATCTTCTTTCCCCAAAAAACTTCCCAGCTCCACACTGGCTTTACCCTCTTCCTTCCTTCTCCCCACTCCTCTCCTGCAAAAGTGACAGGTTCAAATGCTTTGCCTTGAATATGGCTTTAAAATGGGATGTCCCCAAATCAAAATCTTGGTGTTCCCCCTTATGGCTGCCTCTTCTACCTCCAACACAGGATGCTGCAGCTGGAGGGACTGCCTTTGGTGCCAGGATGAAGTCTGGGCCTAATTAGTAAAGAGCTTGGGATAACTCTGTGGTTTCTTTCTTTCCATGTAAATTAATGCATCCTGGCCCAAACTCATCCAGTTATGGGTGTCTCTCCCCAGCACTCACCCTGCAAAGGCAGCTGCTCCCCATACTCAGTGAGCACGTTGTGGTGGGACACATTAGTTGTTACCTAGATCTTTCTGGACCATCTCTCATGTCTGCCAGGATCAGCTGTCTCCCAGTTCAGTGCTAAATGCCAGGGCCACGACCTGCTCCCACCTACCTTGCCCCAACACCCCCACTGTACCCAGAAAGCATCGTCCAAGAGGAACATGAGCAATGACAGGACTTACACTTCCGTGCCACAACAGCACCCTGTTCACAGAGCAAGCAGCATGCAAGGAAACAAAACCCTGCTGCACTGCTCACCTCCCTTCCCTCCTGCAGTGTGAGACCTCCTCTCGATCTAAACCCCAGCCTAGGAGTGGAAAGATGAGGTGCTTCAGAACAAAAACCCAGGCATGAGCAGTCTGTCTTGTTCCAACACATCACACCTGCCCATCAGTAGACAGGTTTAAGATCCAGCCATTAGAATGCCTTCTTTAAATCAAAGACATCTGAGCCTAACTGCAGCACAGCTGATGGAGTTCAAGGGGACCAAGAGGAGCAGGACCCCCACTGTGTCCTATTGAACAGCTCCAGGGAGGCTGAATTCACTCCTTGCAGACCGCAGACCAGGCAAGCTGCAGCTTGGAGAGACCAGGTCCTGCTCCAGCCTTCCCCTCCATAGAGCCCACCACACCACTCACCATCAGCGCTGGAGCCCCGGCCAGGTTTCCACCGATGGCTGTGAAGTTGAAGGGGGAGATGGCTGCCACGAAGCCCTGCGGCGGGAGAGGAGAGGGAGCAGTGAGCCCAGGGAGCCTCCCCTCACTGTGGTGACACCACAGCCTGCGTACAAACAGGCAGCTGCAGAAGCAGGGGCCAGCCCCTCACCTCCAGCCCCCGGTAGACCATGCTGTTGGTGCTGATGTCCACGCTGATGGGTTGGCTCTTCTCCAGCTCCAGGGCGTACTTGGCATTGAATCGGAAGAAGTCGATCAGCTCAGCGGCAGCATCGATCTCTGCCTGGATCACTGTCTTACCCTGTTGGGTCAGACAAAGGCACTGAGAGGAGGCAGAGGGGAAGGCAGCAGCCATGAGCCACACTGCAGCTCACAGACCATGTGCTTGCCTCTGAAAGATGTGGCCTTCTGCAAGCCCCCTCCTGCCACGTCTCCTTTGCACTGAGCAGAGGCAAACACCACCCATGGCTGTGCCTGGGGACATCTCTTCACTCGTGTTCTCCCATTGCCCTTTAGTACATCTCCTGGGGCAGCCAGGGCCTTTTGCAGGGGTGTACCCTGATAGCTGCAGCCCACCAGGAGCTGATCCTGTTCCCATGAAGCCCAACTCCCATCTTCACACCCCTTGTCAGCAAAGAGGCCACAGTCAGCCTGTATCCCCCCACAGTACAACTACAGGTGCTTCTAACATGACAGCCACCCCCACTGCCAAGCAACACATTGGCAGCAATCCCTGCCCTGCTTCCTGACTCCCCACACTCCCTCCCATGCACCCGTTATCCACGGGGTCAATCCCACATCCCCCTGACCTGCCCGATCATGGTTTTGGCCAGCACTTCTGCTCGCCTCAGGCCGCTCAGCATGTCAGCTGCCTTCAGGAAGATCTGCGCTCGGTCCTGCACAGGTTTTAGGTCCCATTCCTTCCTCGCTGCCAAGGCAGCGTTAATGGCTTTGTTAATGAGCTCCTGTAGGAGAGAAGGGGAAAGGCAGCAAGGAGGACCCCACCATCATCCCAAGTGAGGGGCCACCCATCCCTAGGCACAACCCAGTGCACTCACCTTGCTGGCATAGCAGAACTTGGCCACCTTGTGTGCATGGTTAAATGGCTGAAAAGAGAAGAAGAGCCCACAGTTACCGGTCCTACAGATCTCCCTCCGGTGGGTACCTCCCTCAGGTGCATCCCTCTGCCCATTCCCACTTGTTAAAGCAGCTTTCCCCCACACTCACCGACAGCTGGTACCGCACCGCTGGTGTCCACACCTCTTCTCCCCCGATCACGCATGGGATGGCTTCTGTCTTGCCCTTCAGGTCAGCAAGTGCCTGATGGAGGAGAGCACCATGGGGGCAGCTACACACATGGACCTGCCTCTCCTTCTGTCCTCCCTGCCAGCCTCACAGGCAGAAGGAAACCTGGGGACAAGCTTCCTTTGGGCCCTGGGTGTCCATGGGCTGGAGGGACAGGGGTGGCAGTTACAAATCCAAGTGTCCCCAAACTATCCTGGGCTGCACTCCCAGAGTGTAAGCAGCAGGTCAACAGAGGGGATCCTGCCCCTCTGCTCTGCTCCCATGAGACCCCACTTGCAGCACTGTGTGCAGTGCTGGTGTCCTCAGCATAAGAAGGACGTGGAGCTGTTGGAGCAAGGCCAGAGGAGGCCACGAGGATGATCAGGGGCTGGAGCAGCTCCTGTATGGAGACAGGCTGAGAACATTAGGGCTATTCAGCCTGGAGAAGAGAAGCTGCGTGGAGACCTCAGAGCAGCTTCCAGTGTCTGAAGGGGGCTACAAGGATGCTGGAAAGGGACTCTTCATCAGGGACTGGAGCGATAGGACAAGGGGTGATGGGTTCAGACTGAAACAGGGGAAGTTCAGGTTGGAGATAAGGCAGAAGCTCTTCCCTGTGAGGGTGCTGAGGCGCTGGCACAGGGTGCCCAGAGAAGCTGTGGCTGCCCCATCCCTGGCAGTGCTCAAGGCCAGGTTGGACACAGGGGCTTGGAGCAAGCTGCTCTAGTGGAAGGTGTCCCTGCCCGTGGCAGGGGTTGGAACTGGAGGAGCTTTAAGGTTCGTTCTAGCACAAACCACTCTATGGTTCTATGAAAAGGAAAGGGAACCGGATGGGGCCGGTCCCCACCAGGGAAGAGCCTGGTCCTTTAAGACCCCCAAAAGCCGCACCCCGTGTGCTGGTACCTTCTGAAGCGCTGCTCGCTCGGGGCTCCCTGGCTTAAACTCAAGGATGGGCTCGTTGGTCACCGTGACAGCCGAGTGGTGCCGCCATCTCCGCCTGGGACAGGAGGAAGAGGAGACACCGAATCCCGCTGGTTCCCTCCTTCCCAGCCTCCCAGCAACGCCTGGGTTTGGCTCCTGGTGCCCAGCCATGCGTGCCCAGGCACAGCCCCGTGCTATTGTTCCCGTGCTCCATCCGCCCATCCGATCGCGCTGCCCGAGCCAGGCACAGAGCCTGGACATCGCCCCCAGCCAGCGATCCCCTCTCCTGGCTATGGAAGATGCTGAATTCCCAAGGGAAAGTCGATGTTTGCTCCCATGCCCCAGTGCGCTGCCAGCTCCTGGTAAAGTCCAGGGGGCAAAAGCCAACCTGGTCCCTGCTGCCCGCTCCGGTGCGCGGCTGGACCCTGGGCTGCGGCTTTCCCAACTCAAAACTGCCGATCTCAGCAATATCGCCCCCAAAAAGCGTGGAAAAAGGGGCAGAAAGGGCAAGGCGGGGAGGAAACGGCCGTGCTCGGCAGCGGGAAAGGCGCCAGCAAGGAGCCGGAGAGGGCCGGGGTAGCGAAAGGGAATAACGGCCCCGCACAGCAAAGCGGAGCCCCGACGGGAATGGAAAGGGTCCGAGGAGCCGGTGTCGGGCGGGGCTGGGCTGTTCCCACCGGGAAAGGAAAGGGAAGAGAAAAGGGAAAGGAAGGGGACGAGGAAAGGGAAAGGGAACGGGAAAGGGCCGGGAGCCGTCACTCACCCGCCGCCCCTCAGCGCCCGCCACATCCCGGCCCCGCCGCACTCCCCGGCCGCGCCCACACCACCACAGATGGGGGGAGCACACAGGGCACACCACTCGCACCCGATGGAACAAGAGACGAAAACCCAAGGGAGCGGGTACGGGTCGCTCCCAGCGCGGCCCCACTCCCGCACGCTCCGGTTGCGCGGAGCTGTGCGGGGTTTGTGTGGCTCCCACCCCTGCTCCGTGTGCGGGTGCCCCCCCACACACACACAGGAGGCGGTGGTTGCGTCCGACCAATGGGGAGGCGGCGCGCCCCAGCACGTGAGAAAGGGCGGGGCGCTGGAGTGCGGGAAAAATCATTAATTAAAGAGAAATTAAGTAATTGCAATTAATAATAATTAATAATAGTAATAAATGACCCGAAGGAGGAGGCTTCGGCGGTGAGCAGAGGGTGGCGGAAGGTCCCAGCCTTGGACCTGTGTGGAAGATGAAGCACCTGCTTCCATCTCTTTAAGCACTCAAAATTGGGGGAAAAAAGGGGATTTCACCCCAAACTGGGGACGCGGCTGAGGCACAGGCCAGGAGGAGGCTGGGTTTGGATGGAGCAGGTTTAGCTCCATAAGAAAAGCAGGAGTTTAAGAGGGGCAGCTGAAAGATGAGCAGGTTTAGGGGAGGTTGGGGGATTCGGGGGTACTTTTAGGGGGGTTTGGGGTATTAACTTTAGGGGAAGTTAAGGTACTTTTAAGGGACTGTGGGGTAGTATTTTGGGGGGAGGCCGGAGTACTTTGGGACCCCAAAGACCCTGCCCAAAACCCGGGCTGTAGAGCCATGGGGAGAGGAAGGGTGGCCCCCTCCTCAGCTCCAACTCCACAAACAGCTTTTGCTTTAAAAGCATTTTCCACCCCACAATCAGCACATGCAGCCAATAACCAGGAATTCCATGTTTATTTTAGGAGTTTTTTGTCCTTTTTCCCTCTTTTTGTTTTTTCCTCATCACCAGAGCATGACTGGGACCCGTTTCTATCACACCCGCTCTGCACAGAGAAGCCCACGGAGGGGGGTACGGCAAGCGATGGGTCGGGCACTGAAGGATGAACCGCTCGGATGAGGACGGATGGACACAGGATGGGAGAGTGGAGTAGGGAGCAGACCTGGAAGGGGTCGGTGAGGTCGGTTTTGGCACTAAAAAAGGAAAATGGAGATAATCCGCTGGAACTCGGAGGAGCACGAGTGCTTCTGGCTCTTGCTGCCGGGGGTTCTCGGTGCTTCAGCTAAAGTGGATTAGGTTTTGGAAGCCTTTGATGGCCCCAAATCCCCCTCCAGTGAGTGTGTGTTCCACTGGGTCTGCTCACAACCACCCAGCACAGGCTTCCAGCCGCAGAGGGAATCGATTTGCAGCTCGACTCTGGAGCAAGCTTGGGAGCTGGTTCACCCTCCGTCCTTTCCTCGCCAGAGATCAAACAGCATCATCAAGTTCAGTCTTTTTCTTGAAAAGAAGCTAATATACAGAATACAAAGCACTATATTTACACCAGTAACGGTAAACAGGTTCATCTCCACACTGATCAGCAGTCTGTTTTCATGTGTATAAAAAGAGAGTCTTACATTGACTTCAGAGGAACTGATGAGAAGTGACACAGCACAGGGAAAGAGGCATCAATACCCTCCACTTAAACACCTTAAATAATAAATAATCATTACTTTTGGGGCAGAACTCAGCTAACATACACTTTAGCCACAGATGTTTAAGGACTGAATCGAGTGTCTTTTGGTGAAATCACATTACACAAGAAGTGGTTTTAGTGACCAAGCTTTTAACCATCCTCAACCCTCTCTGAAACAAAACTGCAGGATTTCAGATGAAATCTGTGCAGGGGTCACCAGTCTGGGCAGCCCACAACCATGGAGTGTTCTGCATTGCTATGACACAGCTTTGAAGCCACCCTGGGGTTGGTTTTAAGCATCATCATCATCATCATGTCCTCTGAATATAGAGTGAGCCAGACCTGTGAGCCCCATCTCTGCTCACACAAGTTCTTCACTGCTGGAGTGCCCCAAGTTAGGAGGGAATGGAGTTCTAGAAGCAGCAAATACCCACTGCTTAAACACGATTGGTTGCTTCTTCAAAAGAGAAGCTTTGAAAGGCTCCCGCAAACACGGAAGGGTCTTAAGACACTGAACTACACACAAAAACAGACAAAAGGAAACAAATCAAGTGGTTTTCACTGCTCTGCCAGAGACTTGTGTTCAAGCCTTTAGTGTTCCCCTCTCCAGAACCAGGATGGCAAGGGAGTGAATTAACAATCTGGCAGGTTGTGTCTCTAGTTTACCTCTAAAACCAGCATTATTAACACCAGGTTACTGTGTGCTGCCTTGGCTGGCAATTTGTTTTCTCTTTTAAAAGTCAACCAGAAGTTTGATTCTACTAAAAGCTTAAATCTGGGTGACTTAACACTGAAGGCAAAGCTTTTTAAAACCTGTGTGTTCCCCTGCAACCAAGTCCTGGACCAGTGCAAAAGAATAAAAAGAACCAGAAGTCCTGAAGAAACATATGGAAAATCCTCATCAGGGTATTACTAACAATGGAAGCACTATGATTTCTTCATTTTGCTGTGATAAATCACGCTTTTTAAACATTCAGCTCTAAAATGAAGCACTCAAATGTGAAACACAATCAGAGACTTCCCAATATTGCAATTCTCCTCCCGCACGCTCCAACACAAACATTCTTCCGTGTTTTTCCAGAGCCAAGGGAAACAAAAGGAAATCGCTGCTTTAGAGAGACCGCAGCAGCGCTGTGGCAAGGCTGTGAGCACTCCCCCAATCGCCGCGGCTTTCCCTCTGCCAAGCCTGGACCAATGACCCAACTTCTGCTTTTGTTGGCAAGAATGGTTACTCAAAATAAATAATCTCCGATTAGAAGCAGCTTTAGAAGTAGATTCAGGCACAATTCTGAGCTATTATTTTGTTTTCAAGTTAATTCCCATTTACGTGTGGACAAGCATCATTTATCTTCCAGCCAGGTATAACACAAAAGATGCTCTGGGGCAGGATTTAAAACTGCTGTGCCGCAGCGGGTTGTGGCACAACCCAATGTGCTGGGGGTTGGAACTGGATGATCTTAAGGTCCTTTCCAACCCAAACCATTCTGTGATTCTGTGATGCTCATCACCCTGGTATTCAGGGATGCAAACAGAGGTTCTTACCCTCACAGCAGAACCCCTCACCATCAGGGGAAGGGAAAAACACCACAACGGGTGTATTACAGCAGCAATAACTGTGCAGTGGCAGCAAAGCTGTTAACTGTTTGCTTTCCCCCCTTGCTCGAGGAAGTGATGGGCAAGTGCTTCACAGCCATACCTGTCCTATTGTTTCCACATTATCACTTGAAACCGCTAGAGAATTCGGAGCCCCACCAGAGCAGAAGATACTTTCCAAGGGAATAATTGCGTTTGCTAACAGAGTTCTGTTTGCACTTTAAAAACCTCTAATAAAAATAACTATATAGTGGGATTTTATAAATAGAATACACATTTAGCTTCGATGAGTTTCATTACATCCCTCCCCCCCTTTAAAGAGTTTTGTCTTTAACTCTTGTGAACTAACATGATAATTACTAAGTCTCTGAAAAAACACATTTGTACCACATTATTCTTTGGACATTTTTGAACATGCATCCACAAAAGCAACTGCCATTTGTGTACTGAAAACAGTTGTGTTGTACAAACCCAGTTTAGGAATCGGATCGAGTAGTACACTGCTAACAAGCAAAAAAATTTGCTTCCTTGAAATCCTCGTGTAAAAAATGAGATACAATGAGGAGGATTTTCGGATCGGTAAGTCTAAAAACGTGTCAATATGACACCGCAGTAAGAATAGAAAACAAAAAGAAAGTATTTACAGCTTTACAAAGGAAACAAAGAAAAGAGGTCATCAAAATCATTTCCAGCATTTTCACCTTTTTCTGCCAAGCTTTTGATCTGGTTTCTATGGAGTGGTTATATGCGAACACAACAGGACCACTGTCGGCTAAGTCAGCAGCATCGCTTGAAACTAAACCAAAGACCTCCGAGGGAAACTCTCAAGGACCGACCCTGGTGATCCACTAAGTCCTACACAGCCTAAATAAAAATAAACCCCTGATCCCAAGTATGAAAACACCTTTTCTTCTTTAAAAATGGATTAAATACGCTTAAAAGAAACAGACACCAACAACCATGGTAATTTACTGACATACACATCACCACCACACACATTAATTCTAAACCCTCTACTCTAGCCCTGCAACCCTTACACTTCCCAACAGACACAACCCTACTACAGATGCTCCTTGTAATTATGGCTATGAGATAAACCCGAGGTTACAGCTACCTTGTTACAGCTGAAGTTCTGCTTCCTCACTTGTGGCAAACTGAGGATATTCCACTGTTTCCTACCCTCATCACACCAGCTCCCAGTTTCAAGAACTCTCAGCCTTTATCCTACTAAGACATTGAGTTTGAACGGAAACAAACCCCACAACACAGCACCAGCTAACCCGGACGGCCACTGAAATTGCTCAGTTTCTCCAGTACCAAAGAGCGTTTCCTAACTGAGCGGAGCCAAACGACAGCCTCCACCAAGGCTGGGTCACTGTGCAAGTCGATTGCTTAACAACGCCTCCACAACCATCACTAAAGCATCACAGACATTCAGCTTTGGCAGATGGTTTCTCAGCCCCGTGAGAAACTATGTATTAGCAGCTGAAGTTCATACAGGCTTCACAACCTTAAGAGTACTTGATTGAAAACATGCAGTCCCAGCCCCCTCACAAAAATACCCCATATCTCTTGTCCCCCACCCACCCCCCAACTTGTAGCCCTAGTGAACGTAACATTTACCACTTTGGCCACCTAAGAAATAATAGGAATGAGCACTTTGGAATAAGGTTCTTTTCCAGAGAAAAGTTATCTACATTTTACATGATGAAAGAGGCTTTGAAAAAGCCCCTAACCCACACCACAGGAACCAAGAAGTTGCTAGCTACTCTATGAATAACTGCACTGAGTAAGGAAACCACCAGAATATCCTTGGATCTGTTTTCTTGAACAGAAGCCATCAACTGTGGATCATGACCTCCACACTGTGGATCCAGATGGATCATCCCAGCACCCCTCCCCACTCTGAAAAACACAAGGAGCCCATTTGATTCATGTAGCCTAAAAGCACCATCATGTCTAAGCAGGAGACGGAGCTGAACAGTGATGAAACTCCAGGCAGCAACATGGGAAACTGATTAGACATTACTGTACCCACAGTCACAGGGGGAACAGAAACCCCCTGAGATCCTGCCCCTCTGCATAGCTGCACAAGACAGAGGCACTTCTGCCCAGGAACATGCCATATGCTGAGACATTTGCACTCTTTTTGGCAGAAAGCAGCACTGATTTACACTGGGTGCATGCTTACAATGCAGTTCCACTGATTTCAGACCAATAGCTTGGAAATAATACTCAGGGAGCTAAAAAGACTGGCCAGCTTACCTTTACATAACACTGAGAGGGTGCTTAAATCAGGTAGTTCCCTGTCCAGTCCTAGCACTGCTCCTACACAGCAGCTTCTAAGCTTCCTGGCAGGAAATCAAATACATTTGGTATTTACTCCGAGTCCTGCAACTGCGCATTAACTACACAGTTACCTTTAGGCAGTATTAACTACACTTTCAATCTTGGTCTAAAAAACAAACAGAAAATTATTGGCTGAGGTTTATACCCTGTTTTTACCTGGCTGAGGTGCTACAATTCCCACTATAACCATACCTGATGATGACAGAGTTGCCTCAAACACCACCAAGACTTTTGATGCTGCTTTCTCCTGTGTAAAAATACAGAAAGATTGACAAAGTCTAGGTCTCCTCACTTTCTCACAGAGAAAGCACATGGCTGTCCCTCCCTAATTCTAGGGCAGCAGTAGTTTGGGATTCATTTTACTATGCCCTAAAAAGGATTACAGTATTTCCTGATGTTCAGCTTTCCTGAAGAACAGTGGTCTGGAACTCTCCCAGTGTCATGTCTCAAGCCTACATCTATCCTACCACATGTCAGTTTATCCTGATGCTTCAAACTATCCCACTCTAAACATCATGAAAGCAGCATAAAATGGAGTTACCTCCCTGTCAGCAAAGTCAAATCTGCAAACACTATGGTTTAAAAGAAGAATCCTGAAAACGAGAACACACAAAACACCACAAGAACTGAAGGGCTGAGTTCCCTCCTAATCCAATCACTGGAAACAAAGGCATTGTAATATGACATTCCTCCTCAAAAGAAGCTCTACAGATAACTAACATGTGCAAATGTGGTTTTAGCTTTCCTTTCCCAAGAGATAACTGTTTCCCAGCAGGGACCAAACATTCCATATAAATAAGGCGAGCTTTTTTTTTTGTGGGTTTTTTTTTTTGCATAGAAGTTTATCAGGGATATTCCCACCCCATGGAACCCTCCTCTGTCCCCTGCTTTGCCACCGAGCTGAGACCTGCTGCTTCTGCAGACTCTGGAGTGGAGCAGAGAGCTTGTAACGCATCTCAAAGGCTCCTTCAGCCAGAAAGATGGAATTGAGAAACTCCTGTTAATACTGTAGAACTGCTTAATCCTAAAAGCTGTCTCCACCCCTGCTCTTATTTTAAATGTTTCAAGTTCAGTTTGGACTGTTACAGTTCAAATTGGTACAGTTCAATTCTCTTGTTTGGAGCCAGACTTTGGTAATTGCACCATAAATGTCTCAGGTTCACTTCTCATTTTGCAAGCATTCCTTTTGCCAATGGGTGCAGCAGTTCAATAAAACCATGAGCTTCTTGAGACACCCAGAGCCTTTTGCAGCACCATTCTTTGCTGCTAACGGATTAGGATTTGTTGAAAGAATATTTTGTATAAAAACACCTGCTATTAATATTCCACTGGAGCTCAAAGTGGCTCAGCTTGGGGCAAAGGCACAATTAAAACACCATGTTTTCTTAGAGGACTCTGCATTTACGATTTGTAGAACAATAGAAATTTACAGCACCAATCCTTGCGTGGGGTGGGGATGCGTGTAGGAATGAGTCCTTAGAAACCCTGTGTGAGGGCTTAGAGTCTTATTGTTATCTGCCCCCACATCAGTGTATTCTTTTATAATCGTTTCTGGTATCTTCCCTTTCACTAGAGTGCTCCAGCTATGTATCAGGTGACCATTGGCTCCACATCCGTCTCTCTGTCCAGCTCATCCTGAATTTCATCTGTGTTTCCTGAGTCGCTGCTGGCTACAGAGCTGGGAGATGGAGAATTTCTGTAGGAAAGTCAGAGAAAGGTTTAGACAAGGAATTAAATATCAATGACAGATAGGGGGGAAAATGAACCTTAGAAGAAGACAGTGGCTTTCGCTTCCCACAACATTTTTCAATATACCTTATTAACATTAAACTTTGGGTTTATGGTAAATACAAGTAGTAAAACAGCCCACGTGCTGCCATCCCACTCCTGCCGTCTCCTGTCAAACGTAAAGGCTGCCCTGGGTTTACTGATGAGGAAATGGACGATGAACATCCTACAGAGAGTGTCAGCATCCATAAGTATAAAACTTGAAAACTCTAAAAATGTTTATCGTCTTGTTCTTTTAAGCCAGGATGTGCACTGTGGGCAAGCAAGAGCTAAGAAAAACCCCTTACAGTACAGGGTCCTTAACACATGAGAAGGTTAAAACCCAAGTTGTTCACATAAGCCCACAGTCAAGGTTTAATTTTGGCTTTTGTTTGAGAGTTCCACACCCACAACATTAAGGCTAAACATCCACTCAAATTAGAGATCCCTGGTTTTACCCACAGGTGTTGAATCCTTTGAGCTGGTACTGTGTGTAGCACACAGTAACTGTTACACAGTTCCTTTTTGACTGGTATTTGACTCTGAACAAAGCAACCTTATCCAAAGGACAAAATGATGCTACTGCCTTTAAAACAACTGGCAGGAAACAAACCAAACCTCTTGAAGCATCCCAGGCAGAACAGTAACATCTTATTACCTGTCAGCTGAGCCTTTGATAAGCCTACGACAGGTTTCCATTTGGACATCCAGGCCCCTTTTCATACTACACATTTCCATGTATTCATGAAGGTGGCGATTCATGTCACTCTTAGCTGTGGCCAATTCCAGCTGCAAGAAATAGAAGAGAATATTCAGCCTAAAGTGAGACGGTAACAGCTTCTCTCAGCTTCACTGCATTTATATATTGGTGGAGATACTAAAGCTATCCAGAGCCAAGCCAAAGCATCCACACCATTTATGTTTAACCTCAGTGTTGTAAACCATCAATTCATTCATCAGCTGATGAAGTGCAATTTAATCAGAGCTCAGCACTGGTTTTAAGCAGCCCTCAAGTTGTTTTTTTTCCTGCTGCTTAGCATCTTGTTTGTCAACACCCAGTAATTAATGAAAGCATGTTCTAGGCAGGGCAGAGAATTGGAGAAGCTACAGCTGTTGTGTCTGGCAACCTCTGAGGCCACGTCTTGGAAAGCGTTTCTCAGTGTGACAGTGGATATGCAAGGGGGGAAAGAGTAATAGTGCATTTTTGCTCTCTTTGTTCTGAAGGTTCTCTCTCCACCAGCTACAGATTTATGCTTACTCAGTAACAGTGCTGTGCAGAGAATGGTATTTAGAAAAGAACCCCAAGGGTATGTCAGAGGAAAATCCCTTACACAGACAGACATTCCACCTTTCCTCTGTGTATATACTGCATCAGAACACTGTAAGTTTTCATCCACTAGAAACAATTCCTATTGTCATGAACCACTTCCTTACCTCTATCTGCCCTATTGTTTCCTGGTATTCCTTGTCTCTCGTTTTAAAGAAGGACTCTGTTTCGTGGATCAAGTTTCCCAGGTTTTCCTCCTGCAGGGGAAAGGAGGACACAAAGAATTAGCAAGAATCTAACACAGAATTCAGGTTTTCTTGTCTAACCTGCTCAGAAATGCAGGTTGTGATGCTCTTCCATGCAAAGACTCTTCTCAATACATTTTTACACAGGCAGGGAATATTCTGCTTCTTAAAACACATTTTTGTACAATGACCATGGCTTTGCACACACAAAGTCTCTGATCAAGGGACCTACAGACCAAGGCTCCAGCAATTCACACACATACACCCGGTGCTGCCAAAGAACCAAACCCATGGATTTCCCGAAGCTTTCACAGTCTGATCACATTTAGATTGTAATTGCTCTCCCGCCACAAAGCTTTGTTTTCCTTGCATTGACCACAGTGCTACTTACAGCTTTGCTCTGGAATACCCATTTTCCAATTGCATATTATTACTCTCAAGTCCTTTCAGTTTCCATTCGCTCATACCTATGCTCTGCATGGATTGTTTCCTATTGAAATCTCTAACTGCTAGATAAAGCAAGCTCACTCCAGCCTACTACCGATGAAAATGCCACATGCAAGAACACATGCTGTCCCATAGGAAACGTCCTGCCAGACAGCAGCTCCCATAACATCATCACTTTGGATTGTCAGTCCAGTCTGGGCTACAAAACATACAGCACTATTTCATGCTGTCACAAAGAGACTAAAGCAACGCCACTGTTCTCTCTGTCACATTACTACCTATCTCCCTTCTCCAGAAAGAAAATGATCAATTTAATGCAACTGCACTGATGAGCATTAATTATGTTTCCATCCTCTGGTCATATCTGAGGCAGCTTTACCAGAATCATGCCTGGTATCAGCACCAGGCTACCCAGCCTATAGCTACAAGAATCATTCCACTTATCCTTTTATATGCAGGAGTGCTTTAAGGAGGAAGGTCATAAAAGAAGGTGGCTATGGCACCACGTAAGAACTTGAAAGGAATAAAGCCCCTGGAAGGAAGATTCAGGCATGTAAAGCACGATGTTAAAGACCAGGCACAGTCGGAGCAGTCTTTATTCTGAATCTCCATCTACAAGACAAATCTACCCTTTCCTTGTGTAATTTTCATTTAGAAGGATTTAAGCTGCTTAAAACCTTTATAGAGTTTCTGTACATAAGGCCTGAGTTCGGCAATATTCCTCTGATAGCTGTGCTTATACATGCACACATGGGTATATGCAAATCAATCTGTCACTAATTCCAGCACATGGCTGCACATTATCACTCTGCCACTTTCCCTGCTCGAAAGACGACATGTAGCTAAGCACACTGCTTTCTGCAGCCCTAGCACTTCTAAGTAATCTCTGCAGTTTCAGAGGATGCCAGATGATACACAAACGGGAAGACGTAACATTAACACACTCCTGGCAGTCAACACAAGACAATATTCAGGAGACTGCTGCCTCAGCATCTTCACACTACAGTGCTGATGGAAGGAGGCAGGATTATTTCTTACCTACTGCTGTTGTGCTGCTCGGTAATGAAATAATAGCATTGCATTTAAAGACTACCCGCACAAAGCCTGACCTCGGCATTTCAATCACTCTTTAGGCTTGTTTAAAAAGGCTCAGGAGTCACCGAATGAGGCAGCATGCAGCCATTAGCTTATTTAGTGTGGGATCTTAAGGATTAAAAGCAAGCTGTTTATTATCCACCAATGCCAGGAGAATCCTATTGACTAAGAAGATGGAAGCACATGATTCACAGCTTCAGAAGATCCCTGGGGCCTTACGCAGTCCTGCAGCCACAGCTTCTTTGTTTGTGATGGGATATACATGCTTTAACATCTTCCATAGGCCATATTGAGTTTATTTTCCTCCCCACTAAACTGTGCCACCGTGTGTGCTACGTGTACTCTTTTGACAATTAAAATGTGAATGATAATCTACAGAGATGCTGTGTAGAAGATACAGGGCTTGAGATAAACGACTGCTCAGGGTGACAGACCATGTGATGCTCCTGTAACACCGCGACACATTGGATCTTTTGACACTCAACCTGATACTTTCAAATACTCGGTATGAAGGAGCAGAAGAAATGAAGTTTGACAAATAAACTGATTGCACACACTGAAAAGCAACCATAAAGAGAAAGCACTAAGAGGATTTTTAAATCAAAGCAAGTTTGTGTGGCAAACTAGATCACCAGTTAAATACGCAAAGGCTCAGATGGCTGAAAGCAGCTGAGGGCTACAGTTCCTGCAGAGAATAGTTTGAGAAAAGAAGGGAAGTAAACTCACCTCTCCTTGGAGGTCAATGGAAGGATTGCAGTTTGTGAAGTCTTCCCAGAGCAGCAACGTTTCCTCATTCTCCTCCCATGTTAAACTATCACAGTCATCATCAAAATCAAATGTCTCACGACTGTTAAGGGAACGGGAAAACCATTAGTGAAAACTGCTGCAGCCCCACTCCTCTAATTAATCATCCTCTAATTAATCATGATAAAAGGGGCTATGAGAACCA
This sequence comes from Psittacula echo, assembly GCF_963264785.1. Taxonomy (NCBI): domain Eukaryota; kingdom Metazoa; phylum Chordata; class Aves; order Psittaciformes; family Psittacidae; genus Psittacula; species Psittacula echo. Next base: position 8,442,913 of record NC_137753.1, read on the forward strand.
AGTGAAGGAAACAATGCAGCAGCTGAAAATCCTTACAGGTTTTACAAACAGCCTTTTCCACTGTCCAAGTCCCTCACTCCTGGGCTCTTTGCCACCCCCAAGCAGAATAAAAGCTCCTTGTTAACATCCCTGATGCCAGGCCACAGCCCTAGCTCTGTCCTCCAGATGGTGCTGCACATTAGTTTCCCCTGTTTGCAAAACCACAAAGATGTTTGAAACTATTCTTTTTATACATGGGAAAATGAGCCCAAACACAGTGCGAGGAGTTTTACAAGAAACAGGCACCAGAAGCCTCCCTGCGGCTTTGCATGCTGAAGTTGAGCCAACATTTCCCCTGAAGCACTTAAAACCCATGATTCCCAAAAGTAACAACGATGAAAAACTGAAGCCTCAAAGCAACGTGCAGGTGAGCAGAAATACTCACTGTTGACTTGGACAACAAAGATACTACTGCAGCCACTTAAGACTGAGAACAAACAATGGCAAGAGCGGCCTTTAACCTCGTTATTTGGTTAAGCCCCTTTAGTAGGTTCTGTTGTGTAAGAAAGGAAAGTTTTAGAAGGCACTGAGTCCCTTTTGGTTTGAACAGCAGCAGAGCAGAACACCAGTAGCTGCTTCTTGTCCTTGCTAAGGAGGCCTGACAAAAACCTGAACTGGCTCCCAGAACCAGCCTGCTCATTTCAGACTGATGCATTTTTATTACTTGAGCTCACTTCCTTTTAAGCAGATAACATCTTAGTCCGGAAGCAGAGGCCAATACTGTCTTCAGGAGGCTGAAGAGCTTGGCAAGAGACAGGCTTTTTGCCTGGACTCAGCATGACTTTAAAAAGTCATTAAACCAAAACCCCCTATAAACTTGGACATACGGAATAGTGCCTTTTGCAATGCAACTTTTTCGCATCAGTTCCTTTTCGCAAGAGCTATCCTTGTGGGAGAGCCCAAAGGCTCTGGTTCTGAGGGCTGCTTACTTCAGAGACTCACTCTTCAAAGCTGACTGCACTTGGACTTTTTACTACTAGACACGTAAAGATCCAAGTTCGTAACAGCTAAAATGCAAGTTGCTTTGTTTCTGTGAATGAGAGAAGCTCTTCAGCTGTGTATTTTCTACTTCACAAAGATCCCAAACCCAGACATAGAATCACAGAGTAGTTAGGGTTGGAAAGGACCTTAAGACATCCTTAGAAATGTACCATCCCCAATAAGCCACAAACCCTGTTATCTACATCAACCCAATCTGAACCTATCTACAAGAGTCCTGCAGTGCTTTGTGCCATGTGTAATAGGACCAGGAAATAAGAACTTCATTAGCAGCACCAATAAAAACCAGGTATCACAGGCCAGGTTTAGGAACAAAACTAAAAGCTAGATGCAGTACAAACCTTGGAGTTCAATTTTAGCCTCTTGCTTTTCTAACACCTACACACTCTGCTCTCACACTGAGTTTTAGTGGTAGAGAAGTCAAAAATCGATTTATTACACTGAATATTACTCAGGGACTAAAGATACCCAAAACAGAGTCCTAACAAGAGGAGTTACGTATGACTTCTGCAAGAAACATGCCCTCCTGAATGTGAAATTCATGTGGAAAGAAAGACATTCCATGAAAACAGAACTTTAGGGAACAGCTGACGACAGAAGAGGAGTTAGTGCTTCCTGGAAAATTTCTTGTGTACTCCTACATATGAAATACTGTCCTACATTGTGTGGGAAAGCACTGGGAATTCTTCCCTCTGCAGTCACTGCAGGAGTTGGCAGAAGTCACTGCTATTCAATGCTACGGAAGTCAGACCTATGGTGCTTGCTGGGGTCATCCTCTGCCAAAAGAAAACAGCAGAGAACCCTCAAAAGCCTCACCAGGCTTTGGCCACCTCCATCACTTGTAGAACAGAAGAAGGTAACAGCAGGGGCACAGCACCAGCCAGCCTCCTGCACTGCTTTGTGTGCCACCAAGGTGCAGAGAGTCTCTTTTCAGGTGCTACAGACTTCCCAAGACTCCAATCTGGGAGTCTTTAGGCAAAATAAATGCCAGTCCTTCCAGCTGCAGAGACCAGATTCTGCAGCAAGACTTAAAACTGCTAGAACTGATCTTCTGGACAGACTCACCACTACCATTTGCCTATAGCTCCACTGAAAAATCATGCAAAATACTAGAGAAGTTTGTATCCGTTTTGAACTGAGCTTTCAGTGACCTTCCCAAATTCCATCCAGCCCAAGCAGCAGTGAGGTTCTTTCCAAAACTCTAGAAATCTGATTTTCAGCCAAATATGCAGAATAGACTCATGGTTTGTACTTTTTTTATGGTGTTGCATATTTCTTGGTTTGCTACTGTTATAACAGTACTGCATTGGAATCCTGTATGCACTTCCAGTGTCTCCAGCATAGGAAGGAGATGGAGCTGTTGGAGCAAGTCCAGAGGAGGCCACAAGGATGATCAGGGGCTGGAGCCGCTCTCATACAAAGACAGGCTGAGAACATTGGGGCTGTTCAGCCTGGAGACCTCGTAGTAGCCTTTCAGTATCTGAAGGGGGCCTGTAGTAATAGGACAAGGGGTGATGGGTTCAAACTGAAACAGGGGAGATTTAGGTTGTATAAGGAAGAAATTTTTACTGTGAGGGTGCTGAGGCGCTGGCCCAGGGTGCCCAGAGAAGCTGTGGCTGCCCCATCCCTGGCAGGGTTCAAGGCCAGGTTGGACACAGGGGCTTGGAGCAAGCTGCTCTAGTGGAAGGTGTCCCTGCCCATGACAGAGGGTTCGAACTGGATGATATTAAGGTTCTTTCTAACCCAAACCATCCTACGATTCTATGATAACAGCAGTAAAAGAAGATGTTTGTATTTTTTATATTCTCTACTTAAGGGAGGAACAAAAATCAGTTCATTTTATTTGAATTTCTAGAAAACCTTCACGTATGTGGCAGCTCAAGTGTTCTGGGACTGTCTCCATTTCAGAACAAGCTTTCCCCATGTTGTTCATGATACTCACAGCTGATTAAACATGCGCTTCATTTCATCTGTGATGTTCAAGGAGCAGCTGACCTCATCATCAGAGAACCTGCCATTGTCTCCATCCTGTTCAGAGAGGTCATCATCAGATGTGAGCTTACGGTCTTTCTTCTTGGAAGCCACCTTAATTGGAGAGAAGAGCAGTAACTAGAAGGTTCAACTGAAGGTGCTGCACCATGAGAGGCAGAAATAGAGACAGAGAGGCATTAGGTGTGAGCAGATATAACTGTTCATCAGGCCCCAGGCAATTCAGGGCTTGCTCATATTCAAGACAGGAATTGCATCTTTTAATGAGTGGTGAACACAGAGCACAAGGAAGCAGTTCAGAACAGGGAAGAGCAAAGCAAGCTGCAGGCTGCCAGAGGTCTACAGATGTTCATCTGTTCACTGGCACCGGTCTGTGATCGACCAGAGAACATGCAAAGGTTAGAATGATAGAGGGAGAAGCAGAAGCTGGCAGGAGTGCCCAGGCAGCAGGCTTGAGAGCAGTGACAGAACTCTTCCTCTCTCCTGCCACCACCACAGGACTGAACCACAACAAAAGAGCAGACAGGAAGCCTTTCTAGGTAGCCTTGATTTCAGGGTCATTCCCACCCCAGCAGCAGAGGCAGACTGCTAATCATCAGGTTGACAGAAGAAGGGTTAAAGTGAACCATGAAAATGCCTGGACAACCTCAAAGAAATGAAGTTCAGAAACATACGGAGAACTCAAGGGATGCCCCTGCAGAGCGTGCAGAGGATCACTTCTTCATCTGAGGACTGTGAACATGAGAGATATTCAGAGATCATGCCACAGAGTCACAAACACACAGTCCACTCTCAGCCTACTTTAGCTTTTCCTCTACTCAGCATATAAACCATCCCTTACTGGTATTGTTCTCCACGATGATCATTTTAACCACTGCATGCTTGACCAAAAGTGTGCTCTGCAGTTACCTTTGAGCAGAAAGACATGGCAGCCCTACTCAAAGACACACTTAGATCAAAGTAGAAGGAAGCTGGATTAATCACAACTGAAAGTGCAGTTGGGACAGAAGACCAACTGCATCAGGAGTTACAGCTTTGCTCCACACAGAGCTGTAACTGCTTGCTTCTGGAGCAAATTAAATCACTTTCCTACTAGCACCAAGGAGCCACATTAGCTCAATGAAAGCAAGGGGAGTTTCTAGTTCAAAGCAGTCATAGTTCACCATCACAGAAGTGTTATTTCTGGCCTCAGAGCTTGAGCCAGAAATAAGAACATTCAAATGACAGTTGTAAACGCTTAAAACCCTTCACTTATGAAGGGAACAAATGTGAGGAAGCCATTTATAAAAACCTACACTCTGTAATGCTTTTTTCCCTGCATTCATTGTAGACTAGCATCAGACTAACAGTGTGCCTTAAAGGTCATCCCGAGGCTTCTTATTTTAAACTCCTTGTGTGTTGTGCTCTTAATACTACAGAGAAGAGAGTTATATTCCAAGACTGAGAAAGAAGAAAATCTGCCTGCACAGAGAAACATCAAGAGAAGGCAAATGACCTGGACCACACTCCTCAACGCTGCTCCCTCTTGTCCCCTCACTCCTTGTCCTACCCTATGGAAAATTCATGGCCTAATCACCTGGAATATCTTGGAAACGTCTTCAGAGTTGCGCTGCTGCGCTACATCACACAGCTTGGCTGTGATATCGATTCGCCGACAGATGTCCATGTCCACCTTCATGGCCTTTTCTTGAATCTTTGTGTCCAGGTCTGTCATGGGCTGCAGGAAGGACAGCAGTGATTATCCTCTATTATTATACAGTTCAGGAAAGAAGAGATACCCCACAGTATCTCTCTAACCCCAGGGCATACCACTCTTACACAGTATTACATCTTGCTCTCCGGAAAGGCAGTACATGGACAATCTAAATGGACTAGACAGCTAACAAATAACATTCATATTTGAACCTAATAAAGTTGCAGAGTGCTCTGTCACTGAAAAACCTATCCCCACCCCAAAACAACTGCTAGATGTGGCAACAGGCAAATTGTATGGGACGATAAAGCTTTAAAAATGGAAGAGAAAAACCCTGTTGAGATTGTGCATGACAGAATAAAATCTAAGACCTGGAGAGTATGCAACAGTTCTCCTCCTTTCAGACAGAAAAGCTGTGCCTGCAAGGGGAAGTTGCTTTTAAAACAGACTCCAGGTTACACAGCAACTTTATACATACCACAGAAACATGAAATCAAGACTGGATCTAAAGAGATCCCTGAAAATTCGTGACACACAAACCACTCCTCATGGCATTAACCTGGCTTCCAGCCTAGCAAAAGTTCTACTTGAGAAATATCTTGTCTTACTTCCCTCTGGGCAGTAATCATAAACATCATTTATATGAGATACTCCCACTCAGACGTACAGCTGGCTCCTCATGAAGAAACATTAAAGCCAAAGGCATATTTTCCAGCCTAGACAAGACTTACTCTGCTAGAAAGTATCACTTCAATGGCCAGGCAATGCTTCCTCTGTGACCAGAAAAGCAGAAACACTCTTTGCAGAGCATGTTTAAATACCAAATCCCCTTTCCAAGATGAAATCTTTGGGGTTAGGTTTTTTGGTTGGTTGGTGTAGCTTAGTTTTGGTTTTAAGTCATTAGAAGAGTTCTTCTCCAGCCCCTGTCAACCACCTTTGGACAAGCTAGAGATCTCTGTTTCACAACCACACTGAGAAAAAGAGGTCTTTAAACACTGACACACTCTGAAACACTCTCTCAGTTGATAGGTACCAGTGATTCTTACCCACAGGAAGGCAAGAGCCACATGCCAACATCTTGCATTTCTCTGCTCTAAATATTTAGACAGTGAGATTCAAAACAAGCCTTCTCGCTGGTTTCCTTATGCTCTCTTCTCCCTTACAGGGTTTGCAAAGCCCAAAGCACACTTGAGAGCAAGTTGAGGAGGATGCTTGCCTTCACCACCACCCTTTTTGTACACATGGAGCACCATTTCTTCCTCAGTGAAAACGCCATCACAGTGATGCAACCCTAAGGAGTTTCTCCCTTTCACACTGCCTCTAACCAAGCATGCCTGTCCTTGATTAAACACCAAAAGAAGAGAGAGCTAATTGCCAAATTTCACATGAACAGATCTAGTGGCCCTGAGAGAATGGATTTGACACCAGGAAGCAGGTTCTGCAGGTTTATATAAAGTCAGAAGGAAGCAATTCCATGCAAAATTACTGAATAAATAAGCATAATAGGACATATTCATTAGACAACTGGCATCTGCACTACTTCAGTCTTACAGAGAACAGCACCTAACTTAATGTTCACCTGGCTTATCTTCCTAGATACTTGCATGAGTACACACTCTCAGTATGTCTAAGTGTAAGTATTCAAGGCCAGGTTGGACGGGGCTTGGAGCAAGCTGCTCTAGTGGAAGGTGTCCCTGCCCATGCCAGGGGTTGGAACTGGATGAGCTAAGGTCCCTTCCAACTCAAACCGGTCAAATTATCCAGTCGTAGCCTAAAAGATCCCCAGCCTTGAAGTGAACTCAGGATCTAATGAGACCCAAGCCTTCTACCAAAAAGCACCACTGGAAACAAAGCCAGATACTTGAACCAGTGATACTGAGAGCTTCCCCAAAGGGAGCTGGGAAATACACAAAGTGTGCTCCCTTTCTGAACACAACTCTCTCATGTGACTCCGAGCTGAATCCCTCCTGTTAGCAGTACATGGTGCTGCTCAGTGACCTGCGAGTTCTCCAACATTTGTGCCATGGCCGCAGATGTGAATGTCGGCACTGCCAGCTGTGGAGAACAGGGAAGGGAGGGAAGAGTCCCGGTTACGGGCTAAGCAGCAAAGTTAATGCATCTCTATACAGACCAGACAGGAAGCAGGGGGCAGGGTGATCCGCCTGATGCATTAGATCATAAAGGCAGCCATAAATGCTAACTACAAAGCAGCACTCACTAAGACCATAACCTTTTTATGAATGAAGCCATTTGCATGACACGCACATTTCACAAAGGCAGTGGGAGTTGGCCACTCTGTTCTCCAGTGTACTTACATCACTCATCAGACCCTTAAAGACCACAAGTTCTGCTTTCAGTCTTTCAATCTTTTCATTTAACTCCTCCTGGAGAGCTTCGGCTTCCTGTGCCTCCTGCAAGAGAAAGCACACAAAGAACTAAGGGCTAAGAGGTCAATATATGCTTCCTCACTTAACCTGAACAGGGCTGATAAGGCTTGTCACCACCCCAGACTTCACTTTGCCAGACTTCAGCACCTCCCTGCTTCAGCTCCCAAACATTAACACTATTCTCTAGCACAGAGCAATGCAGCCAGCTGCTTTAGCTAGGACAAAGATTTTAAAAGACAAATTCAAGTTATTACCACCATAATAAAAGGCACAGAGAAAACCTGTACTTTTCAATACATGCTATTCAAAGCTTACCTCTCGTAAGGTTTCTACCATAGATTCCAGACTCATTCTTCTTGTGAATTCCTCTTCCCATCTGAAAGATAAGATTTGCAGGCAAAGTGTTAACTGGTTTTCCCCCCTCAAAATCACAAGTTTTCTGGTAGCTGTAGGATGATGACAGTTACTTGAAATGTAAAGCAGATGGTCCCCCACACTTGTACACCCTTAGAACGGGAACATTAAGCCTGTAGGAGACTAAAAGCTAAATCCACTTTCATTGGGATCACTACTCTTCCTGCTCTCATATGCAATATTTGGTTGCAAATAAAGTGGGCCATTTTCAGTGCAAGAAGAATCAGCTGAAGGTAAATTATGTGAATCAGCAGCTGTACTATTCATCTGTTCGGTCCAATCAGTTCATACCTTAATATGACTTTGCTATCAAAAGCCTCAATAATCTACATGCCTCAATCATTTCCCAGCACCATCACCGCAAGGAGTACTTACAGAAGCATCCTTGAATGCAGGGAATACACACTTACTCTGCTGCAGTACTGAATGGGCAGAAGAAAAGGAATTACAAACTGTGTAATTAAACCTCATACTATGAGCATCATTACATTTGAGTTCATTGTTGGATTAAGTGTAAACATATTCAGCAGTTCCCCTTTTTCAACATCAAAACCCTTTAAGGAACAAAAAGCACTATTTGACCATACTAACTTGAAAGCTAAACTCTTGAAAACATGATGATACCCATTCATACACACTGATACGGTTTGATTTGGGGGAAGAGAGAGGAAGTAAAACATGTGTCCCTCTTTTTGAATGGGCAGTGGTGCACATGACACTTGTCCTGTCTGTTATAACAGGAATTACACCCCTGGAAGAGAAACTCTGGATACCACAGGATGAAAAACAATCTCAGAGTACCATCACGGTAATTCCTGTTGCCACTTCAACACGTTTTATAGCCTAACTGAAAATGGGAAACCACAGCCCAGAAGTCTATTAAATCAAAGGATTCTTACAAATGCAAGGTTACATCTGCTAAAATGCATCATTTCATCCTATTTTCAAACCCACAAAGGAACCTGGTGATGGGTAGGTTTCAGGATATTCCCACTGAGGCAGCTGGTTTGATGCATACGTAATCACTGTGCCACTCGATACATCTGCTCATTCCAAGTGCAAATTTAATCCCATCTGAAATGGAAGCCAGGGGGGACCATTTCAGCAGGAAGGATGCAGGCAGGCACAGTGCTACTGCAGTTTGCTGTCTTCAGGAGCAATCACAGGCACCTGAAGGGGTTACATCTTAATGCAGCAGCAGCTCAGAGGAGCAGGGTGCCATGATGACATGCTGCCTACATCTGCTCCTTCCTGCTATTGTGGGGCAGGAATCTCCAACATCATGGCATGTGGATTCCCTGTCATACAGTTTGACTTATGCAGGAAGCCTTGTGTGCATCTTTTTAGCAGCAACGATTTATTGCCAAGCAAAGGAAAACATTTAGGTTGAAATTTGCATTTGTCATCAAATGTTTTAGCTCATATTTGCATTTCCTATTTGTTTTTTTTCCACTACTAATTACACATATTTCTATAAAAATAGCAACTGGATATTAAAATCTGCTATCCTGATTTTAACACTAGAGGCAGCAAGGTGAAATGAAAGCAAATGGATCTGCAGTCTGGAAGATGGGCTCCTTCTGTTACAGGAGGAGTGTTGCATGGCTTCAATCATTTCTCCTGGTCTCGCTGCCATCAGGCTGTCATTAGGGCTGGAAGTCAAGCAGACACTGCAGAAATTGATACGCTGCTTCTCCAGGTTTGCACTGTTGCAATGAGGACGCCTGCCTTCATCCAGGTTTGCCTGCTGTACAGTTTGCATCCTCACAGTGCATTCTGCAGAGGGAAAACGTAACTGCGTGTTTTTACAGCCTCTGCCAAAAGCTAGGGAAAAGGATTAGCATTCCTTCCCAGCAGTCCAGCCGTGCTGGGCTGCTGCCAGAATTACACATCTCAGACCCAGACCTTCCTCATCCTGCAGAAACTCCAGGAGTTCCTTTTTTTTTTTTTCCCCTTTGTGCCGTTTTGCAGCACAGTGATTTACAGCCCTAATTCCCTTCCATCACACTCATGACATCTTCAAGAGGAAAAGGATCACCTCTTTTTACACACATACAGACCCCTCTCCACAACTCCTGTGTTGTTCATTATAAGAATAAAGCAAGCAGGTAATTTTTAACCAAAAAGTTCATGCCTAACAAAGAAGTTTGCACTGGACTGACATAAGGGTCCTGCTAGAAACACTCATATCACAGTCTGAACCTCAGAGCACATTTCTCCCACCCACCACCAAGCTGATTAACCTCATTTAACAGATAAAAATGCCAATCTTACTTTCTCCTCACACGTAAACCTCAGGAGACTATTTGTAAAGAAGAGAGGAAGGAAATGGACAGGAAGGTAGAGGATGACAATGGAGCCGAGGATTAATTCTCCATTTCAACTTCCAAGGAAGTGAGATAATAGAAAGATTGCTCATTCATATGATCATCCTGTATTTGTTGTGACACACAGGGCTTTAAAAGGAACCTTGGCAGCTGTGCTACTTACTACACACTCCAGCAAATACAGCAGTGAGGAGTCAGTGTGCCACTGAGAAGATGCTAACTATAGCTCTGACATCTTTAATGTTCAACACACTAAACTATTCTCCTGGTCATTTATACTGGTCAATATTTTTCTCTTTAGTTACCATCTAAAAGCAGAAGATGCTCTTCCACAAGTCTTCCACAAATGCTCTTCCAGTCAGCAGGCTGCAGGTGCCTTCTACTTCCTAGCAAACAGAACCAGTGATGCCACTCTGCATGCATGTCCATGAAAGGGACCAGAGCCTTCCTTCATCTCAAGGAAGAGGGAAGCACCACCTGATTATCACTTCTGCAGCACAAAGCAGAGTGGGCAGGTAACTCCTCAGCTGGATAAGCATGGGAGAACCAGCACAATGGGGACTGTAATCCCAAAAGGGAAACGGCTGCACATACTGTAGACTAAAAACCCAGCAGACTTCACATATTTGCTGCAGGGTATTACCCAGCCAGCTACTCCTGCTGCTCTCAAATACACTGATGTCTTGGCTCAGATGCATCGATTGCATCCCAAAAATCTATCTTGTGACCCACGTTGCCATCTAAGTCTACCAGACTTTCAGTTTCTTGTTTTACTTTATTTTTTTAACACCAGTAATACAGATTTCAAATCTAACCAAGCTTTTTTCCTTCTTTCCCATCTTCCAAAAATGTTTTAGTTCCAACCCACCCCCCAAATAAAGGGATTTTAGAAGCTATGGATCTATTCCCCTTTTACCAGATGTGACACATTACATTCCAGCAGCATTCAGTCATTGCAGCTTCAGGCCCCAAACTACTTCTGCAGTCCTGTCTTACATAGCTTAGAGGAGAACAAAGGCTGCTGGCTTTCTTTAATGGGAATAGCTACATTACAGGGATATTAGACAAACAAAACACATGAATAGTCAGCTGGGATTAACACAGCTTAAAGCAGTGTTCTTGTAAAGCTGAGTCACACCACAAACTTGTGTGTTTCCTTTGAAACTGGAAGAGTAGCTACCAGTTCACCCATACTAACATCAGCTCCTGCACCCAAGAAAGCCCATGGAGACATCCCAGGAGCTGGATAATGTCACTTAAAAGCTTCTCTAAGTTTTCAGGCCTAACACTCATGAAATTAAACTGAGCTTGTTGACACAACAAGCTTCGAGCCACTTTCCCACTCCCTGAATGCCTGCATCGATGAACACAAGTATCTTTCTTTCTCCTTTCCCTGTGCCAAGACAAGCTCAGGAATCCTGGCCAGTGAAGCGCCCACAGCAGCAATTCAGAAAACCTCTTTGGAAAAGAACATTAGTTTTAGAGAAGTCTTCTTTCCAAAGATTGCTCAGTAGTTTCCTTTAAACCCCAGGATTTTTAGGTGTGAGTATGGTATTACTTAGACAAGAAAACATGCTTACAAAATACACCAGGCATAAATACAGTGGTTTAAGTATGTTTTTGCTCAAGGCAGAAAGGCCCAAGTAGAGCAGCTAACAATGCCTGATGGTATCAACTGCATTATTTCTTCCATAAAAAGTATCCTCCCCTCAAGGAAGCAAATAGCCCTCAAGTAGCACTGAATGACATTTTTCCATATAAAAAACTCTTTAGGGAGGAAGACAAGATCCTTCTTCCTGGGAGTTTTGTACAGCCATGCTGAGAAAAAAACCCACCAAACAGGACAACAGAAAACAGCTACAGTGGTCCAAGCTTCTTCCCTGCCCTTCCCTCAGGTACCAACTCCAAAGCTGGAGCATCTTCCCATCAGTTTATGGGGACGAGCAGCAGCAGAAAGGAAAACCTAACAGTTTATGAGTGCTTCAGTCCACAAAAGGAAACTGAAGTGTTAGTTTGAACAATGGCTATAAAATGCCCATCAAATTATTGACAGTAACCACTGAAACAGACCAACCATCAGCACTACTTCAAGGAACAGCGTAACTGTTTCTTCTTGCATGCTAAAACACCACTATTCCACTTTTGGCACAAGATGCACGCAGCCTTGCTCATCTGTTGGACACGAAGCATCTAAGATGCCTTCTCTGATGTACCACACCTGCAAGAAGATGGAATAAACCACTCATGCTATGGCAGGGCCAAGTAATGACATGTCCAGAGCTGCCCACTCCCGCTCCTTTGTGGCAACACTGCTTGTTCTTTGTGCATGTTGGGATCGTTCTGACGCCCATACATTGTTTACAGGAACCCCGAATGGCAAAGCTGGCCAGCGCTGGCATGAGATTTAACACTTAGGACACACCAGCCTAACCGATGTAATCACTTCGCATTACTCACGGTTGTTACACGCCGCCTCTCACTGTGGGCCTGCAGTAACATGCCCACTAATCCCCTTCTCCAACACCTAGATAATAACTATCAACATTACAGTTTATAACTCTGGTTATTATACACTGATTTCATTCAAATTGACTTAACGGCCTAGATGTACAAACCTGGATTCCCACAGAAAAGGATCCAGAGCCTAATCCTGGGATCTGCCAAAACAAAATCTGAGCAGGGCGTGCTGTTTGAGAGCTACACAGTGTGATAATTGGGAATAAGAAAGCATCATGTTCAAGACTTTCTGGACAGATGTCATCAGAATTAAAGAAGACCATGTTGGAAGGGACCTCAAGGATCACCTGGGCCAACCTTTCTAAGCAAAGGTATAGAGAAACCTTCACAATACTGAAGTTCTGCTGCAGCATCAGTCTCTATTGAACCATTTGCAATGATATTTCTTAATTGAGAGAAGAGCCTGCATCTACAATCTCACTAAACCATTCCCAAGACTGGAATGGCAGTTTGGGAATATAAATACAAATAGCTGTCTGCATGTTTTCATTAGCTTAAAAGAACCAGACCATACAAGATGGATTTCATTTAACAACACCACGAAACCTTTATTTTGTTAAGCAAACAAAATCATAGAATCCATTCTTTCTGCTTTTAGAATTCTTGCTTAAGAGATCATTTTCATGTCCAGGCTTAGTTTAGCACTATATTAAATGTAAGATTGCATTAATTTGCTTATTCAGAAATGCCACCTCTTGTTTCAGTGAGCATTTTTAAGACGCTGTAATAGAGGGATTCTCCCAGACGATCCCAAGCACAGACCATTTTGATCCCACATGCCCTGACTTCTTACTGAAGCAAATTAAATGTCAGTTGATGGGCTCCATGTAAAACCTATTAATTTAATGGGAACTTCTGATTCCATTAAAGCCTGGCTGTAACACAGCAGCACTTGAATGAAGTCATGTTTCTTGCCTGTTGCAAGCAACATCCCTTCCACAGATTCTCCCTGCTACAAGTCAGCCACCGCAGCATCACATTTCCCAAACATCAGAGCACCGGAGAAGTTTGCATCCTTGAACCTCTAGCAATGGTCTAGATGATACAGGAAAAGTCGCTGCATAGCAGAACTTGTACGCTTTGCACTGTTAATACTTAGGTGTTTCATTATAAAGGACCATTATAAAGGAGAGTTAATATTAAAGTCCTATTCCAGACTTGTGCTCTGCTTAAAACAGCACACAGACCTTTGAACAGCAGCAATTGCTTGTGAAGGGAATTACTAAAAGGACTTACTCTACAGAAAACCATTGTATAATTATGCCTCCCAATTACATACACCTAAAAAGATGCTCCAGCCTGTTACTGCAACCACAATAAAAATCATCTGCAAGTTCATTTGTGTTCTGTTCCTGACCACATGAGGTGTTTCAACAAAAGCCATGCCTAATGTCACAAGAGTTCAACAACACCAAGTAAAAGCAACAGCCAGGCCTGCATTCCTTTACAGAGAAAATTATGGTGCTTTTAATACAGCAGGAGTTTCTGCATATAATTGTGCAATATTCACAGCAACATTAAACACATTCTCAGCTCCATAGCTAGGAGTCATACACCCCTGCAGCACTTATTCTTGGAAACAACACTGCACTAAAAAGCCAGTTTTAAATCTAAAGTGTATTTTGATACTTGGATAAGCTCTGGACCTCCACTTGCACTTGCACCCAGCCCCAAACACAAAAGTCAATTAACAAAGACACAAGATACTTATTCAGGGAGGTGTAACACAGCATGAGGCTGCTGTTGGGGGCTTCCACAGTATTTTATACATCTTCCTGATAGAGAAAGCACTTAAAAGCTCTCCTGTCCTTGAAGAAGGGCACCACCTATTACAAACTTCAGTTCTTTTCAATCTCACAGCTAGGCAAGTGAAGGAAAAACAGAAATAAATCCTTGGAAGTCTTCCACTTCCCAGTGCATCCAAGGCTATTAATGCTGGTAAGTCAATTTCCACATCACACAGTAGCAAAGTCACTTGAAATAGGGCTGCCTTAAAAGAAATGTTTTCTTTTTTTCCCCCACCATAAGTAGACTGAGCAATAGGGTAGAATAGCTGAAGCCATCAAGCTCAGTGCAGCCCAGCTTTCACTTTAAGCAAGGCCAAGTTCAGAGTTGTCTGGCTGTCAACCTGCTCTCAGCTGAAGAACCTGGATTCAGCTTCCTCTCAGAACATGAAGGTGTCGGAGCTCTGAACTGAGTAAGTGCTACACAAAGAAGTCTTTTCCCTTGTGTTTATGATCTAACCAACATCCTGGTTTCTAAGCCCTTCTGAAAGCTCAAGTCCAGAACTTCTGAAAGTAGGTAAGTTATAAAGTTACTTTGATTGGAAAGAAAAGCTTTGTACAGCATCCTTTTTCCCCATGTGCTCTAAACCCCTTTCATATTCTCCTGAAGAGAAAAATCAGACCCATGACAACATACTCATCTGCAGATCACTGACCTGCCTATTCTGCAGCCCCAAATGATTTTGAACACCACTGAACAGGTTAAATCTATGAGAAGTGTTGAAAGCATAACTCAATGGCCAGGAGTGCAGCTTTCTGAAAATAACCTGATCGGGTTAGGTAACTCTTTTTGGTGTTTCATGCAAGCCCATGGCATCTGTACTCTGCTACTCCTGTTCCTCTCAAGCATATGGAAATCATAACTGCTTTGGAGGAACAGAGATTTTATACTTTAAGGAGCAAAAGCATAGGTGGCATCTGTCTATTCAACCTGTATTTCTAACGTATCCATACTCCAGAAGCAGAGTATAATTCAAACCCCATTTTATCACTCGTGTCCTTCACACCTCAAACCATCACAGGAACATAACTGCAAGCAAAGGAACCATTTCTGGTTAGTCATACACTGTTTTGGCTGGTAAGATACCATCAGATTGCAAGCTCTTGGAGCAAGACTTAATGATGTAATTCATGATACAGTAACTGCTACAGACGGTGAATTAAACCCTGCTTTCCACAGCCTCCTCAGTTTGACAGTGTCACCACAGCTTCACAATCCTGTGCCCAACATGTCCCAGCAACCACAGACGCAAGCAATAGTAGCTCAGGCTGGATGTACTCCTCAGCAGAGGTGGGCACTCACAGGCTGCAGCCAAGTCTGCAGGCAGAATTCAAGCTAGCTGTATTCCCCTCAGCACCAGCAACTGAAATTCATTTTTCACTGCTGTCAAACTCTTCAGGACAGCATTTACAAGCCCTGAACAAATACACAGCTCTTAAGCATGAACAAATAATTCTGCAGTGTGGATCTATTGCAGTTTTTGACAGCTGAAATGCAGTTCTTGGGTGGGTGCAGCAGACCCCGGGGAAGAGAAGAGTGATTTGGGCAGTAACATGAGAAAGCACAATGAGAAGGCTGCTTGCCTTCCATTTCCCAGCCAGCTTAGCAGTGGCTGAAGTTAGCCCAGAACTGTTTCTAACAAAAGAGCCTTGTGGAAGAAAGGCAACTTGAGCAAACACAAGGCCTACAAGTGGGATTGCTTTGGCAGGGGTTAAGGATTGACTCTGCAATAAAGCAAAAGCAGCCAAGACTACAAGGTAAGGACAAAACAGTCTACAATTAGGAAAAGACCAATAGCTCCAGACAAGGCAAAGACTTCAGAAGTGGAGACGGACAAAGATGTGCAACACAGAAGAGGAACAGCTCAAAAGCCTACCTCTAAGGAAGTTCTCCACTGCAGATAGGAAATGTCATGATGAACTTTAAGCTTCCAATTACTTAGCTTTATTGAGACAGCCTTCAGCTATCAGAAACACATCATAGACACAAGAGCTGCAAACCAATTGAATTAGCAAAGATATCAACTTCTAGCAAGCTGCCCTTTGGCATTAAGACAGGCAGCCACTATTCCCTACACCAACAGGATCCCCAATTTGAGCAGTTGGTCTGAAGTCAGCCCACTGCTGGGGAGCAGGACCAACCAGTGCCACGTCTCTGTGCCTCCAGGGTACCTGCAGTGACATTTTGTTCTGAAAGGAAATGTCAGACAGACAGTTTGCTTGACAAGTGAGCTCTGATTCCAGGAATATGATACAGCCCACGCGTGGCATAGTAAATATGGTTGGGTTTAACTACAGAACATCTGATCAGATTTATACCCAAACACCCATTTGACATATATCAACACAGAATGACACTTTTGGCAAGATGAGAATCAGAGCACTGCATTTTGTACTTCTTTTTAGCTCAACTGTGCAGAATTGAATCATCTTTACCACTATTTTCTTGCAGCCTTGGTAGCTACTACTTCAACTTTCCTGGGCCAATGCTCAGATTCTCAGTTCTTTTCCTCTGGTATCAATTAAATCCGAGGCATTTCCCCCATTTTGTAGGTATATCCGCATATTTTTTCTTTCTATATATTTCTACTAACAATAAAAAGGAAATTTACGGAGATGGACACATCCTGATTGCGCTATACTGGGTAACAGCACCACATTCCCAAGGCTGTTTCCCATGCTGCCATTCTTATTTACTTCTCACAGGTCTCACAGCGCCAGCAATCCACCAACCAGCACTACCAGAAAACACAGAGAACTCCAGCAACTAATACAATCGGGAAGAAATATCCCATTCCTATAGAGATCAGTTGCAAAAGCCACTGTCCTATAACCTTAATTTTAGCCCACAGTTGAGTCTGTGCTCACATCAGTCGTGTCTGATCAAACTGTCCTCTCGCAAACAGCAGCACTACACTCACTTGTGCATGTTATTACAGCAAACAAACCCTTATCTCCCTTGCCACTGAAGTGTACAGAAGAGCTCTGCATTCTCTAGACCTGCAGAAGGCAACTGCAAGCACAGCTTATGAAACAGCCAAGGCAAAGAACATTACATTCCTGTAAAACCATTGTCGTTGCTGCAGATAAAGTAATTATTCTGACTCATTCTGAAGCAGGTAATCTGAAAAGCACAGGATTACATTACTGCATAGTGCTGCTGGCTACAAGTTAATTATCAAATCCTGAATTCCCATGTAAGGAAATCTCCAGCAAACATAAGCACCCACAAACCTCACGCATTAGAGACAGCTGATCACGTATATACATTTATTTTACAGCTCTGCCTATTGACAAGCTGCTGGTTTATGTTCTTTTATATTGCATGCATTCAGGTGTTTTGTCCTAGCACTCTGCCACAGCCATATAGATATAAAACTGCTGTGAAATTCATTCAAGCTCACTAGCCCTAATGACCATTCTCTCTGAAGAAAACATTACTGAAATAACTGAAGATGCTATAGAGAGAGAGAATAGAACAAAGACTGAGCCTGAAGAGAAGCACTGACTTAAGTCAACTGTTATTATTATTAGTTTTTCTACTTCCTGCAAAAGTCAAAACCCTGCCTAATGTTTTCTACTCATCCTAAGGAACTGCTTTATCTACCCACCTCTGGCATGGCAGGGGTTCACATTTCTTATGTGGGTCTGACAGACACGAACAAGCATCTCCGAGCAAATGAGAAGCAGAAGTTTGACATCTTTCAGCAGCTCCTTCGCTAACCCTGCAACAGCAGGGCAGGAAGCAGTAGCCCATTGAGTGTTTTTAAGCCATATTGCAATTATTGCATAGACTATTCATCATCTCGGATTCTTTTGGTCAACACACGGAAACAGCCTGGGACATGTGCTAACACGAGAAACTTGTACAATCGGTGTCTCCTGCACCGAAAAGGTCAAAACAAGCTTTCAGAGACCCTGCGCAGACAAAGAGGAGGCTGCACGAGGAGAGCTGTGGAACACAGCACGCTATTATCCCGGTGTCCCAGTAAAGCCATGTGATTCCGTTGGACAGCTCATTGCCAGCATCCACATCATTACAGAACTAAATACAGGCTGCAGCAAACAGAACAGCACGAGAAAAATGTCTTCTGCAAATTGCAGCTCGGGTTGTTTATAAGGGAGTTACCAACAAAACTTCACTGCTCGGTCTCAGCAACCAAACTGCACAATGAGAAGGGATTATTAGAACTGAGTCATGTAATAACCACAGAAAAATCCATCCATTGTTCAGGGAAACTTAAACCTTGCCTCATGCTCTTCATTTAATCAAATGTATTTCAAGAGCAGAAGATAAGCACCAGCATGTCTGTCCCAGAATCTGAAGCTTTGCTAGCTTAAAAGAAATCATAGAATTATTTAGCTTGAAAAATACCTTTAAGATTATCAAGTTCACCTTAACAGAACAGTTTTAAGAGTTAGCTAAGATGCAAGACTACTAACATGAGTACTTTAGGAGAAAACCTTCATGCCATTGTAAACTGCACATTAGGTTAAGCAAATATTTATAATACGTAAGTTTTCTGCAGCCTGCCACCAAGCATGACTTCCAATCCATCTACACTAAAGACTTAATCCTAGAACGATGGGCGTCGAAGGGACCTTAAAGCTCATCCAGCTCCAACCCCTGCCACGGGCAGGGACACCTTCCACTAGAGCAGCTTGCTCCAAGCCCCTGTGTCCAACCTGGCCTTGAACACTGCCAGGGATGGGGCAGCCACAGCTTCTCTGGGCACCCTGTGCCAGCGCCTCAGCACCCTCACAGGGAAGAGCTTCTGCCTAAGAGCTCATCTCAGTCTCCCCTCGGGCAGGTTAAAGCCATTCCCCTTGGCCTGTCCCTACAGGCCCTTGTCCCAAGCCCCTCTCCAGGTTTCCTGCAGCCCCTTTAGGCACTGGAGCTGCTCTCAGGTCTCCCCTTCAGGAGCCTTCTCTTGTCCAGGCTGCCCCAGCCCAGCTCTCTCAGCCTGGCTCCAGAGCAGAGCTGCTCCAGCCCTCGCAGCATCTCCGTGGCCTCTTCTGGCCTCGCTCCAGCAGCTCCACGTCCCTCTTGTGCTGCTGCCCCAGAGCTGGATCAGGGCTGCAGGGGGGGTCTCCCCAGAGCACAGCAGAGGGGCAGGATCCCCTCCCTGAGCTGCTGCTCATGCTCTGGGGGTGCAGCCCAGCACACAGGGGGGTTCTTTCTGGGCTCAAGCGCTCACTGAAGCTGGGTCATGGGGGCTTCTCAATGACCAACAACCCCAAGTCCTTCTCAGGATTGCTCTCAGTGATCTGACCCTGATACACAGAGGTCTCTCAAGAAAAGGATTCCCATCCTGTTTCTCTACTCCCTTGCACCCTCACTTCAAACTCTTACTCCTTTACTTCCACTTCAGCACATTAACTTTAGAAGAGTAATAGAAAATTTAATGTTAGAAGAGTAATGGAAAATACCCATTAAGAAATCTAAGAGGGCAGGAAAAGCATGACCAGCACACACAACCATATCAGACTCTGACATGACTTGTTTCTGAAGCCAAGCACCCCAAGAGCTTCCACATAAAACCCAGTACGCAAGACTTGAGCTGATTTCAAGGCTCCCCCTCTAAGTCTTCAGTTGCACTACAGGAATGTCTATTTTTCCACAGATAACTGTGTTCCCTCTTCCTTCACCTTGCCTTTACCCCTAATTCTAGGATTAAAAACAAGGAAGAAATGAGAACACAGGAGACTTCAAGAGCTGATAAAAATATTAGTATGGATGAAGACTTTTGGGTGTTAGGAAAAAAAGTAAGGAAAAAGAAAGCACACAATAAACCAGATCTGAAATCTAGTCAATGACACAGCAACAAAGGAGTATAGTTCTATATAGCTCTAGCTTGGCAGCACCTTTAAGAAGGTGGCACAGAGGCATGCTCTAATATACACCAGCACCATGTTAAAAATACATTTGTATTTTGATGGTGCTCAGGACATTTCACTTGTAATTTCTCACCTCCTACTGCAGCGAAGGACTCAACAAAACACAGACACCTTGCCAGAAGCCTGGCAGCTGGGCAGACAAGTAGTTACAGCAGAGATTTAAAGCCATAATAAGCTCTAACGCTAAGCTGTCGGAAAGTATAGGCAAACTTCTGTGGTATGATTTGCCTTTCTATTTTCTATAAACACCTAATGAAAGCCTTCATGAATGTCCTTTGGAGGCTGCCAAGTTCAACTAGTGCATTATCTCAGCTGATGCACATGACTACATGGAAGATTCTTACATCACAGCTCTAAGAAGTAATCTAGCAGGCTTTTAACTACAGGAAAACTTTCCCATGTAGGGTGTAGATTATTTCTGTACAGAACTGCCTTATGATTTCATGGCAATGTGTTATGAAGAGGAAAACCTGGATGTTTTGAGCACTGTTGTTGTGCTGTGGTTCTCCTGCTCTCCGAATGGAGAAGGAATTTTCCGGCACTGGAACATATACACCCATGCTGAGTCTGTGGCGTTCGGGTTGAGTTCCACTAAACAGACTCCAAGTTCTCTCATGACGAGGGGTTTGCACAGTAAGCCGGCACGAAGCTGAGCATTACTCTGGAGAGCGAAGCAAGGATGTCTGCCTGAATTCCACAGCTGGGAACAAAAAAATCCCAGTTAAACTGATGGCCGTTCTAAAGGATTGCTTTCAGGAATGCATCACGCTAGATAGCATGCGTTGCATCTGGGCTAGCTGGTGATCCTAAAGAAAAGGAAATACATCACTAGCACAGCACAAAATGATCAGACAGCACCATTTTTAACACCTACTGAGATCTACTAAGACATAATCCAAACCTTGTTTTCAACAGATATTCCAGTCTTTCCTCATTTCAGTATTCAGGGCAATCATCCATTTCTGGGGAAAACCTGATCCACTTCTATAGAGAAATACTGAACTACGTAATTAAATGTACAATTACCTAAGCTCAGCTGTTAGAAAGTAACCTGCATTAAGTTCAAAACATTGGTATTTTAACATCCTCTCTCATAAAAGGTCTTCATTTGACCTAATGTTTTCATGAGTAAATGCTTTCTGTATGTAGCCATCCCCTTCACTAGCCATGTGGTAACCACTCTGCTGTTATCACCTCAGACTCACTCTGAAAGGCTCCAATAAACCCAAATGATAATAGATGAGGATTACTCTTCTCTGGACAGGAACCAGAGATCCTGTGGATGTATTACCACACCATTCTCATTCATTTCTGCATTTCTTCAGCCTGAAATGCCAAGAATAATTGCAAGTTGAGGCTGAAGTCCTCACCGCTCTCCTTCCCTTGCCTTTAGGTTTATCTCCATCTGCCTTTCCTCTTCCTCCACAGCCCTTAAGAGTCAGCATCAAAGCTGAGAGCTAGAAGTCATCTAATCTCTGCCCCAATACTTTTATTGAACCTAGTAAAGATCAATGAAACTGTCTACTGAAATGAGATAATGCTTATCTGCTTCCAGGGGTCAGGCAGGCAGCTGGGATACATACCTACCATGTAGCAGTCTCCCAGTAGAGCTCCTATATATCCATTATCTTATCTACATTTTAAGAGTTTTATTACCTTTGTAAAGGTAAATATATAAAGCATAGCTTTTATGTGCAGTATCAGGAGTCTAAGAACACAAGTATTGACAAAGGGTAAGAAATAAACTGTTCTTCAAGGGTTTCTATGACACGTGAGGAAATACCCGGCGCTCCTCATATGGTCCTTCCAGAATTATAAGAATGCTCACTCTGCTTAAGCTGCTTTAATCACTTTTAATACAATGGACAGAACAATATAGTTTAGCATTTCTAGTTAATTCTGGTGCCTGGCTTTGACGGCATTACCATTAAACCACAGTACTGTGCCATTGAGATGGCAGTGAATGAATAAAGATGACAGCCAGGAGGATGCAAACCTCAAGATCAGGCATTTTTAAATATTTGCACAAAGGCAGCTCAGTCTTAAATGCACACAAACATAATGGTTGTTTTGCTGCCTTGGTTCCATCAAATCCCAAGAACATCATTGTTTAGTACCTGAATCCACAGGCAAACAAGGAAAAAACCCCAGCAACTGAGGAACTGACCCATGCTGGAATACCAAGATATTAGGCACTGAAGCCTCTGGAAGGGAGGAAGCTCAGTGTGGCCACTGCTTCAAAAGAAGTTGCTCAGTTTTCCACAAACAAATCCAGTTTTAAGGCAGTCAAACACTGCACATGTTTATAGGGGAAGGGTGGTACAAACCACTGGCAGTGGCAACTCTGTGCTATGTACAGAGGGGAAGCGATAGGCAGCAGAACAGTTCCAAACTTGGGTTTAATGCAAAAAGCCAGTGAAAAGGAACAGAGTGACTGAGGCAGTGACCTCATTCCCTGCCTTTTTTTGACTGCCCTACAACTACAGGAGAACTAGGCTGAGCCATGGACCCAAAGCCCACCCAAGCCACACCTCACCACAGGCAATAAACCCTTGCCCCTGGGTCTAGAGCAATATCTCATTGTGAATTTTACAGGAGAAAGATCAAACCCAGTAATTACGGCTTCACTGAACACTGCAGAAAGAAAAAGGCTGAGAAATATGTAAAAACAGGATGACACCTCTTTCCAGGCTGCAACCAAATGACAGAGGGTCAGAGCCTGGACAGCTACTGCAGAATACCCACAGCAATAGGACCTACCTTGACGTGGCAACTGTGAGGCTCCTATGATCACCTATGCAAATTAATAACTAGAGAAGACAGTAAATTCTTTCCAGCCACTGAAACTCAAGAGGGAAAAGTCTGACTGCATTGCATATGAATGGATAGAAGTACCCAATGCCCAAAAGGGGAAGAGAAGCTATGAAAGAAAACAGGTTTATTCACAGATTCATCACAAGCTACCACCATGAGCTTGCTATCCTTCAGGGACAGTTATCACGACATGAGCCTCCTTACATCCCATAGCCATTCTTGAAAGGCTAAAACGATGTACAGCAGCTCTGCGAGTGGGACTTCATTCCCAGGGTCACTTTGTCCCATTTAACAAGCAAAGCTGGTCTCCCACTGACAAGCAGCAGTTCTGCACTCTGGTTAAGAATACAGATCAGTGGAAAAACATTTTCCAGGGCACTCAGGAGTTCTTAAGTG
This sequence comes from Psittacula echo, assembly GCF_963264785.1. Lineage (NCBI taxonomy): Eukaryota > Metazoa > Chordata > Aves > Psittaciformes > Psittacidae > Psittacula > Psittacula echo. The sequence goes on from NC_137753.1 coordinate 8,466,170, forward strand.
CTTTGCACTCCCTTTTTCTCCCTCCCTTTAAACACCAGAAAAACAAAACACACACACATAAAAACCCAGAGGGGCTTCAAAATTGCATGGATGACAGAGCCAGTGAGAGGCGAGCTGCTGCTGGTATAGGCATTTGGGGGAATAGAAGAGAATTCAGAGTGCCCAATGCTCCAGTAGATGGTCAGTGCCTTACTGAAAAGTTTAGAAGGGGAAAAGGGGGTTTTTGGTATCTGCAAGAGGGGGATTTTCTTGTGACAACTTTAATTATGACAGCTTTTTGAAATATTTTTTGAAATATTACACTTTTTTGTTAAAATATTCCCACTCTGATTCAATGTTAATGCACTCGTGCCATTCTACAGGATTAGGTAAAATTACACCAATACCTAGTGTTCTTTTTAACTCCATTTGACTTGTCAGGGTTTTACTTCTAACACTGAACAGACATGGGCCTGCTAAGTTTAAATTGTGTTCTCTGTGTAGGGAAAGCTTCACTTAAATAAAATACAAGAAATGCCATAGTTCTTTCTTCTCCCCTCAGAGACCTGCAGCCAATTTGTACCTGTAAAAATCACCAAGAGAAACACATTTTCCATTGAAACCACTGATCTGGAATAAAAACTGAGCCAGGATCCCTTTGATCTCCAATTCCAGCATGAGTCACTTGGACTAAACACATCTACTGTATTTAAGAGCAAGGGGGATCCAATCCTATTAGACATCATCACCTCCTTCATCATCTCTGTTCTCTGTGTTCATGTGCCACTGCAAATGAGTAACTTTTCTCACCCACATGAAGAGGACCAGGTTAATTCCTCCTCCTTTTAGTACAGGGTCTGTGAGCTGCCGTGTCTTTCAACCAGTGTTGCTCTCTGCTTACAGATACAAACCCCCATACACTTCAAAGCAAACAAAACTGGGTTTGTAATGCAGTGGCACCTGTGTACTGATAACCACACAACAGAGAACTCGATCTGAAGTTTACCTGCTCACAAAGGCTTTGTAATTGCTATGCAGATTCCTGAAACCATGTCAAATCAAAACATTTGGCTTGTGCTTGGCCCCAAGAGATCTGTGAAGTTACACATGGAATTCAGGGTCAGGCTGCAATGCCAAGTTTTGCTTTTGGTTGTTATTTCAGTGCGAATTCAGACTAAATCCACCAAAATTAGCATCAGATTGAAGATGGGATCCCCATTACTAAACAGCAGCAATCCAAGCCACCCATCTGACCACAGACAGCTAAAATCCTTTTCTAAAGCAATGCATGGTGGTTTCCAGACAGAAAAAACTGGACAAAGGACAACTGGACATTTCTCCAGTGAGAACGAGCTGCAAAAGGCAGCAGTGGGCTTACTTTTGAAGCCATGACACAGAAAGCAGATGTGAGAAGGTTCAGTCACAGAATCTGCTTGGAAAGGGGCTCAAATTAACAAATCTGGGGGAAGTGGCATACAAAAGGTCCAGCAGAATGCTTTCAAAGTGAGTCCAGTACCCAGCAAGTCACACGTAGATGAGTTAAAGTGTGGAAATGCTTGGACAAAAGCCTGAAGAGATGCATCATCGCTGATTCACTTTTGCACAGTAGCAGTGCAACCAGTCCATGTTCTGTGTCATTAACAAGCAGGACGCATCATTAATGGGCACAGAGCACCATTCTCTCCCAGCTCCCTTGATGCTCTTGCTATTGAAGTAGACCCAGAAGCAGAGTTGATGTCATCTTTGCACATGGATCAACACCAGTCACTAACTACAGTCATTCAACCCCAAAGCAAGAGATTTTAACAATATATTTGAAATGCAATGATCTATCAGTGTGGTCAAGCTATCATCATGCTACAGTGATCTTATTTTTACCCCCTATTCTAAATGCATCATAAAGCAAAGGCAGGTTCCTTCAGATGCAAAGTGGGATGTAAATGCATAAGAACTTGAGTAAAAAGTGACAAGGATGATACCAGTACAGGAAAGCAGCTGGAGAACACTCAGACAAAATGAAACTGGAGACTAACACATGTGGAAAATACCCTGTAGAAGCCAGGTGTATGGTGGGGGAGCGCAAAAGAGAGTTTGAAATCCGGTTTAAAAGCACAGCCATGCACTATACAGTTTCCCTGTGTCTTGCTTACTAAGCAAAATCAGTCTTGTCCCATTTATTACTTAGCAGTTCTGGGAACAAGATAATTTTTAGCTTGGAGAGGTCACAAGGCTGCAGTTAGACTGAACAGCACACACATACATACGATTAAGTTTTTAAACTTCCCTTTTAAAAGACCAACTTGGAAGAAATCTCTTCTTTTCGTATACAAAAAGACTGGTCTTAAACATTAAGATGGAGACTTAAACTGCACTAAACCATAAAGAACAACATCCTGTGCCTATTTCTAGCAAAATAAATCTGCTCACAGAGAAGCATACTCAGGAAGCCAACATAAGGCCTGGAGAGCATCACCACAAACCTTTAACCACAAAAAAGCAGCTTTGAGCCGTACATGGGTTCAATGCTTTCTTTAGCTACAAGCCCAGCACTCAAACTGCGTTACTGCAACACAAGCCTATGATTACAGCTGACAAAGAGCTAGAAATAACTTGTTTCTGTGTTTGTTTTCACCTCAGCCTTAAATTGCAAGGGTCTGTAGAGATTGGTTGGGTTTGAGATCAGAGGTACCTGGGGGCTTTCACTCTCAGAGCTACTCAGTGCTTAAGCTGTGCTCTGGAAGTCCGTTTTTTTTGCCTTCAGAAAGGCCAAAGCTTCCCACCATGAGTCACAGGAGGAATGAAAAGGTAAATTCCAAACAGACACAGAAAGCCCTGTGGTTCTCTTGCCACAGAGGAAGCTGTCCTTTGAAGAACACAGCACAGATCATGGCCCGGGTTTCACTGAAACTCTCACCACAACACAAGATGCTGATATCTTTTCTTCACCACATCCAAACTGCTTCATCTGTGAAGTTAGTATTTTACTTATAACTCAGAGTTAATAGCCAAAGATAAAGTTCCGAACAAAGAGCTAACTCGCACAGCTAAGACAGCTATTTCAAATCAGTCCTAACACCTCTTAGCCCTCCCCAGTTGCTCCCATTACAAGTCAGTTTAAGGCACACACAGAGATTTATCCACTTAAATACAAAATACAGCCCCAGTCCCACTGCGGAGCACTGTTACAAAGCAGGATCGAAGGGAAATGTCCTCCTCTTCTTCCACACCTTCTCCTACATTACTACAACCCAGAACTCACAGTTTCTAGCTATGCCAAGGAAATAAATACATCTGAGATCCGTTAGAGTGCTCCAGGTATTCATACTGTAAATGCCTGTCTCTGCAGCAGCAGTTTAGAAGCAAAGATGGCATTATCTAAAGAAAAATGCCTGACACCCAAACAAACCTGATTCTTAGAACGCTTCATTTGCAGAGCTCCAAGCAGAGCAGCTTTCCAGCCAGCAATTACAAGGGATGTACAGTTTTGTTATGCAGCCAAGCTTTTCCACGTTATACAACTTTATCTGCTCTTCACAAAGAAACCTCCCATCCTCTCAGTGCAAGTAAAAAAGTCATTCCCAGATTGAGTCTCAGGTTTCACCAGAGTGAGCATTTACCATCAAAACTTCCCATCCTGCAAAGGGTATAATCCAAAGCATCTCTAATACCAGGTTGTGTAGCTGCTTTGGAAGCAGTGAGGGGGCACTAAATTTCAGCGAAAAGCCACACTGAAGCAAAACTACCCCTTGAAAACACAGAAAGAAGAGCAGAAATGCCAGAATTAAATATATATATATATGGCTTTTCACAGAGCCTGCTTTATTACCAGCTCTGTAACCAATTGAAGCCTGGGCAGGAGTCGAACACACTGGTTACATTCTTCTAGAGGGATAAAGAAATTATTTGGTTTTTATTGGGTCTATGTGTAACATTTGCGTCTTGTTACCACTGATATTTCAGCTTTAAAGGTTTGCAGACATTCCTCCAGGGCTTCTCTTAAGCACATTTTTATGAAGTTCCCTGCTTTAAAACAACCCCAGATCCAGTTAGTTTTGACATGCATTTGCCTTTGACAATGATAATCTTTTTCTTTTCCAGCTGCAGCAAATTTAAGCTAATCTCTTTTTCAAGTGGACTTTATTAATCTTCCCAACAAAATACCAACCTGAGGTAAAACAATTATTTCCAGTTCAACCCTTAGTACCAGTTAAGTCTGCACTGGAAAAGGCAACTGATATCTGGCAAACTCAATATCTGCACCAATTAAGCGCAATTGTGAAACCATAATATACAAATCTATTCCAGTGTTCCCCCTAAAGCTCTCCCCAGCCAGAGGAGCTGCCTCCTTGCAGCTAAAAGTGAAAAAAAAAAACCCAGGAGGGAGAACAGGGACCGACTGCAGAAGGTTTTCACCAAGTCAGCAGCCTCTCGCTGGCCACACGCAGCAGCGTTTTGACTGGCATAACACACAGCGCCGCGCTTCCATCTTCCAGGAGATCTCCCTGCCAGGCTGGAAAGGAAGGAATCGCCTCTCTCCAGGTCTGAGCCCTGTCCTTAGCATCACAGCCTGACACAGGCTGTGTTCTGTGCCATGAACAAGCAGGACACAGTCCATGCGCACTGTGGCGTCCTGCCTTAGCCAAAGGCAGGCTGTCAGCGCTTCACCTCGGTGAGCAGTGTAGCTTGACTAATTGGGGGCAGGAAAAAGCACGTTTGTTTTCCCCTTTTCCCATAAGCAGATTTAAACACCCGGGTGCACGCTTGGCCACAGGAACACAGGGCATTCCCTGTCATGCTGCAGAGGCCCATTCAGCTCTGCTGCCTCATGCCTGGAGAGGACCCCAAAACACGCACGTACCAAAGACAGGACTTACATAATGACAGATGATGCTGGTTTCACAGTCCCAGATGCTCTTCAGACACCCGCTTTTTCTTCTAAATACACTAAACAGACCCAAAGTCCCTCACAGGGCAGCAGCATTGCCACGTGCCTGTGATTAAACCTGCTTATCTCTCTCCTGTGAAGCTGGTTACCCAGGGAAGGAAGGAGAGAGAGAGATCCAAGATTCCAACACTGGTCATGTAAAACCCCACAACTGTTCCATCTCACCTCAAGGGAGGTGAAGCAGAACAGTATCTTGGGTTTTTTCTCTCCAGCTGTGTTTCAGCTAACAAAATCTGACCCTTCCCTCCATTCCCAGGTAACTGAGATCCCTGAGAAGGATTTTTCCTGAGCCAGTTTGACTGCAAAGGAAGTGGACAATTTTACCTTTGCTTATTAGAAGTGTAATACCAGATAAAAAGTTAGGAAGGATGTGGGATCAGACCTGGACAAAAATCCTACCATAGTTTGGAAAAACCTAAAGGAAATTAATTTTAAGCTCATTTTTCCTTAGAAATCTCCTCCAATTGCTTATTCCCACAGCGAAAATCATAATGCACATATGTAAAGTCATGATCATCACTAAAACATATTGGAAGATTAAGACAATATGTTAATTAGAAAAATACGCCATTTTATATATCATTTGTGTAAAATAACATTAGCTGGGGGAGAAGGAAAGGCTTTTTGGTCTGAAATATCTGCTGGGCTCCTTAGGGGGAACACTTTCCCATTTGTACCTCGGATACAAACAAAAGCCTGAGTAAAATACGATCGAGGTGCTCCCTGATGATGCATTCTTATATATTCTAGACCTCGGAGCTCCAGTTTCTTGTGTTAGGATGTCCAAGACAAACGATTTGTGGGAATGGAACAAAGGAGCTGAACATGTGTTTCTGAAGTGAAGCCATTGGTAATTCCTGAAACAGCACAGGCAAAATTTCATTGGAAAGAGCCTCTTCTACCATCTTCTACTGTTCTTTTTAAGAGTAGTAGTAAAGCTACCTTTAAAAGAAAGGACACAAAAGGGACTATTTCACCTCTGAGTCCTATCACTGCATTTTTCAATTCAGAAGTATGACAGCAAGGAGTTTGTGTCTTCAGCAACCACAGATACATCACCTACAAGCTATAGGTCTTTGAAAGCAGCTCTTCACTTGAGCAGTATTCACTGACTCGCAATGTAATCATCTGCCTGGTGTTTTCCTGGTAGCCAAATACTTCAAACAAGCAGCACTTAACCAGCTGTGACCTCCTTAACCAAGTGGTCATCCTGGAAAGGAAGAAAAGCCTCTGCTGTTTCAGGAAATACATGTTAACACATCACTATCTGCTTAAGCATTCCTGCATATGGAGTTGGTGGCCTCTTGGTCAGGTTACAAGGCCCAGTGGCTTCCAAAAGCAAACTGGTTATTTTCTTGGTGTGAAACAGCAACTACAGTGTCTAAACCACTTCTAGTACATCTGGCAAACTGTTTCTGACACAAAGCTACCTGCCATTGCACAGGGCACCGCGGCGGTCCCACCAGGCAAAGCAGCTGCCCATCTGTTCCATCTTGGGATGATCATTCCAGTCTGTGCTGGAAAGTTGTGCACGCACCAAACTCTCTGCAGGCCCCAACACCACCATCACGAGATGGACGTAAGGTTTATTTTCCACTTGGAACTCATTTCCCTAAACACAACTTGATCATCAAAGGCTTCACAGCAAGATAAGGCAACCCCAAAGTGCATATTTATATACATAAACATGCCATGACAGAGATCCCTTCCCTGCAGAAACAAACAAGAAAACATTGGTACCAGTCTTTACAGGGCTGCTGACAAACACCGCAACACCCCATTAGCTCGTGATAATGAAAGCAAATTGACTAATCTACTCCAACTGTAGGAATTCAATTTAAACCAGCACAGTGTTACTCCACAAGCATGCAAAAGTGTGCTCAAGGCCATGAATGGAAGAGCCAAGCTACCCCAAAAGAGCTTAATGGGTGATGTCCATCCGATGGCTGAAGGTCAAGAGTGGAATCATCACCGCAATTCCATAGTAATGAACTGCAGATACAATGCTAGTGTTGATAAGCATTAATCAGACCTTTCTGTCAAGCATCCGGAGGAAAACCTGTTTCAAGAGCAGGAAGGGTGGTGAGAATGAGATTTGCCATTGCCTACAGAGAGGTGCCACTGAACTGATGTGGTTTTGGAATGACCCGGAGTGCGCACACAGTCACACCTGAGTACAGACTCTGGGGTGAAAAGCTGCTGTACACACGCAGGACAGACAGAACCAGCCACACATCAATTTAAATAGCCCCCAAGTCTCCTCTTCCCTAAGAGGAAAAATAAATCACATAGCCATTAAAAAGCAGAAAGATCCCCAACTTTTGGTGACGTAACCCACACCCAACAAGTATCATCTTCCTTAACCAAGCCACCACCAAGCACAACTTCCTCTGAAGCACCACTACTCCCATCTCCTTGGTACCAACCATAACAACAAACACAACCACGATGGCATCTACTATTCCAGACCAACAAAAAGAGAAGCCAACTTCTTTTTTCCATCCAGATTCAAGAGGTGCTCCAGCCATTAGGAGCAGAGCAGTCAAGGCACGCAAGCTTTAAGAGATGCACTGAGAGTATAGGCAATACTTTAGTTGAGAAACAGGCCAGAAATTACTACCGGGACAGATATGCCTGCCTAAAAATCTCGCTAAATCATGTTAATTCACAAGAGGAAGTCTGTTATAAAAGCTGGGGACTGGAGGTATGCAAAGAGCACACTGCAGTCCTGTTACCCTGGACAGAAGAAATCCAGCTACGCTTCACAGGCCACAGAGCTGGGAAATGCTGCTGCCCCCAAAAGCAGAAAGCAAGGATGACATTTGTTCTGCATCAAAAAACACAAGGCTGGGCAAAGAGGAAGCACATTTTAAGCCTAAAGATGACAAAACTCCAGCTGGGAGTGCCCACACCAGCCCCGAAGGACAAGCAGCTCCTCCACAATGCAGGAATCTCCCTGCAGAATCCCAACTACCTTCCCCCCCCCCCTCCTTCCTCTGGCCTCCATTTCTGCCACACTACGTTGAGCAAATACAGCAACCCAAAGGGGACACTATCCATCACCGGGGTGGGGGGGAGAAGAACACCATTTGAAAGCCCAGGGCTTCCCAACAGGCTCGGAGCAGCCTCCAGCCGAGCAGGGCTTACAAAGGCTGGCGTTAGGGCTTTTGTTTTCACTAATTCCGAGGAACACCAAAGAGTGCAACCCTTCCCCTGCAGTATTTGCAACCCGAATATTGCAGCACTGAGCTAATTTTGGGGAGCTGGCACACGAAAGAGGCTACTGGAGGAATCAGACCAGAAAACGAAGGCAAGCTAAATTTAGGAGGCACTATGCAATGCAATATTAATAACAGATTTTTTCCTCTTTTCCCAAACGGATTTTTTGTCTAATTTTCACTTTTCTTTTTTTTTTTTTTTTTTTGTTGTTAAATCGAGCTGACAAGGCTCCTTTTGAGACCAAAGCTTTCCAGGGAAGGATCCTACAATTTTCCTGTTTCCAAGCTCAGGTACAGCCCCCTTAAGGAAGAGCCTCCCCAAACCCATTGGCGCATCCTCCCCAGGGAAGGAGCCCTGAGAGAGAGGGGACATCACCCCCACGTCCGCAGGGGTCTCCCTACGGTCCCCACACGCTCCCTCCGCCCCCAGGAGGGGCTCTCCCGTTTCCCCGCAGTGCAGGAGCGGGCGACGCGCATCCCCCCCCGCCTTTCCCCAGAGGCTCAGGGCCCCCCAGCCGCTCACTTTCTCTTGTACTCGTCCCGCTCCCGCTTGACTTTGGCCAGCACGTTGTAGAGGGCGCGGATCTCGGGGGTGATGGTGTCGATCTGCACCCCGACGCCGTCCGGATGGATCCAGGAGACCCCGGGCCCTTGCACGGTCTCCAAGCCACCGCCTCCGGTGCGCCGCACCTGGGTGTAGCTCCAGATAGTACCGGGTAAGCGGCTGTAGTGAGGCGGCGAGGCGAGGGGCCCCGCGCCCAGCCCGTGCCCGGGGCCCGGCGGGGGCAGCAGCGGGGATGCACCGGAGTCGGTCTGCACGGCCTGGTCGCGGGAGAAGGTCTTGTAGCGCAGGCGGCGGTCGCGCTCGCTCTGCTGGGCCGCCAGCTGCTTCTCCAGCAGCCGGTTGCGCCGCTCCAGCTCGTGGACCTTGGCCAGGAAGCAGCGGAACCGCACGTTGAGCCCCTTCAGCAGGTGGATGTTGGAGCCCAGGTCGTTACGAAGAGCCGCGGTGACCGGCGGGCCCCCCCCCGCCGCCGCAGCTGTGCTCCCGGGGCCGCCGGCAGCGCCGGGTCCTAGCGGGCAGGAGGCGGCCGCGGCGCCGGGGGCGAAGGCTCGGGCCATCTCCCCGAAGAGCAGCGAGTTCATGGCCCGGCGGCCGCCGAAGCCCCTGAGGTGAGGGGATGGCGGGGAGCTGCGGCCGGAAGCGGCGGTTAACGGCCGCTGAGGCGGAGGGGCCGCGGCGGGAGAAGGTGCTGAAGGGAGAAGCGGAGACGGGGACAAGAACCGGCACCCCCTCCTCCTCGCACTCCTGCGGGCGCCGCCGCTACCCGGGCACTGAGCGGCGTGCGGGGCGGGCCCGACTCCGCCTCACCGCGGCCCCAGCGCCACAGGCTGCGGGCAGCGCTGCCGCCAGGCCCCGCCCCTTACCTCACATCGCCCCGCCCACCCCAACCGGACCCCGCCCACTACGAGCCCGTAGCCACGCCCCCGCCGAGCCACGCCCCCTAGCGCCGCATGGGCGCGGGAATTCCCCGCGTGTGCCCAACGGGGCGGTGGTTTTTTGGGGGGTAACCGGGTCCAACAGCGCGCCCATTCCCTCAGCGAGCCCCCAGGTTAATTGTACAGCGTTAAATAGACACAGCAGCATTACTCCTGCCCTGCCCCTGCCCTGCGTATCGCCACTGGCTCTGGGGGAAGTCGGCGAACTGATAAGATTGAATTATAAGGGTTGAATTCTGTTATCTGAAAGCAGAGTCCTGCCTAAGTGCTAAATAACGTGGATATTACAATAATTAAGTTATTAAACAAGCGTTTCCCAACTGCTGCTCCTGGACCTCTGAGCCAGTCGGCAATCAAGGGCTATTGTTTAATTGAATTGTGTGATTACTCCGTTGCACTGAATGATGATGCTCTGTGAGCAAGCGAGGTACAGAAAACCCTCAGTAACACTGGTGTAAAGCTGTAGTTGTGCTATTAGCTCCAATAGAGCTGCAGTTATGCTATTCACTCCCATGGCTTTTGAAATGTTCAGGTAATATTTATATTAACCTACATGGATAATATTTATATTGAACTACATGGGCAATATCTGTACTAAACTCCATCCGGATGGAGTTTCATCAGCCCTGGAACCGCGGGCTCTTCAAAGGGCTCTGTTCGTGTGTTACAAACCCCTGTTTTCTGAGCACCTCCTGGAAAAAAAATACATGTAGTGGGTGGAGGTGCTTTATTAAAAGGGTGACTCAAAGAAACACCTGAAAAGATTATCTCTTCCCAAGCACAAAACCACTTTATGTAGACTGTAACCTGTGTTCACTGAGATTATGGGAAAACACCTTTAATACCTTGGTCGTTAGGGCCTGGCTGTGACTGCTGACAGTGGGTACAACCATCAAAGCTCTGCTGAACCAAAACACTTGCAGCTCACTGGGAAGTGTTTCTGTGGCACGTTCCACCCTGCAGATCCACAGCAGTGCTGGCAAACTGCAGGAATAGACTGAAACTGCCAATAAGAAGGTTACTACGGGGGCAGAAGCCAACCAAGAGCAGGTTTCTTAGAATCCCAGCCTGGTTTGTGTTGGAAGGGACCTTAAAGCTCATCCAGTTCCAACCCCCGCCACGAACAGGGACACCTTCCACTAGAGCAGCTTGCTCCGAGCCCCATCCCACCGAGCCTTGAACTCTCAGATCTGGGTAATTTCCCATTTTCCAGGCACGATCCATCCTCAATGGCAGGCGGTGATGTGGGAAAGAGAACGGTTAACAGCTGGGAAAATCCTGCTGAACACCAAGAGATTTCATTCCTTCTTTTCCCTTAAGGAAGCAGGAAAGCATCAGTGGGAATGATAAACTGGCCAGTTTAATAATTGCTTTTGTATCTACCCACACATGATGCTTATCATGAGCACTCCTTAGGCAGCTCCCATCACCACGGTGAGGATGGATTCACCAGGGCCCCATCCAAAGGTCATTAAATCAAGGAATCTTTTTCCTAATGGGCTTTGGCTCATCCCTGGGATGCAAACGGTCACCACCAGCATCCTGCTCCGCTGCCAGGCTATGGTTTCATCCCAGCCCCTGACAGTGAATCATCCACAATTAATCTCAGCAATTAATTAGGTTTAGGCTTGGAGAAATGGAAATCTTCCATGAGGGCTCGTGCAACCATGGAGCTGACCCACTGCCACCAGCCACAATCCAGAGCATGGGATACCCCACAGCGGCTGGGGACATTCCTGAAGAGATTCCTCCAATTCCTGCCATGGAAAGCTCACTGCTGCCTGCCAATTGCAGATATAAATAATGAAGCACTGATTAGCCCTTTCCTATTTGGACAGGGAGGAAAAGGGATGGGAAATGGTGCTATTTCTGAACGCAGGAACTACCCATCAATTAAATAACGGTGCCCACCCCTAGTGATGCTAATAATAATGCACTGGGCTTATTTTTGCTCTCAGTTGCTTCACCCTGAACAGGCTGGAGCAGGGACTGAGTATTCCGGACCATTGGATTTGATTTTCACAGCCAGTTTTCCCTTTGCTTTGTGAGCATCCTCAGCAGCTGTTCGAGGATTACCCTCTACATTTCTTAGGTCTTTTGATACTGATTTCCCTGGGTTTGGTTATATACATTGAGGCTTTGGTAGTCTCGAAAGTTCTTGTTTTCTCCCATCTGCCTTACTTCAAAGGAACCAGTTTACAACCAAACCAAACCAAAGCCAACCAACAGCCTGGCCTGCACGCACGCACCGCGCTGAGTTACACTGAGTAGGTGATGCTCCCCCGAGCTGACCTGCATCACCACTGAGTTATGGTTTGTGTGTTTGACTAAACCCCCCTTTAAAACAACCAAACAAAATCCTTTGTCCTAACACCCATAAAACTCCCCAGCCCTTAAAAATTGCCCCCAATAACCTCAGCAGAGTCCTCCTTGGCTTCGGCTTTCCAGCATCGTGGTGAAGCAGCATCTCTGCCAAAGCCCCGGGGATCTCAGCATCCCTCCCTCATCCCTATTCCTATTCCCTCAGGCTGCAGCAACCACCCAAGCGTGCTCCTCATTGACCTCAGTGATGGAAAAGGGGGATTTATTCACCCCGAACTCTGCAGTAACAGGAGGTAGCTTCTGTCTGAGGCTGCCATTTAACAACCAGCAAGCCTCAGTGGTTGAAGTGGGATGAATGTTGCTTGCCTGGGGCTCTTACCCTTGCACTGCAGTTTGCTGCCTGCCTGAATACAGGTATTTGGGCAAACCAGGTGGAATTTTTAACAGTGCCTCCCTAAAATGGTTGTGTTTTTACCCAGCCCCATGTGATGCCGCATGAGCATCAGCAGGGTGATGGCATTAGCAGCTAATGAGTTGCTCTCATGAGCCCTACTGCATCCTGGCTGCATTTTTGGCCAGCAAAGCATTTTGGACCCCATCCGGCCCCTTTCCTGCACACTCCCATGGTTGCACCATGAAATGGGAGCAGGACCCATCCCTGCCTGCGCGTGCCCTGCAATAGGTGTGTGGGAAGATGGGCAAGAACACGCTGCGGGCCCCGGTGACTCCTCCAGTGACTCAGTCCCCACCTAACGCACCCAGTCCCTGCAGGAGGACACAAGGGCTGCGCCTCCTCTTTGTACATCACCGAGGTGTCCGAGGTGGAGAAAGGGCCAGGTTAGTCACCGGGGTTATCGTTTCCACCCGTATAAGGGAAGCCTTTGGATCACACCAGGAATTGCATCGGTCATCACGTCACGCTGTGGAAACAGACAATATTTGGCAGGTTGGCTGCTATCAATAATGAGAGAGGAATGAGTTACATCAGCGGGTACAAAGCCAGCAGCTTTTCCTCCCTGCAGGTTCCTTATTGCCTTTAAAGGAGGTTTCTCCTCCTTAAACTGCAGTTTGTCTCCCTGTATAATTTCTACTCGTTCTATCAGCTCACCTGAAAGAGGAGCTGCTGCTTAAATCCAGCAGCTTCTCCCATTGCAGCTCAATTCCTTTGCTCCAGTCACTTTTTCTGAGCTGAAAACCTCATTTTGCCACATTTTGGGGTTTTCTGCGCATCCACACCACAAAACAGAGTTCAGCCCCAAAGAGAGATGCCTCTCATGCACAGCCAGAGTTACATTCATCCTCAAGCCCTCAGCAAAGGATTGAGAGTGCCAAGAAGGGACCCAGGCTGGTTCACTTTAGCGCATCCCCTCCCACTGCAGCTGGGGATGATTTTCTCTATGGAGATAGTGTAAATATTTTGGAAGCAGAAGCTTCTGCACGGGGTTGAGCCCAGAAAGGTGGGTGAGCTCCGGAGACATGGGTGCACCAAGAGATAAAGATGCTGAAGCATCCACTAAGCCGGAGTGGTTGAGACACGCCGCGGTATTTCCTTGGCGACTGTGGCAATGTTCACCGCTTCCTTAGGAACCAAATATTTGCATCTGTATTGAGTAGAGCAGCAACTATGCATCGATGGGCCCGTGCAGGCTGCTGCAGGTGTGCTTCAGGACGCAGCGATTGCTTTGGCAGCTCATCGAGGATAATTGCAGGATGCTGCTTCATTAATTTGTGCATGCCCAAGTGCTTCAATCCCGTCACTGCTGAGCTCTGCATTCTGCAGGCAGCAGGTAGACCTGATTAGCTTGAATCCAGAACAGCTTCTCATAGAATCATAGAATCCCAGACTGGTTTGTGTCGAAGGGACCTTAAAGCTCCTCCAGCTCCAACCCCTGCCACGGGCAGGGACACCTTCCACTGGAGCAGCTTGCTCCAAGCCCCTGTGTCCAACCTGGCCTTGAACACTGCCAGGGATGGGGCAGCCACAGCTTCTCTGGGCACCCTGTGCCAGCGCCTCAGCACCCTCACAGGGAAGAGCTTCTGCCTAAGAGCTCATCTCAGTCTCCCCTCGGGCAGGTTAAAGCCATTCCTCTTGGCCTGTCCTTACAGGCCCTTGTCCCAAGCCCCTCTCCAGGTTTCCTGCAGCCCCTTTAGGCACTGGAGCTGCTCTCAGGTCTCCCCTTCAGGAGCCTTCTCTTGTCCAGGCTGCCTCAGCCCAGCTCTCTCAGCCTGGCTCCAGAGCAGAGCTGCTCCAGCCCTCGCAGCATCTCCGTGGCCTCTTCTGGCCTCGCTCCAGCAGCTCCACGTCCCTCTTGTGCTGCTGCCCCAGAGCTGGATCAGGGCTGCAGGGGGGTTCTCCCCAGAGCAGAGCAGAGCCCAGTGCATGGGGGGGTTCTGGGCAAAATAACTGCTTTTTGGGCAAGGACAGAATATCTGATTTTTCGTTGTGCCCCCAGGCTTTGTAACCTGTGCTGGGCTCGGGGATGCTGAGCAGCATCCAAAGTTCAGAGCACAGAAGAAGAGGGTGAAGTTGAACTGGGATATATTTTTAGCTCGCTATCTCAATCTCTCCTCCAGAAGCCATTAGCTAAGTGTTTGCATTGCTTGCACTGTGGCTTTTTTAGCCTGACACATTTTGCATGACACAGGTTGAAGAAAAGCTTCCTGGTGGGAGCTGGTGAGGGGAGTACTGGATGTGACTGGTTTGGGCACCCCAGTCCACGCTGGGGCTGAGTTTCCTCCAAGCATCCCTCTCCCTGCGCAGGATTTCTCACCTCCATTCCTTCTCCACTGGCACAGGACAAGGGGCTCTGCCCGATAGGGATGATCCTGTGTGCTCCAACACCCTGGACCACTCCAGCCCTTGACCTCCCCTCTGAACCCAGAGGGATGCTCATGGCACTCACAAGCAAACCTGGTACCAGCAGAGTGAGTCAATGAGCTGAAGCTGTCAGAGTGGTTCCCCCCTTGGATTTCCCAATGTCCAGGGGTGTTCCTGAGGGAGAGGTCCTCGGGTGGAGTGTCTTGACAACTAGACGCCCAGTTTCCAGTGATCCCCAGCCCGTAGCACAGCCTATGGCTGGTAAATACCTTTCCCCTGCGCCAGCTGATGCAGTCAGCGAGCTCCTTCTATCAAAACTGCTTACAGCAGTGAAAGAGGGACGGAGGGAAGAGAGACATTAATGACCTGGCACTCGGGAGATGCGCCTTTAATGTCTGATGTCATCATTTGGGCATCAGTTCGTTGTCATGCAAGAGCAGGAATAATTACAGGACGGTGCAGGGATCAGAACGCGCTCGTGTGTGTTCATTAAATGAGATTAATACAACTGGCCTGGGAGAAGCTGCGGGGATTAAACACCCAAAGACCAGCTCGAGGAGCATCCCGACACAGATGTTCAGCTGCCCGGGCCATGTGGCAACACCAAAGCCAACACAACAAGAGGCATTGACACAACCCATCATCCCAAACACTTACTAGGAGCTGTAAAGGAGATTTTATCCTCCTGGCACACGTGCTCTCCTGGGATGCTGCTTTTGGCTCCCATTCCTACCCAAGGTAGTAATTTGGGCCCTTGCAGGAGCATCCCAAGCCCTTTCCCACCAGGATCTCCTCATCTCGGGGCAGGACAGCACCCACTCACCCAAGGGTGTGCACTGAGGGTTGCTGAGGTCGTGTTGCCACAACCCATGGGAAGGAACAAGCGGTAAGTGGGATTATAATTAATAACAGCAATTATTGGGGTTATCATCATTATGGTAAAGATCTCTGCGTCTGGACCACTGGAGCCCAACAGCTGCTTGAGCGCTGGGGATCCCTGCCTGCCCTGGCCTCCTTCCCCAAGCTAAAGCATTGCCTTTGTTTCACTGTGAGGGTGCTGAGGCGCTGGCCCAGCGTGCCCAGAGAAGCTGTGGCTGCCCCATCCCTGGCAGTGTTCAAGGCCAGGTTGGACACAGGGGCTTGGAGCACCCTGCTCCAGTGGAAGGGGTCCCTGCCCGTGGCAGGGGTTGGAGCTGGAGGAGCTTTAAGGTCCTTTCCAAACAAAATCACTCTGGGATTCTATGCATTTCTGTTTAATATGTGCCCTTTTCTGTATCATCCACTTTCCCCAGTGGAGAAAGGCTGTTGGAGGGTGTCATCCTGCTTCCCTGGTGACTTACGACTAATGCAATACAATAGCAATGCATTCCCCCTGCGGAGCGGTCAGGGTGAATTGCAGCAGCCCCAGATCTACACCAAACCATTTCCCCTGTGCCTCCCTGGACATGTGCAGGTCACCGAGGCCTCGCTGGAGGTTGCACCAGGTTTGGCTGGAGCTGGCCCAGGGCTCGGGCTGTGATTCACCTGAAAGTGGTTTCTATTGTACAAGGGAAGGGACCTGAGTCAGGCAGAGCAGCGTCGGGGCGGTGGCACCTTTCCAGAAGGAAACCCTTTTGGGGCTTTTTCAGAGCGGGAAACCCATTGGGAGGTGCCTGATGCTCCCAGGGTGGTGCAGGAAGGGGCAGGAGAGCTCTGTGGCACGCAGCTGTGTGATGAAACAACAGGGAATGCACCTGATCCTTCCAGGGTCCATGGCAATGGGGGGATGGGGGAAAAAATCACTGCAGGGCAGAAGAGGTTTGGAGAGAGATTGTAACTCCTGCTTCTAATCTGGAACCTGCAGCAACAGAGCCGGATGTGGGGAATAGCACTAAGCATAGGATTATCCTGCTCATAAAGGCTATGAAAACCATAGAAGAGCTAGAACCTTTCAGGAGGCAGCACAGACCTCAGCGGGCTGAGAACCACATTCCCCATCCGAAACCTGGGGGCTGATCCCTGGGGATCCCTTAATGAAAAGCATCTCTTCCTACCAGCGTGTTTCCCTTTGGGAAGGGGATCTCTACTGACATCCAAGATATATTGATGAAAGGGATGGAGCCACTTCCTCCTCAAGTAGATAAGAATGAGCAGGATCAATCCTGCCAAAAAAACCTAGAAATGGGGCTTTAATAATTCATTTTTTTTTTCCTCGCTTGGAAGCCTGCAAGGGAATAACTATTCCTGGAGGATCAGGGGGTTGGGGCTGGCTTTTCCCAGGGGCTTTATATGCTGTGGGAGACATCCCTGGAATGATTTTGAACTTAACTCACCCAACCATCTTTCTCGGTGGGCTCTGCAAGCTGCACAGCTTGTTCTTCCCCATGCCCTCAGCTCTGCACGCGTTGAGCTGTGAATCATCCCTGCAAGTCAAAGCCAAGCTGGATTTTCTGATCTGGAATCTGGCAGGGATGCGACCCAAGGGGTGGCTTCTAAATAAGCTCGCATGGACCACGGGAGGTCTCCTGGGATGCTCTGGGAATGCTGCTCTTCAGGCTGGCTGCTCTCCGGAGTGGCTGGAAAGTTGCCGGGTTTCACTTGTGAATTTAAAGGCAGTTTGGGAACCTGGATTTGGTGCTTTTTCATGGAATCCTAGAATCCCAGCCTGGTTTGTGTTGAAGGGACCTTAAAGCTCATCCAGCTCCAACCCCTGCCACGGGCAGGGACACCTTCCACTAGAGCAGCTTGCTCCAACCCCCTGTGTCCAACCTGGCCTTGAACACTGCCAGGGATGGGGCAGCCACAGCTTCTCTGGGCAAATACTCATCTTTTGTACTCATTTCTGTCCCTTACCTGCTTGGAGGACGTCAGACCTCGTCCTTGAGTTCAATGGGGCATAAAGTGGTAAGAAATAAGCCCCAGATTGAAAACAGGGCTGGCCCCAAAGGTGTGGCTGGGGCAGGGAGGGAGTTTAGCAGATTTGCTTTGTTGTCCCAGGCAGACAGCAAAGGCGGCGCAATGGTGCCCAGTGTTTGCAGAGCAAGTGCTGCAAGGGCTGCAACGGAGACAGCAAGGGCTGGGCTGGCAAAGCCTGGTGTGATCTTCCTGCAGCAGCAGGGATGGGACAGTCCAGCCCTGTGCTGTGCCCTTCTGATGAGCAAAGTGGGGATCTTGCCCTGGGAAACATAAGGACATGGAGCTGTTGGAGCAAGTCCTGAGGCCACGAGGATGATCAGGGGCTGGAGCAGCTCCCGTATGAAGACAGAGCTGAGAACATTGGGGCTGTTCAGCCTGGAGAAGAGAAGCTGCGTGGAGACCTCAGAGCAGCTTCAAGTGTCTGAAAGGGGCTACAAGGATGCTGCAGAGGGACTCTTCATCAGGGACTGCAGTGATAGGACAAGGGGTGATGGGTTCAAACTGAAACAGGGGAAATTCAGGTTGGAGATAAGGCAGAAGCTCTTTCCTGTGAGGGTGCTGAGGCGCTGGCCCAGGGTGCCCAGAGAAGCTGTGGCTGCCCCATCCCTGGCAGTGTTCAAGGCCAGGTTGGACGCAGGGGCTTGGAGCAAGCTGCTCTAGTGGAAGGTGTCCCTGCCCATGGCAGGGGTTGATGCTGGAGGAGCTTTAAGGTCCCTTCAGCTCAAACCAGTCTGGGGTTCTATGAATTAGCCACCCAGCAAACAGAAGAGCCTCTGCACTTCCCAGAGCCAGTGGCTTGGGCACCTCGGGAAGCTTTTGGTTCAAATAAAACCGTCAAACCCCAGTTCATCAAACACGACACAAACCTTCCTGCCCAGGTAAGCACAAGCTGCGCCACAGGAGCTGTTTTCATGTGGTTCAGTGGCCACACACTGAACACGTCACACGTCTGGTGTCTCACTGCTTTTGCTGTAGCCTCCTGGAGCATTGCCATGGCAGGAACTGGTAATGGCTTTGTATGAAAGGGGATTTTGTTGTCTAATACTGAGGTAACCTTTGCTCCAGCATGTGCTCAGGCTTCCCAAAACCTTTGGACAAAGAGAAAAGAGGCTCCTTGCTCCAGATTTCTGTATTTGAGATGTGCCCATGCGGTCGTCGAGGCTCCACCATTGTCTTGCTGAATGCACATGAACCATGTGTCCATCCCCTGCCTGGAAAACAAGCTGTATGGATCCATGTCCGGAGAGATAAATCGCTTTTCCTGCATCGGAAAAAGTCCAGGGAATCCTTACTGGCATTGAAACACTGCAGCTCACAGTGCGGTTATGCTCAGCAGCCCTAATCCACCCCGTGATGGAAAATACTTCCAGCCTATTGCAGTAAGAGGCAAACACAGGAGAGATGCTTGGATGGAGCCAGCTGGAAGCGTTGGTGGCAGGGCAGAGGAGCAGGAGGAAGGCTTCCCATCCTGGTCAGAAGAGCACCCAGCCATGTACAGCTTCCAGAAGGGCATTTGCGTGCTTGAAAAGGGAACAGGCAGCAGGATGAAGGAAGCCATCAGGAAATACAAGGGGGAAGGTCAAGAGCTTCCCCTCTTATGGAGCAAGCCTCAGTTCTGTTCAGGTCTCAGGTCACCCTGGTTCATGTGCTCACAAAGGGGTTTTCCCTCTGTGTTCAGCTGCTGCTTTGGTTCATCAGTTTGTCACTTTACCTGCTTTGAGGCATTCTCCCTCAGTCTTGCTCCTCTCTTACTTCTAATTTAAGTAACACTCCCCCTGAAAATCTTTGCTGACTCCCGCAGCCCGTGGGGGATGTTGCAGCCTGTGCACACTGAGTGTTTGAGCCGCTGCGTGTGGCCTGTGTCAGCTGGAACTATCCAAAACACTCTTGTTCTTGTCCCTCTTTAGGTCTTCTGGGGTAGTTATTACGAGTCTTTCGTCCTTCGCAGGCTGTTCTGCTATGCAGAAGCGCTATCACGTTGTTTCCACCTTCTTCTCAAGGCCCCTGTGGTTTACGGATATGCCACCTTTGTTTTTCAAAACACATCTCTGGGCCTTTGCAGAACCACCTAGAACAGCTCTCAGTAGTTACTGCAACTGTGCTTACACTGGTAAGGACACAGTGTATGTCCTCTCTTGAAGACCCTTCCTCCTTGTGGTTGCAGTAACATCAGTGAAGAGATGGTGATCATGTTCTGCTCCTGGTAAGTTTAAGGATCTGCTCAGCTGCATGGGTGGAAAAGGAATGATTTTGCTGGTATAAACTCTACCAGTTCCTGCCAGAGCACAGACTGGCTTTGTAGAAAACCTGTGCCACATAAACAGAGCTGCACCGGGATCTGCAGCAGGAAAAACTGGAGCTGTGCTGAAGTTACCTTGTAGGTGAGGTGAAGAAAGGTGCTGCACGAGGTCTGTGTAACATCCGTCTTTGTGCCAGTGAGGCAATGGCAGAGGAACAGACGCTGAGGGATGGCTGGGCACAGGAGGCTGTGGCTGAAGGGAAGAGACCTATTTGTCTGTAAAAGATGATGAGGAGATAAGCAATGCAGCCCCCTGTCCATCCCAGCTTCCCAAAGCACATTCATAGTTCTTGTCCCCAGCTTAAACAGTCTCTCTTACACGAAACCCAAAGTCAGAATGTGGCGCAGTTTCAGTCTTGCACCTGAAGTCTCCGTGTTGTGAGAACCTTTGGAACCACAGTCACAAAAACCTGGTTTCTTGTTCCCTGTTCCAGCTGCTTCAGGGATCAGACTGATTTGAAAGGTCATAGACTCAAAAAGGGGTTTTAGTATTGCCCAAGCTACCACACACCGGTATCGGTGAGCAATGCCTGTGCAACCACCCAGAGGTTATTACGGCTGCTTATTTGGAGAGAAGACTGTTAGGTTTGACTTCACAGGGCTTTTAAAACAAGGTGTGTTTTTCTCTTTTATGTGGTTAAAAGGCAGGTGAAAGGCAGTATCTCTGTATTAAAGAACAAAGTCCACACATCAGCCCCCCTCCTATACCTTCATAAGGCAAGACGCATCTACCCAACCAACACAGCAGCCCACTGACATGTCCTCGAGTCCCCTGTAAGACACCAACCCCAGCTTCTCGGGGTGGTTTGCTATTCAGTGCTCCTCCCCAGAAGCAAATCCAACTGCCAGGAATGACATAAGCACCCATGGAGGCGAGAAGACAAAACTTGGGCCTTCACCCCTTTGCTAATTGCCAAATCACAACGTGTGCTCCGCACGAACAAAAGGCATCAAATAGGTTGCTGAGTTATTCAGCCTCTAAAATAATTACTATGTATGGGATGGGACTGTGTTAGGA
This sequence comes from Psittacula echo, assembly GCF_963264785.1. NCBI lineage: Eukaryota > Metazoa > Chordata > Aves > Psittaciformes > Psittacidae > Psittacula > Psittacula echo. Next base: position 8,487,164 of record NC_137753.1, read on the forward strand.
TTGCGGAAATTCAAGTTCAAACAGAGACAAGGAAGACAGGGAAAGCTTTATTAGATTCCAGCTTAACCACGTGTCAGCTGGGTTACAGGACAGCAGAACTGGTGGTAAAGGTAAGTTACCAGCATGCACAACTGGGTGAGAAAAGGCAAGGCTGTATCCAAAGCAGGTACTTGGTGTCAGGCCAGGGTATGCACACCAAAATGGAAGCTGTCAAAGGGGCGAGTGGCTGGCTCAGGAATGTGCATTTCCATGTGATTTTCCATGCATTTTGCAGAAGCTGTGAATTTTACAAGAGAGAGAAAACAAATTCAAGGCCAGCAGTGTATCCCTCTGAGAGGGAACGTGGCCATCGGTACTACATGACCAGAGGCCACAGCATGCAGGCCTGCTTTGAAGACAGCCTTGGTGAGAGTGAAGTCAGGAAGACACTGGGATATGCAACATGCCTTGAGAGGGGCAATGCGAAGCACCAGGGGATGGTGGCAGGGCCAGATGCCCTCACCCAGGTGGAGAAGGGCTGGAGGAAAACGCTGTCCTTGCAGTCCAGGAGTCTCTAAGGCTCATGTCCCACAAGGGGAAACCTGCCCTGCATGTAAAATCAGTAAAGACAGTGGCAAGCCTGTTTCCTTGCTTGCTACAAGCCTTTTGTTTCCTGTGTCTCCTTGTCCAGACTATGGGCCAGAAAGAGCAGCAGCTCCGAGCCCTGAGAGAAGGAGCTCTGAAAGAAAAGATGAGAAAGAACTTGGCATTTAGGCTGCTGCATGGTTCAAGTACTAGTCAAACCCATCTTACCCATTTGTTCGATTTATTTAACTTCAAAGAGGTGCACACTAAAGCATTAAGATTTACTGGTTTGGATTCCTCTCTGTACAAGTTCTTTCAACCAGCTTTGAATACACAAAGGCTTTACAGATAGAAGCACTGAAATACAAGATAAAACAAATCTAAATTCCAAATCACTTCAAGAGGAAAAATCGTAGAAAATAAAAAAAAAAAAAAAAAAAAAAAAAAGAATGACTCAAAAACCTCTCCCCCAAAACTGCAGCACTCCTCAGGGAAGGGACAGACTGCACAAGGAGGAACACAAAGGGATGGAAGGCCAGCTAGTGTAGTCTCTGCCCAACGCTTCGCTGTGCTGGTGGCTCAGGGGATGGAGTTCAAAAGATCCTTGAGGAAGCTGTCGGGATCACTGATTTCTGACAAGAGTCCTTTAAAACAAAAGCAGATAAGACAGAATAATTAGATCCACAAAGCAGCTTTTCCTGCCCACGTTGGAGATTTGTGCTAGGGCATGTCTAACTTAATAATGACAGCTGCAGCGTTATTTGGAGTATGAGCAAGACAAAGATAAACCCTTGTTGGATGTAGAAGGGACCAAAAGTGTGTGCATTAAATCCATATGGCACATGTTCCTGTGCAAGTGAGCAACTGTAAGGACCCTGCTAGCTGGCTGCCTGGCAGCTCTGTACATCAGGCAGAAAGAGACCAGCCTGGAGCACAACAAACTTGTGACAGAACTAAGAGCAGCTTCTCTACACATTCATTTTCAGCATCTCCTGACTCCTGGGGATACAAAATCCCTATGGAGAAAGGTTGGGAACATTGGGGCTGTTCAGCCTGGAGAAGAGAAGCTGTGTGGAGACCTCAGAGCAGCTTCCAGTGTCTGAAAGGGGCTACAAGGATGCTGGAGAGGGACTCTTCATCAGGGACTGTAGTGCTAGGTCAAGGGGTGATGGGTTCAAACTGAAACAGGGGAAGTTCAGGTTGGAAATAAGGCAGAAGCTCTTCCCTGTGAGGGTGCCGAGGCGCTGGCCCAGGGTGCCCAGAGAAGCTGTGGCTGCCCCATCCCTGGCAGTGTTCAAGGCCAGGTTGGACACAGGGGCTTGGAGCAAGCTGCTCTAGTGGAAGGTGTCCCTGCCCGTGGCAGGGGTTGGAACTGGTTGAACTTTAAGGTCCTTTCCAACCCAAACCATTCCATGACTCTATGCAGGAACTCTCGGTGCACTGAACTGCTGCCTTGAGCACACGGTCACATCTGTTCATCAACCTTTAAACCATGTATTCCCCAAAGCACCTTTAAACTGTGATGAACATATGTATATTTAACAGATGATATTGAGGACCCATAGGATGAGATGAGAGAAATTTTCCTGCCTGGGGATGCTCAAGTGTTGTCTCCCAACAGTGTTTGAAATAGCTTAGGCAATACCAGGAGCACAAACAAGCTGCTGCAGCGGTGTCAGGAATGCTGCTGTCTCAAGCAGTCACGAGTTGCATAAGGCAGCCTATAAAAGGGAAAGTGCACACTTACCAGCCACATCCAGAAACTCAGAGAACGTTTCCACTGGCATGAATTCCTCCTGGAAGGTTTTCAGGGCCTTGTCTGCAGCTTCGTGTATTGGCATGTCATTGTGTCGTATGAATTCAGCAAGAGAGTAGGACCAGCCTCCCTCTGTATTACTGGTAGGCACCTTCTATGAGAGGGGAAAATGGGATCACATCAGTCCAAAAAAGAACAGTGTAGAACAATAACTGATCCCTTCTCCCGTTGCTCTTGAACTTGCACCCCCTGCCACACAGTGAAAATTACCCCGTATGTGACTGCTTTGTACAGAATGCAAAGCAAGGTCACACGCATTTTCTTACTCTCATTATCTGACCCTCTTTGGAAGCTGCAGGTTTCCTTCTGGAGGATGCCCCTGCCTTCTTCCTTACTCACTGTTTCCCTGGGGCAGCTCTGAATGTCCTTGCTTTAGTGAATGATGAACAGACAAAAAAAAGCAAAGACACAATCCAGGAGTGGAAAAAAGTCTCTCAATTCTTCAGACACCAAATATCAAGAGGTGCAATAAGCACAAGCAGCCTCTTATGGCCCTTCTGCTTATCCAAGGTGAAGTTTTATGTTTTACAAGGATCTTGGAAAAAAGGGGCTTCAAATTCTGCCTTCTATTTCCAACATACGTAGTTGTTCAGGTTAGAAAGCTGATATCAATGAACTTCAAGGTTTTTTCTTACCTTGAACATGTTGTAAATGAGATCTACTAGGGCCCAGAAGAGAAGGCCAGAGCGGTATGTTCCATAGTCCTTCACTGTCTTATCTGCCAGTCTAGGAAGATAATGAAATCAATCTTAGAGTTAATCACTTTACTATGCTTTGGTAACCCATTTGATGAATAGCATGAAAGCTGAAGCAGCCAAAAAGCCTATCAATAATCCACATGGGAATAGCTCCGAGTAAGCTTTGTTGTGTGCTCTTGGACATAAAACAAACACTGGGCGTCCACAACCTCTGTACAACAATTCCTATGGCTAGGAAGTCACTTGCTCAGCTGTGCCTGAAGCAGCCAAAGCAGGTTAACCAATAAAACCTTATTTCACAGGAAGAAAACAAGCACAGAGGGAATTTGACTGCTGAGACTAGTGGGAAGTCAACAGCCAAGTTGGAATAAACAGCTCACATCCCCCATTTGTATGGTCCCTGTGCAGCAGATTCCCAAAGAAATAACTAAATGCAGGTTTCAGACACAGTCGGTATCAATGGCAGAGAACACAGTTCTGCTTCTAACTCACCAAAGCATTTCTGAAATGCTCCAAGGGAAATATCTCAGCCTTGAAGAAATGGAGGAATTCCCATTTAATACCTTCTCAGTTATTCTATTGCTGTGAAAGGAGTTTGGGTTTGGAACTTCAGCATCTGGCTGCAGAAATGCTCCAAAAGGTGCAGAGCTGTCCTGGGATAACAGCTCCCAAAGTTTACAGGATTAATCACAAACAGGTCCTGGCAAGGCCGAACCTCCTGCCAGCAACTCTAATGGCTTTGGAATTTTCTTGCATGTGTTTCTCAGGTACCTTTGCCTCCATCACATGCTGCTTCCTGCTCAACACTTAAAAGCTTTCAAAAGAAAAAGCTCTTTTCTATGCATCTAGAACTAGATGAGCTCTGATGACACAAGTCAGCAAGACAAAAGGGTAGTGTCTGACCTGCAATCTGCCATCAGTTGGGGATTTCTTGGGGGGAAAAAGCATTTTTCTGCTCTTCTCAAAGGTTACATTTGTGTGTCTGCCCTTAATACAGGCAGCCTGGGAGGTGGCAGCCTGCCTGGGCACTAAGCTTAATTATTGAAAGGAAAACCAATTAGTAAAGGTGACTAAATTTCCACGGGAAGAGCAGCAACTCAGAGCGAGGCTAATTCTAGACTCCCAAATACTGCAAGCCAGGGTTTCTTTTTATGTGAATGGGTTTGATCTAATTGGAGTCTGCTCCTTTAATTGAAAACTAAAAGGCCCTTGTGGGTTAAGTCTGGTAGCTACCTTCTGGAACAGCTATTTCATGTAATAGCTGCAGCCTTGTCATTAATGTAAGCTGGTTCAGGCTCAGCAGTTGTACGTGGGCTGCCAGCAGAAAGCCAGACATCAATGCTTCAGGAACCTTGCTTCTTCATGAATATTTTACAAAGGTCACAGTCAGAGCAAAGGGGAAAAACTCAGAAGGATATTTTCCTCCCAAACTCCAGATGAAAGCTACGCTGGGAAGTGTCTATAGGCTTTTTCTAGCTAGAATTCTTGGTTCAGGAATAACAAGCAGGTAACCGGTCACTTGATTCAGCTCTTTGGCATTTGTAAGTTGTAGTTACGAAAAAAGAACAAATCCATTCTGGCAATTTCATCTTTGGGTTTAAATACAAAGTGTTTCTAAAACACAGAATCTCTCCCTGTGCTCTTGCAGACACACCGTGATAACTGCAGCTCCTGGAACAGATAGAAGACATTTTGGGCTTGATTCTCCTCAGCTGTGTCTTACTAATCCAGCTGAGCAGCTGTACGAAACACCTAACCATAGGACAGGGCACAGGCACTGCTTCTTGCCTTCACTTAAGTATGAGGGAATACAGAATATTGCCTGCATGTTCATTAATAAGATTTACAGGCCCTTTTTAGGATCACAAATTGATCCTCAGCTGCTTTTAGATGCACTGTTGGTTGCTACAGCGACTTCTCTCCATCTTCTCCACTAAAGGTAGCAACAAGTCCTTGTGTCTTTCTAACCTTCAGCCCATACCACCCTGATGTAGTCTGAATGGTGGAGTTCCCAGAGAGCACCCTTGTACTGCATCTCATGTGGAATGCTAACTGTAATCTTTGTATGCAGACACATTACTCTGATGTTACAGACACTGGCTTTCTCTTTGGCTTGGCCTTCAAATTCAAGGTAGTGGCCTTATCTGCAGGGCATTTCACCATCCATTGCCCTCTTCCTGATTTTCCACAAGAATAAATAAGCCCAGCCCTTGGAAATAAGAACTGCCATATTTCTATTGCTGAGAGGTATTATCAGCAGCAGGCTTTGTGCTCTCGTAGTCTGCAGGGATTAAAGCAAGTCCTTGAATAAACCTTGACATAATTCCTGAGAACTGTTTCTGAGTGTTTTCCCCTCAAATTCCAGAGATTGGATGCTTCAGCTGGAAGTTTCTTGATCTATCTGTTTCAATATGCTTTTATTACAGTTATGGTTAGAAATAAGTTGGGAAAGAAACAGAATCTTTTACTGAGGGATAAAAACCACCAAACATCCATAGCAAACCCACAGCTCTGCTTTGCCAGTCTCCTTCACAAGCCACATGAAAGCTGCACACCCTTGTGTCCACAATAACATCTCCTGTCAGTGTTAAACCCCCTTTCCCAGAACTCAGGCAGGGTGGTGGAAAAAGGAGACACAGAACAGGCTGAGTCTGAAGAGCAGAAACTAGCACAGAAATCAATACAGGAGCCCCTTTAAGGGCTCTTCCCCTTTTGATGCCCTTAATAGCATTGATGCATGCTGTGTTGTGTGTTACTACAATGTAATGACTTTATCAAACACATAATTAATGTCATCAGAATAAGAATGCCCTTTAAGGCGACTTAGAATAATAATGAATGTATTCCTAATTATGACAGCTATTTAAAATCATCTTTTTAGTGACTGGAATTCTCCTCCCTTCTCTGGAAATATGTGCTTTTGTCAGGCACAGCCACTTATTCTTGTGCTTCAAGTGCCTGACAGCTGCTATTGATTCTTTTCTTTTTTAAAAGCAATGGCATTTGATTTCTATTTCTATTTTTCTATTTAAAGAAGCTGGTGCACTGATCAAAAGAGCACAGAAACAGCTTCTTTAGTAAAGCAGCAGAGAGCATGCTAGCAGCTCTGAAACAGCACACAACAAAAGTTACTACAGTGTTACTACATCTCACTTGATACAGGGGGAAAATAATCACGGAATGGTTTGGATTGGAAAGGACCTTAAAGCTCATCCAGCTCCAACCCCTGCCACAGGCAGGGACCCCTTCCACTAGAGCAGCTTGCTCCAAGCCCCTGTGTCCAACCTGGCCTTGAACACTGCCAGGGATGGGGCAGCCACAGCTTCTCTGGGCACCCTGTGCCAGCACCTCAGCACCCTCACAGGGAAGAGCTTCTGCCTAAGAGCTCACCTCAGTCTCCCCTCTGACAGGTTAAAGCCATTAAAACTTACCATTTTCCTACTTCTAGTTATATTCCTAGGAAAAGCATCATTTCCACCCATCAACTAATTTATCCACTCCAGAAAACATCCAGAAGTGAACGCTCCTGCTCACACTCCTGCAACGCTGAGTACAAAACTTCCCAGAAGGGTCAGTATCTGCTATTCTAGAACACACACACTCCTTTCCTTATCTCCCCATAAGCCGCCTGTGGCTCTCACTGTGGTGAGTGACAAGAGCACACCGGCAGTGGCATGACTAACCTGCTGGCTCCCCCTGGTGACACCACTCGCACGTGGGAGGTGACAAGGAGCCTCTTGAGGATCTCCACTCTCATGGCCTTCCACTTCTCGGGGGGTGAGATGTGCAGTGCCAGCACTGTGTAATAGTGGGGCCCGTCCACCTCGTAGGCACTCTCCACCCACTTCTCCTTGGGGTGCTCCATGAAGCTCTGCAGGTTCTTCTCCTCCCTCGAAGTTGCTCGAGTTCTGAAACACAAGAAAAGCTTCAGCAGCTGCTCTGGCTCTTACATATTCATTTGCTGCTCCTCAGGAATTTTGAGGGGCTGCATCCATACAGTCCTGAACAGGAAAAAGCAGTGCAGGCTTGGCACTATCAGGTTGCTCCCAAATCCCTTCACTGCTTGAGCAGTTGCTCCCAGTGGAGCATGCAAGCCTAGCATCAGTTTTCCTTGGAGCTGTGTACGGAACTGGAGCCCTGCAAGGTAGCTGGCATTGCCCCAGTAGAAGGCAATACTACTGTAGAGCTTATTTTTCCTTGTTCTAGAGAAAAAACAGAGTAAGGCAAACCAGCCAGTGTGTTCAGGTTGCACCTTCTCCCATCTGACACGAAGCACATGGCTGCAGCTCCTACACCAGACTTTAGAATCAGTTTATATTATTCATGTAATTCAGAAAGCAAAATTCAAATTCAAAAGCAATCACTGAGAGGATAAAGGCCTATTTCAGAACCAAAAAGACAGCGTATTTACTGTAAGCTTATACATATATATATTTCCCCTAGCTCCAATCTCTTCAGGAGTTGCCCACGCAATTTGAGTACCCTAGAGCTGCCCATGCAATCTCTGTGTTACAGCAGACTTTATGTACATCTATGTACATAATAATATGCTTTACCATGGTCTACTGCTCTACTTCATCAGGAAGAGGCTGCCAGCTAAACAGGGCAAGACAGGTTAGATACACTCTCCCTATCAGGAACGTATAAAGCAGCATCCTAGCAGATAAAGCTGTTCCTATGTGACCTTTTCATCTATTACATGCTACAGCTGGTAGCCAACCAGCAGCTCGTGATTTTCTCCATTTAATATCATCATGTCTTTAGGAAAAAATAATGCCTGGAAACTACATAAAGCATTTTTACACAAGAGCCACACAGCGGGCTCTGGGCTCTCGGGTGCCAGCAAGCAGCCCAACAAGATGAATAGTTTCATTTATGTGTCTCCCAAGGGACTCAGAAAACAAGAGCACAGGGATCTGGAGATAGACAGCAAAAACAATAGACAAATGGTATTAGAGCCAAAATGTTGATTAGTTCCAGACAGGAAAATGAGAGAGATTTCCCTGCACTGCATTTGGACTGACCTTGGTTGAAGAGGAGTGTATTTTAACATTTATAGCCTCATTTAATTAGTCTTTCCAGTATCTAACTACACAAACGAAAGGCATATGGGCATTATATTATCTGTATTAACAGGACCAGCTTGCGCATTCCAAAGCATTTACGTACCTATAGATTTGTACACTTAAACTTAGTATCAAGCCAAAGCACATCCTTATCTCATGCTTTGCATAAAGAAGATCTTATTGAAACACTGTTGATTGCTATAATAATAATAATAGAAAAAAGTGTCTCAATGTCAGGCAAACCTCATGGACCTGAACACTACAGGAGAATTCTAGTATGTCAAAACTGGAAACAAAACTGACTGTGTTATTTTAATACTGGATAAAATGATACCAGGGTTAAGTTTTCAACTAACAATTACTTCATCCTAGTGTCTCTCTTCTGTCTGCTCCAGAGAAAATGAAGCTGGCAGTGTTCCTTTAATCTAATAACCCTGTTGTTCACTCCAGAGGTAATAATTACATCTAGAATGGAAAGAGAAGCTAATTCCCAATTGCTTTTACTCAATAGGCTCCCTGTTATCCTGCATGTTCAGGCAGCAACTCCAACCAATGAAAACCTCTAACAGCCCACTTAAGATGTGCAGTTTAGTTCCTCCTAAAGCTTTTGTGTGATTTCCCATCTTTCTTGCCTCATACATATAAAAAAGCCCAGAGTGCAGCTCTGAGAGACTTTTCTGAGACTACAAGTAGAAGGCAGAGATAAAGATACTGACGTGTTGAGGACATAGAGCACCGTGTGGATAATGTATGGAATAAGGTGTATGTTGCTCTCCCTTCCTCCTCCTCCAGTATCTACGCTGAACGATTGCTCCATCGCAAACCGGAGAAAGAGCAGTTTAATGTCATGGACATTGAGCTGGTAGGTGGGCTCCCGCTGCCCTGTGCACTCCTGGAGGTACGTGTTGTGTCTGAAAAACAGCAGTTTAAGCGTTACTTTCTCAAGAACCTTTTAAAAACTTCAATCGAGTTTCTTCTTCCACCCCAGAACTCAGAGTCTGAGCAAATATTTCACTGGAAGGCTTCAAGGAGTGACCAGGATATGAAACGCAATCACTGCTACCTTCGATTAACCTCCCCAAAGGGAGGCTCTCAGCTTACTCTGGCAAATCCAATTCCATATGCATATATATATATATATATGTATACACACACACACATCAATACTATTTTCCCATGTCCAGGGCATGGGATACAGCTCCCTGGCTGAAATGAATTAAAGATGTTATCACTCCTGATTTCACACCTGACTGTACAAACCCAGCACAAAGTAGACCAGAATACTGACAACAGGATGAACCATCTGCTCCAGGGAAGTGGTTGAGCTACTGTAACTCATTACCATCCAACAGAGGTTTGGAACTACACAAGGGAACCCTCTGATGTCAAGACAGGTTTCTTTTGTAAAGCAGGGGGTCATTGGGATGCAAATAAATCAATACTGTCACCTCACACTGCATCTTCAGGAGTAACGGGGTTAAGTAGGTAATGAATTCATTTATTTATAGGTCGAGAAGTAACTTTTCCTACTCACCGTGCTAAGCAAGTAGCGAAAGCAGACTCTGGCACGTGAGGTCCCCAGACTGGCAGGAGCCCATTACACTTGGTGTTGGCATTTTGTAGGGCTGCACTCTCCCACTCTTCACGGCCGCGAGCAAGTCTGCATGGAGAAAGCGAGCCATGCCCAGGCAAGTTAGAAGGACGCAAGGTTTTGGCTAAGAAATCATCAAAATTTGACAATTCCACAACTTCTTTAAACCATGGAGCTCACTTTCCAGTGTCCAGGCCTGATCTCCATTTGGCAGGTTAAAACAGACCACACCAGAGAAGCCCATGATGTCCCCAGGCTGTAAAGTAATCAACTCAGAAGCAAACCCATCCTGAGTTACAAGGCCAAGCGCTCACAAACCATCCTGGAACATAAGATCAGCCAGGACCTCCCAGCCTGTGAGCAGAACACACCTTACAGCTGCAAGGTGACAGTCGTAGTGGACAATGTTGAAGTGAGAGACTGTGCTGTATCCTTGTTGTTTTCGGGGCTTGTTCTCAAACTCCTCTAGTGCAACACGTTTGGTGAAAGTATAAATCCCAAGGACTTTTGTAGGCTGCAATGGTGACACAAGGGCTGTGTTAAAGATCATCCACTTCTACAGAAGCTGACATTTTGCACTGCTTTTACCCTGCACTGGATTTCATCTTTCCCAGTCCCCACTTCAAACTTAAACCGATCAAATGCTCCACCCCTGGCAGTGTTCAAGGCCAGGTTGGACAGGGCCTTGGGCAACATGGTCTAGTGTGAGGTGTCCCTGCCCATGGGCTTGGAGCTGGATGATCTTAAGCTCCTTTCCAATCCAAACCATTCTATGAAATCTTTTTCCAGCTTCCACTAAAAACATCCAGCTTTTTTTTTCACTGGAAACCCACTTCCACTTCGCAGCCACCTCTAGAATTACTGATCCCAAGAACAAAACCTGAGATTTCTGATTTCCCAGTGCCAACACATCAACCCTTGTGTCAATCCCTCAGCTGGCGAGAGGCTTTGGAAATGTATCCCACTTTACCTGAAACTTGTATCCTTCCCTACAGATGCAGCAAGTCAGACCTGGTTCTTCTATAAGTTCCTCCATCTGTTTAAGCAGTGCAGTCTTGGTCACTACCTGACCCTTCTCATTTGTCTGAAAGAGAAGTTAAAAAGATAATGATGAACATCACAACACCACCACTGGAACAGGAATGCCCATCCCATTTCCCAGCCTACTATTGGCAACTGTGTTTACTCTCCCAGCAAACTGTGGGTTTGAGCTCTGCAATATTTGTCAATAAATCATTTAACACAATTCCTTGTGTGGCAGCTTTAGCAAGGCACAAATAAAAGATCATCAGCTCACTAGTCTGCCATCAGTGCAAACAGACATTACCGTCATCCCCAGGGTGCCCAAGGCCTTCTGTCTCATTGCCATGGCCATACGTTTCTTCTCTGCACGTGTCTCCTTTCGGGCAGCATCAATCTTCTTATTCACCTCTGGATGTTCCCTTAGTGCCTCCAGAAGATTCTCTGCTAATGTCCCGATCCCTTCATCACTAGACACCTGCTCCAGCTTGTGCAGGTTGGTAATGGAGTCTGTGCCTATTAGTACCTAACAGGGATTGAAACAGCACTTTCTTCAGAGAAAAGGTGCACACAGCAGTAACTGTTCCCTCTAACGCCACCCGTGACAGCTAAGCAGAAGCACTGACTTACAACTGGTTTTACCAAGTGTCTTTCTTCTCTGATGTTGCTACACTATGGGCCCTGGACCCTAAAACTGTGTATGACAGCAGGGCAATTTGCCTCTCTGCTGGCCATTCCTATGAGCTCAGATGTGGATGCTGGATGAAGAGCATCCTTAAAACAGCACCAGGCCTTGAGAAACCTATCAATACTATACAGTGCACAGGCCTAAGTTACCTCCTCGTGTTGGTGTGTGCATCTCACAGCATGCAGAATGAGAAGATACTGAAGTCAAAATCTCTGCCCTCCAGACTCTTACAGACTAGAAAATGACACCTGGAGCTGGTGTGTCTCTTCAATCCCATCAAAAACCAGTGTAGAACCAACTACTATAGAAGTAACTGCTTAGCTACAGCCACTAAAAGCAGCATAACAAGCCAGCCACGTCCTACCCGGCTTTCACAAGAGTCTCCTTACTTGTGTAGCAGGGTGCTGCGTGGCAAGTCCTCGGAGCAGGCGAAGGATAAAAGGAAGTGCAGGTCGAGCTAAGAATTTCTTCCATACATCTGCATCCAAACTGCACAGAAAACAAGAAGCAGCAGCTGAAGGGCAGTCACCCGTGCTGAAAAGGCACTTGGTGGTCAGCCAGCAGCAGAGCTGGCAGAGCACAGGCTGTAGGCAGGACAAGCACCCTGTGTCCCTCCCCCATTAATTAATGAAGTGACATTCACACTCCCACTTCCACATTGTGCACAGTTATACCCACAGTGTCAGCTCTTAGCCTTGGAGTTTGTTTTGTGTTCACAAGCTGACCATCAACAGCTCTGTTACAGTGCACCAGCTAAGGAGCAGGCAGGAAACACAAGCACTGTGCTATCCAAGAGATCAGCTTGGATGGGCATCAAATGGGAAGATGAGAGGCTTTGTAGTTCATCCTTATAGTGGCATTGTCTCACCAGACCCCCTGCATCACAGCTGTACCAAGTCTAAATGCTTCTGAATCTGGAATTGTTAATGGCTTGCTTGGAAGATTGTTGTGGTGATGAAACAAGAGAAGGATGTTCAGGATTATGCCATACATTAACTAGTGACTCTTACTTCTTTGCGCTGGGAATGTGCTTTTTCATGTAGTCAAGGGCATTCTGTGTAATTCCCTTCTGAAGGATGAGATCTTTCAGCTGATGGCCGTTGCTGTTGTTCTTTATTCCTGCTGCTATTTTACAGAAGCAGTCTAGAAAAACTTTATCATCTCCACTGTGCTCCTCGTCATACCTGAATGAAGACAAGAAATGGTAACTTGGAGGCTCTCCAAACATCTCTGCCTGTAATTCTCACATTCAGCATTATTATATACATTATAAACATTATTATATACATTATAAACATTATAAAACATTATAAACATTATATTATATAATATATAATATATATTATATATAAACATTATAAACATTATAAACATTATTATATACATTCAGCATTATTGCTGAAAGTATAATACTCCAGCTTAGAGACTCAGAACAGCTACTCAGACCCTTGTCATCCCAGAATACACACTAAAGCCCTACTTCTTCAGCTACACACTCACATATTCCTTTTACAAATGGCTTAGGAGTGAAATAGGAAATTAAGCTTATGCACTAGGAACCTCCAAAGCTTCGCATTACACTGAAATAAACATCAGTGAGGAAATAAAAGGTTCAGACTTGTCAGTACAACTGATATCACGTGCTTTTAGTTGAAACATGACAACATACTTATCAAAGTTACAGTAGGGCTTGAACCGATCAACCAGAATCTGCATTTTCTCCATCTCCCCAAAGGACAGGTAGGGGATGATGCGCAACAGGCCTTGCAAGACACTGAGATTGGAACGGACAAAAGTGCTGTTGATCTGATCAAGCAGCATTACCAGCTGATCTTTGTCACCAGTGAGGAGGAGGTTACCCTGCAAAGGAAGAATGCAGCATGATTTATATGGAGGAATAAATCTACAACCTTCAAGAAAACCTTCACTCTAGTTGCTGGTAGACTCTCTTGAAGGATTAGAGGTCTAGGCCCTAATAAAGACAGACTGAAGAACAAAACCCAACCTCATTCCCAAATGTCTTGTGGAATGGCTGTACCAACTCATCTAGCTGACACCTGACTTCTTCCACCTACTGTTAAACCATTTTCGAGTTAAAAAGGTCTAATGATTCCAACCCAAGGGACGGCAGATTCCCATACACCACGAGTTTCAAAAGATGAGCAAGAAACTCTTCTCATTCTCAGGCTGGTGGAGATACAGTTTTTATTTTCAGTTAGCTGAAAATCAATCATGTTTTCAACACGTACAAAACTAAGGCAGAGCTGTCTTCTCTTGTCTCCCACTGGCCTGTGGCCTAAAGCAGCAAGGAAGGGATCCAAGCAGAGCCTAATAACCCCCACAACCGTGCAAGAATCATCCTAAAGCAGCCTTGCAGAGCTTTTAGTTCAGGGCACTCCTCTTGTCCTACCTCCAAGATCTGCTAAGACACGCCAGCAAGCATAACAAGGGTTAGACTCCCATTTAGCACTCTACAGCTCCGGAAGCTCAGCATCACGAATAAGATATTTGCAATCCTTGAATCCCAACCAACATTCCCATTCGTGCACTGAGCCCCAGGCACTCACCTTGTCTTCGCTCAGAGGTTCTGCGTTGGATTCATCCAGTATGATCTCCATTATACTAAGCACTTGTTCTGCCACAGCCGCCCCTCCACTGTCCTTACTTTCCTGCTCAGCCACCAGAGCCTGAAGAAGATGGCAGCAGTTATTGGAACACCAGCAGTAACTGGTTTAACTGATCCACACACTTCCACTCATAACAGGTAAGGAATATCTAACAGGTAATTTGCAGTGCCAGTCCAGCACTCCTGTAGATGCCATAAGGCAGCATGACAGCCAGAGATAGCTTAAAATCACTGGAGTCCATGGAAAACATGGACTTCATGGAAGTCCAGGCTGTCCTTACCAGGTTAAGAGTTCCCAACATGACATTCAAAGTGTTCATCTCCGGCTTGACCAACTGCTGACGATTTATTTTCACCTTCACACAGTAACTAAAGAGTTTTAACAGTACCTGCAAAACACAGAGAATGCATCTTCAGTGGTACCTTCAGAATGAGCAGGAGGATTTTGCTGAAACCAAAGCACCCAGTTATATAGCTAGCTTCCAGGCTACTGGCATAAAGTACATGCCAGACTTCTAAGCACAGGACAGCTTTGGTTTCAAGTAAGGCCAAGGCAGAACACACTCTGGCAAGACAGAATTCAGGCTTAGGAGGAATGGGAGAGGGAAAGAAGGAACTCCTCAGGTTTTCATTAACTAGTGAACTGAAACCTCTGCTCCAACACTGCAAGTGCAACATAAATCAGAGTAAACCTCACTAACGCTTGTGGCATTCGCCATCATGTAAATTGACCCCAAAGTCCAGAAGCTGAGACTCACGGTTAAGAGGTGCCGGCCTTGTTTGAAGTCCTTGATTCCAGTCAGCCTGTTGAGCATGCACTCCAAGCCTCCACACTGGGCCATGACACCTGCCATCTTATACACTTCTTCCTCATCCTCCTCTTCATCTACAGGACAGATACAGATTGTGAAGAGAGGAAGCAGGCACAGTATGGCAAGCTTAATGCAAGGGACGAAACAGTGAAGCAAAAATGGGGAGTACAGCAGGACAAATTTACCAGCAAGTCAAGTCACTTCAACTGTATCAAATCTGGAAAGAATTACGAGCAGGAATATGAAGAAGGGCCAGGCAGAATGGTCCCTGTGCCATGCAAGTGTTCACATTCAAAGAGTAGATTTAAAAGCTTGCTACAATCCACCCTAGGTGAAGCAGGTAAACGTAGCAAAAGCAACGTCAATCAACTTTAAGCTCACTGCTGTAAGGATAATAGTGTCAGTGCTCTGAAGCAAACCTCAGATTTCCAATCTAATTCCAGCTTTCAGGAGACAAATGCATTACCAGTAGTGGAGTCGAGAGACTCGATGAATTCCTCAGTTGCATCTCCTAGTAACCCTCGCATGCGGTAAATGATCCTCATCGGCTCCCCCTGCAAGACAGGAGAGCATTTTATTTACTGTCTTTCTGTGGACACTTATGTACAAGTCCAGTTCTCTTTAGTGTGCAATACACACTCCAGCCCCAGTTTCCCTTCCTGCTGTTTTCGCTGTGGATGATAACACAGAAATCTTTCACTTCCTCATTCCTCCCTGACTGAGATGAGTTAAAAACAACAGCAAAGCCACAACCTGCAAAAACATCAGTATCTCATCTCTTGGTCTGTCCAGCTTTTCCTGGCATTGCCAGTTAGATTGACATGCTGGTAATAAACAGTCTCCTTTAGCACCAGCGAAGGATCTTGCCAAGAAAAAAGTGCTTCTATAGAGAAACACCTGCTTTCCACAGCAACCTTTCCCTCTGAGGCTATTGCACAGCATACCTGAGAAGTACAGGGATCAGGCACAGCCCAGTAAATGAAGCAAGAGAGATTAATTGGACAAGTGCTTTTGAACAGATAAAATCTGCAGTGATGGAAAATGGAAGAGCACAAGGAAAAGGCGATTTAATGAGCTTTCAGTAAGACAGTATATTGCTAAAATGATACAGCCAAGCCCACTGAAGCACAAGCTGTGCTAAAAAGCCTGGGAAAAGGCTAGTTTTCCAGCTGCATTTCCAGCTGGAAATACTGACAGCATATCACTAAACTTTCCGTTTTAATCCATAGGTCTGAATAAAAAGCAGAAAAGCAAAATCCCAGATTTGGGAGCAGGAAACCTTGTGAGAGAAAACCTGTCAGAGAGCGCACTAAGCCTAATGTGGAATAAGCAGTGCTTAATGTCACAGCAAATACATAAGCAGAGGGAAAGCCCCAGGGGGAAGATCTGCTCAAAGGCCACGCTACCGACCAGCAATTAACACCACAGGGGCCCTGCTAAAATGGCAGATGAACAAAAAAAGCCAGTGAGAGACAAGGGAAACAAAAAGGGGCCTGAGGTTGTGTTCTTGTGCGCCTGTCTATTTCCTAGGGAACGTGAGCCGCAGCTCCAGAAGAGCTCTGCCGAGGTGCACACAAAGGGAGGCAGAGGAAAGCTCAGTAATGCTGAGCGAACTCTGCCTTTCTCCAGCAGTACTGCATCCTGCTGCAGCTCAGCACCCTCCGGGAATGGCACCTCACTGCTCGGGCAGCACATGCAATGACTTCCCTCAGTAACTGGACTAGAGCTCCAATTGGAATGCACAGATAAAGACCAGCACCTCACCTCCCTGTCCAGGTTAGTACCTTCCTAAAAAGTAATCTCTGTCACCTAGCTTCAGGCTTCATTTTGCAGTACATAAGGCTTTTTTACTGAAATTAAGCTTGATGAGAACCATTCCCCACATCATCATTCAGTGAAAACAGGCGTTGTGCTTAAATTCTTCCCTACAGACACAGGAAACAAATGGTTTCAGGACACCAAGGTTTCAATCAAAGTGACTGCAATCCAAGAGTAAACGAGGCATGAACAAGAAGTGTTGGGCAAATCAGTCTTCTTTTATGACCTTAAGTGCTACTAAAGAACATATTTGTTACAAGCAGTACTTATTCTGATGGATTCCTTTTCAGTGCAAGTTTATTTTAGTGGCTACAAGAAAAGAAGGGAAAAGCTTGTTCTGGACCATATCCACCTCTGAACGAGCTTCTGCGACATGGTGGACTAGTCCCCTAAGACTGCTGGATCCATTTCTTCCTCTGAAAAACAGGCAATACATGCTACTAAGAACAAACTGGGAGGATGAAACCTGTCAAGTTCTTGAGATCCCTACATGAAAACCACAAGAGCAGAAGTAGAAAGTAATACAGAGAAACGTTGCATGCTCTCTGCATAAATAGCTTGGGTTCATCTCTGAAGCTGATGGAAGATGGAGCAATCTGGTGTCCCTGTCTGCACCCACACATTAAACTGTCACGTGCAGATGGAGTGTGAAATGTGCTTTGAAAGGCAGTGACACAAAGTTCAGCTATTTCCCCAAAGGAATGTAAGCAAGTTTGTTACTCACGAAGTCAGTTCACGTATCTGATATGCTACACAGCAAAGTTCAATACACTCATCTCGGTCAGCTTTTAAACCCCTGATGTTGCAGAACTGAGTAACAGTCATTAAGGGAGCACAGAAAGGTGCTCACCTATTATATCCAAGAAATTATATGCTAGAAAATAAATCCCAACTCATGTTATTTTTATTCTCCAACCCTCTTTTCTTGGCAATATCGACAGGCACTTTGTGCTGCTAACATACATAATGACAACACGTACCTCGTTAGTGGGACACCACACCTTCTTGTAGACCTCAGCCACAGGCAGATCCAAACTGATGATCTTATTATTCACCAAAAGCTGTAAAGTAGGAAAGAAAAAGTCAGTTCTAGCAATCACCTGCTGCCTGGAAATGGCAGCCCCGTGCATCTGCACAAGAAAGCCCCACTCGTGCATTCTCACCTCCATTCCACTGTCATCCTCCAGCAGAGCCACCAGATCACAGTCCTGACAGATTTTGTTCTTGATGTCCCTCATGAGTGGCCCGATGCCAGGCTCATTACTGCTGTAGGGATTTCCTGGCATTCTGCCCTGTAAGAAGTCTTCCTGCTGGGGATCCTTCTCCAGGGTTACAAAGAACTCTGTCACTTCATTCTCCTCCTAAAGAACAGCAGCAGAGACAGAATGAGTGACTTTTCCCCTAGCCATGCTCCCACTGCTGCATTTTTATGGCAGCAAGTGACAGGATGTCTCTAAACCTTCAGTCCTTTAATTACTGTATGGCCTGTTGTATGCTGCCACGTATGTGGCACTTATGAGGATGTCTACTATCATTCAGTAAGCGAATTCCTCAGCATGAAACAATACTATATGCTTTTTGCACAGAGCATGCCACAACAGGGAACCTGAATGCTAAAATCCCTAAAATAGGATACTGCTACAGTTCCACACTGGCTAATATTAAATCATTATTGTAGACACTACTGGGTTTTTTGCCAAACTGCAAGCAACTGTATCTATTTAAGAAGTCTGTAAGTGATGCTACAGCCTTCTCTATACTTACAGGATAGATAATACTGCATAGTCTCTCAAAGATGAAGACTGGAGTCCTGTAGTCATCAAGGCTGTAACGTTTTGCAGTCTCTATACACACTGCCATAAACGCCTTTGTTTCAGATTCTGTGCCTGCCAAGAAATGGAAGCATTAAAAGAGACACAGGAGTCAATTTTACAGGTTCCATTTTACCTCAGCATACACAATAAATCCTTCTGCAATAAGCACCATACTTCGGTGCCCTCTCCTTTTGCAGAGGCACTACTTAAAAGATGAAAGGCTATTTACTGGTATGTTTACTAGGAAAACCCTTTTGCATGGTTGGGCTGCAGTAAAACAATCCCATAAAAGGAGGAGGTTTAAATTCCTGGAAAATAAGAAACAACTCCAGGAATGCTATTTGCCTTTTCTGTGCCAAAAGGAATTATTGGAATGCCCAAGCCATAAACCCCCCTCACTACAGC
Source organism: Psittacula echo (assembly GCF_963264785.1). Taxonomy (NCBI): domain Eukaryota; kingdom Metazoa; phylum Chordata; class Aves; order Psittaciformes; family Psittacidae; genus Psittacula; species Psittacula echo. The sequence goes on from NC_137753.1 coordinate 8,506,082, forward strand.
AGTCTTTTAGATAGAAGTCCTTTGTGTGGCTGTAGCAACCAGCTTTTACATCGTTGTTGCCCCAAACTCTGTGTTTATGGAACTGAGGTGGTTTTACCTGTTGTCATATCCTCCAGCATCTCCAGCAGCATGTCCTGGGTTTCATCAATCAGCTTTGTTCTTTGTACCACTAACTTCCTCAAGCACAGGTAACCATTCAGGACTGTACCCACCAGGCGGCTTTTGAAATGCCGCTTGATGGACTCCACCTCCACGAAGGAAGAGAGAAGACCTGTAAAGCAATGAGATATTCAGGAATTGGGAAGAGGGAGTTTGATTTCACATGGTCAGCAAACAGGGCACAGCATCATCAAAACAGCACAAGGAAATGGCTTCTTACAACTCCCACTGTCAGCCTGCGGTTTAATACTCCCTTCTATGAACAGTTGGAGGCAAAGCCCCCTGGCTTGTGAGTGCTGCCCTGTAAATTACAGCAAGTGGGACCATGGTGAGGGAATGAGGAAAGGGTGTAAGGAACTTTCTAAGCACTTGATACAAAAATCAGAGAATCCTGGAACGGTTTGGATTGGAAAGGACCTGAAGATCATCCAGTTCCAACCCCTGCCATGGGCAGGGACACCTTCCAGTAGAGCAGGTCGCTCCAAACCGCGTCCAGCCTGGCCTTGAACACTGCCAGGGATGGGGCAGCCACAGCTTCCTTGGGCATTTCTGCATGCTTTGACATTTTTCTGTCACAAGGTATTTCCAAAGCAGATGACTGCTCCCATCTAATCTTTATGCTGGCTCTGATGAGGTGACAAGTGCAGTGACTTAACAGTTACATCACCAAACTGGTCACTCCTATAACAAAGGATCAGCAAACACTTGGATTCTTTCCCATGACATATTTCTCAATGTGCTTTTCCTTGCAAGAAGCCAGGTTTTATGAATTAGTCCATTGATTCTTGAAGAAATGGAAGAGAATACAAAAAAAGAATGACCCAGTTACTGATGTATTTCCATTTCCAGCAAGGTTTTGAAAATACTATCCTCTAGAAGGTTCAAAAAAAGAAAGGCTACTGTAGAGTAAGCAGGTAGGAAACAACAGGTAGGAATAAATCAATGTTTAGAATGGGTCCAGGAATTCTACTGTACAATAAATGTAATGAGGAAATGGAGAAGGAAAGTGCTATGGTGAAGTTTTCTCATGTTATCACAGTTCAAGTAACTAAAAGCAGAAACTGGCCATAAAAAATACAGAAAAATCTATTTAGGGGTTAAGTGCTAAATCAATGGCAAAAATCTATCTGCAAAACACCAAGTCACATCTCTCAAATTCTGCTACATGCTGTTACAGAACAAGGATTCCCCCATCTCTAAACCTACTACAGGACTCATGTTGATGCCACCAAATACCTGTGAGACTCTTCAAGGCATATCCCTGCTGCAAATCAGTGCTGAGTGTTGCTTCTTCCAAGGCAAGTAAACGAGCTATTTCCTGGGAATAATTAACAAGTCTATTAGGACAAGACACTGCAATGCCAATAATGTCACAGAGAAACCAGAACTGCAACACAGCAGCAGGGAAGGAAGGGGAGAGGAGAGAAAAACTATCCAAAACATTCTCATTTTCTCCCTGTACTGCCCTATTACCACTGCTTTGCTCTAGTGGCCCCTCCATGATGGATTCAAGGCCACCATTAATACAGAGGCTGTCATGTACCACTTTGGAGTGCCCCAGGGATCACCAGGGAACACTCCTAAGCTCCAACACTGAAGATTGCAACTGAAAAGTGCTGCTTCTCCAACAGGCTGTAATTTACACTCACAGAATGGTAGCACACCTAATCCTCCCTTGTCCTTGAGGGCCTTCAGAGTCCAGTCTGGCAGCTAAGGCAGCTTCCAACTTGGCCCTGATGCCAAGACAGTGTAGAAATATTTATACCCCTTAGCACAGTTGACCCCAAAGCAGCTATTAATGTGTCTCAGCCAGGCTGTGCTGAGGAATGCTACAGCTGGGGCTAAACCCATTGTAGCTCTTTTAGTTCAGAGATGACAGCGCAGAAGTGTGAGCTTCACAAACCTGGCAAAGTTCAGCACTGAACAAACAGATGAAGATTTCAAAGCAAAAAAGCCAAGCTAGCTTTCTAGTCCCTCCATACTAGTCCATACCTTGGTGATGAGGCTGCCAATATAGGGCAGAACCCCCCTGGCTGCCAGATAGATCTTCCAGTGGGCCGGTTTGATGAGTTTCTGATACAGTGCCAGGTACTCAGCGGCACACTCACCAGCAATGCTGAGCTCATCCAGGTAGCTAGAGAAGAGAAACACAAGCTGACAACCACTTCACAGTAACAAGCAGTATTCACAGCTTCAGGACACCACAGAAAGAAAAAGCCTCCAGGAATCTATCCTCTCTAAGGTCCCACTAGCTAAAAGCACAACTGATAGTCATTACTATGGCTAAAGCGGTACTTTGTGCCAGAGGAGTCCCCCAACTGTGCTACTAGCCTCAACTGGGGTAAATTATGTCACTGAGCTGGAAGAGAGTTCACCCTATTATTTTGCTGTTGAAGAGGCAGGGGAAATGCTGTCCACACAGCTGAACACCATCTGCTTACTTCTGGAAAAGGTACAGGACTGCAATAGCTTATTGCCAGGCAACAAAAAACCCTAGATCAATACCATTCCAGCTAAGTAAGTGTCAGAATCCAGCCCCAGAAGACCTGTGAACCAGAGGTATACAATGGAGAGGTGTGAGAAAGGCTGGAAGGATGCAGAGATTCTCATGGGAACTGAAGAAAAACAATCCTGGAGCTGCCGAGTGTGGCAACACAGAAATACCTTGTCAGGAGATCAAGGACCTGCTGTTTGCGGCTGGGGATGGTGGCCAGAGCTTCCACTATGGTGCATGCAGCCTGCCTTGCAGCTTGAGTGGCAGGAGTAAACAGCACCTGAGGGAAGAGCATTAGAAGATGGTGTCATTTGCTGCGCAAAGATAAACTAGTGAAGGCACAACAGACATTAGGACAGCCTGGTGACCTCGTTGTGCAAAGTGCATCAAATGCAGCAAGCTACCAAACATCTCTGACCACTGACTCTGCCCAGTGCACCCCCCTGGAGCTTTCACCCAGCTTTACCTGTCGCAGCCAATTGTTGTGTCCTAGCTTGAGATCCAGAGGACAAGGTCTCTTCCCACGGTGACTCATGAACTGTTTCCATTTCCAGACATATTTTTCTGACAAGTAGAGCTGGTGAAGCTCAGCTTTGCTGGGAGATTTCCCATTGGCATCTACACCTGCAATATTGAACACAGCTCAAGACAACTGTCACCATCTATTAACTGCAAGCTGTCATTGTGTTATTTGCTCCATACTGGAACTCTCCAAACTCCAGATGAGAAGCTTCTCATTTCTTTCTACTGCCATTTCCACTCTGTGTGGAGGTACGTTCACTTCCAAGCCAGACACAAATCCCACAACCTCTCGGGGAATTCAGTTGGCTGGTATCATTTTAAATACACAACCAGTTTCATTTTTCACATTCCCCTCATTATCTTCAGGGACAGTGCATGCTCTGCTTAGGGTTTGAGCAACACAGCCTAGAAAAGTCAGTGCTAGAATCTCTAAGGACTATACAGCTAAGTGTGAAGATGGGATCGGATGTCACAGGACAAGCCAACGCAACCCAACAGAAGCACATTCCTTATTAAACCTGGAGGGACACAAATGCTCCTGCACAAAACTGCACAGAGTGAAAAGCACAGGACTACCTCTGGCAGGGAGGCACTTTTTCCAAGCTTCATATGATGCTTTGGGGTCCCTCTTGAGCCACAGCTGAGCTTGTGCATGGATTTCATTGCTGTAAGGCTTCACAGTGGTGAGAGCATCCATAGGCACATCCTAATGAAGAAAATAACTTTATGAGTCTTCAGAAAGCCACAGCCTGTTCCCTGAAGAGCAGCTCCTGTAGGTGAATCACTGCTTGTGTGTATGCCATGAACAGGTAAACGCAGTTCTTGGGCAAGAGCAGGATGTAAAGTTTCTGTTAATGATGAACTAAGAGAGATGCCTCATTCCAATTACTACTGAAATACCACTAAACCCAACTTTGACATCAATCTCTGACTATGAGATAGCTAGATCAAAGCAGAAACATATTTTGTCCCTTGCAAATGTTATCCTAAATTACAATCAATACCATTTTTATCATAATTGTAGCTCAGTATTTAAAAATCTGAGTCAAAAGCACTTGATTCTAGCATGTTTAGGTATTTGATCCTACTGAAAGAACCAAAAGCCTGCCCCAAATAACCAAGCTGTTGCTTTGAAGTAGCTCTTACCCCATGCCTCAAATCTGAAAAAGCAAAGCCCATTCTTGAAAAGTGGTGGTTGGAGCCACCAAAGAACAGTAAGAAAAGCTGTAATTTGCAGTCTGCAAAGACAGGAGTCACAGGACTTGTGCTTCCCTAGTGCCTGTGACCAGGAAAAGCAAGCCCTGGTTTCCTCATGAATCACTGAGACCTGTGTGCCAGACCTTGGTCAGCAAGTTTTCAAGGCAGTACCTTGTTTTTCTTGCTGGTTGGAGCAGGTGGCTTTATCAGCTTTTGAAGAATGCGCAGGCACATGAGGGTGATGTTTTCAACAACCACTGGAGTCTTAATGTTCACGGCCATCAGAAAGAGGCTGAGAGCTGAAAGACACAGACAGACATTTCCATCCCAGATCTGCAGATAGTACACCTCCACAGCTCTCTACAGCACATTACAAGTGTTTAGAGTGAGGCAAGACCTCATCTCCTCAAGCAGAACTATCACATTCTCATGCAACGATGGGTGGAAAACAACTACTTTATTACAGCAACAGAGTCTTGTCATCCTTCTCCTTACACCTCCAGTTTTCTGTTTCTCAACACTACTCTTTCAGGAGACACATTACCCTCAAGACAAGCCATATGCTGCTAACTCCACTTCAAACCCTAATCACAAGCTGGGTCAGTATCAGTTCCCTTCCTTAAAGAAAGAAATCCTGCTATAGTGCATGGACGCAGGCACAGCATTTTAAAATTAAATGTTCACACTACTTGTTTGAACTCACCACAACGCAGTCGGAGCTCCCAGCAACTGTCTTCCTTTGAGATGGAATCTGTTAGCAGCAACATTTCATACTGGAGGCTGCTAGCCTGTAACAGACGCACATTCAAAGGTCTAAGAAGTCTTGGTGATGCAGAAGTCACTTTTGCCTTCTGATATTTAAAAAACACAGGTTCAAAACACATTGAACTATGTAAATTTAATCCTATGCCCATCTGGGATGACTGGCAATCTGTTTGAGAGCTGCAAACAACAGCCAAGAGAGGCAGAACTGCCTGAGGAAATGCAGGCATATACCTAAGCACATCATTTTGTGCTCCACTCTGACATTTATCTTAATTCTTATCATGACACAAACACCTTCTCTATTGCAAACAGACCATAATAAGAGAGAAGATGCAATGATAAGAACACACCAGCAGTTACAGAGGGGCAGAAAACAGAAATAGGAAAACACCAGAGTCTCTCACCAAGTCTGGATTTGCCCAATGTCCCTTCAGAGCTGCAGAAACCTTCCCAATGATTAAGTCATTCATTTGTTGTGTGGCCTCTGGATTGTCCCTAATTCCAGGAGGGAAAAGAAAAGAGAACACTGTCACACTGTGCTCGTACTAAATCCCAAAAGCTCAAGGGATTTCAGCTTAGTTGATAACAAACGTACAAGCAGTCAGAGACTGCAGTCTGCTGATGTAAGATATCTGCTCTATAAAGCTACTCCTTTCTGATGCTACATTCACAAGAGTTCACTGAAGTCAAAGGGCTGCATGCACCAAGTCAGATCTAACCTGGTCAGAAGGCACATGAGCTGTCGGACCTCCTCCCGCATGGTGGCTGCGCCCCGGCGCAAGTTGTAGTCAAAGAGCTCTCGGATAAGGCCCTGGGACACAAGGATGTGCCTGATGGCAGAGTTGGTTGCCAGAGCCCGCAGCAATGTTATGCAGTGCTCAGTCACAGCTGAGGCACAGCCATAGCATTTGGTTGATGACGTGTGGCCACAGCCTAAAACAGACAAGGCACGATACTGGCTGGCAGTAAATGTGGGTTGGACAGTGGTTCGCGACGACTTCGTTGCTGCCTCTCTCTGTTGGAGATCATATTCCAGGAGTTCCTTTCGAGAGGCAAACACTTTCTGAAAGCACAGAGAAGGAGAAATGGAAGTTGTGGAACTGCAAGGCAGCACGTAATTGTTAATCCTATTCACTGTGTATTTTGTGGAGAAACACAACTTGAAATCCTTCATGTCAACGGCAGACTGAGGAAATCCATTCAAAATACCAGCCTCACTCCCAGTTACCTGCCCTGTTTAAAGGCTTCTTGTCTATAATACATGCACTGGAAATGTGACAAACCCATAGCATTCATGGCAACCATAGCTTTTAGAAATGATTATTTGTTATTTCCATAAAAAGGACATGGAACTGTTGGAACAAGTCCAGAGGAGGCCACGAGGATGATCAGGGGCTGGAGCACCTCCCATGTGAAGACAGGCTGAGAAAGTTGGGGCTGTTCAGCCTGGAGAAGAGAAGGCTGCGTGGAGACCTCATAGCAGCCTTCCAGTATCTGAAGGGGGCCTACAAGGATGCTGGGGATGGACTCTTCATTAGAGACTGTAGTGACAGGACAAGGGGTAACGGGTTCAAACTGAAACAGGGGAAGTTTAGATTGGATATAAGGAAGAAATTCTTTACTGTAAGGGTGGTGAGGCACTGGAATGGGTTGCCCAGGGAAATTGGGAATGCTCCATCCCTGGCAGTGTTCAAGGCCAGGTTGGACGAAGCCTTGGGTGGCATGATTTAGTGTGAAGTGCCCCTGCCTACGGTAGGGGGATTGGAACTAGATGATCTTAAGGTCCTTTCCAACTCTAACTATTCTATGATTCTATGAAAATATGCATGTGATCACCTATTGCTAACAAATATCATTAAACACAGATGACAACATCTTACTCTGTATTTCTGATATGCACTGTATCTGGTGACAGAAGGAAACACATGAATCAATTCAAATCAAAGCACATCATACCTGGATGATTTTGGAAAGTTCATCGAAAGAGTTCTTGCAGTCACCACAATACTCCTGGGCTAACTGGAGTATGTATCTATTCACACTAGCTGAGGTTGAACTTATCCCTCCACTACTACCAGATTCATCCTGGAACAGAGAGGAAAATAAAAAGGAATCACACATGGAGACAACACAAAAATAATCAGAACAGCACCTGAGCAAGGACCTTGGGTTGCTGTTGGCAGCATAAAGGCCAGTGTTCCACCAGCCTTGAGTTCTGTGCAAGATCCACCTATCCCTTGTTACCTGTGGCTTTTCAGGGGCTGCCTCATTCACTTTACACAGCAGGTTTTCCAGCTGCGGTCGGTGTCCCATTAGCTGGTGATACACTCGGTCAGCCTTGTCCAGGAGAGTGTTGATATTTGTTACTGCCTAAGAATAAAAAAGGAAAGGAAACTCTCATGTTCAGACCTTATTTTAAATTCCACAGAACTACAACCATCAGCCCCCAACCCTGACAGGCCACACAGTGTAATGGCTTCTTCATTCACTAGCAGGGCTCCTCACACAGGATGGTAAAGCACACAGTACACCCCAAATTGTACAGCAGGGTAAAGAGATGCCAGACAGCTAGTTTGTAAGTAAAGCACTGAATTATGTCTTTTGAAGAATCACTTATTTGGTGGGGCAAGACAGTAAATAAGGAACGCATTAGTCAGTGAGAAGGCTCGAAGGAGCATGCTTTTCATGTTACTCCCAAGAGAGATGAACCTCTGATATCCCTACTTGGCTGCTGACCCAGCCAAGAGACAGAGCATTCCATTAATGACTCTGCTATTAAGCTCACCTTCTTTCGATCCTCTTCATTTTCTATGGGATCCACTGCACAGCAGGGCTTGGCATACAGCATGAAGTCAAAACGAGCATATTTACAGAACCCACAGGCATTGCAGAGGAAAGGATCTTTCTCATCATAATTAATGGATCTAAAAGGCAACCAGAAAGGTCACTGAATGCAGCTGAGCTTTATAAAGGTAATCAAGGTAAGGAAAACAGTTGTGAATGGACTCAGGTAAAAGAGGAGGATGGCCTTTAAAATGTCTAACCTACCAACCTGCCTGGGGAAGCCACAAGTGAAATACATGAGGTACATCAAACCCCACACATTAGCCAACCAAATAAACCCCTTGCAGAAGCAGTGCCACATTCCAGCCCGAAAAAGCAGAAACAGATGTGAATTTGTTCCTAACAATTCTCCTTTAGCTACAGTAATTCCCAGTTGAATGTCAGACTAGGGCACTGTGCCCTTCAGGAGAACACAGATAAAAGGGAATCATTTTGTTTGGTAAGGTCTGGGCTTTCAATAGCTTTCACTCTTTACCCAGTTGCAGTGGGACTGCAGCATACTTATTATCCCACTGCAGACTAGAGCAGAATGACACGAACTGATTTATAGCTCCTGTAATTCAAGAAGGGATGTGGAAAACCTTCAATATAGCAGTAATCACCTGATCTATGGAAAGAATCTGCTAAACACCTTGAATCCATGAGGATTAGCGAGAAATATGGGGCAACAATAAGGGGAGAAGAGATATCAGATAAGGACACAAAACTCACAAAAGAAAAGGATTTAGAATGCTGTAGTGAAAGCCTGAATAGCACACAGTAAATTACACCCTGAGCCCTGCTCTGAATGAGGAGAGGACAGCAAAAGCCCTGAATAGACAAGCAACCACTGTCTGTCCAGCACACTGAGTCAGGGATCCTGTGGGGAACCCCCCCCCCACCACCATCTAATTGAACTCCAGCCTCATGCCCTTGGAACAGACAGGCCCAAAATAACCTCCTCCTGGGAATTTTCCTTATTGAACTTCCGAGGACCTGAAGTGAGACTTGTGTTCTTTCAGCACTGTGCTATCAGCTTCCTTTGTTAGCCTGTATTAACATTAAATCCCTCTAAGCCTGTTTTATACTTCTCGACTAATTTGATCGCGTGGTTGTATTAACCAGAATCATGTGTTTGGTTGAACACCCAACGGGGGCAACAGCACAAAGGCCTGGTAAACGCCTGGTGCTGATTCTGTGGGGAGGAAGCACGGGGACATACCTGCACTTGTGGCACTGGTACACATTTTCCCCACAGTTCCCACACACGCCAGGGTTGGCTGGGACGGAGGCGCTGCAGCGGGGGCACTGCAGGGTCTCGGTGGAAGCCTGGTAGTTCTCATAGAAGTCTGCAAATTCAATCATGAGGTTGGAAGCCACGATGGGCAGTGGCAAATCAATCTTCACCTCTGTCTGGCCAGGGGTCAGCTGGACTTTCTTAGCTTTGTGCCAACGAGCTGGCCTGGGAAAAGGGAAGAAAGAGGCTTGGTTGGGAAGCACCCTGCCTGCCCACGCCTGAAGAGAAGCCAAACACAAGCGTCTCAGCTCCAAATCTACTTTAAATGGGATGAATGGAGAGCAGTTCTAGGATTCGTTTCCTTAGCTTCTGTATTGACATGATATGTAGCCAGAAATACATTTTAAGCCTTTATCCTCTTCATAGAGAGAGAGACTGTTTAGGATTAAAGAGCTGTTGATGCCTCATGGAAAAACTTTAATTCTACAGACATTTTCTAGGGATTTTCACCTCCATTTTTTTATTAGGAAGGACATTTGCATGAAAACAGGATATTTATTTCTAAAGATCTCATCTGCTCCCACTGCTTATTCTCAACCTGAAGTCAGAATCCTCTCTTTGTGACATCATAATCCTCTCCACAGCAGCCACTTGTGATGTCACAGAGGATTAAGACTTCAAATAAGCAATAAGCGGCAGGCACAGATTAATCCTTAAGCCAAAAAGATCTGATTCTGGTGAGAACATCTCAAGAAGTAAGAAGTGAAAGCACATAAGCACAACTGGCTCCAGACTGAGTGATGCACTGAAAAGGAGCCATTTTTCATACGTAAAGCAGCAGTCCAGAGTTGGCCCATCCAACTTCTAGTTTTAATTCTACTACAGGGCTTCCAACAAGTGATGTTAACACTTCCTGCGTTTCTGGACAGGCTGCAAGGTTCAAATCCCCTTCTGAATCAAACTCTCCAGGAGGTGCTCTTGGTGTTAACACTGGTTTCCACACAGTAAGGTTAGGTGCTTAACACTGAGCTTGCACAGAGCTTGCATACACAGACAGAGGAATATCAGCTAAAACAAGGAGCCAGGCACCTCACCAGAAATCATAATGTCAAATTCAGAGACTTGCGCATAAACCCCATGATGAACATACTTGTTTTTCAGCTCCACTATGGCTTGCACTGTCCTGTTGTTGTAATAGAGGTTGATGGTTCGGACCATCTTGGTCCGTTTCAGGTCTCCTATCTTCACTGTCACTTTGCTGATGGTGTGGCTGCCAATGAGTTTCACCACTTGCTGGGTTGTTGTGTACCTCGTGTCCACTTTAATGGAGGAAAGCTTGATGTACTGAAAAGACAAAACCAAGGACACGCTGCCTATATGATTACAGCCTAATACCCTCAGAATCACTGCAAATCACTGCTGTAAATTTTGGCTCCCTATAATTGGAAAGGCTTTAAGAACAGCAGTTACTTACACAGAAGGGCACCTCTGGATTGTTGCAGACAAGGCAAGGATCACTCTCCAAGTAATAGCCATCAAACTCCACCAGCCCAGACAGAGTGCTGGAACAAGGTGAAGAACATTGACAAGTATAATTTGGCATTCACTGTGTTTTAAACAGAAGACATTCAACCAGTGTAGTTTTAATTTACCTGTAGTCCCCAGTCCCAGACTTAGGAAGAAAAGCATTACAATATAAAGCAGATTGAACATTACTGTTCTTCAGTAGGCAGCATTTTAGTATAATTAACAACTATCAAAGCCACGACTAAGTAACACAACACTTAAATCTGCAAGGCTATACTCTACAACCTTAATATTTTGTAACATTTACCAACAATGACAGCAAAAAAGCTAAAGCCCAACTGCTGAGAGCACAGCGAATGTCACACTTTTCAGACGGCAGAAAGGAATCTCTATTCCCCCAAGCCCAGCTGCAGCGAGCACACAATCTCAGCAGGGGTCCTTCCTCCACCAGGATTTTATTACAAGGATTGTGCATTCCCCTCTGAATGGCAGAAAAGCTGCATCTCCTCCTCTGCTGAAAACCTCTTTAGTGAAATGGATCAAAGTCAGGAGTAACTCACTTGTAAATGTTGGAGTTGGGGTGGTTGGTAAGAATGTGGTTTTGAGTGCGGAGGATCTCCACGGCCTTTTGGGAGTATTCCTTCAACTGAAATAACACAGTAAGGAAAATATTGTCTTCTCAGCATGTTTATTGCTAGAAAGACCTAATGATCTCTCATCTTGTGGCATTCCAGGTCCCCCAGAAGACGAATGCTCTATACCAGAGAAATTCCTGTGGTTAAATCATTACCCAGGAATGCAATAGATCCTAAAATCAGACCTTTACCACAATAACAGTGCCATTTGTCAGGCAGTCAGTGTAACTGCCTGCCAAGATTTGTGAGGCATTCCCAGCTCTTTAAATGTATACATGCAAGTATCAGTGAGCTTAAATTACTTGTTCCCAAGCCCACTGGTGCGCTAAGAAATCCTGCCACTTCCTTTGTCCAACAGTCCTGGTTACAAAAGAGTTCTAGGAATTTATCTATCAAAAACCCTGTAAATTGGAGCTAGCAAATAAATGTATTTTCCCATAAGAGCTTCCTGTGGGAAAGATATTTTCTTCTAAAGAAAATTATTAACACAGACTCCAAAAAAACCCTCTCCAAACCAAAAGACCCCAAAATAAGACAAAAATCCACACTCCTCAATTCCTGAAGGAGCCTTTTTAACAGTTTTGGGAACAAAAAAAATTTCCACCAGAAGCTCTTTTGACAGAAAATCTGTCCCAGCTGTATCACTCCTGATAATTCACATGGTATCATCATTTGCGATAACCCATAGGAAGCAGCAGGACCTGGGATGCTGCACCTCCTCCTAAGGAGGATACTGTACCTTCTTCTCAGTCTGCTGTGTTTTCAGGGAGAAGTATCCCAGGAGATCTACAAACTGGGCAGCCTTTCTCCCGTAGGCTGGAAGCTCTGGCCAGATTGACCACATCAGATCCAAGAGTAATTCCTGCTGAGACTTGTTTGAGTTCCTGTTGAATAGATGACACACAATTAGGGCTGTGAAGATAGCTACACACACTGCACGGCATCTTACTCAAAACATGTGCTACAGTTCAGCAAGCTTGGAAACCATTATCTTCCTATACACTGGAGTGCAGAGAGCTAGTTCTCATCACTTACAAGCACCACTCTCTGAAATAAAAGCAGCTGTCTTGCAACAACTGATCAAGTTCTGAAGGACTCCAGCACTCTGAGTTGTGCCTTTCCCTATGTAACTCCCAACTTTGTAACTGTATGAGTCTGCATCTGCCTCAGAAATTCACTTGCTCACAAATACCTCCTCCCCTAGGTATCAGGAGCCAGAGTCTGCAGGCAAATAAAATGTTTCTTGCAGATGACAGCTCAAGTTGATCATGAAGTCACAATTTCTACCTTCAGCCCCAATAACTGCAAAACAGTGTGAGCAAGTCAAGGGAATGCAATCATCTGCAAGCTCCAGCATCCTTCAGGAAGGAGGCTCAAGTATTAACTCAAGGGCAGAACTGTGCATAACTGAGCTGAGACTGGCTAAGAGGAGCCTGATCAGAGTCCTCCAGCTCACCTGTAGATGTGGAGTGTGAGGCAGTGTGCCTGCCATCTCACAGAGGACGAGTTGGACTCCAGTAAGAAGCAGCGCAGGAACTGAATTAGGGTCTCCTTGTCAGCAAATTTGTTCAGCTGGTTCACCAGAGCTGTGCACAGCTGATCCTCCTGACTGCCAACGCCTTCACCTAGGGGACACCGGGTGGCACAGTGAGACTTAAGAAAGAAGATGAACAGACTATCTCACAGGCAGGCCAGTTTCTCATTTTATAGTTCATAAAGCCAGGATAACAGGGACAAGTAACTGTGTTTCAGGGAATAAGCAAGTTTAATGGTCCTTTCTTTTTCCAAAACTATGACCTAGTACTCCTAACACAGCAGAAAACTGCTGGAAAACTTGCTAGTAAGGGTGTGAGAAATGTGCCACACATCCTGATAAAAAGAAAAGGATCAACCATGGGACAGTAAAAAGACTCACAGAGATTCTTCTCAAAGAAAGCCAAAACAGTTCCCTGAAGAAAAGCCAAGAAAGAATTTATGCCCAGGACTTTAATAGGAAAGCTTAATTACTTTCCCAGGACTTTGGGTATCCATTAAGCAGCAGCCCTGGCTCTAATATAGTTTACAAGTCAGCCAGTGGAAACAAGTCTGAACTTTTTGAATTCTGAACCATTGAATTGCAGAACAAACTGGGTGTGCACGTCCAGTACTTGTTTTAATGCTCTCGAGCATGTCAACCTCCTACAGCCTAGGACAGGCAAGCTGGGTGGAAGCTACTTCAATATGAGAGTCAGTAACTTCCATAACATTATCTTGAAGCCCACCCTAGTTAATAAATACTCACAGTGGGTTTGGGATGCACTCAGCACGTAATTTCAGCCCCAGCTTCTAGGACATACTCCTTCATCTTTGTCCCTTTCCTATCTACATACAGTAAAACTGCTCTTCTCTCCTAATTGTTGCTGTAGTCTGCAAAGTGCCCTTGCACCAGTCTATGACCCTTTCCCAACAGTGGCATTTATCACAAGAAGAAGCAAGCAGCTCTTTCTAAATTGACTAAGAAAGGCTGAGAGGAGCAGACTTTATCTCTAAAACCACCACAGAGAACAGGGCACAGCAGCAGCTCACCCTCTCGCTCCTTTTCCTTGTCTTCTTTCTTGCTCTTTTTAGTGGAGGATTTGCTCTGTGTTGCTGGCTGCCCAGAGCCTGATGCTGCAGGAGCAGAAGTGGAAGAGGTGCTTGATGATCCCGAGGATGAAGCCACAGACAGCACTTTACTGCCACACAGAGCACAAGACAACAGCTGCAGGAGAACTGGCGACACTCCTTCATCTACCAGGAAGCTGACTTGAAGGAAGAAATAGAGAACCGCTGCAGAGAGAGGAAGAAAATCATTGAAGCCTGAATTTAAAAAACAAGCAAGCAAAAAAACCCCCAACCTAAACAAAAAAATGCCTTTGAATGCGACAAGGACCATCCCACAAACTCACAGAACCCTCCTGTCCCTGCACTGCACATTTGGGCACACCAAGGTAAAGTGTTTCATCCCAAATTACACACTGGAACAACAGCAGCTCAAGCAAGAGAACACAGATCCCCTATTTCTGTTCTTGTGAGTTATCTATTACACCAGATTGTGTCCTTTAGCTAAGAACAGATGCAATTAGAGCACTGTGATAATTAGTACTGGAAACTGTTCAGTCCTACTCAAAACTCTTAGCTGTGTCCTCTCTTCTTTTCTGCTGAGATTCCCCATCTGATAAGTCTTGATGCAGACCATAACACATAATACATCCCCTCTGCTCCCTCAAATACTCTTCAACAACTCACAGTCATCTTTAATGCAGAATTTCTGCCAGTTTACTGTTCGCTGTGTGGCAATCTCTGCACAAGCCTTCAAGTGTTCCATCTGAAAGGCACAATGGGACAGGATTAAACCCTGTGTCAGTGTTTCTGACATCTTACATCAATGCAATGTACACTTTTCCTAGCACAGAGACACACTTCTCCTTACCAGGCTGATCAAGGTATCATACTGCAGGGCAGAGCCTGAGCTTGCTGTGACCACACTGGCACGAAGGAAAATGCCTTGTTCTTCCAGGAGCTTTTTGATTCCTCGAACATGGGAATCCAATGTGTGCAGGTCTCTGAGCTGGCGGTATTTGTCCTTTGAGCCACAGATGAAGAGCAAAAGCTTGCGAACTTGGCGGCGCACGAATGGAGTCTGCTGGATCATCAGGTACTAGACAAAGAAAAGGTCACAACTGTGAACTCAGCAGCAGGCAACTTGTGCCACCAAAACATCATGTGTTTTCGTACAGAAAGGAAAGATATGGGAGATGTATTCCTGAATCTGTCAGCTTTAAGGTATGGTAAAGTCACCTGTAAAAGTAAGTCACAGGCAGAAGAAACACTGCAAAGCGACACTGCAGCATCCTCAGCTGTGCCACCGTGAAACTGCTTCTCCTTTGTCATTCATGACATCAAATAAAAAGCTAATCAAGCCTCATTAAGAAATCCTACCCCACACTTGTGCAAATGGAAGATGTGATCTCAACCAGGAAGCTATACAACCAAAGGAACCAAAAAGATATACTCCAAATACCTTACTGATGTCTTTTTTAAGGACTAAGTTAAGTACCAAGCACAGTTACATTGTACCACCCCAGAGAGGGTTTTCAATTCCTATTTTCTGGCAGCAGACACTGAGTTACAGGAAATAGCAGTAGTGTTATTTTTCACATATGCTTTCCTATAGATTCCTGTTCAACAGGAATAAAATGAAGCCAACAGCTCACCTTGTTCCAAGGAGGATTAAAAATCAGAGATGGATCTGAGATCAATTCTGCAAAAGCTCATCTCTCCCATGAAAGGTAACATTCCTGAAATGTTTTTGTTCAAATCCATAGATCTATCACGCTCTCACTTACCTCAGACAAGAAGTAGAACCAGGAGTGGTCAAAGATGGGAGGTGGGATGCGGGAGTTTGTGTCTGCAATCTTCTTGATCTGATAGGGCAGCCGCAGCACCATCTCTGTCAGGAGCTGAGTGTAGGCCTCAAAAACATCAGCAGCATGGCCCTGAAGGCAAAAGCAATCCATCAGGCTCTGGCACCAAGCATTCCCAAGGAGGTGTCATGACAAGCTACAGGGTGCATTTATTGATTTGCCAAAAACGAAGCTTTTTTGCACCTTTGCAGCCAGAAAAAAACCTCCCAACTGATTAAAACAATCCAACAAACCTGCATGAGGACTTTAACTAGACAGCAACTATGAGGATGCAGCAAGCTCATCTGTAGTATAAGGCATTTTAACATAGGAGCTTTCAACTTAGGAGACATTCTTCCATTTAACTACACTTTTTTCACTGTACCTGTACATATATCAGCCCCCCTCCCCAGCAGCATAAAGGTACCATGGTGGTAGAACAAGTCTAGGATTTAGGGTGGAAATCCCCATCAAATCCTAGGCTTCCTTGCCACAGGAAGTAGCGGTTGTTCAGGAATTCTGCCAAGCACAAGGAGGCAGGAGATGGAGGAGCTGCCCTTCAACCAGAAACAGTGACAGCAGCTCCACGCAACTGCCTTGATTGTGCAACGATGGATGGAGTGAGCTGGGCTGCTCTGAGAGAACTCAGACTAATCCTAGTTGTAACTACGTGTTATAGGGACAGATTTCAATTGGACTACTAAGGGAAAACCAGCTCTGCAAGGGTGATTTTACTTGCTTCTCTGCAGCAGCCTTTGAATGCAGGTTATGTAAACCCACCAGCATAGGCTAGGACTCACCTTCACATACTGGCGGAGGAAAAAAGGGCTCATGTCAGGTGGAGAAGAAGTAGTGTGAGGTTTCAGGAGCTGGCTGGTGGCTACAGGCTCCTCATCATTCTGCTGGCTTTTCCAATACTCCAGCAAAGACTTCAGCACATGCAGACAGTAGTCAACAGCACCAGAACTCAACAGTGCAGCAGCAGTGGCACTAGAGATGAGGGAGGAAGACTGAAACGAAGAGGAGCTGGGTTACTAAAGCACCTGAGAAGCACCACGTTGGAAGGGCAGGGGAAGCTGTGAGAAGCACACAGCAGTTGCTGACTGTGGCTAACAGAGCAGGTTTTTAAGGAACTTTAGAGGCAGCTTTTAAGTTTGGGGTTTGTTTGAGGTTGGAGTTTTTTGGGGTTTTTTTTTGTGTGTTTATGAAAAGCAACTCAAATATTTACAGAGATTCTTTTGAACAAGCGCTTAGTACAGGAAAACAAATAAAATCTCTTCTTAAGTCTAATCTCCCCTCGACACATGTGCCAGAGGCCACTTTGCTATG
Organism: Psittacula echo; assembly: GCF_963264785.1. Lineage (NCBI taxonomy): Eukaryota > Metazoa > Chordata > Aves > Psittaciformes > Psittacidae > Psittacula > Psittacula echo. The sequence continues at coordinate 8,523,194 of NC_137753.1, forward strand.
GATTAGACAACGAGGGCTTTTTGCCTTTCCTTTCACAACCCCCTTCTTTATTTTATTTATTTATTTTTTTTTAAGTTGGGATTTCTATTTGTTCCTCTGGGATTTGGCCAGCTGGGTGGGAATTCTTGGTAGAGAAAGAGGCCCTGTTGCAGATGCAGCTCAGAGGCTCTGCTCCACCCAGGTATTGCTCCACCTGCATTCTGCAAGACGATGAGCTTTGATTTCTGTGGGAAGCTCAAGTGAATAACAAAGGCAGGAGAAAAAAGCTACTGTAAATAAAACTATTAAAGCAGGGCTGTAAATCCAAACAAACCCCACAGCTCATAAGCTCATTAAAATTTGATGCAGTTCAGACTAAATTTTTTAACCTCTATGCTTTTTTATTAATCTCCTTCCCACCACACATACTGCTTTTTTATGCCTTATTACTGTACCTTTTAGCAACAAATATCTAAAGAATCCTCTTAGCGACTTTTACGTTGACACAGCAGCATATTGCTTTCCAATAATCACATTACAAATCCTCTTTAACCCCTTCAGCACAGGAAGAGGCAAGGAAAAAATGTGCTGGGCTGTTTGAAATACCATCATTAATGTGCTGCCCTTAACTCAGTCAGAAACTGTGCACAAAACAAGTGAATCCAGTTGTCTTTACATGCCCTTTCCCTCCATTCTGAATTTCAAAGATCTTTCTCCACAGGAGTCGAGTAACGTTACAGATTCCTCATACATTTTTCCAAATGTTTTCCAAATCCAATTGTTTTCCAGTTTCAGACCAGCTATTTCTGTTAGCAGATTCTAGACCATCTCTGATGACCAAAAGCCCCCCTTCCACATTATCCACCTGGCAAAGCAGTTTGGAAAAGGTACCTCACAAATGGAAGACTTGGATCCTGACTTAGTTCTGGACATGAACACACTAAGCAGCCTCATCACCACCAAGTGCACCTCATTCACAGGAGAACGTTCATTTTTCTTAGACACATCCTGAAAGAGAGAGCTTCCCTGTTACAGAGCTGAGCACAATGTCCTAAGCACCTACATCTCACTGCTCTGATCCTCAGGAAGCATTAAGCTCAAGCAGCTATACTGAAAAAGCAGCACAAACTCCTCAATGTAAGGGTAGAGAGTGGCCTGGGTGCCAGAGAATAATATTATACAATCAAAGAGCTCTATATGCATTACTGTTCACGTCTGGTTTAAGAGTATAATCAAGCAAAGCAAGTTTTCACACTCACTTGTAGACGCTAGAACCAGGAAACAGAGAATTACACCCATGTCATTCTCTACCTTGTGTGAAGTGAGCCAAGAGAAATTAACTGCCTGAACACACCCATACAGCAGTGTGTTTCTGTAAGTCCCATGCATCTAATTGCTCCATGGAAAGAAACTCTGTCTAGAAGGAGCAAATCGAGAGCGTGCACACCCTACAGCTTACCTTTTTGTCCATGCATAGCTCTGCAATCAGTTGGGACAGAAGGTTATCTAAAGCTCCCTTATCTTTCTCATCATCTCCATCTAGGTCTGTTGTGAGCATCAGAATAACCTGGCAATAGAAGGCAGGGAATAAACAGAGGCAGGTTCCATGTTTTCAAGATAAATGCAGCTGATCTTTCACAAGACATCACAGTTTTTACCTTGATTAACCTGTGTTCTTTCCCAAATTCTAACTGCACCATCACATCTGATTTTGACCATTCAGTATAAACCCCAAAGACTCAAATACATCAGAGTTCAAGGATTTTAGCCTGTAGGCTCATCAGCCAGCTGTAACACCACACTGAGTAAGGGCACAATTCTAGAAGAAGTCAATGGGTAAAGACTGCTGAAGCAAACACTTCAGAGATGGACTCACATACTGTGACTGGGCAGGAAAGTGCAAGGGAAAAGCATGTGCAAATAGAAACCAGGCAGTAGTAGTGGTGATTAACTGATTAGATTTAACTCCTGAGCCCTCCTCAATTACCTGCATATAAGGAATGGCCCGGACTCCTCCAACATTCCTCAGCTGAGGTAAGTTTTGCAGCAGCCTCTCCAGCAACATCAGTCGGACCATGTGCAGCCTGGAGAGTCAGAAGCCAGGATCAGACATGAAGCACTTCAGACATGTCACAAGAAACATTAGACCCAGCAGGAGCACGAACAGAGCACTGCAATTCACCACAGAAGTGCAGAGCATGAGGAAATCCTAAAGTCATCACAGCCACACAACAAAGCAGGGGAATCCCTCAGACTTTGCAGTCAAGCCGTGTCAAAGATCATCTCGACAAAGAGTTGCAGAGCAACTGACAAGAGACGTAGTTCTCACTTCAGAACTACTCTGCCTAGCACGACCACCTGCAGAATTCAACTGTATAGGAACAAACACTACAAATCAGTCCCAAAGTGCACTGTAAAAATGACTGAGCATATCTGTCTCCTGCAGAACTAAAACCTGCAGATCTTTCCCAAAGTGCTCAGCACCTTGCACATACTTTTCTCGTAAGACTGAACTTCTCAAGCTTCCCAAGCTGTATTTTGGTTATTCCTCTTTTTACTTGATTCATGCAGGACTTCTTCATCATTCAGGCAGCAGTTTGGTGGCACATTCCATGGTGAATGCACAGAGAGGCATTTTGCCACAGCAGTGTGCTCTGTTCAATGCTTCTGACTTCCAACTTTTACTATCCAACATTCACAAACCACACTCCATGAACTTCAGCACCTGTAGTCCACTCCTCTAAACAACACTGCAGACCAAATGTGCTGTTCTCCAAGAGGAAAGCAAAGCCCCTTCCTTGCCTGTTGCTGGTGTGGACGTCTCCCTCTGTCTCTCCTTCCCCTTCTGAACCATCTCCCTCCTGCTGGCCCGTGGTAGTGCTGATTGCACCGGTGCTGGAGCTGACACTGCCTGGGCCCGCAGGGTGGCCCTCGGCTGTTGTGTCCCCATAGGCACTGCTACGGCCAGACACTGGGAAAGGAAAACAAAACCAGGGAGAGATAATGTCAGCACAACTGAACTTGCATTTTCCTGCTTCACAGCAACTGACACAGCTGAATGTGCTTTGGAACTATGATATAAAGAGACAGTCTTTGTTGATCTTCATAAAGCTAGAAGAGCTTCATGACCCTCACATTTGTGGCACAAAATGAATTGGTTCCACAGCAGTAATTTAAACTGAGTCAGAAAAGGTGTGGATGGGCAGCACAGACATAGCTTTAATAGAAAAGACACTGATTATGTTACCTGGGTAACAGTCCCAAGCAAAAAAAGAGAGAAATTAATTCTATCCCATCCAAGCTTACCCAGCAATATAGTGAATTCTTTCAGTCTTGCTCTAGGCTACTGCATTCTGTTATAACAGGCCAGCAAAAAACACTGCGGGCTCCACACTTGTAGAGAACTAAAAGATGTGAGCAAGTAGTCTGTACATAACTATACATTAGTGTGTCTGCAGTAACCATACACTGCTGCATGGCATCGTCTAATTGGAACTTAAGAGTCCTTCTTTGCAGGGATTACTCACTCCTCCTCAATGTGTGAAGTCCTGTTACAGCAGACACCAGAGGTACTGGTGCACAAGAGACACTCACCACTGTGCTCACCAGCCACGGAGTCCACTGCGCTGCCACCGCTCTCGGAGCCCACGCTCCCACCATGGTCTGCAGGTGATGTCCGAAGAGTGGAGCCATCCGTTGCAGCGGTGCTGCCTTCATCATCAGACGCTGGAGCTAAGAGAATAAAGAGAGCTGTTACAAGTAAAAACACTGCCTTGATAGAACTTCAAAAGGCATGCATGCTATGAAAGGAAAGCCACAAAGGTTTGGGCTTTGTGTCACTTCTCAACTACAAGTCAAAAGGGAACTTGGAAGTGTCCATTTAAGCCTGCTAAAAGCAGTGGAGCGGAGATACCCTGAGAAGGAAACCTCCTCATCAAAGAGATAATCATGCAAGTTACTTAAAGACCAATGTCTGCTTGTGTATAAATGGAGAGGAAATACAGTATATGGTTTATTTGGTCTGCTTTATTTTAAGGAGAGGAAATAGCTTCCTCAGAAGCCTACACTAAAAGTCTTTCAAAGCAGGGAAAAGCCATAAACATGCTATTAAACACACATGAAGCCAATAGCAATAACTGGTTCTTCAAAACCATATTTACAAGCAAATTTTAAGTTATTATTTAGGTCAAAAGCAAAAAAGCTTGATTCTTTGCAGTGAACAGTTACCTGATGCTGTTGTATCTGAGAGTGTTCCAGCATCAAGAGAAGAAGAGCTGGGTGCCTGACCAGACAGTCCTAAGCTCTGAAGCCCCAGTGCACTGCTGCTGCTCCCTGCAAGAAGAAAACAAATTATGAGTCTCTTTCTAAGGCAGAATGATGTTGGCTCTGGCCTTCTCTGTACGCTTCATCATTCTTTTGTCTCTGCTTTGTTGGTGGTGACATCAAGAGCTCCTGCTTTGTTTCTGTCCCAGTTTCCTCATCTTTTAGTTACCTTTTTGACTGCTAACACCACCTATTTCTTACCTTGCTGATCTTGTTGCAGGCTCAGAGCAATAGCCAATTCCACCATTGTTTCATCATCTGCATCTGGAGGAATATCCAGCATAGGAGGAAACCCCTCTGCTCCAGCCAGAAGAGCTTCCAGGGGAGAAGGGTTCCCATTATTCACGTTTTCAGAAGTCTCCAGAACCATAGATTCAGACTATGGAAAGAAAACACAGTGAGAACTTTCACTAAACCATCACCAGCTAACAGAACACTACAAACTGAGTAGTTTGCAGTAGATTAATCATAAGTAAATTACTAATTTATATCAGAAGTAAATTAAACTCAAGGACTTCACATACTTGAAGGCTTTGAAGAGAAGCACTCTGGACTTACCACCATCTCAAAGTCCCCATGATCAACTTCACTTTGCTCCTGGCTTTCCTGTCGGATGTGCTCACCATTTGCTATCCCAGAACTCTGCAGCTTGTCTTCTGCATCATCATCATCATCGTCATCCTTATCTCCTGAGTTACAAAGGACTCATTCATAAATGCTCTATTTCCTCACACCATGACAAACAAGGTGATGCTGGAAAAACCCCTAAGCTATGTTCAGTTTACCCCCAGTCACTATTAGATTTCATGGACAACTACAATTCCCGTCAGTGCTAAAAAAGCATCTCTTGGAGGGAAACCTGGTACCCTAACTTTGGTCTGCACCCAGCCTTATTTAGAAGGACTTGAAAATATGCACAGAAATACTAAGACAGTCTGGATTACTACCCCCACATAAAACAATCAGATTTCCCTGCCACTGAAAGTGGAGTCATACCTCAGAAAGATCTCCTCTATGAATCCCAGACTATTAAAGAAGAGGTGAATGTTTAGTTTTTAAAGAAGGGAGTTAGGGGATAAGACAGAACAAGAGAAAGGAGTAAGACTGGTTTCAGTCTGTTTCAGCCCCAGTTTATAAGACTATTTTATTTTCTTGTCTTTTCTGACAAATAAAGTAGGTCACACTCATCTAAAGGCAAAGATGAATCCATCTTGCATACCCATAGGAGTATTGCTCCGAGGGGAGGATGGCAAAGTGACGTGTCTCCGCTTGTTCCTTGGTCTCAGCACTCTGATCAAAGCTTGTTTGCAAGAAAAGCTCACTGCAGGATCCTAGAGGGTTAATAATTAATCATTAAACTTCTTAAAGTGTTTCTTCACAGTATTTGGAAGATAGCTAAAAATACACTTATGACTCTGTTGGTCTTGACTCATGTAAGATGTAAGTCACCGCTCACTTCTGAACTCCGTTTCCCCAGCAGTCCTAAAGCAGTACTTCTTGTTCCACATGCAGCGCATGACAAACATGACTAAAACATAAGGAGAGAGAAATTTCTCCTTCCTTCACTTCTGGCTCCATGTTTTTGGCTGCATGCGTCTGTTTGGTATCTGTACTATACGTTATCATTCTACCTGTATTTAATTCTCTTCATAGTATAGAATCATGGAAATGTTTAGGTTGGAAAAGACCTTCAAGATCATTGAGTCCAACCGTTAACCCAGCACTGCCAAGGCCACCACTAAACCGTGTCCCTACGTGCCACATCTACATGTCTTTTGAATATCTCCAGGGATGGTGACTCCCTGGGCAGCCTGTTCCAGTGCTTGACAACCCATCTGGTGAAGAAGTCTTTCCTAATATCCAATCTAAACCTCCCCTGGGGCAGCGTTACAGAGCCTGAAGCAGAGCAGAGCAAGATTACACACCGGGCAAAGTAACATTTGCATGTAGATCTTGGATGCTGTATGGATACAATCCAGTTCACAAGTGCAGTATCCATGGATAATATCCACTAAAGCATTGACTGTGGCTTCAACGTGAGTGAGACCTAAGGAGGAAGAAAAGCAGGACTGTGATCAATGATCTTTCCATTTCACACCACAGAGTGAGACACTGCAGGAGGCATCTTCTCTGTTTGTAGGCTTCAGGGCACTATGTCAACACCACAAATACATTGATTTTCAATCCAAGATGATCTTACACACCACTCTTGTCTAACAGAATACTGTGCATGTGATATACCGGCATCACTGAATATCCTCTAACACCCTCCATCAAGCCAAATGTGAATAAATCAATCACCTTTTTACTCGCACAATACACGTACCTCTGAACAAAAGCTTTAGAGCAGAATTTGCAGCTACACCTTAGAAAGCACACATTGCATCGTTAGCATCATAAGCCTAGATTGAAACAATTTTCTCTGTTCACAAGCTTAAAGTCGGATCCTTCAAACTACACAAGCTTGACAATAGCAGATGAGGAGCAACACACCTGGCAGGCAGGCAGGGGCAAGGAAGGCATTTTTGGGTTTTGATGCATGTAGCTTCCAGAAGTGGTTAACCAGCTGGGTAATAAAGGTGCAGCCTTCTCCTTCAGCCTGCTTCTGGGCTTCCTGCCCTTCTTCACTTTCTGTACAGATTAAAAACACTTGTCAGGTATATGCAGGGAGAGCATTACCAAGCAGGAAACATCAATCTTATTCAAAACGGCTTTTGTTAGACTGATGCCCTCATTACAAGGACCATCACACACCTAATGTGTCAAATAGAGTTCCTGTCACACCCCAGGACACCTTCAATTGCTATACCAGAATGCTAGAAAATATTACAGACTTATCTACCTGTTTCCAACTGTGGCAGCTTTGATTCTGTATAGTGGACCAGATTGTTTGGTCTCATAATAGCAATGGATCGAGCAGTGATCACCAGTCTCTGAAACACTTCAGGATCAAGGTCCTTTCCTTCTTTGGTTGAGGAACTCAAGTACTGAATGGCTTTACTTAGCAATGCTTGATCCTGTAAAGTGAAAGATAACATAGGGAAAGGAAAACATCAGACAGCAGCACAACACAGCAATTGAAGTACAACTGCAGGAGAGATCCCAGGGATATCTGATGCTTGCTGCTGTAAGCTCTTGGCTGCTTTAACTCTTGGTCTGTGTCATTTAGGAAGAACAACTAAAATTACAAAATCACCCTCTCTAACAGAAGACATCTGGCTTGAGAATTGATTTCCACATTTGCTTCCCCTCAGGCTTAAATGTGGATGGAAAAACCAGTGTATAAACATAATCATCCAAGTGGTTAGCAAAGGCTATCTGCAAGCATCTGTGCATTAACTGCAATTACACTAGCACAGCCTAACCACTACTTACCCTGGTAATTTCCTATCACCCTAAGCCAGATGCCTGTGGAAACAGAAACCAGAGCTAGAGACAGAGTTTGCAAACTTCATGTGTTTCAAGATCCCCATGTCCCTAGATTGAAGATTTTGGGGGGAAATAATGTCAAAAAGCATTTTAAGCAGTGAAGTTCTGACGAAACACAGAAGCCAGCAATGCAGGCAGCAGGAGCTGATGGAAAAGTAGCCAGCAGGTTTACACTGCATGGAGGAAGGCATGCTGCACCTCAACCATAAACTGGGAAGTTACAGGAGTCACTGAAATCCTTGCAGTGTCTTACCTTGTGGTTGTGGTATGCTGAGCGGCTGGTGTGCAAGCTGGCCAGGAGGCTTTTGGTTTGCTGCTGGACACTGGAAGGAGCTGGCATGGACAGCAGCATAGTAGCCAGTTCCTGAGCTGCCACCTTATTCTTCTCCTGACCCCAAGAACAGACAAGAAGTTCTTCAGTACATTTACCATTAAGGTGAAGCATGAATTCGATTTCTCAGTGCACCTGCAGCTCCCTCCCCTTGTGCAAGTTCTACCTTCAACACCATTTTAGTAGCCTCCTCAGATTATTACTTGGCATTTAAAGAACATTTACATGTCTACAGAACAACAGTCCTTTTGAGATTTTTGGGCTTCTCCCCTGCTATTTTAGTAAACGAGGTCACTCTTCAGCGCTAAAACCCCACCAGCAATAAATGCAAATGCCGACTGTCATTCCAAACTAGTTTCACATGCTCTTTGCTAAGTCAACTTTGAGATCAGTGCTTTGAGCAAAACGGATGCGGCTTCTCTTCCGTATCAGGCCCCCAGGGCTGCAAGAGGTGCTGCTGATCTTGCCCCTCCTCCCCCAGCTCTGAAAGCTCAAGAATGTATTCAGAAAGTTACTTGCCTTCTCGTTGACTGGTCCTACAGCAAAGCAGCTTTCCAGCGCTTCTAAAGAACTCACTACTAGCCTGAAGGAAGAAAGGAAAGCAGGCTTGAGTACAGCAACCCTTCTCTCTCCTTAGCACTTTGCTTTATGCGGGCTACAGTCATGAGTAGCTCAGAGACAGCTAACGAATGCCAAGTACAAAATCAAAGCATGATAAAACCTGCCACAGGCACCATGCATATCATTTCATTGTGTTACAGACCAGAGTTAAACCTGGCTCACGCTCACAGACAAACTTAGGACTGTTTTAATAATCCATAGCTGAAAGACAGGGGCTTTTCTCTCCCAAAGAGGATAAAACGTTTCCTTACGCAGCCTGCAGCAGGGATAACTTGGATTGTCTTGACAGTACCAATTCACCATGGCCCACAGACGTACGTATGACTGCAGATCAAGGGGTGGTGTGACACATGGGAAGAAGCATAACTGACTTTGCTAAGGGAGCAAGATTCTACTCGCTTGCTATTTCCACACAGGTTGCTCTTTCCAATTTGGGAGTTTCAGCACAAAATATTCCAGAGGAAAATTAACTTGGAGCACTGGGTATGACCCAAGGGAGAGATGCTGAGCTCCAAACTTTTGACAGTGGTAAGGCAGGCTTGTAAAATACTTGCCCCAAGGGAAAACCTTACTTATACCTCAGGGCAATGTGCTGAACCTCCCTTGCAGCACTTGATGCCTTGGGGCAGAACTACCTGAAATGCCATCTGACACACCAGAAGGAGCAGCGCAAGAACACAGGAAAAAGGAGGGAAGAGACAGGATTAAGGGGAGAATAACAGTGTAGGCTTGGATATGAGGTAGAAGAAATAATTCTCTGGTCTGATGGTGATAAATAGCACAGTGCCCTACCCACAGCCACTCTCCACAAGGCTGGTAGGGGAATATCAGTGGGATCAAAAGACTCAAGGAGGGAACAAAGCAAAAAGAGGAGTCTGTCAAACAAGCCACAGTTATGCTGTATACAGCAAAAATCTGCAAACCACCTCATCTTTACACTTTGCTAAACCATCTGCCATGCAATGACCAGGATGTAAGAAAGCAAATGGCACTTGGAAAACAAAGAGTAATAAAAGAGCCAGTCAACAAAAGCCACATCATGTGTTCTGCCTCTCTGACACACACGCACTCGTGCAGAGAAAAGGATGGCATACTAACCGGTCCAGGGTGGTTAGGGACTCAGATTCAGAACTTTGGGGGAGCAAAGAAAAAGGAAAAAAAACAAACAAAAAGAAATGTGTAAAGCTCACAGAACAACTCCCTCAAAGACATTCTAAGCAAAAGGCAAATTAAATGGGGAAGTCAGGAAGCTGGGAGAGCACTATACACAGGAAATCTAAGCACGGTTCGCTCTATCTGGGCAGCAAACACTTGCCTCATAGCAAAAGAAATCAAGGAGAACCAGGCCTCCTAGCACAGAGAAGCCAAGCACATTGCTTAAAGCACCACTGAAGGTTCAATTTGAAGTGCAGACACCAAACTCCTGCTGGGAAAGCTGCCTCTTGCCTGCCATTAGTAGTTCCTACTCAAGGGGGCATTTATAAGGTAACCATGCTGCATTCTGTAATACGTTAAGTAGAAATAAGAAGTATTTTGGTTTGGTTCTGAGTTTTTACACTATAATCCACTGCTCTGGAAACCCAAGGCAGCATGTTTGTGCTGAGAGGGACATCTTGTGGAGACACCACAGCAGAGGAGGGAAGAAAAGAGAAAATAAGCACAAGGAAAAAAATCCCATTCACTATTAGACAAAACGTTACAGGATGGCCAAACAGGCCCTTCAACTGGACACAACTGCTGCTTCAGGCCCTGATCCTTTACCTGGGAATTTCAGTAAGGCAAAATTAACCACCATTTAACAGTCAAGCAGCATATCCCTTAAAATGCTCATCTTTCAGCAGTGCTAGGTCCTATTTGATCTGTTTCCCTCCTATCCTTGCCAGGCTTCCTACAACCCTTATGATACAGGCTGTATGAGCTCAAAGTCTCTTCCTTCTGCTAAATACATGCCCAGCTCACCCCTGTGGTTTGACTCTCAGTAGGGACAGGGCAGGGAAAAAACCCAATACTTTCTCCACCACAGTGGTGAAACCCAAAACACGAGGGCTACAAGGGAAGATGGTGGGAACCCTTTGCCTAAAGTGAAGTCACACACAAAGCCCTCCTCAAAAGTGACCTGAACTCCAGAGAGGCCCAATCTTTGTGAGCTCTAGAGAATGAAACAGGGCCAGCTTGAAACGAGGAAACGTATCAAGGAGGCAGAAATTTCATTTAGCTCTTCAAGACTGCTGAAATAAATGGCCTTAGCAACACAAAGCGTGCACACAGATCTAGCCGCTACTCCAGCAGATAAACAGTAAGCACAAAGCCCTCCTTGGAGGATAATCATTGACTTTTCAGTTATTGTTTTGTATGGCAACAACTCACTAACTCCCTTTAGTTCTCCCAGTTAAGAAAGGCACACAAGTGTATCTAAGTCCCCTCTACAGCAGCTACAAATCAAAGGAAGACTGCAGAAATACCTCTCCAGGACAGTCCCACTAGCAGCAGCAGGTGTAGCTGACTCTGTGTCTCCAGTGCCATTCCCTTGGTTCAGGTTTGGGGGGCAAACGTTGCTCACTGAAGCAGAAGGGAAATCCTCAGGGGGCTCATCAGGCCATCCAAACTGCTCTTTGGTTTTGCCATAGATTTTGATAGAATCCATCATTGTGACTCCAGCAGGATCCACAGAAGCCCCAACTGCAGCAATGAGAGAAACTGCTTAAAAACCAGCAAACCAGTTTCTTCTGAATACAAATGAGTAGTTCATAAGGTCAGGATAGGGATTATGCTGTGTCATTAATATACAACCACTCTGACAGTTTCATCTCCTTCACTTCCCTTCTCTATTACCTCAAGACAGACTTACTGAGCTATTGCATGGTCACCCACTGCAGCAAGAAACCAGGCCGTAAGTAAAGTTACTAAATGTTTATGATCCACCCCTTAAACTGTTTCTTAGGTCAAACAGATTGTGGATCCCTACTATGAGGTGAAGCCTCAACCCCCCAAGCAAAACCAACAAGTAGTGAAAGCAAACAAGTAACAAAGACTTACTGAAGATGGTGAGTTTTTTGTCAGCCTGCAGGGCCTCCTCCCGAGTGAAAGGGAAGTCAAACCAACGAGCCCTGGTCATGTTGAGCTGCATGGTGCGGCCAAAGATCTCCAGGTATGAGGGGGCTCTCTCTATTGCCTGTGTGCCAATCTGGACCCTCATGCCTGTCATCACCATCGTGCTATTGTTGTTTGTCACTTCAATGGTGAAACCCCCAGGCTGTAGAGAACAAATCACAGCTCAGAAAGGTGAAGTCAGAAATTCACTCCTAAGCTAAGAATCTAAGGCTGTATTCAGGTGCCTCTGCTGTTTACCTAACAGTATGCTGGGCAGACTCCTAAGAACAGGCATGTGTCCATCTGGACAATAATGTCACCTACAAGCTCAAGAGAACCCCCAAATTTCCCTGCTTACCTTTGTGTTGGCCACATACATGCCAGTGGAATTGAGGCGGTGCTTTATCTGCTGAGCATTGTAAACCTGCAGCAGGTCATTGCCTCCAAACTCCACATCTGTGAGTTGCTGGTTGTGTTCAAAGAAGTCAATAGGGAAGTTCACTTGGCTGGATGTGCGAGTTGCTAAAAGGGAAGGAGAGATGTTTTCGATAAAACACATTCAAAACAGGCACAGCTACAGTAAAAAAGCTACAGAATGAACCTGCCTCTTTCAGAAATACCTGTCTGAGACAGACAGCTATGTATTTTTATACAGAATCATAGAATGGTTTGGGTTGGAAAGGACCTAAAGATCATCCAGTTCCAACCCCTCTGCCATGGGCAGTGACTCCTCACACTAAACCATGTCGCCCAAGGCTCTGTCCAACCTGACCATGAACACTGCCAGGGATTTACCACTTCTCTGGGCAACCTGTAAAAGGGCCTCACCACCCTCACAGTAAAGAACTTCTTCCCTACATCTAACCTGAACTTCCCCTGTTTCAGTTTGAACCCATCACCCCTTGTCCTATCGCTACAGTCCTTGATGAGGAGTCCCTCCCCAGCATCCTTGTAGCCCCCTTCAGACAATAGAAGCTGCTCTGAGGTCTCCACACAGCTTCTCTTCTCCAGGCTGAACAGCTCCAACTTTCTCAGCCTGTCTTTCTTAGCCATATACATCTATGGAGCCATTATACATCTATGGAAACATTTTACCCACACTTAGCTAGTACTTAAGCCTGAGCTTAACCAGTAATCGGCAGAAGCGAACATTTTAAGTATCTCTACGATGCTGATCAATCTTCACATCCACATTTGCCACCACTACTTTGCACGAGATAAGCTATAAGAAGTCCCTTACTAATAGCAGCTGCCTTGCGCTTGCGAACTGGCTTCATGATGCTGATGACGCTGCTAGGCTGGAGAGAGGGCTGGAGCCAGTAGGAGGTATTCTCTACGTTGGCCATGTAGATCCTCAAGCTGCCATCTTCACACAGGAGGATCATAGTGGTCCTCTGCTGCTCATTGCAGGCTGTGTGACGGATAGCCACCATGTCCTGGATCTGCAAAGCCAAGCAATGCGAGTCAAGGAAAGGACCTGGCAACTGCTTGAAGAAACAAACTCTTTGCATTAGAAAAGCTAAAAGCTACAAAGACTAGAGGTCTTGTTGGTGGAACATCAAGAAACCACATTTTAACAGCCAAAAATACAGGGAACCAAGACTAACCTTTGCTTTGGCTGGCAAGGTTTTAATCTCCTGGATAAGAAAGGTGTCTGGCTTCACCATCACCACCAGTGGGACACCGGTGGTTTGCTGAACACAGCACACCAATCCAGGATGGTTCATCACCTCAGACCACTGACACAGTGCTGGTGAAGTCTTACTCCCACCATTTGAACTGCAAGAGATGAAGGGTAGAGTGACATTCATTTGAGAAGGAGCACAAGCAAAGCTACACAAAATTCATCAGCATTTCAGTTGGCTAAAGCTTCGTCCTCAGGAGGAATTCAAAGCACTGCACTAGTGAACAGCCAGGAGCATCAGTGCCTTGTTTACAGGTGAGACCATCATTTGAGTGGACAGAAGGCACAAGCATCCCAATTCACAGCTCTGATCCCTACCCTGGAAACTCAAGGCAAGACACTTAATAACATCTTATACCCCAAACCAAGGAAGTCATTTTAAAACAGCTTTCACCTATCTTTTTATCTGCACATATGCACAGTTCCATGTTTCAACACCCCCAAGAGGGAACTCTGACCCTTCCACAGAGCCTGCTCACACCAGTGGCTTTATGTCAGGGGTAGTGAGGAGTCTGCGGCCTACATGCCCAGCTCTGCTTGTCAGAACAGATGACAGACAGCTTTTTTTCTTGCCATATTCATAGCACAAGAGATTGGATTCCCTCAAGGGAGTCTCAAAATAAGCCTTAATATGCACAATGCACAAGGTCCACTGCAGTACTGGTGCCGAAAGGAAACAAAGGCTTCCTGCTCTGCAGCCTCCACAAGGGTGGGTAATCCCATCAGTTCCAGCTGCTGCACAAGCAGCAGCTCTGCACTGTGCAGCAAGACTGCTCTGAAGCCACCTTTCTGCTGTGAAATCCCAGTGGGAAAGAAAAATGCGTATGTGCCCCACTGTCAGAAGAGCCAGCTTTGGTTTCAAATCATTCTGCAATTAGGGCAGAAGCACCCTGAAAAGTAACAAGAAATCATCAGGCAAAAAGGGGATCTTCAGCGGAGCTTTGGCAACGCAAGAGCTGGGGCATTAATAATAGTTCATGTTTATTAATAATAAATAAACAAATCAAACTTCAGAGGAGTCTCCCACATGAGCCTCACCTCTTTATGTTGATTGGGAATAGCCTCTGCACTTCCAGGTTGGCCCTGCTGATGGTGGCAGCAAAGGATTTGCCTTGACAGTAACTGAAGAACAACATCTGCAGCACATGGGAATAATACACTGAGACACCACCTCCTGCTACCTGGCCATTGCTGTCCTGTGGAATCAGAGAGAAACGCCACCAGGTAAACACACATCCTCCAAAGCACGCTGTCAGGCTTTGCAATTCTCATTCCAAAAAGCCTCTCCCCCACCCCTTTCCCCATCAGTGAGAGAAGGAAGCCCTAAATACTGCTTTTCTGATAGCAACTTCCTGGTGAACTTATCCATCAGTTACTTCAAAGGCTTTCATACCCATAGGCTTGAAGGCAGCACCCTCAGCTAGCACATCAATGTGCATCACATGTCTGACAATCTCACATGGAGCACTCCCCATATTCCCAGCTCATAAAAGAGCTTTCCTGAGGGCTTCTCATCCATCCCCCTGGTTTGAAGCAGCCTAAGGTAAAAACACTGAGTGAAACATGGACAGAGTTGCTATTCATCAGAAACAAAGGCTCACTCCATCTCTGCAGCCCCAGCAATGGTCAGTAACTTCATCCACTGTGGTTACTGCACCTTTGGAGTGCCTTGCTCCGAGAACAGCACTGCTCTGAAGCCATCTCCCTGCTGAGAAATCCTGCTGGGCATGACTTCAGAGCCAGCCATGGAAAACATGCTTCATTTCCTAGATGAAAGGATCAGGGGGTTTCATTTCCACCCCTATCCACTTTCCCTGCAAGGATATTTCTCTCTTTAGAGGAATGGTGAGCTCATTGATCTAGATCAGGGGGCTTAAAAGGAAGAAGGAAAAAAATAAGGAAAAAAAAACTTCTGCCTTCAAATTAAAACCCAAATGAAAGAGAGAAAACCACTGCAGCCCAGGCTGCAAGACAGGGAAGTCACAAGTACCTTGAGGTCCTCATGATTGACTTCAAGCACATTGGTGACATAGAATGGTCCGTGCTGGGCACTGCTTGCCTCTTCCATGAGCTGGGTATAGATGTACCCAGCAGAGGACATGATCACAATGATGTTCTTTCCTTCCTCGTTGAAAAGGAAAGTGACATCCCTGATTTTGGAACTTGGTAAAAGGAAATAGAAAGTTGGACTCAAGGCATCTACAGAGAGATCATAAATCTGTGGAAAGAACAAAAGAAATTCACTCTGATGATACAAAACAGTGCAAATAGACAAGAGTTGAGACAAGGGAACACCTACTAGATGTTACAGGGGTTTTTTTGCTCTTTGGGTTCTTGGGTTTGCTTTTTCTGATGACAACAGTGGCCAACCACCACAAATCTGTAATTCCAATTTATTTCTAACAAAGAATATTACCCCATTCTTCCACATGCAACTCCACAAAGATCCAGACTCTAATGCCTGAGAGACCTCTCATCAACAGCTTATAACCAAACATACCTTCACAAAGTCTGCAGTCACAATAGCAAGCTCTGTTTGAGATCCTGGCAGCCACACAGCTTTAATGATGAAATTGCCAGTGGCTAGTTGAGGGTGAAGTACCAAGTGATCAGAGACTGACCCAGAGCTGCTGAATGTTAACACGTGGCAGTCCTGGAGTAATGAAAAGATTTGGTTACATACTAGAACAAAATGTTATGAACACCTGAAGCCAAGAATGGGACTTTAAAGCCAGCACTGTTCTTGGTGCCAATGATGATTCATGGAGTTAGGACTAAAATTCCTGCATTTGAAATGAATGACAAGAAAGTTTGTAAAGAAAATAAAAACCAGAACCCAGACTCAAACACACAGAGTCCAGCTGTTTCTTAGCTAAGTAACGGATTTGTGGATTCTGCACTGTGAAAGCTGAACTGAAAGTTGGTAGAATACAAAAAAGAGAAGTCCTTGCTACAAAACACTAGTTGTTACACACTAAATTTCACATGATGAAACCTTGACTCCTGTCCTAAGTAAACCTGGCCTATATTACAATAAACAGTCCTATTTTGAGGCACTGCTTCCTTTATTCTCTTATTCATATAGGTCCTGTTTCTTTTACTCTGTCTATCTAGCAGGAAAATGATTCATGACCTTTTGAGCCAGCTCTGCACTAGCTCCTCAGAGGAAACACACACATCTAGTTTTGAGCTGGTGTTCCCAACTGCCTAGAAAAGAGTTTGTCAGGCACTCACTTTCAGTCCACATACAGCTAGGTAGTCCTCCTTGCAGGGGTTTCCAGTTAGGCTCAGCACAGTGAACGGAACGGGAGCAGATGCCAAACGAGTGAGAGTCAGTTTCCTTTTGCTGGAGTCAGCTTGTTTCAGCAATGCTGAGAGCTGAAGGACTGTGATCTGCAGAATAGCATGAACTTAGTTACCCAACTTTACAATTCCAGGTGAAAAGGCATTTCAACTTCAGCTCTGTGACTGTATCCGCACAGTTCTCACTGTTTTATAGAATCAACCAGAGTGGAAAAGACCTCTAAGCTCATCCAGTCCAACCTTTACCCCAGCACTGCCAAGGCCACCACTAACCCATGGCACTGAGGGCCTTGTCTACACAGTATGTGAACACTTGCAGGGATGGTGACAGCAGCCCTGCCCTGGGCAGCCTGTTCCAATGCCTGAGCACCCTTTGGGGAAGGAATTGTTCCTCAGCTCCATCTAAACCTGCCCTGGTGCAGCTTGAAGCTGTTTCCTCTTGTCCCGTTCCTTGTTCCTTGGGAGAAGAGACCAACCCTGCATCACTACAACCTCCTGTCAGGTATCCAGATCAGGTTTCCTCTCCAAGAACTCTCTTCTCTGAGGAATGAGAGGAATAAGCTATGCAATACTTTACAGAAGATCCAGATCTCAGAACACGCATATTCTGTTTGCTGTTCAGTGCTCTGAGACTGCTTCCTTTTCCTTTAAAATCCAACATTCTCTACAGTGTTAGAGAACTCACCTTGCCCTTCTCGTGGCTCACAGCCAGATGCTGCCGACGTCCATGTGGGGATGAGAGCACACACATGGCCACCCTCCTCAGCACATGGGCACTGATGAGTTGCCGGATCGTCTGGCCCTGGTCCCCACTGTAGTTCATGCGGACGTTCTCAAAAGCGCCTTCTTGAGAGCCCAGAGTTGGGACCTGGGTCATGGGTAAAAGCATACAACAACCTATGACTGAATTCTTTCTGTTTAGAAGTGATCTCACCTATCCATGATCCTCCTTTAGTATCATACCATCAACTGATCCGTCATTTCTACTGACTTGTCCAAAGTATGTAGCTCATTGAGAGCCTGCTGTGCACGACTACTGCTCCCCATGGCTGAAGCTTGCTGGAAGTTTATCTGAATGGCATCCATCAGGAAATTCAGCATCTCCAGCACCAAAGGTGCAAAGGAGAAGTTGGCCTACAAGAAATGGAGAACATAAATAAGGCACAAGATGCTCCTGCTTGGAGTATTCACAAGAACTACACATCAACCACTTCTTACAGCCTGACGCAACTTTTATGATCCCACTTATCATAAAGAAGAGCAGAAAAATCGAGCAACTTGGCTGATAACCAACACAGTCTGCCCAAGATCCTCATCATAAACCATCTCCTCTTAACAGCTAGCTGGTAATTATACCTGGGACTGCAATTCCTCTCGACAGCCCTCAACATTTCTACACAGGCTGCTCTTCTTGGGTTTTTCTTCATCAGGGCCCTTCCCCTCACTGATGGTGACCTTGGCTTTCTCTGCAGGAGAGGTGCTGGCATGTCGAATGACACTCTCGGGCACCCTGGGCTCACTCTGGAAGGCAGATTCTTTCATGGTAGAGCTCATACCACTGCTGGGAGTTCTCTTCACCAAAGCCTGGGAATGACAGAGTAATGCTTAAAGCCCAAACCAGACCCAATTTTGCCAGTGACTAAATGAATACAGGTTGTAATAGCAGCAAAATGAATGTAATTTTAAAGAAACAGAGTGCAATTCTCTTTGCTGCAATGTTAAAGAAGTAACTCTACAGCATCCTGCATGCCACCCTCCACTCAAATATTAGGTAAACTTCCATATATAAGACAAAATTACTTTGCTGCTCATGAAAACAAGGGAAAAGGTGGCATCTGACTGCTGCATAGCTTAAGGTAGCTTGCAGGTCTTGTAAAGGTAAGTGGAATCCCAGCAGCCTCCAGGACAGGGATTTGGCAATGCATTTATTTAGTGCAAAATAAATCACCAGGCAAGCTGTAACTTAATATGGTTCATTATAAAGCCAAGGTTGTCAAGCCTTAGCACTCTTACATGCTTGTATCATGACATAACTTACTGCAGAACAGAAACCTCTGCAAAAGACTAAACCTGCATTGAAAACAGCTTCTATGTCGGCATGAAGACACTTTACCAAGCAACTGCCATCTTCCTTGGCTCCACAGTCACAGAAGAATGATCCATATTTGGCATAAGAAATCTCATGATCCTTGTGGCAAACTTTAGCACAAACTGTGCAAACACCAACCCCATCGACCATCTTGCAAGTGTGACAGTGGTACCTGCACAAAATAAGCCAGACGGGTTGTAAGATCCAATGCCTGAGGAAGGCCCCCAGACAACATTTGTTTCCTTCTCAATGGCCACAAACAGCAGGCTGGAATTGTGAACACAAGTTTGAGCTGCTTACCAGTGTTGATTCATGAATTCTTTCTGTGTGATGGTGAAGGTACAGAGTTTATTACAAAGAGAATCTTCATCCTGTCAAGAAGAAAGCTGTTTCAGGAAGGTGTTATACCTGCAGCTACAATAAAGGTACATAGTACAGACCATGATCCTCAGATACTAAATGTGCATTTTGAGAATAGGAAGTTTAGCACCACCTAGCTAAAAGAAGGCAGCTGGTATCAAACCACACAGAGAGAGGAGATGGTGACATTTTGTAGCACGTGAAAGAGTGAATCAGAAAAAGAAAACAGCAGCAAAAATAATGTATTCTGGATAACAAATTTTAAAGAATGCATTAATAACAGCTTGGGTTTCCCACCCAAATGCACTTAAAAGCCTGATCTAAGCTGCTTATTGATATAAAAGCTAGTAATTGACAAAGAAACCGACAGGAACAAACCCATCTTACTCCATTTCTTCCTTTTTGTTGTCTAAAAATCACAGTAATTTAACTTTTGTTGACATTACAAAGCCAGCAGATCTATGAACAAGTGACAGGTATTCTCTTCCAGATCTGACAGCTGGGGTTCTTCACTCAGTCTGACATTAGGAATAAACAACAACAAAATCCTGCTTTATAACCTGAGGAATACTGATTTGGAAGCTGCAAAATAAATCTTCAAGTCATTTGCAGCACTGACTGTGCCTATTACCTACCGAATCTTCAGCTTGAGAGTCCTCCTCCTCCACCGCCAACTCTTCCACCCAGTCAGAATCTACCTCAATCGCCCGCTCCTCTCCATCCACAGAAAGATGGCTTGGTCCTTGGCCACTACTCTGGCTCAGTGCATTAGTGACATCAGCCAGGTAAGAGACAATATGGCATGTACACTCCAGGATAGTCACATGCTGTGAAGTCGAGATGAAAATGAGAGGCAATACTTAGATCCCATAAGAGCATATAACCGTCCCCCCTGCCCAAACTGCTTTAAAACTTCCCACTCCAGGGGAAGCTCAGGTTAGATATAAAGAAGTTCTTCCTTGTGAGGGTGCTGAGGTGCTGGCACAGGGAATTGATAAATGCTCCATCCCTGGCCAGGCTGGATAAGGCTTGGAGCAACCTGCTCTAGTGTGAGGCATCCCTGCCCATGGCAGGGGCTTGGAACTGATCTTAAGGTCCTTTCTAACCTAAACCACTCCATGATTCTATGAAGCCAAACCAGGACAGCTGATACAGCTCCTGCCTGAGATTAATTCCTGCAAGTCAAGCAATAGTCTTACCTTCCCTTGCATGACGTTTGCATTCATCTTTTCTACCACGTTCTTCTGAGACAGGTATTTCTTGCTGTAACATGAAACAGTGGATAAGATCATTACAGCCTTTTGGAAGTACAAACTCTGACCAGCAGCTTCAAGCATTGAGTTTGCTTTAAATTAACAATAGGAAACGTATACAATAATTAAACCATTCAAGAGTGGAAAAGACAGAACATATGGCTGTTCTTGGGACACACACACACACAGAGATCAGCCTCTCTCAGACAAAAATAAACTAAAAATAAGCGTGTATCTAAGCATTAACTTCTGTCCCCAAATTCAGTGTTGCAAATGAACAACCAGCAGCTCACAGTTGGCTCTTACCATCTGCCCAGCCAGTCAACAGCAGCACCGTGAAGCTGGAGGTGTCCTGCACCTTGTCCTGCACTAGCCAAAGTTGCCATCACGACCATCAGTTCAGGGAAGCCTGTGCCATCACCATTGGCCAACATTTCTGTTGCCATTGGTATTAGAGTACTCAGCAGAACAGTGCACACACCTTCTCCAACTTGGCTGATCAAGAAGAACAAAGACAGGTCGGTCATCCACTGAAATAAGCCCCACACCTCCAATGTCTTCCCCATCACTTCATTTGAAAGCTGAGGACAAGAAGCCATCAGCAAAGCACAAGTCATTGCACATCTAAAGAACAAAAGAAATGATGAGCCCACCAAAGAAACGACAAAGGTTGTACTCTACCTGTTTTCCCTAACAATGTAAGTGGTCAGGAGTTGCAGCAGCTGCCTGTTCTCTTGCACAACATCCAGCTGGTCTGAATCTTTGGGTGGGGACATGGTCATCCTGGTTAACCAGGCCTGGAGACGCACAGGCTCCACACAAGCCAGCTGAGCCAAAGAGCCACAAAGTCGCAACAGGCTGGGGTTGGGACTCTTCTCAGCTGGGGGAGAAAATGACTGGTGAGTGACAGATGCCACAATGAATGTGTTTGAAGATGGCTTTCCATTTAAAGCGTGAGGCTGTCACTCCACTTCCTCCTACAGTTTTTCTTTCAAGCATCTTCACATGACAGTCTAATACAAGAACAGTATAAAGTGGACAAAGGCAGGACAGAAGAGATTCAACAATCACTTACTGAGCTGGAAGAGTTTGGTGAAGAACTTCAGCACCCTGTTACAAAACTTGGCTGAGAGGTTTTCATTGGCTGTGGCCATCATGATCTGGACCAGTTCTCCACTGGATGGAGAGGAAAAATTTAGTCAGCTTTGTAAAATACAACCCATTCCTGTTTTTACACTTGCCCTTTTGTTTAAGACTGGCAATGGTTTGGATTAACTGCTCAGCAGTCAAGCCACAGAAACTGCTTTCAGACAAACAATGAACCCTTAACTCAGACTAAACCTTGTAAATCTCATGAGCTCCTGAGTTGCATACCAGTATTCTCCACATGTCAAGTCACAAAAGGGCCTGTACTGGTTTCTAAACCAAAATTCAGGATATTCTTGCCTGCTTTTCCCTTCCATGTTAATAAAGTACAGCCAGACTGCTTCTGTTTTGAGCTGTTGAACATGTAGAGAGAACAAGCAGACAATGGTTGGCTTTCTAACAGAGAAAACCTTTCCTCCAGTCCACCATCTGTCAGAACACTGTGTTGTGCTATGTGTTTCCACCACGATCTGTCTTCATATTTTGAAGTCAGGTCAACACCCCACCTCCACCCTTAAAATTATCACCCTATTGCCTGTGGAAGCACTGAGAGAACTTGGGAATTTGCATCTTGATCTGTGACTGCCTATAGACCAGCACCTCTCAAACCCTCCTCCTAATGCCTTTGAAAAGTTTCCCCACTGGTGATCACTCAGTGTGAGGAATCACTGAATATTTTATTTGGAGTGACAAAGACCTAGGTCCTCTCTCACACAGAAAGTCTTTTCATACTCTTCTGCACTGTGTGCAGGGTATCCTATCTCTACATGGCTCCTGTGCAATGGTATTAACATCCCTTAGGTGTTGACAGTGACAAGCTGAGAGGAAAAGGAAGAATAATCAAGTTCCTGGGCTATAAATTTCAGGAATACTTCACCTTTCTGAAAAGAATTCCTCCATGGCTTTTCGGGCCTGGCTGCTCTCCAGCTGCTTCTCCAGATGCTGCAGACATTCCTCCAGGATGGACTCATCCAGGCCACTGAGAACCAAAATGTACAAATTAAATCAGAATACTGAAGAGTAATTTCAACAATTATGAGAGTCAAGAAGTGATCATTTTGCTAATACAAGTCTAATACATTTTCTGCTCACTGAAAGCAGCTCTCCTTCCAACCATCCATAAACAGTAAATCCACCCAGTGTTCAGGAAAAAGGTGGCACATGATGCACAGTTGCAGTCAGAAACCTAGAATGATCTAGACCTTTCAGACACCTCACATGACAAATTCCTATAAATGGCTGTTCTTTTTACACTTTAAGTGACTTCTAGTGTTACTCCTCCCTTATTCTCCTGCATTCACCCCCACTCCACAAAGCACTCAACAAGTAAAATCCAATTACATTTACATCCTCTACCAGAAGGCTCAGTACATCTCCCTCTGAATACTTCCCACCCAGAGAGGATCAGTGTTGAAAAGATGCAACATCATCATGCCTAATGGTTTTATGTTTCAGATGGGCAGAATCAACATCTGTGCACCAAGCTTATTCCTTCTATACACACACTGAGTAAGTGGTGGGAAGCCAAAATCTGCCTAGTTTGCTGTGATAAAGCAGGGATTAGCCATCTTTACAAACAGCAAGAACAGAGACAAAGGAATATAAAGCAAGTTAGGTCAGTATCTTCAGCTTTGATTTCCTGCTTGTATTTCCATAATTTTCTACTTGCTTAAATACAAAACTATCCAGATAGAAACATGCTCCATCCAGATTTACAAGAGATGATTCAAATCCCCACCGCCTGAATGGCAGTGCTGAAAACTGGTAATGAAATAAAACATCTCCTACTTTTAGTCTGCAAATATAGAAGTCTTCAAGAGATAAAAATAAGCTGATTTTTCACCTTTGTATTGTGCTGTTCAAGAACAGACACTGATATTTAAACAGACTGTAGTAATTCTTTGTATATAGCTTTGCTGGAAGAGAACCACAAGCCACCCAGCCCATTACCTGTTTGGATCAGAGTGATGGGCCAAGATGTTATAGCATCCTGTGATCAATTTCTCATAAACTCGTGCCAGGAATTCATCAGATTCTGCAGGGCCCAAGATCCTTTCTAGGGAGTTGCTGCTTATTTCTGCCACACTCTCTGTGCTGGTCTCCAAAAGGAGGGGCAATAGGGAATGAATCACCTGTGGTGGGTTCAAATCATCTGACCAGCTTGAAAAGAAAAAGCAACCAAGTTAATTCTCTGCATGATGTATCACAGAATGTCCTTATTGCATAAATGAGAAGTCACACAAGTAAGGCACAAGTCTAGAGGGAAGTCAGAGATAAAACCCTTTTTAGAAAGGTGGGGTGAACACACAGTCCCAATTTGGAAAACTCTACACATTTCTTCTGCATATGAACAGGTACAACGTTTTCCTAGACATTCACTCTACTACTTACTATGGTTTTGGAATCATCTGCACTGTCAGCAACTATTTTTCTGTTTCAGAATATCTTAAGAGTAAGTCCTTGGAAATAATTCCTTGTGCTTTGAAAACATCACACAAGTGAACGATAGCCAAACACAAAGGAATTTGTTAGACCCAAATTGTTTCAGTTTATACCCTAGTTTCTTCAAGTTCCTGTTTCGTAAACAGTATTAAAGGTTTCTCTCAGGGAGTTTGACTCCTAGAGATAGCAAATCAAGACAGAAGGGCTGTCTTTCATTCATTTAATTTTAAATAAATGATACTTCTAGTAAACTAAGACTAACTCCATTAAAGACTTAGTCCCAAACACAGCACCAGTTCATTAAGCATTCTACCTGAAGGGGCTGATGAAGACAGACATTCCCAGGAGCAGACAGATAGATACAGCAAGAATGTCACCTAAAAAGCATCACTTACACAATAAGATCCCCAGTGAGCCTGACCAGGGAGAGAAGGGTGTGCTTTAGGGAAGCTGCAAGAGGTAGACTTTGGCTGCAGAGAGTACCGAGGTGGGCAGCCTGAACTGCGCTGATGTAGCTTTCTGCTGGGATTGTGTCATTTGCAAAGGCATTGCGCTAAGGATGGAGACACACATAAACATCAGAACATCTACTGCCAACAGTACACCCTGCCCACCATTCCCAGGGATTTATGGAGTTAGGATCACACCAGATCCATCCACAAAGCTGGACTCACCCACGAGCCAATGTTTGGAAACTCATTTGTATGAATGTTGTTCCATGATTCACATAAAGTCTGCACAGCTGATGGCAGGTTCTGAACAAGTGTTGGACCTGCAGTTAATACAGAATTATAATGTATAGTTAATACAGAATCGTAATCACTGAGTCATTTCATGGGTCCTGTTGAAAACTGGAATGCTTCTGCAACACTATTTAAAACTAGATCATTATTCAAGACACATCTGGAGCTAAACCGAGGTGTAATTCCACTGTTCTATGCTTATGACAAATCAAAATTAACCCTAAGCTTGCAAGAGCTTCCCAGCTTCTTCCGCTTCATTAAAATCACAGAAAACATGGCAAAAATACTCATTTGCAGCAGTCTTCAACATATCAGTATTTCATAATTCCCCTTCCCACCAGAGCACCAACATGGTTAAAAAGCATTTCAGTAATCCAGATAAGCCCACAGGATAGTTACTCTTCCAAGGTATGCCCAACTTTTTCAGTTGTTGGGATACTAAAGGAGAAAGCTTCCTAGTTTTCGCTGACAGAATAATGCACTCTTTTGAACATGGTTGAGAACTTGTTACCCAGCGTACAGCTTTGAAGCTCAATGTCTGCAGCACTGTACAAAGCTTTACCTACACAGAGGAGGAAATCCGAACCACTCAGTACTCTCACCTAGAGTATTGGACTTGCAACGGCTGGATCCAATGGCCAGGACAGCAGCATAACCTCGTAGCTTCTCCTCAGAGGGCTTGTTCTCAGTGGAGCCCTCTTCAGAGAGGCTTTGTAGCAAGTAAGATCTGCATTCAAGATGGAAAGGATTCATTTCAGGATCAGCTCTGCCTTTTAGAACTAAATGTCTCAATATAGTGACAGATAAAGCAAACTCCTGAAGTTCTGCCCCACCCTTTGTGTTCTTAGTTCACCATTAAGGGAGTTTTGGGCTTTTATCTTCTTTAAGTTACTTACCAGGAAAAGTACCCACTCAAAAGAAAAATCAATTACTTTTGCTTTCTTCTACATAGGTTCTAATGAGAGTTTGGAAGACTTCAGACTTTTAATGTAAGAATTAACCCCACTCTCTTTCTTGATGGTCTGACAGTCTCAATATTGAAATAACCTTTAGTGGCACTATCCTAGAGAGTGGTAAGAGGAGGTTTCACCTTTGGAGGAAAAGTTGGGTTTGCAAGCTTGCAAGAAAGCCTTAAAAGAGCAGACAAGAAGGATGCTTAGAAACAACGTCATACACATGGCTTGAGAAGCTACTTTTAATTCTTCTTTTAAAACAATGACCACTCTAGAGGACCTAAGTTAGAAGTAATTATACTGGACTATAAAATAAAAAGGCATCTAACTCTAAGAAAACAACAAACCAAATGCAAAGAAAGCCCCATGCACACAAGATCCCTATTACTGATCCTAAGAGTGTACCTGGTAAACGTAGCATAAGTGTCAATAAGCTGTAGCGTAGCCGGGAGGAGGTTCTTGGTTATCTCTGAAGACTTGTGTGGATCAGTCTCTGCAGCTAGCTTGGAAAAGTGCTCATCTAGAGAAACCTGAATCTTGGAAATTGCAGCATCAAGGGTGTAAATGGACTGTAAACTGGGAACTTCGTGCAGCTGGAGAATAGTTGTGCAGTCAACACCACAGAAAGAAGAGATCTTTAAATACAAAGGGATGGAACAGTAAGTGCAACTCATCCCACAAAACCAGAGGCTCCGTACACACAATTCCATTCACACCACCTTTACCTGTCGAGCAAAGTATTCCTCTGCTATCTCCACATCATATTTCACTGAGCTGCACTTGCTGGAGGCCAATTCAATCAGAGAAGCAGCATGGTCAGCTTTCATGCCCTGCTTGGTAAGGTGATCCTATAGATGCCAAAAATAGACCCATCACACTTCAGAAGTACTCTATAATTAACCACTCCGACAACAACCAGGCTAGAAAGCCTTAGAGACCATGGCCACAAGTTCCCATTTCTCACCATCACACCCATGTAACGAATCCCACACACAGTCAGCATGGAAAAAACACGACACTGACATTCCTACTATCAACAACATCCTAAAACACCCCTATAAAGATGAGCTGTACCTTGATCCACGTGACGTAAGATGTGATTCGCAGTCGGGAAGACCAGCGCAGTGTGTGTAAAATATCACATTCACTCATCTCTGGTGTGTTCGTGGCTAATTGATTCATGTAGGTTTTGGATGGAGGCAAAATCCCTAATATCCTCCACAGTATCAAGAAGTAGTACTGAAGTGCACAGGCTTCCTAAACAGAAGTAACAGTTAGACAAATTAGGGATGAAAGACTGCAGTTTCAACCATGACAGCTACTGAAATGATCTCCTTAAAGACTCCAGACTCCTGCAGATGTGCCACATGAGATGAACACATACCAGAGTTGAGTTAGTGTCATATAGGATAAAGGGTAACGGGTTTAAACTTAAACAGGGGAAGTCCAGGTTAGATATAAGGCAGAAGTTCTTCCCTGTTAGGGTGGTGAGGCCCTGGCACAGGTTGCCCAAAGAAGTGGTAAATGCTCCATCCCTGGCAGTGTTCAAGGCCAGGTTGGTCAGCTTTGGGCAACATGGTCTAATGTGAGGCATCCCTGTCACGGCAGGGGGTTGGAACTGGATGAGCTTTCCAACACAAACCATTCTATGGTTCTACGAAATTATGCAACAGAGAAAAGAAAAATGAAGGATCATATAATTTTTTATCTGCTTCATCATATTCCAGCCAGACCTCCTGGCATTACCAGGACATAGAGCAAGTCTAAAACACGCTCTGAGTTAATACTTCGTAAGATGTACCACCACCATACATACTACCTTTATACCACTTTTAGCTATGGGATTTTTAAGTTCCTCATTACTCCAACCACTGTCCAAAACACTTTGGCTGAACATTTTGCTTGATAGTTTGAAAACAAACAACGTTACAGCAATAGTCTCACCAGTGCAGTGACATTTTTATTCTCTTTCCTCCTGAGCGTATCAAACTGTGACCCAGCAGCAAGTAAGGAAGTCAGGGCTGTGTAAAGCTCATCATACTTCGTAGTCCGAGAGAAAAGGACCTCACAAACCTGCAAGAGATGATGTGTCAGCATCTTTGCTTTGCAAATTGCACAGCTCTGTGTTTATACACAGCCAAGTTCTCAAGTGATCAAAATACCCACAAACCAAAACCATGCAAAAAAAAACTTCAGGAAGCTAGTTCTGCTAGGAACCTCTCTCCCCAGTCAGAATACCAATGAACTGGTTATAGGGGAGCATGCATGAAGCAAGCCCATAACCTTGATGGCAACAAATTTACTGAGGAAACAAAACCCAGGAAGAACATGGAGCTAAATTGTGGGAAAATAATTCTAATGCCATGTGTCTTTGTTGCAGATGCCTCAGCAGCACCGAAAAATCAGCATGGATGTGACAGGGCTCTGTCACAGCATACACATTTGAATCACAAGCACTACTACAAGTAGTCCAACACATCTTCATAGATTTTGCATACTGATTTCCCTGAAATTAGGTGCACAAAGAACACCCATATTATCTTATCCAGCCACTACTCCTTTCTCCACTTAGTGGAAAACTTCTAGTGTCTCTGATTCATCAGCTCCTTCCTTCTTTCCTTTCTCTTCTGACACGCACCAAATCTTCATGGCCCATAAAGGTTCACAGAAAGGTCTTTAAAACAGAGATTCCTGTACCATGCTATCCAAACGGTTTAGGTCATCTTCAGAAGCTTCTAGAGATAGGATGCAGTAGAACCTGGGCTGTGGAGCTGCATCTGGAACACAAGGACAGAAAATGATGTTCAAAGTGATGGTTTTAATCAGGCAGTATTGTGTTATACTGTCTCCTCCATCTCCACCATCTTTCACATTAAGGCTACTACCAGATTCTACTAAGCTGGCTTCATAGCACACTATATGTGCTGCAACCTATGGTATATGCAACCAAGGTCTTCCTACTCCTACAATCCTGGTACAATAAATCCGTATTTATTTTCAGTTACTTGTAGCATAGTCCTAGATGACAATAATTTTATTCAATACAACTTTTCTTGCATTTTTAAATGCGTTACATAGCTATGCCCATTAGAAGTAGGAAAAGCTACACCAGGGCACTCCTTCATTTGTAAAGGCAAATCTGAGTATAAAAAATTCCTTACGTTTTCTTTCTTACCTGATGAACAGTGTTTGGTCCAGTTTTCTTCCACTTCTTTAAACCCATGATAGAGTGGGACTGACGTTCGCCTGCTGCTGTCCTGGGATCCACTCACCCACCCAATGGGTGGAGTCAGCAAATTGTATTGTACCTAAATTCAAAAACACAGACAAAAAACCACCCATGGCATCTTTGTCATTAGGGATGGGGGGGAAATACAATCACCAACACCACATCCCTGTTGGTAAGACACAATCATTCCCAGCTTCCAAGCGAAGCTCTAGACCCCATCTCATAGAATGGTTTGGGCTGGAAATGATCTTAAGATCATCCAGTTCCAATCCCCTGCCATGGGCAGGGACACCTTCCACTAGAGCAGGTTGTTCCAAGCCCCATCCAACCTGGCCTTGAGCACTGACAGGGATGGAGCATTATTTACCACTTCTTTGGCAACCTGTTCCAGTGCCACATCACCCTCTCAGGGAAGAGCTTCTTCCTTATATCTAACCTGAACTTCCCCTGTTTAAGTTAAAAGCCACCACCTCTTCTCCTCTCTGATGGTTTTTACTCTGGAGTGAACAACTAAAATCAATGATCAAGCTTCTACCAAGTGGAAAAGCCATGCACAAAACACCAGCATCCCATTAACAACAAGAGTGCCCAAAACCTCAACAGTGAAAAGTTAAAGCAAGGACATGGTGTACAAGGTTTTCCACAATACCCCAATACTCAAGATTTTGACAGATAAGACGGGACATTGATCCTGCCCTTACTAGGATTCATTAGGACAGGAGTTACACCACGAATTCACACTCAAACAGAACCTGCTGCTAGGAATCAACAATGGTAGTTTAATCACACATTACAATTCCAAACGCTGGTAACAAAATTAAACCCAATTTACTCCCTAAAGGCCATGAAGAGACCAGAACACACCAGGTAATTGCCTGTTACACATTTCTGCTGGGTGACAAATTAAATAGCCAGGACATGACATCAAATCCTACCTGTTCAAAGAGGTACACAGGGGCTTTAGAATATTGATGGAGCAGGTAGTCAAACACCAAGAGGAGACGTGCCACAAGAAGCGGGACAGAAGATTGCTGGGTATCCATGTTCGCTGTCAGCTCCACAATTGTCTGGATACAGAGCATCACGATGGACCTGCGGCCCCTCTCAGAGAAATTGTGAAAAATAAGCAGCAGCAACTGGAGATGTTCAACATTCAGATCTTCTGTGTCACTGGGAAGAGTCCCCTGCAAGGCATTCTGCTTCAGTGTGCCCACAAACCTGACAACAAGAGAGGAAGTTTATGAAGTTCAATTTTCTCTTGGCTTAGATCCTTCTTAACTCTGGGTTAGAGAAACATTTTCATCATTTCCCTTTTCTGCTTATTCTAACACCAGCAATTTCACTGATTATCACTACATGAAGCACTGGAATGAGACTGCGCAAACATCAGAACCTACATTTGATGGAAAACATGAACAACCATTCAAAAGAAGAAAGAGAGATGCAAACCCATTCCCACAGGAAAGGCTGCCCACTTTAAGTCAGCTAAACCCTAGCAGAGACATACACACTATGGCAGAAAGTAAAAACCCTGGCACCATCATAACAGAACTTATCAGAAACCTGCTGGAATGAGACATTCCCTTTTTAAAACCAGGGCTCAGGCTCCACCCACTTAACTCCTGATCCTAGGTTTCATTTCCTACGCTCTCAGTGAAGGATTCCAGCAACACACAGACTGACCCTCTGCTCCTCCCAGCATCACATACCATCCCCATTCAGAGAACACACACACGCTGGTTATGCTGGTGGCAGAGAATTTTCCCTTGATAGAAAATAAGAGATTTAAGAGATGACTTTCAGCTCAATATAAAATTATCTCACCTTTCCCAGACTTTAAGGCATTCTGGAACATCAGGATCTCCCTGGGCAGTGGCTTTATGCTGCCAAATGAGGAGAAGTCGCGAGAGCACCGACAAACTCTGAGGGTGGATGTAGAGAGGCCACGGGCCCTCCGAAAAAGGGGCAACTCCCAGCTGCTGGAGAAGTGTATTCTGGAACAAAATAGACTTGTTGAGAAGAGGCAAGTCCTGCCTGATGCTTTAAAAGCATGATGTGAACAAACAGCAGGGCTCTTGGAGCTCCTAAGGGTTCACATAGCAATCCCTCTCATATCTCCAACACATGGCACAGCTACCAAGGGACACTTACTGCTGTCACTGTGCCACTTAAACCACAATAAACTTGCAACTTTAACACCAATGCATAAAAAAATAGCATTAATGAGCTCTACTCATTTCCTGCAGTATCACTGCAAGACTGTTTCTTCTACTATGTTCAGTATCTAAGAATCCAGAGGACGACCTCTTTGACTGGTCACAGCAATACTGCTTCTTTTCAAATATAGTAAAAAGGCAGATTTCTGAGAAGTGCAACTCTTTAAAACAAAAACCACAAACCAACAAAGTATTTTAAATACGGTAGAAAATGTACAGTAGTCAACAAAAAGTATAGGGATTGAATTCACTGATTGCAAGCAGATTTATACTTCTACTTAAAGTATTAAGTCAGGTCAGCCCATGACCTAGCAAATAAACCTAGAGGCTACGAAGTCAACACATGAAAGCAAAAGGATTAATCTGGTTCTCTCCTGAGAGAATTCCAAAGCCTTTTGGCATCAGTCCTGACAGCAAAGCAAATCTGCAGGAATCCCTCTTGATAAATGCATGGATAGATGCAACTCTCCAAAACAAAATATACAAACTCATTGCCTTTTCAGCTTTCATCAGCTTCGAAGTTCAGCGGATTAATGTGAACTCTGGATGTTAAGTTTACACTCTGCAGGATGTTTTGTACTGGATGACTGCAAAGGTCATCCAACTCAATGGAGCCAAAATATTCCAAGTTTTGTTTGCGAAAGAATATACTCTAGGGCTAAATGGAATCATCAACACATTAATCCAGGTGTGGAAAATCTGTGTAGAGACAGTAACAGACACCAACACTTCTTCATTTTATTTATACATGCAATCACACTTACCTGCAAAGCAGGGGACTGAAGATCTGAGGTCACCAAGGAATGGTTGAAGTGATACAGGGCAGCAGCAAACTCCTCATCGGATGTGCCTGTAAGACAGGGATCAAGCCATTTACTGCCATTGCTCTCTTACATTTCAAATTTCCACATGAAAGTAAGAAAACACACACCTCTAACTCCTACAGTCCGTGCTCTCTAACACAGAAGCTCTGCTCACTCACCCTTTAGCCCATCCTTATCCACCTCTTTGATGATGCTGGCCAGTGTAGCCATGTGTTGCTCCGAAAGAGATACGCTCAGGTAGTTGCGAATGAAGTTGTTCCTGGAGTTCAGCATAGAAGAAGTGATGAAGTTCAGAATGTTTGAAGCTAGGCTCAAAAACTGGAAAGAAAGGAGAAACACACCACAGAAGCAACCTTAAACAAAAACTAAACCACCAGCAAAATAGCTCAAGTCCCCTCACTCCACCCCAGAGTACAGGTTTACTCATTGCAAGCCAGCTCACTGCAATCAGTGTCCTGTATTTGTATCAGGATTAACAACAGACTCTGACAAGGTTGTAAGGCTCTCCTCCACTGCAGTATTTATTTTTGTCTTTCCCTGATGGAGCTGGAGCTAAAAGCATTCTATCAGCAAGTCATTTTGCTTATAGTTCTCTCTGTCTCTGTAACCCAAATAGATATGATCTTCAGGCTTTGCTTCCCTGGCAGTAACGCATACTATTCCACCTGACAGAAGAGGAGAGGAAATATCTTTCTTCAAAGGCAAGACAGTCATTGATTCTCCATCAGCAATGTACTTAAAATACCTCACATTTATCTTGTCTGTCAACATACCCAGCCACTGACAAGGCAACAACACTACAGCACAGCAGTTATTTCAC
This sequence comes from Psittacula echo, assembly GCF_963264785.1. Lineage (NCBI taxonomy): Eukaryota > Metazoa > Chordata > Aves > Psittaciformes > Psittacidae > Psittacula > Psittacula echo. The sequence goes on from NC_137753.1 coordinate 8,556,029, forward strand.
TAAGCCTCAAGACCTTCTCGTACCAACTCTGGATCTTTGCGGCTGGCCAGGATGTTCCCGTTCTCTCCAGCACTCTGTTTGTTTGGGCTTTTCACTCTAGGGGAGCTCTCCAAAGGGGGTGGTGGAGGCGGGGGTGGTGGGGCCACCTTCTCTTTGCTTGGAGAGATTGTCTCTTCAAACCATTGCCCAAGGATTGGTTCACTGTCCTCATCTAACACAGGAGGCAGGAAAAACAAAAGCATAATGTTATAAGCAATGTTACATACCTTATGCAAACTACTCAGCTTAGAAAAGAGTTTCAGTTTAAGGCATCTGCTATCTTCATTTTTCCTTCCCAAATCACAAGGCTAAGCACTTTTACACAAGTCCAACAAGAGATTACAAGAAGTTATTTCCACTCTCTTAAGCAAATACTGCCAAATCCCAGGCACTCAGCCTTTAGTTTACACCAAAAAGCACAGTCAGCGCTGCTTCTGCCAAACAGCTCTTACAAACTGGTTCACATTCTCAGCACTGAATGTCATTCCAGCCCAAGAAGGCAACAACCCAGTAGCCAAGTTTCCACTAAATCTGAAAGATGGTGCAAAAATCCTGCCTTAAGTTCCTTGCTGCTATTACCTTGGCTGCTGTCCTCCTCAGTGCTGCTAAAATCATCCTCATAGTAAGTATTAGAATCAGTGGAGGCACTTGCATCACTACTCATGGAGCCTTTCCTCTGACGCTGCAAGACACAAGCCTTGGGAGAACAGCAGAACAAGTTTAATTTTAGAATGATGAATGGTAAGAATTTGAAAACAAGAGTAAATTCCTAACACATCTTCATTTTCTTCTAGCACATTTGTCTCAACTAAGTTATGAACAGGTTTTCAAGGCTTCTCCCCCTGAAGCTGTATTAAAAATACCACAGGATGGTGGAAAACAAATAACCTACGCCAAGCTTGTAAGCAACACTTCAAGTAACAGCTCTAACATAAAGCATCTGTTCTGAATGCAGCCTTTTCACCCCCTCCTAAACTTACAAATACCACTGAGCCTACAGAAAAAAATTGACTAGAACAAGTCTGTCAACTTTACATCTCTGTAGAAAGAGAGAGGCTCCAGTTGACAGCTGAAAGAAGAATTCTAAGTTCTTAGCACAGTCACAACTTGTAAAGTGAGATTTTTCCATGTGCATGGCACTTAGGAGGAGTGCCCCAGCCACAGAAGTTCTCCAGCCGGTTCCTACCTTTCTGTAGGAAGTAGATAGCAAAGTCAGCAGCAAGTTAGTGAGTGGGACAGAATCTATCAGCCGCTGAATCCTCTGGATAGACGTGCTTTGAGCCATGATATCCAGCACTGCTGGCGGCCCATCGCTCTCCCAGCCCTGCAGGATGGCAGTGAGAAGAGAATTTAAAGTGTGTTTCAGTGGAGAAGGCAAAATGTTCCCCAAGAATGTATATGTTACCTACATACCTTGTGCAATGCCTCCACTTGCAGATCTTGAAAGAGTGATGACAGCAATTTGATAGCATGATTTGCCAGCACTACAGACAGAACACCAAACCCTTGATGCCTACAGAAACATAAAGGAAACAAACCTTACTAAGGCCTTTCAATACCTTAAGGGACTACAAGAAATCCTTTTTACAAAGACAAGGGGAATGGTTTCGAATGAAAGAGAGTAGATTTAGACTAGATATCAGGAAAAGAATCTTCTCTATGAAGGTATCAGAAAAGATTGCCCAGAGAAGCTGTGGCTGCGCCATCCCTGGCAGTGTTCAAGGCCAGGTTGGACACAGGAGCTTGGAGCAAGCTGCCCTAGTGGAAGGTGTCCCTGCTCATGGCAGGGTTTGGAACTGGATGAGCTTGAAGGTCCCTTCCAACCCAAACCAGTCTGGGATTCTATGATTCTAATTTCAAAGGGAGGGAGGGGAATATATTGAGTACAGTGACTGCTTTGCTAAATTGAAGACAGCGACTTGTTCCCAAGAATAAAGAACTGACTCCCTTGAATTATGACTGGGGATAAAACTTTAGAGACCAACAAGACTCTGTGGTAGCTACTTGCTGGGCATGGCTAGACACATGGACAGTGACTACTTCAGAGAGGTATTTACATACCCTTTCCCAGGTCCTAGTTTGGGAGACCCAACGCCCTCCTTAGTGCGAGCAATAATGTCTCTGACACGAAGAGCAGCCAATGGATCTTTCTCCTTTCCCTTATCAGCCAAGGCCGTGGGGCTGAGGTTCAAGATGAGGAAGAGGCTGTTTAGCAAACACCAAGCCCCAAGCAGCTGGAAGTTCTGATAATGCTATCGTGCCAAAAATGAAGGGGGAAGGGGAGGAAAAAGGCATCAAAAAGACAAAATAGTGTCAATCCAAAATGCCAAAATATACAAGCGCAAAACCAGTGAAAGAGCTTCCCAAGATACAAATCTTACCTCACCCCCTGCACGGCGCGAGTTGCTGATGGCTTGTCCAATCATTTCATAGATTTCAAGCTGCAAATAAATCCAAAGCCATGGTAATATTTAAGTTAAGCTCCAAATACAAATTGCATTTTCCCCTCTACAATTAGCCACCACCTCACTACTTCCTTTATCAGCAAGTCTAATGCCTAGAAACAACAGCTATGTATTGCAATCCAAAGGAATACAAACTCTATGCACTTCACTTGCTAAGAATGAAACAATAACCATGCTTTTTCATCTACTTACACATTTCTGTACAATAGTAGCAGCATCATTTTCATAATCTTCTTCTTTGGAACTTGTTGACCCAGTTCGTACCTGCTGAGTGCTACCCACGTGCAGGATAGCCATGCAAGTGGCCACACTCACACCTGATTCAAAACAAGAGGTCACATTCTTACCAAGAGCCAGACTTAGGACTCAATGTTCCTACTTTTCGTATTAAACCAAGCAGTATCAAACATGCCCATAAACCAGATGGAGCAGGGAATATTCCATATTACAGCTGACAGATTAAAAATCCTTCTGAACTACTCTCAAAGGAGTAAAGTTTTACTCTACAGAAACACATCAGAACAATCAAAGGAGGAGATGTTTTACCATGGAATTCAATGCCATTTTTAAGGCAATCTTCATACTCTACTCCCATATCTCTTTAAAACGTTACTCATACCAATTAACCACTCAGGATGCTGGTGTATGAAACCACTCCTAGGAACAAGGTTGATTTGGGGGATATAACCAAGTAAGCTGAAGCCGTAAGCACTGCAAAAATACATTATGCTCTGAACATTAAAAAAACAGAAATCACAGGCTATTAAGAGGATGTTGAGCTGGTGCTTGTCAGGGATACTGACAAGAACATTTGCATAATATACCAGAATTTCAGTGTTACTATAACAATTTTCATCTGAACCTAGTCACCACACTGCACAGTACGCTGCACAGCTTTCAAATTCAGGAGAAATAAAGGTTCTTGTAGGCTGAGTCTCAAATGTGCAGGGAACAATGCAGAACAAAAGCAAGAGTGACTTAAAGCTCCAGAGAAAATACAGGAAATCCATTCACCTGCATAGAGACAGCTGAGAGCAAGAACAGTCACATCTTGGAGACGTGTGGGTGTCAGGGGCTCCAGTACAGGCAGAGACAGAGTATCCAGTGCCATGGTCACATCTATTACCAGCGAATGAAATCTACAGTAACGACACATGCTAAGGTTCAGCAATGTGATGTACACATCAAATCACAGAGTTAACTGGGCTGGAGAAGACCTTTAAGACCACCCACTCCAACCCTCATCCCAGCACTGCCAAGGCCACCACTAACCCATGACACTGAGGGCCTCATCTACACAGTGTGTGAACACTTGCAGGGACGGTGACTGCAGCCCTGCCCTGGGCAGCCTCTTCCAATGCCTGAGCATCCTTTGGGGAAGGAATTGTTCCTCAGCTCCATCTAAACCTCCCATGGAGCAGCTTGAGGCCGTTTCCTCTTGTCCCATCCCTTGTTCCTTGGGAGCAGAGCCCAGCTCCCTCCTGGCTTCATCCTCCTGTCAGGCAGTTGTAGGGAGCAATAAGTCTCCCTCTGAGCCTTCTCTTCTCCAGACTAAACTCTCCCAGGTCCCTCAGCCATTCCTCATCACACTTGTGCTCCAGGCCATGCACCAGCTCCGTTGCCCTTCTCTGGTCTTGCTCCACCACCTCAATGTCTCTCTTGTAATGAGGGGAAGAGAACTGAACACAGGATTTGACATGCCGCCTCACCAGTGCCCAGCGCAGGGAGACAATCACTGCCCTGGTCCTGCTGGACATCCGACACCTCACAGGAGCACTACTTTAATTGATGCTGCATAACCAGCACAGTTATTTTCTCTCACACAGTGTACCCAGCATCCACCAGAGGAGAGCAAGGACAGACACTTACCCATTGCGAACAGCAGTGGCATCTGCCACTGTGGCTGGCATAATGAAGAATGAGTTGGCTGACACTGCATCCTGAAACCGATTGATGTAGCGCAAGAAGTAGGGGAGGTTCAGGCACACTCTCAGCAGCTTTTCAGAGCCACCTACCAAAAAAAACCCCAGAAGTGTTATTTTTACTGATCTGTGGAAATGCTTCTAAGAACAGATCTAATGGTCATCAGTAATTGACTTAATTATTCTTTGTGGTGAGCAAATATCATCAGAGATGAGGTAACAGGATAAAGCCTAGTTTACAACACATAAACCAGGTGAAGTTTTCAGCCACACTCATAACAAGTGTCACAAAGCTCTGTGTGCATGTTATGTGACACCCCAGGTCTAATTCACACCTCTTCAATAATCCATCCCATAAGCTATTTCATATGGTCCACCTTATTTACCCCCCAAAACACAGTGACTGCATATAAATATACTAAGCTCATCTCCTCTGCAATGAAGAAAACTACATCACAGCCACAACCTCCTTCAGCACACAAATGAGTAAAACCTTCAGATCCTTCCCATTCGGAGCAGTAACATGTAACACTGGAGAGACATTTCCTCTTCTACTCCTTCCCAGATCCTTAAAAGCTGACTCTCACCAAGTTCTTGCAGGCTGGCCACGTTCTGAGCGATGAATATGCTTTTTGTCTTTGCTGCAGAGGTCTGATCTGTGGAAGCTTGATCCTCACTCTCTCCTTCCACCTGAAACCATTATGGGAGCATTAAAAATACATGGTATTGCAGCAACTATCTACACAGGAGCAAGGTGCAGCAGCAGCAGAACTCAAAAGAGCTACAAATATCACTGAACATTAGGGTCAACGAAGCAACAAAACTATTGTGTTGTTTGCCGCTTGTCAACATGCAAGTAGGATTTAAACACTTAAGAAAGGTTTTCTTTACACATGGGTACTAAAAAACTACCACTGACTGCCCTCTGCCCTTTCCTGAACCAATGTTACTAATGCTAAAGTTCAACCCTATTCTAGCGTTGGCTGTTTACCTGTGTTTCTGGTGTGATAGATGGTGACGATGAGACTCTAGGGTTGAAAACTGACGTCAACTGATTGAGGAAGTTCATCTGCACTTCTTTCTGTCTCAGTTCTGGGCTCACTGGGGAGGCCAGCTCCTTCTGGTCCTCTACTGCAGGGCAAACAGCAAAGCACCATTTCATACATCAAACCCTCAGTATTTTCTATGCCTAACTCAAGTGCTTCAAGTGATAGAAACATAAATGAAACTCCATACCATCAGAGAGGGTTTTAACAGTCTGAGGCAGCTTGGCTGACTTCATCATTGCTGTGAAGGTAATGATTTCAGTTCGATCCAGGCGGCTGCAGCCCGTACACAGCCCCTTTATCAACAGAATGAGGTGTTTCTACAAGAAAAAAGCATCAAGTACAACTTAAACTCTCTTGATTCCAATTATTCCTCAACAGCATTTATTCTAAGCAAATGCATTAACAGTACTGCACCTTCAGCTAGTGCGGCTACTGCAATATTCCAAACCCCCTCTGATCTCATACCAAAGACATGGTATTAGTGGTATTACCACTAATTGCAGGTAATTCAGGTCATTAACATTGTCCCATGTGCATGTTAGAGAAAAGCATCTGGAAAAGCACTCTTTCCTATGACACACTAAGGCTTGAACAAAGTGACATTATGTCCCTATCACAAGTGACATTATGTGAACACTTCTCACATGCCATTCCTCTTTGAAACAGATTACAGCTTTCCCAGAATGACTGAAATACAACTGGGGAAAGAATCCACCTTTAAGAATTCCACTGTTTTGTTCCAGGTTATTACACAAAACTAAACCAGACCACATGAGAATTAACCAAGGCTTCAGGTCCCCTTTATTTCAGCTTGCTCACAAGCTGAAACTCTGAGTGAAGGATGCAGAGGGAAGACTCAGCACTCTACTGAAGCAGTACACCTTCATTAACTTCGCTTTATGCAACATTATACTTTGGAATTAGAGGCCAAATCCCATTTTAACACTCAAGCAGTCAAAATCAGCTCTCACCTGTGACACAGCACATGCTTCATCTGGGTTCTCAAGTCGAAGCAGCGAGAATTCAATGAGGACTTTACAAGCAGCTGCTACCGACTGCAATTGGTTTCTCGGTACTGAAAAAAGGAGATGTTTGTACTCAGGACAAGTTTTAAACTCAGTCAGAGTAATGTGTTCTTAGTGCTATCAATAAAACAGTGAGGTACAACATGGACGCGCACACAAGCTACTGTGCCTAACACAGAGATGCAATTATAAATACAGTCTCATGAAAATGTAACCCAAGAAATGTCAGAAAAGCAGAGATAAGCCAGACAAGGGAATTTAGATGAAATGGCTTTCCCAGCAACATTACTTAATACTGGCAGACGTACTGAAGAACATGAAACAAGTTAACCTAAACCACTCTTTTTGCTGAAATTGCCAAATTCTATCAGCCAAAATAATAGGAAGTATTTTGAGTCACAGAGTTTTGATCATTAATTCCAACATACAAAAATAATTGCTAAAGAATAATCTAAAAATCCTGAAAATTGATTTAAACACTTCATTTGATTCGAAGTTATTTTCCCTAAATGAAGTCAGGCCAATGAATAAGCAACAAAAAGTCAGCACTGTCCAGCATTTGATGGCCAAATCCTCCTATTGACAAGTTTCCCTTTCCATCTGAGTTGACATTGTGCCAGTACAGAAGCCAGCAGCGCTGGTCTCATCCCTTCTGTCTTTAAAGAGGGCTGAAGGCAAAGGACAGCAGTTCCATTTTACTTTTTCTACACCCCAGTCATAACACATGCGCAAGAGAAGCAAAGGAGGGGGAACACTTACTTAGACCGCACACAGTAGTGATGTAATGCGTAGAAAGTGCAACAAAGGAGGAGTAAAAAGGCTCATATTGTTTGTCGTGGTGCAGGATTTCAGATTCACTGCAATAGAAGAAAAGGAGATGTGTCAATTGTACACAGCATGCCAGCAGCACCACACCACACTCAGGATACGCTGTATCTATTCACAGATGTAAGACAAGATTGTTAAAATCACACATGCTCTCCAAATCAAAGTATTGAGAGCACAGTCCTTTCCCTCGTGTCCCATTTCTCATGTCCTCGGGGCTGAGTCCTCCAGCAGCAGATGATGATGGCATTGGCATGGCTATGCACATAGGAAATGTAAGGACGACATTCCAATACTGCAAATGTTCCTCCTTTACAGGTTTCGGGGAGATGGAGATGAGCTCTTAGGCAGAAGCTCTTCCCTGTGAGGGTGCTGAGGCGCTGGCACAGGGTGCCCAGAGAAGCTGTGGCTGCCCCATCCCTGGCAGTGTTCAAGGCCTGGCTGGACACAGGGCTTGGAGCAAGCTGCTCTAGTGGAAGGTGCCCCTGCCCGTGGCAGGGGTTGGAACTGGATGAGCTTTAAGGTCCCTTCCAACACAAACCAGTCTGGGATTCTATAATGCACCATCAACAGCTCAGCCCCTTTAACTATGGCTCTCCCAGTTGAAGGTTCATTAATCTTTAAGTTATTCTAAACTCAGCTGCTCATAAAGTTTGGCCTGTTTGTTCTGTAACGCTCTGCAGGATTTGCCAGGACCGGAGCACTGGCATTCCCTTTCTGTTAAGGCATGGAGTCAACTGGAGTTGGTGCAATTCCACAAAACAGAAGGATCAAAACAGGCAACTGCATAATAACAAACACACTAGGCAGCCTCTGTGACACATTGAGGAGTGAAGATTTGTGAAGGTAACACACAGAGGAGAAAATTGCATCCCCTGGAATCAGCCTCATGGGCAGAGACTTGGCATTTCAGAGACCAGCAGCACCCTGCCTCGCAAACAGACCAACACAAAGCTCAGAGTGACCGAAAATTCAACACCAATTCAAACCAAAAGTGAACACCATAAAGCAAACCACACATCAACACACTGAAAATCAGGTCTTTTGAGGTTTCTCCATGAGGCTTGCTGGCCACAGGGAACATCTATACACAGAAATGGCACATCAAAAGCTGCTGCAGTGTCACACCACAGCCCATTTGCACAGAAACCTGAAGACAACCACTCCAAGAACAGAAACTAAGCTCTGCTTCCATAGCTGGTTCTGCCCTTAATGCTTCTTGTGAGACAACCATGGATGTGGATATCTGCCTATTACATACTTAAACTACTTTATTTCCCATTTTCATTCAATAGGCAAGGTGGAAGAACAGATTATACGACTCAACTTCACTATCCACTTCAACTTTACCTCTTTAAACTAGAGCCCTCTCCCCCTCTGGTGACAGTGATGATTTCTGGAGGGGAGGTGGGGAGCAGAAGGCATCAGATAAATAACTAGCTAAACCCAGGACATCTAAAGTTTGGCAACAAGCAGCACTGCTGCAGATCACAGTAGAACAAACCCTTGGGCCACCAGCACATGACCGTGCCAGCTTTGGTGGGCTGGGAGGGAGAAAAGGGCACACCATTCCCAGTTGCCTTCACTCTTTTCTATCCCAAGTCATGGTTTCCAGTCACAATGGGAGATGTGGCTGAAACAGAAGAAGCTTCAGAATTTATCATTTCTCTAGAAAAAATGAGCAAGGAGAAATACTCATCAGCTTTGTAGCTTTGATTCCCTGGTTAGAATCAACCAGGTTGGAAAAGACTTTTAAGACCATCAAGTCCATCTGTTCTCAGCACTGCCAAGGCCACCATTAACCCCCTCCCAGGTCCCTCAGCCGGTCCTCATCACATTTGTGCTCCAGGCCCTTCACCAGCTCCGTTGTCCTTCTCTGGACCCTACACAGCCTACCTAAAAAGCCGACATAGAAAAGCAGCTGTTATGAGAGGCTTTGCATGAAGATCAGCAGCATAACATGACTGAGTTCCAACGTCTTGCTCACCAGGCTTCACCTCTCCACCTCCTGCTCAAAGCACATGGATGGGCAATGAGCCCAGAGACTGAATGTGCAAAAATGTTTGTGCTCTTACATTCAGACACTGATTTTGCTCACCTACCTCTTTATGCCAACTATAAATCATCAGCAGCAAATGTATAGAACATATATTAATAGAACAAATTGGGAATAACAGAGTAGAGCAGCAGCTGGCAGCTCCTCAACAATTGCTCTACTGTACAGGTCAAGCAGTTCAAGTCACAACACCCACAAGGAGTAAGAAACCAGAACAAGACTGGGAATTCGATCTAGATTGGGCAAGAAGAGGCTTGGATCTGTTATGGTGGTGAAAAGCGGAAGGCATCTGTCAACGAACCATAAAGTCCTTGCAAATAAACATAAGTAAGAGATAACAGCTTAATCTGTGATGTGCTAGTGTTATACTGCATCTATAGTGAGATTTAATAACAACTTTAGGCTACTGTATTGCTATTTATTGCTCAACTAACTTCTGCTTCACAGGGAAGCTCATTACTCACGCTAAGCGAGAAGCCTCTATGTCAATATCAAATATAACCTGTCAGCAACAACCACCTCCTGCCTCAGTTCTGCTTCCAAATCCCAAACAGGCTCAAAATAGAGCCTTTATGTAAGGCAGCAGGCACAAGAGCAACCTCTTCCTCCCGAAGACACAGCAGCACGTTCAGGAGTTCTCCCTTGTGGAAAACCCTTCTCTACAAACTCCCAGCCTTACTGCACCCCACAGGCTTTGTAAACCACAGTCCACTTCAGCTGCATCTTTCTAAGCCACCATTTCTATCATTTATGTCAAGTCTATCAATTCCTGAACATACCTGCTAAGGGAACTCCAGGAACTCAGTGATGCTTAAACTTCAAAATGAACTATAAGAGTTGTTAAAACAAATGAGTTTACTAGTTTATCATGGAAAGAACTGCTTTAGTGCTTTTAAGGCAGGTGCCAGCAGGATGGTGTCAGACTCTTTCCAGTGGTGCCCAGTGACAGGATGAGGAGCAATGGCCATAAACTAAACCACAGCAAGTTTCACCTCAACACGAGCAAGAACATCTTTCAACTGAGGGTGGCAGAGCCCTGGCACAGGCTGCCCAGGGGGGTTGTGGAGTCTCCCTCCCTGGAGCCATCCCAAACCCGCCTGGATACGTTCCTGTGTGCCCTGCTCGGGGTGGCCCTGGCTTGGCAGGAGGCAGAACTGGATGATCTCCAGAGGTCCCTTCAACCCTCATGATCCTGGGATTTTGCTGTCATCACACCACATTTATTTGAGAGGAAATCCAGCCACTCTGCAGATGGTGTCAACCAACAGTCTCGCTGCAAGGACTTTCCAAAAATAACTCCAACAGATAACATATTTTAGATTAGAAATCTAAAGATAGATGCTCAGCATGGAAGAGCATGGCTCCAAACACAACAAGCTGGAGGTTTCTTCCCCCTCTGTGATTTGCCACGTTATATCAAGGCATGAAATCAGAGACTTGTGCTCATGTTAACTCCTGCTGGCTCTGAATCACAGCGAGCATCAGGCACATGACTCCAAACCTCAGGGCAATGCTACTCAACACGCTCGTGTCTCAAGTGGAAAGTGAAACCTTCACTGTCACTAGGAGAGGAAACAGACCTCTCCCAACAGTCAAGTGAATTCACTTCAGTGTTCCTGTGTGTTCTGCAACTGCTGACACTCCAATAATGACCTTTGGGCACACTGACAGCAGAGCTCCACAAGGAAAAGCAAATCTGAAATGGTTCCTAAATCACAGAATCATAGAATCAACTGGTTTGGAAGAGAGCGATAAGGTCCCCACTGAGCCTTCTCTTCTCCAGACTAAACCTCCCCCGAAAATAACAGATTAAAAGGTCAGCCTCAGTACTGCCCAAATCACATCAATATTGAGCAGATTCTAGGTGAACCACCAGTATGTGATCTGCACAGCACACTAACACTGACTGTACATCAGCCATTCCACACTGAACACAACACCACAAAGCTTTACTTTATTACCTTCCTCAGTGCAGTGTTTAGCTTATGTTTCCTAACAACTTCATGTGGTCAGGGCTATATTTCTGAGCACAACGTTGTGGCATTCACACCTAACGTTTTAGGTCGTACAATAAACTGTAAGTTAAATCAAACACTCCTGCTCCGAGTCCAACTTTGCTGTTAGCAAAGGCAGGCTCGATGTGCTTCAGCTTTATTTCTCTTTAAAAGGCGGGCAGTGCCCCACGGGTAGGAACCCAAAGGAAGCCGGTGCCACCGCATGTCCCCCCAGGACATGTCACCAGGCCAAGTGAGACAACAGCTTTCATGGCACAGGCTGAAATCCCCCTTGGACAAAAGCACAAGCACCAGAGCCGTCCCGAAGCCTCTCCGCGGGGTGACTGTCAGACCCGCTTTGGCTGCGGCCGAGCAGCAGCCGGGCGTGCATCATCATCCCCGCTTATTAGGTCCCAAGGGCACCACCCCGAGAGCCTCCCAGTCCCCAGGAAACCGGGAATGGGCTGGGCGTGAGTAACTCGCCGGACACTGCTCGAGGCTCCTTTATTTGCCCCGGTAGCCACCGCTACCCCTGCCCAGCCCCGAGCCGGGCCGCTCCTCAGCCCGCGCCGGCAGTACCCCCTCTGAGCCCCGCTTCCCTCAGCGCGACTCCCGAGGAGCTTCCCGCCGGCGGGAGCCCGCCCTGAGGGGAGGCCGCTGAGAGGGGAAGCAGGGCCCGGCCCCCCCCTCCGCGCAGGACAGGTAAGCCCTCACCTCTCGATAACCGAGGCGAGCAGCTGCGGGAGCTCCTTCATCTCGAAGGCCGAGTACGAGGCGGAGAGCAGCGGCCGCACCGCCACCTCCCAGCCCGGCTCTGCCGCGGCCCCCGCGCCGCCGCCCGCCGCCATCTTGCCGCTGCGCTGGGCGAGGGGGCGGGGGGGGGCCGCGGCAGCGGAGGAGGAGGGACACGGCGGGCAGGAAGGGCCTCCCCCGCGCACGCCGCTAAACAGGAAGTGACGCGCCGGCCGGAAAAGCTTCGCACCCTCTGATTGGAAGAGGAGGGCACCGTCCGGGCGCGTGCGCAGTACATGAGTCAGCAAGTTTGCGAGAGGCGCATGCGCGGTGAGTGCTGTGGCGGTGAGCGTGCCGGTGCTTCCCATAACCGGGAGTAAGGAAACCGCCTGCGGCCCTGATCCAGCTCTGGGGCAGCAGCACAAGAGGGACATGGAGCTGCTGGAGCGAGGCCAGAGGAGGCCATGGAGATGCTGCGAGGGCTGGAGCAGCTCTGCTCTGGAGCCAGGCTGAGAGAGCTGGGCTGGGGCAGCCTGGAGAAGAGAAGGCTCCTGAAGGGGAGACCTGAGAGCAGCTCCAGTGCCTAAAGGGGCTGCAGGAAACCTGGAGAGGGGCTTGGGACAAGGGCCTGTAGGGACAGGCCAAGAGGAATGGCTTTAACATGCCAGAGGGGAGACTGAGATGAGCTCTTAGGCAGAAGCTCTTCCCTGTGAGGGTGCTGAGACGCTGGCCCAGGGTGCCCAGAGAAGCTGTGGCTGCCCCATCCCTGGCAGTGTTCAAGGCCAGGTTGGACACAGGGGCTTGGAGCAAGCTGCTCTAGTGGAAGGTGTCCCTGCCCGTGGCAGGGATTGGAACTGGATGGGCTTTAAGGTCCCATCCAACCCAAGCCAGTCTGATTCTGTGACACAGCTTCACTGGGGGTACCTGCACACACAGGAGGTGCCTGACAGAACAGAGCCTCTCCTGGGGGCACAACTGGCTGATAAAAATGAGTTATGACAATGTTGCCTTGTAGATGACACCAAGGTGGATGGGAGCCTTAATCTAGTGGAGGACAGGGACGCTCTGCATAGGGATCTGGACAGGCTGGAGAATCAGGCTATGGCCAATGGGATGGGGTTCAAAGTGTCAGGGCCTGAACTTGGGTCATGACAACCTCATTGAATGCTCCAGGCTTGGGGAAAAGTGGCTGGGAAGTGCTCATGGGAAAGGACCTGGACATGCTGAATGATGGAGCTGAACATGAGCAGCTTGTGCCCAGGTAGCCAGGAAGCCACCAGCATCCTGGCCTGTACCAGCACCAGTGTGGCAGCAGGGCCAGGGCAGTGCCTGTGCCTCTGCACTGGGCACTGGTGAGGCCGCACCTCGAATCCTGTGCTCAGCCCTGGGCCCCTCACTACAAGAGAGACATTGAGGGGCTGGAATGGGGCCAGAGAAGGGCAACGGAGCTGGTGCAGGGCCTGGAGCACAGTGTGATAGGGAACGGCTGAGGGACCTGGGGGGTTCAGTCTGGAGAAGAGAAGGCTCAGGGGGGACCTGATCGCTGCCTACAACTGCCTGAGAGGAGGATGGAGCCAGGAGGGGCTGGGCTCTGCTCCCAAGGAACAAGGGATGGGACAAGAGGAACCGGCCTCAAGCTGCACCAGGGCAGGTTTAGATGGAGCTGAGGAACAATTCCTTCCCCAAAGGGTGCTCAGGCATTGGAACAGGCTGCCCAGGGCAGGGCTGCAGTCACCATCCCTGCAAGTGCTCACACAACGTGGAGACGAGGCCTCAGTGCCATGGGTTAGTGGTGGCCTTGGCAGTGCTGGGGTAAGGGTTGGAGTGGATGTGGTTAAAGGTCTTTTCCAGCCCAGTTGATTCCATGATTCTAAATCCACGTACAAAGAGTGAACAGCCATTACTGGGGGGGAACACTGTGAAATTCTTCACTCCCCAACCGTGATGAGACCTTACCCCCAGCGTTATACACCAAATACAGCAAAATTAAAACCAACATCATCATAAATAAAGAACATGGAGAGATTTTACATTCAAATTCCTCCCGCAGCCCCGTGACTGAGTAACCCAAAGGGGCCATTTTCCAACAGCATCCATCCAAGTTCTAACCTTCTTCCGAACGTCTCCTCAGCCCTTACCCACAGTAGCTCAAGTGGCACCATGCACACACAGCACAACATCCCTCTGTCCTCCTCTTGCTGAGGAAGAGGTGAGGATCAGGAGTATGTGCATCCTTAGATCTTCACTGACATCAGGGAGATGATGCCATGGCAGATTTTAGGGCATTAATGGAGGTTGGGGAGATTTACTTTATAATAGTCTTTTTTCCATCTCTCTTCCATTTCTTCTCACTGGGAGACACATAGGCAGCATATTGTGTCGTTGCATCAGCACCTTTTCCTCCCAAATATCCTCCAGCAAAAACGTAATATAGGTGTTTGCACCCATCAAGCAAGCTGGAACGTGGAACTGAACCCAACATGGGGTGGCAGATCTTCAGCCAGTCCACACCTCAGATGTCTTCTCCAGCCACAGCCCTCCCTGGGCCTGCCGCCTTAGCGCCAGGCCCGATTCAGAAGCTTCACCTGTGCCAGTCTCTTTGTGATCATGGTAGCAAAAACCAGCCCAAAGAGGACGCTGCTTATAAGCACGTAGTCATAGTCATCCTTCAGGACATCAAACTGCTTCGATGGGTACACTCGGGTCTGGTAGATGTCCAGGCCGTATGCAACAACCTACAGGGATGAGATCATGAGCTGGTAAATGCAGGTTTGAGTGTAGAATCATAGAATGGTTTGGGTTGGAAAGGACCTTAAGATCATCCAGTTCCAACCCCCTGCCATGGGCAGGGTCACCTCACACTAGACCATGGCACTCAAGGCTCTGTTCAACCTGGCCCTGAACAATGCCAGGGATGGGGCAGTGTAAATCTGGTGTAAAACCAGATCATAGAATCATGGAATCAACCAGGTTGGAAAACAGCTTTAAGCTCATCCACTCCAACCCTTACTCCAGCACTGCCAAGGCCACCACTAACCCATGGCACTGAGGCCTTGTCTCCACGGTGTGTGAACACTTGCAGGGACGGTGACTGCAGCCCTGCCCTGGGCAGCCTGTTCCAATGCCTGAGCACCCTTTGGGGAAGGAATTGTTCCTCAGCTCCATCTAAACCTGCCCTGGTGCAGCTTGAGGCCGGTTCCTCTTGTCCCATTCCCTTGTTCCTTGGGAGCAGAGCCCAGCCCCTCCTGGCTCCATCCTCCTGTCAGGCAGTTGTAGGCAGCGATCAGGTCCCCCCTGAGCCTTCTCTTCTCCAGACTGAACCCCCCAGGTCCCTCAGCCGTTCCCCATCACACTTGTGCTCCAGGCCATGCACCAGCTCCGTTGCCCTTCTCTGGCCCCATTCCAGCCCCTCAATGTCTCTCTTGTAGTGAGGGGCCCAGAGCTGAGCACAGGATTAGATACATCAAAACGGATTGAGTGAGGTCTATAGTTCTAATTAAAAGAAGAAACACTGAAGTAGTGAGCAGCCACTTGACAAGCAGTCACAGAGCTCCCTGCCACAGGCTGCAGCACCACCCACTACCTCCTTATCTCTACATTGAAGCTTCCAGCCTGTGCTCACCAGACATGTAGATTCTAGGCCAGAGGGGGCTGTATAAATCCCTCTCATTCGGGATATGGTTTGATTGTAGTTGATAAACCTCTCAGCATGGATCTGCACATCAGGGGAGTACGGAATCAGGTTCTCTTCTCTGAAAGGCATTTAGAGAGAAATCAAAACCCAATCAACCAGCATATGGAGGACATCACCTGCGTTTCATATCTGATCATCACAAGCTGACCTGAAACAGCAAATTTAGTGGCTTTTCCCAGTGCAGATTCATTTTTGACGCAAGATGAAAATCGAACATGCCACTGGGTCAGACTGCACTGCAACAGCCCTCTGAAGTGCTAAAAGTAAGTGTAATTCTAAAACCTTCAGGCACTCACTATGCTTGCTACTTCTTAGAGTGGAGACAACACTCATTTTGCTAATGGTAAGATCTATTGTATCACAAACATTTTCCATGGTCACAGACTGGGAGCAAAGTGACCTCACTTCATTTAATGCAAGAATTGCCCTGAATCTGTCCAGAACAAGTTGTTCTACTTGACACAACTCTACTACACACAAAACAAATCCCTCCCTCAAAGCTGTCCACGAATAGTGGTTATCCTACTTTCCTTACCTGCTTTGTTCCGTGGGGATCTCTGGGCGGCGAGGATCCAGCAGAGCCTTGGGAAGGGAGAGGATGGCCCCGGAGGGAAGCCCAACTGTGTGTTAAAGAAACACATCTTAAGAATGGCTCTTTCTGACAGCGTTTCCTAGCAGCTCACATAAATGCTCTCTTGGTGCCTATCCCTGCTCTTGCCAGGAGGCCAGAGCAGCCCACAGGCATCATTTTTGGTGGCAAACTGATTTTCCTTGGATTTCAGTGTCAAACCTGCCTTGTGCAGGCAGCATCAGCACATGCAGAACAAAGCAGGACATACTCACCGAGCAAGTGCCGGCTGGTGATGCCCCGCTCAGTGATGGTGGCCTCCATGGCACTGATGGCAGACGGAAAGATGTAAGACTGCTGGAGAACCTGAGGTAAAATCGGGCGGTCCAGGGAGCTGAAGGCTGTGGCATTGTATTGCTCTGTCCCCTCATACAGCTCCAGCACAGTGAACTCATTCCGACGTGCCTTTGTGTTCCAGTACTGGTACTGAAATGAGAGAAGGGTTTTAGGAATACAAGGCAAGCAGAGTCACTAATACAGAGAGGTAACAGGAAATCCCAGAGTGGTTTAGGTTGGAAGGGACCTTAAAGCTCATCCAGCTCCAACCCCTGCCACGGGCAGGGACACCTTCCACTAGAGCAGCTTGCTCCAAGCCCCTGTGTCCAACCTGGCCTTGAACACTGCCAGGGATGGGGCAGCCACAGCTTCTCTGGGCACCCTGGGCCAGCGCCTCAGCACCCTCACAGGGAAGAGCTTCTGCCTAAGAGCTCATCTCAGTCTCCCCTCTGGCAGGTTAAAGCCATTCCTCTTGGCCTGTTCCTACAGGCCCTTGTCCCAAGCCCCTCTCCAGGTTTCCTGCAGCCCCTTTAGGCACTGGAGCTGCTCTCAGGTCTCCCCTTCAGGAGCCTTCTCTTCTCCAGGCTGACCCAGCCCAGCTCTCTCAGCCTGGCTCCAGAGCAGAGCTGCGCAGCATCTTTGTGGCCTCCCTTGGACTTGCTTGAACAGTTCCATGTCCCTCTTGTGTTGAGGACACCAGAGCTGTGCACTTTACTGCAGGTGGGGTCTCACAAGAGACACATCTCAAAAAATCCCAGAGAATGATCAGAAAGTCTTTTCCACACAGGTTCAGCAACTGCCCAACCTCCCAGACATAAAGAACCAGCTAAGAACCACTCCTTACCACCACCCAGTTCTCTGAGTGAACCATATGGACAGGTCCCTTTGCTTTCTTCTGCACTGAGGAGTGGATGATCCTGCCTGTGACTCCATCAATCAGATATATTCCAATGAACGTGCGCTCGTGATGTGTATCTGTGCTCTCTGTCACCACAGCAAGCAGGTTGGGATTCAGGGACTAGAGCAAAAGAGAGAATCACCCTCACTGTAGTGCTATAGGCCCCTTATTTATACGCATTTCATCTGGAACTAAGCATATAATAGACAAAGTATGTGGTCAGTGAGCCATACTGAGCAAAAATGGCACCACAGGGCAGTTATTCTCCACATAGCACCTAGAAACAGCGCTGAGATCTGCTCCTGAGGTAATGCAGCAACCAAAAGCCAACAAAAAGTTCAAAGGCACCTTATAGAGAACGCTGCGGTCTCCCATCACCCGGCCCTGGGAGTGCACGTGCTCATTGGACCTCTTCCCCTTCACACTCACTATCCTCTGCACTTCGGTGGGTATGACCACCTCCCAGCTCTCCTCTGTTGTCAGGTCCTGCAGGAACAAAGCACCACGTTGGAAGTTTTATCCTGTCCTCGAAAGACATCATCTCTGCCTGTAAAATGCTTTTGAAATGGAAGTGTCTTGGGCACATTTTGAGGCTGAACTGTTTTTATCTGGAGCAAAATTCCTTAAGTCCAATGAAGAGAGCTACCATTAGCCAGAGGATGTTCAGGACTTGCACTGTAATGAGTCTTCCATACCTTTTTCAGCCTGAATCCAGAAAGTCTTCCCTGCTCAGCATCAACTAGATAAAAAAAGATGGAATGAGCCATTTCTCTTAGCTGGCGAAGGACATTTTTAGTCGCTGGGAAAGCTGTAACCTGGAAAATAATTGAAACAGAGGTTAAAGACCAAGTGACAATAACCCCAAACCACCAAAATCCAGTAAAACAGCAGCACAGAAAGATTGTTTCAAACACATTTATCAGGATGAGGTCTGTTTTACCAGAATAACCTCATAGTTTTGTGAGACCTGTGACTCAATGGCATTTTAATCTTGCTCCAAAGGGAGGAGAATATTAATCAGAACATGAGTAAAACCGTCTCCAGGCAAAACAATTTACCTTGTACTCATCATCAATCAGGAGTAGTACTTTGGCATAATCTTGATCCATAATAGGCAGAAGCAAAGTCTGAAGAATTGGACGCTTCAAAAGAGGGGGAGCTACTTGACTTCTCTTCCCAAAGATGGGGTTAAAGACATACAAGTAGCTCATTTTGGTTTCCTATAAAACAAACAAGATGCAAAGCTTTTTCTAAGGCAGGAAAAAGAGCTGATTTTCTATCTGTTGCTTACTAGTGTCAACTATTCACAGCCTGGATTCCGGGTGTTCAGACTCTCCTCCTGTCCCCACGTCAGTGACAACCAGACAATACCCAAAAAAGAGACTTTTTTCCACTCCTTCAAAGCACACATTTCCAAGCTCAGGAAGCTCAGTAAAGGGAGAGAGGAAAGGGACTCACCTTGTCCTTTACAAGCAAGGTGCATTGTGGAGGGTGTGGGAAATGGGCTGTTGTTCTTTGGACCATCAGCTTAAAGGAGGAGCCCGGTCGCACATCCCTGAGATACTGCTTCCACACAATGGTGCCAGAGCTGCTTTCAATACCAAAAAGCTGAGCAGAGACACAGGAAAACCCAAGTTTAGAACAACACATCTCTGGCATTCAAGCACTGCATCCTTCTTCAGGCTATAACAAAGAAAAGAGACTTAGTCCCTCTCCAAAGCTATCACAAAGCATCCTGCACATCATCTCGCCATGTTCTGCCCAGAGTCTGACTAAAACCAGAGCAGAGACTCCTTGCTACAGACTAGAAGCAGATTCCTACCCTGGCTTCCTCACCTTTCCTGAAGCAGTGACCATCACCATCATTTTCTGGAGGTTGAATTCATCTCTGGCCAAATTGTCAATGTTAATCTCATTTTTAATCTGGCTCCGGGGTTTCCTGGCATCATAGAACATCTTCCAAAGATGAGCAGTCCAGGCTTGCAGCAGGATGAGCTGGGAGGAGAGCCTCTTGAGAAACATCCCCAGCAAGCCATCTGCAAATGGGACCAACACGGTAACAACATAACAAACCATTATGCCCCACTCCACAACTGAAATGATGGTCTCAGCCATAAAGAAGAAATGCTGCCATGCATGAACCTATGATAACTCCTTGCCTCTGCCTCCCACTTCAGAATAGCACAGTTCCAGTTACCATTTCTACAGCAGACTCTGCATTTACCAACCTCTTCCCACTTGACACTGGCACCACTCATTCCAGAAGACATCCCCATCAACTGAAAGCAAACCTTCACGCAGAATACAGCATCTCTTCCTTTGTATCCCTTCTTTCTTACTGGTACACTCACAGTAAGTGCCCACCTAAAGCTTACCCACCTAAAAGGTCTGTATCTCCCTCTGTACTTGTTACTCAGAGCAAGAGAAGCCTTTGAAGTAAAGAAATACTTAATTCTGCCCAATCAAGGTTTATATTTAGCTCCTTGAAACAAAGAGAACACCAGATTTCGACCATCTTTAACCACTGAGGAAGGCAAGCAGAGATCAGACTCCACTAGGAAGCAGTTGTAAGAAATACCAGGAACATTGCATGCAGAGGTTACCTTGAATGGCTGCATCCAGGACAGCAAGAAAAAACAAAGGGGAAAAAAACACTATTGCAAATGAGTCTTACAGAAAGAGTCAAAGGGAAATGTTAAGAAGAAGTGGCCAAAATCCCTCCTACTGCTGCTGACTGGTTATTTAATATAACAACATAACACACTCATGTCATCTGCACTTGGCATTGGACCTCCAAAGTTCAGACAGAAATGGGTTTGTTTCTGCTTGTTTTAATTGCCATCAGTAGAAAATTGAATCCTCTCAGCTCAGATGAAAACAATCAATACATTTATTCAGGAAGAAAACCAAACTCACAGGGGTAATCCTGGTATGTCTACGGCTTACCTGCTTTCTTCCCAAATTCTCCCTCCAGCTCAGCCTGGGCACCTGTCAGAGGTAGATCCACCATCTCCAAGCTTACCACTTCTGCTAGGGACTCCTCTCTATTCCACACAACTTTTCCTGGAAAGAAATGAGGGATCGAATGTTGGAAAAAGAAACTTAGTATCTGGAAATAGACTCACTCAACATAGAAATTATCTGCCAGGGGACCCTTCAGATGCAAATCACTGCTCTTAATGAAACACAAACCAACATCCATCCATCCACCCACCTATCTAATATCATGCAATTAGCTCTGTCATAAAAGACAAATATTTTGCACAACTGGAACCCCTTTTGGGGAAAAGCCACTGAATCAATAAAAGCCATTGTATGAGTGTATGATTCTATGATCTGGTGTTTTAAAAGGGTTACAGTCTATTTAAAGTACGAGATACAGAGTGTGAACAACTGGATTCCTTTTCAGCCCCAGAAAGTTCATGTCACTGAGAAGGACTTTGAACCCTTCCTGCAAATTAACATTTTTGCCATGAGGATCTTTTCCGAAGAAACTCTGAGGAAGATCCATAACAGGACTTGGACTCTCCTCCTACCACAAAGAACATGGCAAAACTGTTTTCTCAGATGAGATGTCTTATGAGGGTGGAAGAATCTCCAGGATCTTTCATAGAATCATAGAATCAATGAGGTTGGAAAAAATCTATAAGCTCATCCAGTCCAACCTTTACCCCAGCACTCCCAAGGCCACCACTAACCCATGGCACTGAGGGAATGGGCCTTGGACCAGTTAAATCCATTTTGCTGGTTTCCAAAGAAAGCAATGATAAAACATAATCATTTGGGACTTGGAATTTTCTCCCTGGCCTACAGTGACAAGGTGTGCACTGTTAAGAATGGAGCAAGCTGCTGTTTGTGCCAGTTACCTGGCTGCTGGAGGAACATCAGCATGTGGTCTTCTGTTTGTACCAAGGCCCGATAGCCCACGGAGTCATCCTTCTTCAGGAAAACTTGGATGTATAGCTGGAACAAAAAGCAAATGAAGCAGTGAGATTAATGATCACATCATGCAACGAGAGAAAACAGAACTCTTGGGTAAATCAAGAGCAAACAGCATGATTGTGTGCAGTAATCCAGCACGCCCTCAGAATGCTTTTCCTCTTGTCCTCCACAGGCAGAGCTCCTTGGAAGGCTCTATCCAGTCTGCCACAGCAGGGTAGGGAGGACACTGCAAGTATGATAATCTCTCCTCACTCACCTGCTGTGGCTTGGCACCACTTGGCTCCAGGTTAAAGGTAATTGTGGTATCCAGCAATCTTTGTCCAGTTTCAACCAGGTAGAGATTAATGTTGCAGGTTTGATTGGAACAGGTCAAGGAGTCCTGTAACACCAGGCAGAAAATAGCTGAGTTAAACACATGTACCACACCAAGTTCTGCAGAAGGATTTCAGACTCGGCAAGAACTGTGGCTGCAGGAGAACTTCAGATTATATATACGGAGCTGCTACAAACAGTCTCCAAAAAGATGGTGTAACACCTTTTGCATTCTGTTCCTACACGCAAAGGAATAAAATGGACTGTCAAGAACTTCTGCTGTTCTTGGGAACACTTCATACCTGCTTCTGGGAATCCTCCAGAGCACGTCCAGCATGCAGGCCATCAGAACTTCCAGGCTTCTGAAATGAGGATGAGAAGAGATAACATGGCAGTAAGAGGACAAAATGAAACAGGTTTTTGAGTGCCTGTCAAGTCACGTTCAGCCTGACTCTGAAACCAGGCAGGAAACAGTCTGTTCTGTTCTATTTCTGACAAAAATGAGACTTATACTCCTCAGAACTGAAATCCTCTGCAAGCCAGTGAAGCTGGTTCCTAGGTTACCTGCCCACCTCAGACAAGGTTCAAAGAGGCTGCACACAGGACAAGATGCTTCATCAAGCCACGAATAGCCTTATCTGGCTACAATCAAGGCCTGCTTGCATTATCATTGTCTTCATATACCTAGGAAGCTAAATAAATCCTCCTCCATGAAGGAAAGCCCTTATGGAATCCACCCCCCTGAGCAGATCCATGCTAGAGCTGTGCTGGTTCCCTAGTACAGACAAACTGTGCTCACCAGCTCGCTCCTGCAGGTCAGGACAGCAGCCACAGTCTTCTCCCCAGTTGTTGCAAAACTCACCAGAGCTGCCTGAAAAGAGAAGAGAGCAGGAAATTGCAAAAGAAACATGAAAAAACCCCAAAACCTACCTGTGCACCAAACTAAGCCATTAGAAACAGATGATCTGTCACAGCCAGACTTTAAATGCCATTGTTTTAACAAATTAAATTATCTAAGACTGAACATACTTCTCAAACATGGAAGCAGCTGACCTGCCACAGGCTTCTGAACCATTATGTCCAGTGTTCCTCAGCTTTTTAAAGCTCATCTGCTTTCAAAACCTCTCAGCTGGTGTATCAAAAGTACTGCTACACCACCAGCCACTTAGACACATGTCTCTACCCACCTCAAAACCAGGGCAGCATCCCAGTGCTGACAACTGTTGGCAAAAATAAAGTTGTTGGAAATAGTTCAGCAAGTAGTATAAATGAAATCAAATGGTGTTCAAGTGTTGCAGCCAAGAGCACACTGAAATAAGCAGCTCAGCAGCTCCTTCAGAAAGCTCAGTACAGAGGTTTTAAGGAATTTTAAGCTGTATTTGGCCCTCTCAACTGGAGTACATTCATCTTGGTTACCTGCTGGAAGTCCCGGAGGTGGCTGAGCAGCCCATGTTTGTACTGCAGCAGAGAGAAGTGGCTCGGAGCCAGCTGCAGGAAGAACTGAGTCCGTGAAGCACTGACTACATTGGGTTGAGTGGCCAATATCCTGGGCTGGAAGCCATCAGCAAACTCCAAGTCAAGTGACTGTGAAGGCGAGACACGTGTTCATGAGAACTTTGTTTTCCCAACTGATACTAATAGCTTCCTTTTCTCAGCAGCAATACAAGCTTTATGAAGAGATTCCCTGTGTCAGGATAAATAAAAGCAGAAGCAAGGAGGCTAAGCATCCTGCTGGAGCCAAGATCTGAAGGCATTGGTCCAGAAGGAATGATTAGACAAAGAGTTTTCTCTCCCTTGTCTCAATGTACGGATCGCAATTCCCTCCCTATCTCTTCAATCATTCTGTACTTTAAAGACAGAACACCCACCACTGCCAAGCACCAAACCAGCTAGACAACGAATTACATACAACTCTTTCTAAGCACTTCTCACCTGCAGTGGGATCTGCCTCATTTCCTGCTCAGTCTCCAAGGAGCAAACATAGAGTGAACGTGTGTCCATGTCCATGCACACCAGCACTGCCTCCCCCACCACGCTGCACACGCCATTCAGGGTCTTCAGCCACGGGGCTGCTACTCTGATCTGCCAAGTGAGACATGAACAAAGCTGTCAATAGAACTAAATCTTCCAAGAACCAACTTGGACACAACTAAAAATTTAAGTCAGTTTTTTCTACTCGTGACCCTGGGAGAAACTGAGATTTCCAGGTTTTGCTTTCAGCAGTGAAACCCATTTATTGGCATGCAGCAATGCCACAGTGAAAGGGAATTTCATCACACCACAACAATTACTCTGCACACCACAGCCCATCTAATTAGAAGTACATTTGTTAACATCAAATTCAGTATTTTGGATCCACAATCAAGCACTACCTGTTTGGTAATTTCTCCATCTTCTACACTGAAGGTTAAAATATTCAGGTGGCTCTGGGGAACAATTCCAAGCACATGGATCACCCCAGTCCCATGGGAATACAGCAACTGGTACTGAGTGCTCTCACTGCAAGAGAGGCAGCAACCATGAAGCATCATCTTCTCACATCAGTTTTCAAAAGCAAAAGGCAAGCACAGCATCCATTCCTCTCCAAGGCAACAAGCTCCCTGCCAGAAGTTTACACTTAAAAGGTGTTCTTACCTTTCTGGCAAGTGTTCCACCCATTTCTGGTGCCCGTTGGAAAGGTAGTGAAGAGAGATGGCTGCTTTCTTCAGGATCGCCACGTATTTTACCACGTCCTGCAGCCCCACCAAACCAGCCACCTGGAAACTAAGCACAGGTCGAGGCAGTGAGTTAGAGAACTGTTTTCTTCTAGGAGAAAATAAAACCACTCCAAACACTCAACATCACTCATGAAGTACAATTTATATCCCACTTTATGTCCTTGCTGATCTCCGCAGAGAGCACTTGGCTGAATCCAGGCACTCCAAATCAGATGCACATCGAACATGTTGTATATTTAAAGAGAAAATTAATCTATGTAAAAACCATACATCTCTTCCTTTTACTGGTTTGCTAAGAAGCAGAAATGGACTTAACTGAAAGGTTCAGGCCTTCCTAAACAATTCATCCCTATGTTATTTTGGAAATGTATTTCCATCTAACCCATCTTTCTCCATAATGCAAGTCCAGACAAGGTCAACAACCCCTTTTTTCCTTCTAGAGCAGCATTACAAACAGGAAAGCCTACCTGCCCGTGTCCAGGGATGTCTCCCAGTTCAACCCTCCAATGTTGGTCTCCCAGGAGCGCAGAATACGTCCAGCATTGGACACAGTGATGGCATCTGCCCAGGAAATGAAGAGAAGACAAACATGGAACATGTACCCAGCACAGGTCAATAAGGCAGTAAGTTCTGGCAAGTTCAGCTCCTGGTCTAACACATGGTTGAGATCCTATGTATGAGGGCAACCACCAGCCCCAGCACAACACCCACGTGTTCTCCTTACCCTGTCCATGGATCAGCATCGCGTCCACTGCTCCTTCAGAGGTTCCCTTGTCTACATGGCGCCACACTGAAACAAACAGAGCGATGTGAGAACAAGATCTGCTCCCCCAAAGGCATTTGTTTGTGGTTATTTTTAAACTTTGGCTCTTTCTGGCCATAAACGTACACAGAGAACAGTCAGCCTGCCCTAAGCAACAGCTTTTGAACTGCCAGATAAATCCTCTTAGTCTGACAAAACAACATTGCCACGATCACCCTCTCAGTGTAGAATCATGGAATAGTTTGTGCTAGAACGAACCTTAAAGCTCATCCAGTTCCAATCCCCTGCCACGGGCAGGGACACCTTCCACTAGAGCAGCTTGCTCCAAGCCCCTGCGTCCAACCTGGCCTTGAACACTGCCAGGGATGGGGCAGCCACAGCTTCTCTGGGCACCCTGTCCCAGCACCTCAGCACCCTCACAGGGAAGAGCTTCTGCCTCATCTCCAACCTGAACTTCCCCTGTTTCAGTCTGAACCCATCACCCCTTGTCCTGTCACTGCAGTCCCTGATGAAGAGTCCCTCTGCAGCATCCTTGTAGCCCCCTTCAGACACTGGAAGCTGCTCTGAGGTCTCCACGCAGCTTCTCTTCCCCAGGCTCAACAGCCCCAATGTTCTCAGCCTGGCTCCATACAGGAGCTGCTCCAGCCCCTGATCATCCCCGTGGCCTCCTCTGGCCTTACTCCAACAGCTCCATGTCCTTCTTATGCTGACGACACGAGCACTGCACACAGTGCTGCAAGTGGGGTATCACAAGAGCAGAGTAGAAGGGCAGGATCATCTCTCTCTACCTGCTGCTCACACTTTGGGGGTGCAGCTCAACACACGGCGGGGGGGGGGGGCTCTGGGCTCAAGCTGGGTCAGGCTCCGTTTCTCATCAACCAACACCTTCCAAAGCCCTACGTAGCGCACAGCTACAAGTCCCACACAGCACAACCCGATCAACCTCTTATCCCCAGTACAACAAAACCCACTTCACTCACGGATTTCACCACTCCTGGAGTTCAGGGCAGCCACGACGTTCTTCTCGGTGGCCACAACGAGCTTCTTGGAACCCTGCGAGGCCTCCAGAGAGGCGAACTTGAGCTTCCCCACGTACTGCTGCCTCCTAGGACAGCAAACGCGAGCGGGTGAGACGGGACCGGGTGAGGGGAAGGCCCCAGGGAGGCCGCAGCAGCGGGATGCAGCACGGCGGGCCTCAGGCTCGCAGGAGGACCCCGGCGCTGTGGAGCTCCCGCTGGTTCCCCCCGCACTCACCAGTCGAACTTGCCCACTTGGTCCTCATAAACAGCTGCCGCCAGCGGCAGCAGCAGCACCCACAGCCCCGCCGCCATGGCAGCGCCAGGCCGCAATCCCGGCGCCCAGGGGTCCTTAACTCCGCGGGGCTGTCATCGCCGCTGCCTGCGCCACAAACCTGCTCTGAAACGCACGACGGACACGCAGGCACCGCGAGAGGCAGCCCGCCGGTGCTCCCGGAAGCCCGCACAGCGCCGCCGCGGGGGCCTCGGAGCACGACAGCGGCGGAGCCATGCCGAAGTCCAAGCGGGACCGCAAGGGTGAGTGCGCCGGGTCCCAGCGCCCCCGGCCCCGCTGCTCCCGCACTAACGTGTTCCCTGCTCCGCTCCCGCAGTCTCCCTGACGCGGACGCCCAGGAAGGGGTTGGAAGCCAAGCAGGCGCTCATCGCCGAGGTGAGTGCCGCCCGGCCCGGCCCCGCGCGGTGCCGCGGCTCCCGCTAACGGCTGCCTTGCAGCTGCGGAGATGCGTGGACACCTACAAGTACATCTTCGTCTTCTCCGTTGCCAACATGAGGAACAACAAGCTGAAGGACGTGCGGAACGCTTGGAAGCACAGCAGGTGAGGCGGGGGGCAGCGGTGGGCAGGGGTTGCTGCCTCGGGGCGAGCGCGGACCGGGAGTTGATGGCTCCTTCCTCCTCCTCCCACCGGTCCAGGATCTTCTTCGGGAAGAACAAAGTGATGATGGTGGCGCTGGGGCGTGAGCCGAGCAGCGAGTACAGGGAGAACCTGCACAAGGTAAGGGTTGTGTCCTGCAAGCTTTGCCCCCAGAAAGCTGGGCTCCCTCGGGTGCTGTAACGTAACCCACCTGTGTTGTCGCACCCACCCCTGTTGTTGCCAGAGCTCAACTCTGGTGCAGGATTGATCCCTGGACACTGCTCAAGTCCTGTGATGGCTTCTGTCTTTCAGGTCAGCAAACACCTGCGGGGAGAAGTCGGTCTCCTCTTCACCAACCGCACCAAAGATGAGGTGGACGAGTGAGTACGCGTCGGTGCAGTGAGCAGCTGCTTGGTTTCCTTCTCCTTGTCTACATCACTCACTGACATTTCTCTTCAAGCAGTCAAGATCTTGTGAGGCTTTTCCACTCATCTTCCCAACAGCAGGGAAGAAGTCACTGCAGCTAAAGCTCTTGTTACCAATCCCTGTCCCAGGTGGTTCTCCAAGTTCAAAGAGGTGGACTTTGCCCGTGCGGGGAACAAGGCGACATACACGGTGAGCCTGGACACGGGACCCTTGGAGCAGTTTCCTCACTCCATGGAGCCGCAGCTACGGCAGCTGGGGCTGCCAACGGCACTGAAGAAAGGTACGTGATGGGGCTGAGAGGGCAAGCTTGGCTTTCACCTGCACAGGTAATGTCTTTGAAAGAGAATATTAGATAAGAGTTTAGGAGAAAATCCCATGGGCAGCTTTATTCTTCTTTGGCTGGTGCTAGAACTCATTGTATTCTTGTGCTGCTCTTCCCAAACCATTGTCAGAGGATGAGCAAGCAACCAGCTCTATCAGATACTGCCTTCCTTCAGTGGTGACCACCAGCATATCTGTATCCTGTTCAGAAACTCGACATGGGGGGGTTTTAAAGCTTATCTCACCCAGCTTCCTGGAGAGTTCCAATATTTGCATGGAATGGTGGTGTTTGTGAGAGCCTTGCTTTTCCCTGGGCTCCTCCAGGATTTCTGAGCCTATTTCAAGAGCTTCTGGTCCCACAGGAGTGGTGACGCTGCTTTCAGATTACGAAGTCTGCAAAGAAGGGGATGTTCTCACCCCTGAGCAAGCCCGAGTCCTGGTGAGTAATGCTGTAACATGGCATCTGCGTGAGCACCCAGTTAACTTCTCAGTTTAATTATGGTGTAGGGCATAGGTTCTGGCGTGAAGGTGAGCAGCACTGCCGGGTATTGCTCAGTGGGGTGTGCAAACTTCCTTACCCCTTCCTAACACAAGTGCTAAAGCTCTGCAGCAGTTATTTTGGCTCCTGCTTTGCTGCAGTTCCCAGCTGGAAGTGGTACTTACTTCCTTGACGTAGTTTTGCTAAGCAGGCCATGGAAATAAGGCAGCAATGACAACTTTGTGTCCTTTCCTAGAAACTCTTTGGCTATGAGATGGCAGAGTTTAAAGTCACTATTAAATTCCTGTGGAATTCTGAGACTGGAGACTTCCAGAAGCTTGTGGGAGATGCAGCGGAGGAGGAGGAGGAGGAAGAAGAGGAGAAGGATGATGACAGCAATGAGGACTAGCAGCAGTCCTATTGCTTGGACACCAGACAGCTCTATTAGAAACAGAGGAGGATGTTTCCCTTCCCTATTTGCACCTGGAGGACAAGGACAATCTGCTCAAATACGCTCTTCATAAAAATGACCTAATTATGCTTTTTTATATATATAAATGTACATAAAGCCTCAGATGGTTGTTGCTGCTGCCTGTTCCTGTTGGAGTACCCTGGGATCTGAGGAAATGCTCCCTCCAAACATGAAAGCACATAAATGTAACAGCTTGGACACAGCGTGCCTGCTACTGGGGAAGATCACAGAGTCATAAAATGGTTTGGGTTGGAAGGGACCGTCAAAGCTCATCCAATCCAACCCCCTGCAATGAGCAGGGGCATCTTCATCTAGATCAGGTTGCCCAGAATGTCTCTAGGGATGGGGTATGCAGCACCTCTGTGGGCAACCTGTGCCAGTGTTTCACCACCCTCAGTGTAAAGGATTTCTTCCTCACATCCAGCCTGAATCTCCCTCTTTTAGTTTAAACCCATCACCTCTCATCCTATCACAACAGGCCCTGCTAAAAAGTCTCCCCATCTTTCTTAATGGTCCCCTTTTAAGAACTGAAAGGCCACAATAAGGCCACCTGGAGTCTTCTCCAGGCTGAACAACCCCAGATCTCTCAGCTGTTCCTCACAGGAGAGATCCTCTGTCCCCCATTGTTTTTGTGGGTCTTCTCTGGACCCCCTCCCAACATGTTGCAGGGGGTTTGCTCCCATCTTCTGACCCAGAGGAGCTGTTAAGCTGTTAAGGTTGCAGAGCATGGATAAGGAGAAGCCAGTCAGGCTGTGGGTTAAGAGACAGACTGTGGTTAGGAGATGGGGGCAGTGCGAGAAAAAGGTTTTATTGTACATAATTATTTAAGATCTCATATTAAGGGTGAACTGGGATTATGTGTCCATTTTTCCCTGATCACATGTGTAAATCACAGTGTGCTGCACAGAGCTGGAAGTCATGAGGGGAGGAGGACGAAGGCACAGCCAACACACCAAGTGCTGACAACTGGAGTGGATCTTGCAAAGCTTCATTAATATTAGTACAGGAAAAAACACATTTGCACATTGATCAAAGGGGCAGGGTGGGCAAGTACCTCTCCAGTGCTTGATCATCCACCTCCATAGCACCCACTTTCTTGTCCCTACCCTGGTCTCTAGCGGAAGTAGTTGGGGCAGTCAGAGGCAGCCAGGCTGCAGGCCTTGTCAAATGCCTCCACCACGGCCGGGAGGAGGGGGCCCTCTTCACTGTAGTTGAGGTTCTGCTCAAGCTGCTCTAAGTTGGACATCCCAATGATCACCGCGTCTCCAAGAGAACCCTGGAAAGTGACAGGAGGTGTTGCTGATCCCAAAAGAAATCTGGTTCACCTCTCAAGCCACAGCTGAAACCTTTCTTTCCAGTAAAGAGCAGCCAGTGGCTCCTTGGTGTTTACACAACTGACACCATGAAGTTCTGTTCATAGGGCAAGAACATCTCCATGTGGCAATGCCTCAAAAGCTGCCAAATCCTACTTTACAAGGAGCTACAGGAACATTTTGGGGAGATAGGGAATATAACCATTAATTCCCTACTTTGACGAAAGGTATCTCCTTGCTGTCTGGGTGGGAAGCCAATACCCCAGTAACTGCCCCTTAACATCTTCCACTTCTCCCACTCCCACAAACACAGGATACCATGAGGTAATAGAGAGCCAGCTTGCTCCTGGTGCATGGCAGGCAGAGTCATGTAGCAATATTCTGTTGGGAACACCAGAAGCCCACAGGATAAGCAAATTAAGAAACCTTGCCCTGGTTGCGAGCCACAACAGCTGCCTGCTGCTCACCTGCAGTTTAGAGTGATGGTACAACCAGCGCAGAGCTGCAGAGGTCAGGCTTGGAGCATTAGAGCCATAAGCATCTTTCAGAGATCCTTCTACTATTTCAATGCCTTCAAAATGGTGCTTTTTCCAGTACCTGCAAGAAAAAAACCAACAAAATCACTCTTTACTGCCCTCGGGATCTAAAGTGACTGGTACATCTATATTCCCATCTAGTACAAGAGGCTTTCAGGAAGCCTCATGCAACTCTTTGTACCCTCCAAGGACTTCTACAATCCCCCACTCTAAGTCCGGAGGAAGCTGAACCTAAAAACACTCTGTGAAGCTCAGTCACAAGCTACAGCCCCAACCACATGCACAGACACAAGCTTTGGTCAATTCTGCTTCCTCTTAGGTGATTACTACTGCGTTTCCATGCAATCATTCCTGCCCCATCTCCCTGCTCATCTATCAGCTCAAAACATACCTGTCCCTGTAAACTTGAGCCCAGTCATTCCCAAAAAATCTTCCCGTGGGCTGACGTGTGTCTTTGTCCTCATACTTGTATTTGCCAGTCAACAGCCCTCCTGCAAAGGATCAGCAGCACATTTGGGGATGAGCTGGCTCTTCTACAGCCCCCACTTTGCATAGGTTTGGTTTCCAAGTCTCACCCTTTCCCTCACTGTACCTGCAAGTGGGTTGTAGGCATAGAACCGCAGCCCGTAGTGTCTCAGGCAAGGGAAGAGCTCAGGTTCCACCTGGCGAGTGGTCGCGTTGTACATGCCCTGCACGAGGATGAGGGAGATAAAGAACTGCAAACACCAGCTCAGGGCAGTGGGCACCTGAACAGCTTTTTCCCCACTCTTCCCTGACAGCACTCTTACAGCTCTGGGTCACACAAGGTTATTCTCTGCTTAGGAACAGACTTCCTAAGGTCATTGATTTTTAAGTTCCACATGAAGGGAGTCAATGACTCGGGGAACAAACGCGGACTCAGCTTTCTCCCAGAAGTGACCTCAGCTTTCTAATCACACGTGTCCTGACAGGACTTCCCAGGCTGACTGCCACAGCTTCCTCTGCTCTGTTATCTGGGAGCTGGTCCAAGATCTGGGAGCCCCAGACACTTCCGCACAACAGCTGCCCATTGCTGTAAGGACAGTGAGAACCATTTCTATGCCATTCTGAGCTGAACGTTTGTATTCCTCTGGTTGGATTCATCTCAGCCTCCACAAAAGATGCGCCAGGCCATGTGCAGCCCCATCCCTCACCTGGTACACAGTTGGCATCACCCAATTGTTGTATTTGCAGATGGTGCAGATTTCTGCCACCTCCCATGCTGCATAGTTGGATAGACCAAGTTCCTTAAACTTCCCCTGCAGAGGAATAAAAGGCATATTCAGGTCCAGGTTTTAGAAGCGCATTTGTACCCAGACAGTGCAAGGTAACAGTGAAATGAACAGGCACCAAATTTTAGTCCAGAGTTCCCTGCTCATCTCTGTCCTCCTTTTCTATGAATTATAAGACCCAACAGAAATATTTCCTGTCCATTTTGAATTCACACCTTCTAATTTAAACGCCACTATTGGCCTAATGCCATTCAGGAATTCTTCCTTCAGCCATTACCAGCACTAATTTTAACCTAATCAGTTAGCACTGAAAGCAAAGTCCAGATGGTATCATGCTTTCAAGAGCTCTTGGGCACAAAGTGCACCACGTGAGCACGCAATGGAGTGTTAGTCAGGGCTTTGCCCTGGCCATTCTTTGTCCCTTCCTCCTTGTGTTGTGCAAACCCAGTGCTGAAAAAGAGCACAAGCAGCCCTGGTTTATAAGAGGTAAAGAGAGGGAGGTAACCACGAGATGGTCCAGGCTTGCTCTTCCCACTTTACCTCTTTGTGCAGCTCATTGCAGGCACGCAGCGTCTCCTCCACCGGGGTCCCATGGTCAGGAGCATGGAGATAGAAGAGCTCCACACTCGTCCTCTTCAGCCTCTCCAGGGATGTGTTCAGCTGTGACCGCAAGCTCTCGGGCTTCAGCGTCTTCCCATCCCAGGGGTTGGCCTTGGTGGCGAGTTGCACTGGCAGACAGAAAGGGACAATGAGCAGGGATGGCTCCACCATCAGCAAAGGCATAAGGGGCACAACTCAAGCGCTGCTTGGGGTGTTTCAGGGAAGGTGCCTCTCTCCAGGAACCACATCAGCCTCTCAGGGGGGCTCTTCTCCTCAGGGACTGCAGGGCTGCTCTAGAGGAATGCGCTTCTCAAGGCACAGAGAGCAACGGAATCCCTTCCTTTCCTTCAGGGATGGCATCAGCTTGGCAGGGAAAACCCTTCTCCCCAGGGAACAGGTCCAGAGGAAGTCCCTTATCCCCGGGAATGGTGCCAGTCTGGCAGAGGAAACCCTTATCCTCATGGAACACGTTCAGGAGTAGTCCCTTCTCCTCAGGGTCGGTGCCAGCCTGTCAGGGAAGCCCCCTCTCCCTCCAGCCCCACTAAGACCATCCCCGGCCGTACCGGACTCGGTGCCTGCAGCCAGCAGCGCGCCCAGGATTTTCTCCGATTCTCCCGCCGCGTACATGTACGCGGTGTCGACCAGGCGGTGCCCGCGGCTCAGGAAGGCGCGGAGCAGCGCGGCACTGGCCTCCGGCCCTGCCCGCCGCCCCATCTCCATGGCGCCCAGCACCACCGCGGGCCGCGCACCACCAGCCGCCATCGCTGCCGGAGTCACCGCGCATGCGCGGGGAGTGCGAGAGACGCTCGTGCCCCACTTGCAGGCGCATGCGCGGTGCTGAGGAGAGCTCTCAAAACCTGGCTGTGTTTGGCGTGAAAAACACCCGATTCCGGCAAAATTAGGGTTGTGGGATAGCAGCGGCTTCCTGGGGAAGTAGCGGGAGTGGGAAGGCACCAGTAGGTTCCGATAAAAGTGGTGGGTTTGTAAAAAATTACCTGACAAAGCAGCTGGTTGCGAAGCAAAGCGAGTTCCTGAGCGCGGCTGAGGGACCGGCGGGTGTGGAGGGAGTTTGCGGGAGGAGAAGCAGCAAAAACCAGGAGTTTCTGAAGAGAAAGAAAGGCGGTTCCCAAAAGGCCACCGTGGAGCGAGGTAAGTCCCTGCCCCGCAGGGAGCAGCGCTTTGGGGTGCAATCCTGGCGGGTGGCGGCATTCCCGGCCGGTCATCCCACTGGATCCAAATTAAGGCCAGTGAAGGAGCGGGGTGAATCCCTGATCCACAGAGGTTCATTTCTTTGAGGGCAAATCCCGCTGGGTGACGGCATTCCTGGCTGGTTATCCCACTGGATCCAAAGTTAAAGCCAGTAATGAGGTTTTTGCAAGGCTTTTGGAGGAGCTCCAAGCCTCTTCCTAACAGAGCTGTTTTCCTCCAGCGTTATTAACTTTTTCCTATGTTTTTTCCCATGTTTTTCTCACGTTACCATGTTTTCCCACAGCATTATCCCACCTGACCAACACCTGAGCACTAGAGGCCATGGATCTGCGGCACTGGAGGCGTCTCCAGCTCGGGAACTTTTCTGACTGTCCCAACGGGTCCCGCTGGGTGATGGATGTGTTCAATGAGTGTGCCCAGGACGGCCGGGACATCGCCAGTGTCGTCCTGGGTCTGGTTTCCATCTTCTGCTTTGCAGCTGCCTCTTTCCCGTAAGCATCACTCCCAAACCCCTTCCCATGGGATAACACTCCTCTCTTAAATCCAGCTTCAGGCTCGAGCTGCCTGAGTTAACTCTCCCCAGCAAAAGCAATCAGGGCTGGAAAACCAGGGTTTAAGGGGTGCAGAGGGAGCCAGCAGCACAGCCCCGAAGCTTTGTTTGTTGTTATATTGCTAATACCATGTTTGGCAGCTGTAATAACCCACGTAAGCCAACTGCAATGCAGTCCTTGCAGGTCACGCTTGTGGATGAAGCGTTTCCAGGGGCCCTGGGCTTCTTGGAAGTGCTGGCACAGCTGTGGCAGGGGGAATGTGGTGGGTCTTGGTGTATCATCAGGTTATAAAAGGACATGGAACTGTTGGAACAAGTCCAGAGGAGGCCACAAGGATGATCAGGGGCTGGAGCACCTCCTATGTGAAGATAGGCTGAGAAAGTTGGGGCTGTTCAGCCTGGAGAAGAGAAGGCTGCGTGGAGGCCTTGGAGCAGCCTTCCAGTATCTGAAAGGGGGCTATAGGGATGCTGGGGATGGACTCTTCATTAGGGACTGTAGTGGCAGGACAAGGGGTAACGGGTTCAAACTTAAACAGGGGAAGTTTAGATTGGATATAAGGAAGAAGTTCTTTACTGTAAGGGTGGTGAGGCACTGGAATGGGTTGCCCAGGGAAGCTGTGAATGCTCCATCCCTGGCAGTGTTCAAGGCCAGGTTGGATGAAGCCTTGGGTGGCATGGTTTAATGTGAGGTGTCCCTGCCCATGGCAGGGGGTTGGAACTGGATGATCTTAAGGTCCTTTCCAACCCTAACTATGATTCTATGATTCTATTTCATAACCAGAGAGGCACTTTCTGCAACTGGTGCTTCTCCTTGCTGCTTTCTACCCCTGCATGAGGGATGGATCGCAAGGGCTTGAGCCCAGTATATTGATGCCAGTGTGTCACAGGACTTCTCACAGGGGTTGGCTTGCAGAGGGATTGCCTGAGGACAGGAAATCTCTACTTCCCCGCTCCTGGTGCTGAGTGCTTTTCAACTGCAAAATGATGCAGGTGGGAGCAACAGGGAATCCTGAGGATGATTCCCAGGTAGCGCTGAACCATACAGGGGTTATGGCTTGTGTCTCTGCAGGCAGTTTTACCAAGCCTGCAAAACAGGCATCATGGACCGGGCTCTCTCCATATATTTCCTGCTGGGATGGCTGGGCGGAGACCTCCTAAACCTCATTGGTTCCTTTCTGGCTCATCAGTTGCCCCTGCAGGTACCAGCTGAATTGGTGGGGTTGGGTTGGCTCTCAGGCACCCTAAACTGTAGGGAGGAGGGATGTGTGCTGCTTAATCCAACACCAGAGACGCAAACAGCCCCAGGCTGCTCCCTGTCCTCCTCCTGGGGATAATTCCTTCTCCTCCTGGGATGCTGGCTCATCTCAGCTATTAGCTGGAAGCCTTTCTGTGGGTAGAACCAACCCATCCTTCTCCCCGTAGGTTTACACAGCTATTTACTATGTGCTCGCAGACCTGGTGATGTTGGCTCTCTACTGCTACTACAAAGTGAAGAACCAGGGTGGAGGATGTGAGTTGGGGTTACAAGGGTGGTGGGGCTGCCTTTTGGGCTGGCTTGTGCCTTGACTGTGGATCCAGGAGGGGGAGGAAGCCCTGAGGAGATGTGTTGGGGCTGAGGTGCTTTGCAGATGCATTGATATTGCTTAGTGCTTGCTGGTCTTTTTAAACCCCAACATAAACCTTTTTGTAGGGGTTCTTGTTGCCTCTTCTTGAAATTTCATCATTATATTCTACCTGGGATGAATCAAGAGTAGTCAGGATGGAAAAATGGGATAATAACCAGGGATCACTGAGAGAAGAAATGGATTGCTGCTCCTGAAACCTAGCATTTCCCCCTGCTGATCCTACACCTGCCTCTGTCTTCCGCAGTGCAGAACACACAAATCTAAACACATGAGCACAGCATCTTAGAAAGCTCTGCACACGTTTTCCCTTCCTACAGTAATTCTTAAGGTAATTTTGCCTTAGTAGCCGTAACAGGCTCTTCAGGGTCATGGCACCAAGCCCATCAGGGTTCAAGCAGCATGTGGACAATGCTCTTGGTCATATGGCTTGGTTTTAGGTAGTTCTGCCAGGAGCAGGGAGTTGGACTCAATGACCCTTGGGGTCCCTTCCAGCTTGAGAGGTTCTATGCTAACCTGAGCACCTATGAGAGCCAAAGCCAGCAAACAGCTACCAGCCATGCCTGGGGCTTCTGCAAACAGCTATGCACAGTGTCTGGGTGGAAAATAACCCCCCTGGGAGCTGCATTAAGTACAGAAAGAAATTCGGGGGTCAGCGCTCCTCTTACAATTAGTGGCAGCCTTGATGTGATGGAGAAGTTCCTCCCTGTTCAAATGGAGTAAAAAGGGAACCTGGACTGTTCTTGCAAGGCTTGAACAGCAAGAGGAAATCCACTTTTTAGCATTGCAGCTATCTCTGACTATAACAGGCATCCCTGGGACCCTGATAACTAGTTAACTTACTAAAGCCATTAACTTACTAAGCCAGTTGGTATTTGGCTCATCAGCTGTCTCACTTTGTTAATGCTAGAGAGCTTCTTGACAGAATACAACCCAAGTCTTGATGTTGAGGCTCAGTCTGGCAGGGATTTGAACATGTGCTGGGGTGAGTTAAGCCTGTGAAAAGCTTCTAGATGGAGGAGATGATTTTTGAAGAGCCCTAAGCACAAAGAAGCTCAAGTGCTCTCAGCCTGCTGAGATAGGAGTAGTTTCCTCCCTGATAACTTACAAATCGCATGTATTGCTGCGAGATAAAAGTGCCCACAGCAGCTATTGGTGCTGGCTGTGCAACCACAGAGATTAGAGAGAGCTCAAAGGGCCCAGAGGGAGCCCTGGCACCTACCACAGCTGCTGGGCTGCACTGGGGGCTGGGAGAGGAGCTCCCCTGACCAGCCTCTGCTTGATCCCCTGCAGTCACTGCCCAGATCAACACAGCCTTCCTCTTCCTTTCCCTGGGGACACTGTCGACCATTTCCTTCCTGGGCAGAGGTGCTGATGTGGCACAGGACCCGGTGGTGTTCAAAGGAAGGTCCCTGCTCTCCACTCATGTGGGTGAGCTGATGTCAGAGGTGAGCTGAGTCCTAAAGCTGGGTGATGGGGAGAAGAAGATAAAGCTCTGGTGGGGTGGGCATGTCCTGCTGGACCAATGCATCCTGCTTGGTGGGGAGATCCAAGGGCAGGGGTTTGGCCATGCTATGGCCTGGCACAGAGCTGTGGAGAGGGTGGTGAGCGCATCTCTGAGAACATGGGGCTGCTCAATGCACCCCTTTGCCTTGCAGCCTTTCACCAGGAGTGAGATCATTGGCTTCACCATTGGCTCTGTCTCCTCTGTGCTGTACCTGTGCTCCCGAGTCCCCCAGATCTACACAAATGTAAGTGGTAGGACAGGTCCTGGGGTCCTGAGGTGTCAGATGGAAATGGTGGTGGGATCACCTTTCTCCTCCTTGCTCAGAGGTCCCATCTCTGATCACTTCATAAGGGACTATTTTTCTGTATTTCTGCTCCAAAACATTAATTTTTCTCCCTTCCCTTTTACATAATATTTTCAGGGTGGTGCTTTCACTTTGTCTTAATGTATAAGCAAAGGGGGGAACTAAAAGGCTCTTGGCATTGAGTCACCACCTTTTTTCTTCTCTTTTTTTTGGGGGGGAGGGTGATTAATAGTGCTTCCTAGTGAGATTTCAGAGCTGCACCCAAGCTCCTCTCTCTGGCCTCTCTTCTGCCAGTACAAGAGGAAATCCACCATTGGGATCTCCTACTCCCTCTTTGCCCTGGTGATGCTGGGGAACTCGCTCTACGGCCTCAGCATCCTCCTGAAGAACCCTGAGCCAGGGCAAAGTGAAGGGGACTACGTCCTGCACCACCTCCCCTGGCTGGTGGGCAGCCTGGGTGTCCTTTCCCTCGACGTGGTTGTATCCTTTCCCTGGCCGATGTTTCCCTCCTGGATCCAGTCCCACCTTTGGGCAGGCAGGGCTAGGCAGCAGTGGGTGGGTTGGTGCTCATCAGTGACTGCTGTGAGCTGTGCCAGTGAGTAATTCATGGTGTTGCAACAGCTGAATGCTTCAGACCCTTGTGTGCACTAAGCTCATCCTGTTGCCATGTCCTGGCACAAACAGCCTTTTTCCAGGTGATGAGACCCAATGCATCCATAGATCCACCCTTGCTTGTGGGAAGAGCCTTAACTGCTCCTCAGATCTCCTTCCAGTTCCTTGCTTATCGGGGAGGAAAACCTGGCACCCCTGAAGAGAGGGGTGCTCTTCTCGAGGAGCAGGGGGACAGCCTGGAGAGCTGACAGAGGGACCTGCCCCGGAGGCAGAAGAGGAAGATGCAAACACAAAAGCTGACCTCAGCGCTGGGCAAACTAGCTCCTCCACCCTGGCAGGTCTTGGGAGAAGAGGACTTGAGCCAGTGGGTGACATGTTGTGCTGCTAAAGCCTAGCTGGGTGGCAGAGGGTACTGCTGAGAGGCCTGGTGCCTCTTTGATACCAATGATGCTATTGGGATGAACAGGGAATAACTTAGTACCTCAAAAGGCTGCTCTTCGTAGCTCTTACCGCTGAGCCCAGTCACTTTAGCTGCTGCCTCTCTGGGGTGATCTGGAGCTTCCTCAGTGCTGTCAAAACATGAGAAGAGCTTGAGGGGCTGTGGGGAGGGAATGGAGATGAGTGACCCACCACAACCATGAGCAGCAGTTACCTCTGTGGGCCTCGTGTCTCCACTGCCTCTTTCTAGAAGATACCTCAGTGACTGGGCCCAGTTCAGAAGGAGGGAGGGAAGGAGCAGCGTAACCAAAGTGTTTCACTCCACACAAACCTGTTTGAATTAGCACGGCTCATGTCCATAAAACAAGTCCTTGCCCATGTGCCTCCTTGGGTTTTATTTGCCAGTTCATCTGGCAGCTCCTGCCTCTTTCTCACTGTGTCTCATAATCCCCATTGCTCTGACTTCCCATTTGAATTGTGTGGGTTTCTTGGGGAAATTGCTTCATTGCTCTTTGGGAGCTGTAGAGGTGGTCACCCAGGCTGCTGCTGCCTGCACTTGCTCTGCTGTTTGGTTCCTACTCTCTTGTTGATGGATTTATCCTGCTCCCAGGGCCCTGCACACCAGCACAGTGGCTTCTTGACCACAGAAGGAAGCAGCAGCTTGGGAAAAACAGCGTCCGCAGGTGCTGAGCTCCTTCTGCTGGGGAGGAGCAGCTCCCTCTCACAGGGCAAGCAAGAGCAGAATCAACACTTGTAGGCCCTTCAAGGAAAGCTAATGCAACTTGTCCTTTTACAAGGGCCTGTAGGGACAGGCCAAGGGGAATGGCTTTAACCTGCCAGAGGGGAGACTGAGATGAGCTCTTAGGCAGAAGCTCTTCCCTGTGAGGGTGCTGAGGCGCTGGCCCAGGGTGCCCAGAGAAGCTGTGGCTGCCCCATCCCTGGCAGTGTTCAAGGCCAGGTTGGACACAGGGGCTTAGAGCAAGCTGCTCTAGTGGAAGGTGTCCCTGCCCTTGGCAGGGGTTGGAGCTGGATGAGCTTTGAGGTCCCTTCCAACCCAAGCCATTCTGGGATCTTATTAACTTGTCCTTTTAAACCCAAGAACTCTCCTCTCCCTGCAGTCACCATTAACTCTGATTTTGCTCCCTTTTCCTCCACTTCCCCACTACCCAGCACTTCCCTGTCCCTGTTCAGCTTTAGCTGCCTCATCATCCACTTGCAATGCCTCAGCCAGTCCTGTGACACTTGTCCTTCCCAAGGAAGTCGCTTTCTGTCTGCTTCACCCTCTCACGGAGGCAGCAGAGCCACAGCTCTGAGCCTACACAGCACAGCCTGGATCAAGTGTGGAACGGGAGTCCCAGTGCCCATCAGAGTGCACCAGCAGGTTAATTCAGACACTCCTGTGCCCATCTCTGGAGCTGCCAATTTGCCTTTGGAAAGAGCAGGTATTTTTCAGCCTCTCTGAGCCCCTTGAACAAAGTGGGTGGGTTTTTCACAGCATTAATCCATGATTCTCCCCTCCAGGCTTGCTGGAGCTGCTCTGCTCTTCCCCATCTCTGAGCCAGCGAGATTTCCTCTGCTCTCCTTCCCTAGGAATTGCAGCAGAACAGCCTGCATCCAGCCCTAACACAAACCAGGAGCAGATTCCAAGCAAGGCAGAGAGCACAGCTGCATTAGATCTCAGTTCCTGGTCATTACAAAGACCCTGGGGCTTGCCTTTAGCCAAGGAGGGGTTTTAGCCTCAGACCTGGAATGCTGGGGAGGGTCTGGCTGAAACAGCTACATTTCTGCCGCTCACAACATTACATAACTGCCCTGTTTCACTGAGGTTTTTCTTAATGCTGGACAAGGACATTCTAACATAAGAGGTAAATACACACACACACACACACACATATATATATATATATAAGCCCCCCCAGTTTGGTCCCAGAGGTGCATCCAAAGCACAGGTTAAGGACAAAGCTAACTTCCTGTTTCTTTCCCTCAGGCTGGGGAACATGGCACGAGGTGGGTGGCTGCTGCTGCTGCACAGTACAGGGGATGTAATGCACCAGCAGCCATTGGGGTAGTGGTGCGTGGAAACTGGTATCATAAGGAGCCTCTGGCTGAGGTTCCCCTCTCTCTGAGGCTGTAACAAAGCCCCGTCCCCCACAGAGCTGGGACCTGCAGGTTCTGCAGAGGGAAGCGATAGACAAGAGGAGGCACAAACCATCAGTGGCTTTGGGAAGAGAAAGGAACAATGCCCCATCTCTGGCAGCACCAGGCTGGACAGGGCTTGGAGCAACCTGACCTGTGT
Source organism: Psittacula echo (assembly GCF_963264785.1). Classification (NCBI taxonomy): domain Eukaryota; kingdom Metazoa; phylum Chordata; class Aves; order Psittaciformes; family Psittacidae; genus Psittacula; species Psittacula echo. The sequence continues at coordinate 8,597,188 of NC_137753.1, forward strand.
GAGCTGAGCTGCAGACCAGAGGCCCCTGAGTGAACACTCCATAACCCCCTACAGATGTGTGGATGTGAAATGGGTCACATTGGAAAAGCAACATTAGAGCATGTTAATAGTAATGCCAGGTCTCACTTTGCACGGGTTCACCCAGAGGTGAATTCCACTGTCCCACATGCAGGAACAGCCTGGCGGGTATTTGCTTCCTTGGGTTCAGCAGGATCAGTTGTAACCCCAGCAGATGGGAGCTAGGCAGGGTCCCACCACGTGCTTAAGGAGGGGGAAGTCTACACAAGGCTCACAACTGACACAGAGACCCAACCTGAGGAGCTTCTGGGCGAGCGAGCACCAGTGGCTGGAAGCACCCACCTCAAGCTGTCAAGTGAACTGGAATGCTTTGGCACATGGGTTCCCCTCAACCATTTAGAACAGTCCCAGCAAAGCTGGACTAATCCTTCTCTAAATCCATCTGTCCCATGTTTGCTGGATGCTGGAAGTGCCAATCCCAGCCACGGGATGCTGACATCCCAGTGCCAGCATCCTGGAAGGGCATCAGGCCCATGAGTGACGCAGCTACAGCTGTGGGTAGCAGGACATCCCACCCTTGTTAAACAAGTTTCAGCTCATCTGAAGATGAGAAAAAAAGGTAGAAAAACAGGGAAAAAAGCCACTTTCCCACTTTCCATGGCCAGATAACGAGAGGCTGATGGATTGCTGACTTTCGCCATCGTTTTCAAGCACTATCCGCCTACCTCAGCCCCAGCGACAGCCTCAGGCACTGCAGAAGAGCATTGCCAGCGCAACCCCCAAGTTATCCTGTAAGGAAGGGAAGAGAAATAAGGACACCAGTGGCACACACGCTGCTTCCTGGGAGGTTTTTTTATTGTCATTTTAGTCTTTTTTTCTCTTTTTTTCTGGTTTTTCTATGGAGGCTCAATCTCAGATGTAGATTCAATTTAAGCTTTACAAAAAAAAAATAAAACCAAACCCAAAATCAAACCAAAAAGAAAACCCTTTTTTTGCATTCCATAAAAATTGACAGAAAAGCGCATGGGAACCAGGCTCTGGAAGAGCAGAGCTCTCAGCAGGTCTCCTCATCAACATCTCCTTGCAATGGGTTTACTCAGTACAGTACAACCCTGAGGAACACCCCCTCTCCCCTCCCTCCCTCCCAGCAGCCATTCCCTGTGCCCAGCCCCAGACATACGTGGAATAGATTTATTAGTCTTTTTTTCCTGTTTTCCAGTTCTTCTTTCACACACCACAGTATTTAATAAATTCTTGTTTTACATTTTTTACACCAATGTAACAAAAGGCAGGAGGAGGGGGAGGAGAAGACAAACAATGATCTGTGGTTATGCATATAGATGGGGGGGGGAAGGTTGAAGAGGAGAAGGGGGGAAAAAAAAAAATACATGGACTTCTACAGACATAGCCTAAGGTCTCAAGGGTAAAATGTGGTGCAAAGTAGGCCTCAGAGACTGAAAAAGTTTGTACAGCTTTATTCATGGGGAGGAGATGGCGTTGCATGGGTAGTACTGAATGCAAATCGTGACGTGACGGAACAGAAAAGGGCAAAGGGGAGGGATGAGTTCTCTAAGAAAGGAATCTAACGAGTGCATGGCATGTCTTGTTAGCATGGAGAGGACTTTAACTTTGCTGCTTTCTCTTCAAAGCCTCCACCAGGTCGTTTTTAAGAGCTTCTTGTTTTGATTTGTCTGCAAAAGTCTGCACAGACCTGCGGGGAAGAAGGAGACGCGAGTCAGAGGCCAGAGAAGGTGGTTCCAGGTTCTCCTGGCACATGGGGCGGGAGGAAGGAGAAGCACCTCAACCCCGGCTCAGCGGACACCGACCTCAGTGCGCCTGGTTTACCACGGAAAGCAGAAGGCAAAGTGAACACTCCAGTGAGAATATCAAAGCAAACGTCACTTGAGCAAGGATGGCACCAAGAGACACGCGCTGCCCCAGCAGTTCCGCTCAGCCTCCAGCTGCTGGAGGGAGATTCCCAGGTCTGGTTTGTGTTAGAGCTTGGAAAAGCCCCAGTGTCCCACCAGCAAAGGGTGTTAGCGCTCCTGCTCTCCAAAGGACCACCATGGGAAGGCAGAGAAAACCCAGCCTCTGCCTAGGAAGGGGAGAAGGCTCAGGGCAGCTCCTGAGCCCTTTGCAGACTGTTCACCCAGGGTCCAGCAGCCACAGCAAAACCTCCCTCCGGTGGCTTCACCAGGGGGAGTTCCTGTTCCCCAATTGGCTTTTCCAGTTTGTACCTTACCTACGGGCACTGGGGAATCAAAACAAGCTGAAGAAGAACAGAGATTCTGCCAGCAAGGCTATGGCAGGGGTTCCCTGTTGCTACAGGCTTGGTTGTGGAAGAAAAATGACATCCTTTAGGAGTCATCTTGGCTCACTGCCCCCGAAGAGCTGTGCAGGAGCCTCTGTTTTCAATGGGACAGGAAGAAATTCCCACTTTTCAAAAGCCCTCTTCAATATGATCATTGAGAGACTACCACTACTGGACCTTTCAGGAGCTGCTCCCACAGAAGTGGTCAGGATTTGGCAGGCTTTCTCCCCACACAAACCCTATTTCACACCAGGACTCAAAGCTACCTTATTTCCCTGGATGCTGCTCCTGTAAACACGGCTGCTCTTTGTGGCAGTTGTTTTCCTAACAGTTTTGTAACGCTATTTCCATTCTCTTGTCTCTGGAGACTTCCACTGCTTTAATAAGAATATATACATTTGCTATTTGCATTTGTCACAGGCTGAAGAAGTGGTTCTTGGCCATTATCAACAAATAGAGCATTTTTCCCTTCGTCAGCTTAACGTGTTTAAGACAACATCTGCAACTCATTATGGAGTGGAAGGTTAAAGTGGCTCAGGGTTAGTCACTGCTAGGCATTGAGAGCTCCGGAGCAAATGTGAGCACAGGAACAAAGCCCTTCAGAGCACAAAGCAGAGACTTGAAATGTTTCAGTAGAGCTTGACCAGGACGGGATTTCCAAGCTCCAAGGGATTCAAGATGCACCAGGCAAACAGGGATGTGCATGTGGCGTGAGCTCACGTTTACTCAGGAGTCATGGGGGGTAACACTCAGTTTTTGGGGTTTTTCCCCCCCAAACCTGTGAGAATTCCAGGATTTCACTGCTTCCTGCAGGGAGGATGCTCAGATTACCATTCACTGAAATGGTGTAACAAGGGACAGAGTCCCAGGGCTTCTGGATCGAATCACTCCAAGCTAACGCCACTTCGGGGATGTGACCACATGCTCCTTCCTTGCTCCCAAGCTAAGAGTGCCAAGTGGTAAATCCTGCCATATCCCAGAGCGTGACATTCCAAATGTTGCTTCAAGTGGAGCAACATCTGACATCCAAAATCACAGCATTTAGCTGGCTGTATTAGGAAATAACCCTTGGGTGAAGCACGGCTCAGACGTCATTGCTCAGTCTGCAGGAGTTAGGGGTTAGTTCTGGTCTGGGTTATCATGCAGAGGTCTTGGCTGGTGAGTCCTGGTTTAGTGCTGGTTGTCACCGCACAGGCAGGGGGTACCTGGAGTGCTTTAGTTATCAGGCTGGATGTAGATCTGGCGCTGGGTCAACACTTGAGAAAGCTCCCTCTGCAACTGCTTATACTTTTGGTTGTCGGGGATAGCATCAATAGATCTACAGAGAGCAGTTCAGAAACGAGGGAGGTAAACAGGGAGAAGAACAGTCAGAAGAACTCAGTAACACAGGGCTGCTATTCTGGAAACCAAAGAGCACACTCGGGAGGAATGAGTGGAAATACAAAGGTTGGAAGGAACAGGGAAAAAGCGAGAAGAGGCAGATGCTCTGTGCGTTACCAGTGCCATGACTCAAACTGAGCCATGGGGAGACACAGGAAACAGATTCAATTCCAAAAGCTTCTGGCAACATTCACAAGGAAAAGGACTCTGTTACATATCTAATGTTCATAAATGCTTCCTGGTGAACCCTCTGCACACCACAAATGAAAAGAGAGGCCTGTTCTGAAAGCTGGGCTTGGAGGAAAACCCCAGCCCAGCTGCTCTCTCAGACACCCTCATCTCCCCTGCCCAAGCTGCTGCAAAGGCAGTGCACATATTTAATCAGCACCATTACTCCATCTTCTTCCACGTTTCAGGATGTGAGAGAGGAGCAGCACACGGAGGTGTGAATTCTACATCACCACACTGTGCTTGGAGGTGTAGCTGCAGTTTAAAACCAAATCATTTGGCATCACAGCTCCCAGATTAGGATTTCCTGACCAGAAGTGAGCAAGGGCTGACAAGTAGAGCAGAGTTTCCCTACAGAAAGGCCCAGGGGATTTATTCGCTTCATCTGGACACTGTGTTTTGACCAATAGTGTTGAGAGAGGGACAGTGTTTAAAACAAAGTCTAAATACCACAAACCATTAACGTTACAATCCTGGGACCAACCTGGCTGTCTCTAAGAACAGTAGAAAGAGAAGTGAGAAGTTAAGCACAGCTTTCAACTGTGAGAAGTAAAACTCCTCATTAAAAGTAATCCTGAAATACAAGCGTGGCCAAGTGGGCCGTTTCCTTCCTGCTGAGGCAACAAAGGATTAAAATATCACTTCAAATCTATAGCTACAAGGTAGAAGTGTTCCATAAACACACAACAAATCATGCTTCCAGCGCACAGGGAGGTGGGCAATGAGGGACATGACAAGGCTGTGTAGGAGCTGGGAGTTCCAGTGAGCAAAAGCAGATCAGTGCTTGGCAGGGGCAGTACCACTGGCCCTGTGGGAAGCAGAGTGTTCAGTGGGCAGCTGGAAGCCCCTTACCTCAGCCCATTCACGATGTCCTTTGTTTTTCCAAAATAAATCTCATTCAGTGTACTTCTGATTTTGTTTTCCATGTCCTAGAAATGAAAAGGAAGAAACCAGATGTTCAGTGAGGTCCCTTGTTCTCAGGACCAGGGCCCCCACACTCTTCTGTGCATCGCATGTGTTCATCTTGAGGTACCACACTTCATCTTGGAATCACAGCCTGGTTTGTGTTGGAAGGGACCTTAAAGCTCATCCAGCTCCAACCCCTGCCACGGGCAGGGACATCTTCCACTAGAGCAGCTTGCTCCAAGCCCCTGTGTCCAACCTAGCCTTGAACACTGCCAGGGATGGGGCAGCCACAGCTTCTCTGGGCACCCTGGGCCAGCGCCTCAGCACCCTCACAGGGAAGAGCTTCTGCCTAAGAGCTCATCTCAGTCTCCCCTCTGGCAGGTTCAAGCCATTCCCCTCAGCCTGGCCCTACAGGCCCTTGTCCAAAGCCCCTCTCCAGGTTTCCTGCAGCCCCTTTAGGCACTGGAGCTGCTCTGTAGAATTGACTTCAGCCCAGTGTATTCCTACTATTTAAATTCTCACAAGCCTCTCTCTCTGCTCTTACCAAAGGACTGAAGGCTCAGCTCTGTTCCTGCCCTCTCCTCCCAGCCATTACTCCAGGCTACAACACATCCTCCTGCACCACGAGAGGGCAGCTGCTGTCCAGGTATCCCTTCTCTGCACCGAGCTGCAGAAAAGGGGGATGGATTTCGTCCCAGCCTTACTCTGTAATTTCCTGGCACTGAACAGCCTGGAAGTGGCCAGTCCCAGTCAGCCACTCAGCACAGCCGCCAGATCAGCTGTTCTGTGCCATGGCAAACAGTTTTGGGAAAGATCCTGTAAATAAGCAGCAGTTTTTCATTAAGTCACTTTCCTTCAAGCCAGAAACTTGGGATTGACGAAGGTGTTCTTGCCCCCCTTTCAGTTCCCAGCTCCTTCTGAAAATCCACCACCACTGTACAGGACAGTGCAATGAGACAGCAAAATGGCATTGCAGCAAAGCCCTTCTGGGTAGGTGGCACCTTCAGTCATCATCTGAACATCCACAACTGACAGCAGCCCTAAAATCAAGTGCTAAAACCCAGCCCAGTGGACTTCATGAGCACTTGATACACCCTGAACCTTCAGTGAAAGGGGTGGGTCTGTGCACCAAACCTTGACTGTAAATAATGCCACCCAAAAGCGACTGTAGAAGCAAACATGGGGGTTGGAAACTGTTAACTACTTCTACTGCACTTACAGGGAGGTTACTGCTCTAATGAGCAGGAGACAAAGTGCTGAGCAGTGATTTTGTATCTACAAATGGCTGGAAGCCCTGATAGGAAAATACTGATCCGTCACATACTGAGCAACATCCAAACCATCAGACTTGATACAATAGAAATAACTGGTTTGTAAAGACAAAGGCAACAAAATCCTAAGGCACAGGACCTGGAGAGGGGCTTTGGACAAGGGCCTGTAGGGACAGGCCAAGGGGAATGGCTTGAACCTGCCAGAGGGGAGACTGAGATGAGCTCTTAGGCAGAAGCTCTTCCCTGTGAGGGTGCTGAGGCGCTGGCCCAGGGTGCCCAGAGCAGCTGTGGCTGCCCCATCCCTGGCAGTGTTCAAGGCCAGGTTGGACACAGGGGCTTGGAGCAAGCTGCTCTAGTGGAAGGTGTCCCTGCCCTTGGCAGGGGTTGGAGCTGGATGAGCTTTGAGGTCCCTTCCAACCCAAGCCATTCTATGGTTCTATGACAGGACCAAAGACAGGCAAGAGAACCTGCAGCAGGCTCAAGCTTAAGTGGTTTCACAGCACTCACCTCTACTAAGCGTCCGATATTGGCTATGTGTGGAGAGGAGTCACTCACAGTCTCATCTTTTTCCATCTAGAAAGGAAGAACACAGCTCCATTGAGAACACGGAAATCTGGCAGTAGCTGCACACCAGCTTCCCTTACCAAGGGAAGGGATGGAACAAGTGGGTCTCACATCCTGGAGTAACTCTTCTTTATGTGCAAACAGATGCAAAACCTACTGAGAGCTTCCCAGCATTCAACAGTCTCCCATGTTGATAACAGAAACATAGTGTAATAAACTCCAGGAACCAAACTGATCCCTGCTGCAGATCCCTGGTGCAGACAGGCCCTACAACACTGTCAGCCCCTACCTACACTAAGGGGCTGCAGGAAATCTGTGACAGTGAACATGGAACATGCAGCAGCCCAGCATGTGGAATGAAAACAAGGTTGCTGGTGACGAGACACACACGAGGATGGTGCAGGCAGTGTAACAGATGTGAACACCCCTACAAAACCAGCTGCGTCTCTTCATCTTTGCCTCAAATGCTACTTCCCACCACACACAGGGGACATTCTCCATTCTCAGCATCTCCTGGCAAAAGACACCTTAGACATTACTTACCTGCCAGTGGAGAAGGAAGGTGCAGAGAATAGAAACCCCACAACTCCCTGCCACACCGGTGAAGAGTTCAACTGATGCAGGATTATGGAAAGAGAAAGGTGATGGTCTGCAGTTCTTTTCAGACCAAAAAGCTGAAGCAACATTTAGCTCTGAAGGGGAAGGAAGCACAAAGCAGCAAGAGCTGGGGGGAAAGCAGCAGACTTCCCTTTTGCAGTAGAAGTTCAGAGCTGGATCAATGGAAGTGTATAATGATACCGTGCTGTGGCTGAACAAAGGCAAAGAGCTGAACTGGGTGAGAGATTTACCCCTAAGATCAAAACCTGGGAGCTGGTTCTGCAGAATGCAGCATTTGCTTTATTTCTATCCTACTTTGCCCCATAAAACATCCCTCATGGCCTTGGCTGACCATCCATGATACTGCTAAGGAAAAGACTGTCTTCCCCAGTTCATTCTGGCTAGACATGGACAAGCTGTTGAACAATGAACACCAGTCCCAGGAACCTCAAGTGATCCAAAATGTGCTGAGATGGCACAAAAACAAAACCAGGAGAAAAATGTAGTGGGAAGAACAGGCTACAAAGGGTTTTACTAATCCCACTGAATTCCCATATCCATCTGTTCACATCCTTCCCTCAGGGCAGAGCTGAAAAATCTGGGCCAGCTACAGGTTTCTTCTAATAAGCCAAGTCTCTAACAGGCTTGGGGAAGCATGTAATTTAGTTGGAGCCCTCGAGGCAAAAGATAGCCTAGAAGAGGGGGGGGAGAAAGAGAACAAGGACATTTCATTTCTCCTTTAGATTGCAGTCAGCTTGTTTACATGGCACGGAGACATTCAGCCTGGAGAGTGAACTCTGAGCTCCACACGCACACGTGAACACGCTGGGCTGAGTATGGAGGTATCAGCAAATGGCCCAGAGCTGGGGCAGGGGCTCATTTACTTCCACAGGCTCCCTGCTCAGTGTCCTCCACACCTGGCCAGGCCGAGCTCAATGGTGAGCAGCAGAATCTGAAAATAGAATGATTTGATCTTCTTGCAGAACATCTATTATTACATCTCTATAAAAACTGCTGCCAGAAGGAAAACATTTTCATGTGCTAGAGGAGCCCAGATGTTCCAAGAGGCTGTTCCAAACAGCAGTTTTTGGGGGGCTTTAAAGGCTCCTTCCACACCCGGACCTAGAGCAGAAAGTCTATAGCTGCTTAAAGAAAGGGGTTAATTTGCTCTAGGGGGAAATTGCTCTCTGGAAGTTGATGTTAACAAGCAGCCCATCTTCCCACTGTCACTCCCCATCTGCTGTAGAGCTCAGCCAAAACCCTGACGCTAAGGAGCCAAGTCCAATGCGCACGGCTCAGCCGCTCCTCTCCCGATCGAGATACGCTGCTTGGCTTCCTGGCCTCATCTCCCAGCCATCTGCTGCAAGTCTGACTCAGAGGGAAGCTCTCTCTGCTGGGTATATTAAGCTCTCGATGGCTGGCTGGTCACTTTGGCTGTTTCCTGCATGGAACAGAGCAGCTGTTTGGGCTTTCCGTAGATGTGATTTGGAGGAAGAGTTAGTACGAAGAGAGAAAGTTCAGTTGGAGAAAACACTTTGGTTCATCATAAAAGCATCTAAAAATACCAGGCAGATAAGAAGGAAACTCATCCACCATTTTGCTGTGAAGCACTGACAACATCCACAGCTGCTCTGGCCACACAGCAACATGGAATCTCTTTAAGGAAACATAAACAGGGAGTGTGAGCCAAAGGCTCCCAGGCCACAGGCCCTGGGGCAGGCTCCAGTCTCCAGGTGGAAAATATGTGGAATTATTTGGATATCAGCAAGGCAAAATCTGGCCCTGCCGCTCCCACTCTTAGTTCAAACTGTAACAAGATAAATGCAGGTTGTGAGCTACACAGGGCTTGCAGCTTGTAGAAATCAGCTGAGAATTTACCCTTTCATGGGTATTTATTCGGTGTAACCAAAGTTATCCCACATCCTTTACCAAACTGTCCCATCAAAACCATGAGGAAATCTGGGAATGCAACATCAGCTTTGGATGCCATGAAGTCCAGAGATGCTCAGCTCTTCTACTCTCTCTTTTTCTAAACCAGTCATTATAGAACTGATTATATGGACGTAAAATCCAGATGTTCATGTGAGGCACAAATAATTCCCTGGACAATTCTGCTCAGTTCATCCCTGCTATCCTCTGCACCCCAAAACACTGCTCAGTTAGCAGTGAAAGAGACAGTGCTTCCAGGAACCTGGACAACCACTGAGGAAGAGCTTAAGGATTGCAACAGCTACAACTGGAAGATCCCTCTGGTAGGAAAACACTCCCTGACTCAGCTCACATTCTCACATCTGGAAGTCGGTGGGATAGACCTAACATGAAAGCTCAACTTGATGAAAATATATGGTTCTCCTAATTGCAGAGCACAAGCCTCAGAGGATTTACCTATTATGATAAATGGCAGAATGTCTCTGCTGGTGTTTTATGGAGCAGTAACAGACCACAGAGCACATCTTCCTGAGCGCAGGGAGAGCTCAGTCCGCAACAGAGCAGCCTTCATCCAGCCCTGCAGACTGTTCCACCTTCATTAGAGAGCATTTCAAGTATGAAAATCAACACACATCTGTGCTGGTTTAATGTGAAAGCCCAGGCTTCACTTCCCCCTGCTTTATATCCTCTCCTTTCCACACCTCTGGAAGTAAATAAACGATAGGTTTGGAGCCAGCTTCTTCCTCGGTGAACTTGAACTTCCTCACAATGGTCATGGTGGTGTAGGAAACACACACAGGTTCTTTGTGCCCAGCGAGGCCCCCAAAAGGCACCTGCTAAGTCTTGCTTTTAAGGAGGGGGCTGCAGAAATCTGTCACACAAAGTGCAGTTTTGACTCTTTGCCAGAGAATGGGAATGCTACATCTACTTTGCATGAAATGAAACCGGATCATCCAGCTGCTCTTACCTTAAAGTGCAGCCTCAAAACCTCCAAACTGAGCCAAAGCAATGCAGAGCCGTGTCAAACGACACAAGTGATTCCAATGTACACAGAGAGGACGGGACCCTAATGTCTGTCAGGGAGAAAACCATCTGCCAAGCATCTGGCTTGAATCAGAAGCAGGGCAGTTACCTGCAGTCACTGGAGAATGTGCAAGGTAACCAAAAGGCTGCTGCCATTCCCCATTTCACTACAAGCACTTCTCCCTTTGGGGTAAATAGAAGGGAGCAGGCCCTGTCCTTTCCCTTCAGACATAGAGCACTTCCACCCACGGCCCCTCATCGAGGCAGACGGTGTGCAACACTTTGCTCCTTCTCTATCCCAATTCCAAAACCATCAGGTAAAGTAAATTAAAGCTACACAAAGATTTACAACCTCCCAAAACTGGCCAACTCCTCCATCTACTGTGGTTCTCCCTCTTTACTTATTCTGGCCACTTACAAACATAAAATGCTTGTACAGCTAATTTCCCCCTATAAACAAAGGCAGAGACAACTCCTGTAGCAGCACATGAACCACTGCCTGGGATACCCACTGAAAAGTAGTAGTTCGATGAATTGGAAGAGATGTGTCACTTCTCAGTGACATCAGAGTAGACAAAGTCTAGGGACATGACCTCCAAGTAGTATCTACCCAGCACATAACATTGCGTGGCCACAATCAAGGTGTAAGAACACTCAGACACCTGGTGTCCTGAAGAGAGAAAAGAATCATTGTTAGACATTCGGTGCAGCACTGAGGAATGGCCTCAGTGGAAGCCTCACAGGAACAAGAGTCTGGGGATATTCAAGAAATGCAAAGCCAAGTTCTTCCAAATAGCCTTGATAAAGGCACCAAAACCTCCCTCTGTGTTTGTGTCTGATGCAGGACAATGGTATTTCAGTGGTGGGAGACGACAGCAGAGTCTAGAAATCACTGTTCTCTAACTTGTAGATCCCAGCTGAGCTCTACCACGCTGTCCATGCACAGATCTTGATTACTTGTGCCAAGTGTAATGTGCAGACATCAGGAAGGGGAATTCCTGAGCAAGTGTTTCCACCTGAAGCTGCAAATGCTTCCCACAGCATTTCAGTGTCAGCCATGCCCAGCTCTCCATGCCTTACAGAGGCGGGGAATCAGGAGGCATTCCAGGAGCTGTTCTTTGCGCCTGCTCCCAGCCACCAAGTTCATCACTCAGGAGGTGCCCGATTTGCAGCCACGAGGCAAAACTGGTTTCAAAGTAATGGCTCTCAACAGAGCTCCCTTTCAAAGCACTCAAAGGTTCTCTCTGCCACCAGTTTATAAGCCAGGATATTACAAAGCTTGTGAACACTTCAAAAGCTTCCACTGAAACACAAGGGCATCTGCTATTCACACTGTAGGATCAAAGGTGGTCAAGGAGCTTAAATGTTGAGTTGACCAAAACCATGTACAATTTACCATGGACAAAATTCTGGTTAGGAGATCAGATTACTGGGGTCAAGGTAAAACTGTACCACAGCAATCGAGAGGTAACTAAAACCTACTTTTGGTGCCTGAGCTTGCCGCAGACTCTACAAAAAGCCTACCAGAAAGTGGAAAAATAACCCCTGCTGTCCTTAGGTGATGTGGCAAACTGGATTTACAGCAAAGTTTAGTCCAGCTACAGCTAAATAAATGGCTCAGGACAAACAGCTCCTCCTCCCATAGCACAGCTCAGCTCAAGGCAGCATGAAGGTTCTGCTGTGGATTCTGTCCCATTAAGCCTCCTATGACATCCACAGACAGAAAATCTCCAGCCCAAAGCTCCACTCTGAAAGTCAAGTTTCCATTGTTTGTGTAGAAGCAGTGCATCATTACCCCAGTGGCTTTTTTATGGATACTTCCATTGGAAGCAGGCCCCTGCTTTAATGCATCACATATGAATGAAATGCTCTGCTGTTCAAATGATGACAGAAGCATGAATCTCCCTGCTGAACCTTAGAGAGTGAAAGTCAAACTAAACAAGGCCTAAAGCAGTTCAGGCCAAGGTGTACTGAGGACACCCCATTCTCAACAGGCTCTTGTTTTCCTTGGCACAGCTCTCGTGCACCATAAGGCCATGGCCAGAGTCAAGCCCTTGGCCTCCACTTTACAGCTATGATTTCAAGTATTAGGAAGGCCTGTGATTAAGTATTTGTCCGCGTCACCATAACTCAGGTGTAATTACTGCAAAGCTTTGCAATGCTCAAAACTGTCTCCACATGCCTCATCCCTGCCTGCTTTTCCATCAGCTTCTTCTGGAAATCAACCACGTGGAAAGAAACATCCCCCAGGTCTAAGGCAAGCTACTGCAGCTGCAAGACTAACACAATCCTGGTTTCTCTCTGCAATCATAGAGCCTTCTTTCCTCTTTGTGGCTCAAACCTGTACAAGAACATGAAGTGTTTAACAGAGTCTGCATTGTCCTTTGTATCGAGAGCAACAGTCTGCCCTGGGAAGTCTCATAAAGGAGTTTCAGCTACTGCCAATCTCTCCAGTCATTCATGACCATACAATATGCCTTCTGTCCTCCAGAGTTTATTACCTTGCTCGAGTCACTGATTTCCACAGCCCGCATCTTAAGCAGCCACACTTCATCAGCAGCATGAGGCAGGGAGATGGCCTCCTCTGGCAGGTGGCTGGGGCAGAAGCACCTTCACCCAGGGAAGTCAAGCCCAGCAGATCCTGCCTGCCAGAGCCTGAGACAGCAGCACTGCCTCAACAGTCATCAGCCTGGCACTTTCCCTGCCAAAACCAGAGCTCTCAAGAGGAAGTCAAAGTAACGCTGGCACAAACCCCAGATGTTTAGAAGAGATTCTTTTCTTCTTCAAGAGATTTTATAAATCACAGTCTTCATACTGCCGGAAGAAAATACTAATAAAGGATACTAAAAGATAACTGGTGTCTTGAAGAACAGAGGAATCCTACAGTCAATGCAAAATAGAGGCTTGCTGATGGCTTTTCAAAGAGAGACGTAACAGAACAGGTCACCTTGTATTTTTATAATCCTATTGGAATCTTCCAGTAAGAAAATGGGCAAATCTTACAAATAAAACTGTCTGGGTGATGCAAATCAAAGTATAAAAACACAGGAATACCAAAGGACAAATGAAGACTTAAAAGCAAGTCCAAACTCCTACTGAATGTTCTCTATGTTTAATTGAAAGCTATCCTGCCACCAAGCAAAGTTCAAGGGGCTTCCTTGTAATCACACACTTATGTATTAACTGTTTCACTGGGCTGCACACACAGCAGGAGAAGAGATCTTTATACAGCACCTCACAAAAGCAACTTTCTGTGCCTCACTGGGGCTACTGGGTACATAAATAAGGAAAGGCATGCCTGGGGGCTGCAGCATCCTCTCATGCCAATATAGAGGTGTACCTGTCTGGTGAGGCTCCCTCCAAGGTTCATAGTACCAGAACCAGTCTTATTAGTCTGCAGCCACAGCATCACTGTGGAGGTCAGCTTGTAATGAGCAGTACGACCGCTGGATTTCTCCTGGATAACAAAAGGGATAGAGACAAAAGGTTAAAATCCCTCCCCAGCCTAGCTGGTGGCTGGCCCTGCAGACCCCATAAGCCTCAGGACAGGTATGTGTAACCTCACTCACACAGCACAGCCTGTTTCCTAGAAATCAGTGTGCACATTCCCCTAATTTTCCAAAGCAAATCTCGTTGGAGCCATCTCACCTCCCATTACCTTGGCTTTATTACCTCATTAGTGATATTTATCTGTAGAGCTTTATGTTAAAAAAATATCTATAATCTCAGGCTCACGTGCACAGAAAGTAACATACTTCCAATTCTTCCGGGATTCTTTTTGATTGCAGCCCTGACTTATCTCTATCCAAATTGCTCCAGGGAATATCCAGAAATTAACAGGGGAAAGCAGTCACAGCCCCTCAGACAATATTGCATTGTTCAGCAGAACACCTGTGCTCTTCAACTGGCTGGAATTAACTGGGGTTTGTTTGCACTTGGGTGTATCAGCTACCCCAGAGGCTGTACCTGAACCTCCACCACGTGGATGGAATCCCAGCATCCCTTTATCTTCTTTGATCCATCTCCAGCTTTCTTAATGAGGATCACCCCGGCAAAGCCATGATCCAGATCCCAGAGGTAGACAGAGGAGACTCCACCTTCAAAATACCTGCAGGATGCAATGCAATATGCACGTTAAAAGTAAGCAGGATCCCAGCCAGAGTCAGATAGCAATAATAGTCTTAAATAAGCAGAATCTCTACATCCTAGGAAAGAGTCTTCCTTCTTTTAAGGCAGCACCCTCTCAGCAGTTACACACCTGCAAACACAGCAGTTAGAATCCTTTTATAACACAGAGACTTGCCTTACAAAAACCTGGACATTTCTCTAAAGGAGGATAAAAGTCTGGTGAGAAACAGAGCTAGTTACAGATTCCTCCAGTCCTTGAGCAAACAACTCCTCTGATTCCAATTAACTACAACAGCTGGTAAAAGCACGACTACAAAGCAGGCCAAGAGTAAGGCTTTATTTTACAGTTCAGGCCTTCCTCCCCCCTATTTTCTCTCTCCATTGGGAAAGCCTGAAAGTTCTTTACAACCAAGTCTGCTAATTCAGACAAAAGGGAGCAAGGAGCTTTGTGCTGCTGCCTCACAAGTTTGTGTGAAGCCGAGTTATTGATTTATTACACATAGAGCTGAACTGAACCCAAGGTTCTTCAAAACGAAGGGATGCTGTGGAGGTTTAGGTGTTATTCCAGCTTTGGATACAATAGAAAAGAAGCTGGACTCCCTAAAGCTCAGGTTGCTGTTAGCAAAAAGCACACCCTTAGAAAACTAGCAATGCAATGACATCTGCAGAGCCCCACTTCTCCTTTGTAACAGTGGTGCAAGGCTCCCGATGTGCCAGATGGAAGATGCACTCTGAAATAACAGTAAACAACCTAACACCGCAGGGAGAAAGATGCACAAGAAGCAATTTTGGCTTCTAGAAAACCAAACCTGTAAGGCACAGCACGTTACTGTTTCTACTCTCAAGTTACCAAACAGCCACGAGGAATATTGAGCAGGGAATAACAGCTCTTAGATGTCAGCAATGAACTCACACTGCAAGAAGCACCATCTCCTGCAAAGGGGCAAGGGAAGGAGGAGAGGCAACTTCAGCTGAGCCAGCAGATGAATGGTACAAGGTTTTAGTAGTCAGACATTTCTGTTCTGCGCACTTGCTGCTGTTCTGCATGTAAGGCTCACAGGATACCTGAGAACTCATGGTCTGGAGGACAGCAAAAGCTCACCATGCAGACATGAGGAGCTGCTATGACTGACAGTCGCACAGATTAAACCACTGATGAGCAAGATGATCCCATAGACCTGCAAGTGACTGCATGTTTCTCCTCTTCTACAAGAAAGAGAAGTATCACTCACTGTCAACGTGAAGAACTTGTTGAACTCTTCCACCTTCACACTCCCCTCCTTTCCAACCACAAGCCTCATGATTGTAAGTGGCACTTAAGATGTGATTTACTGTGCAGTTTGGACTTTATGAAGTGCTGTGGACTCAAGAACACGAACCCATCCTTTCTACAAGTCAGGAGAAGATATTGGGAAGTTGATGTGAACAATGCAGGTAACTTTCAGCACATCCTCTGCACAGAGAGAATGACCAAAGAGCCCCAGTTCTTTTTAGACGCATGCATCCAAGCCTGTATCAAACCCAATGCTGATGCCAGGAGGGGCATACGACTTCATAGCAACTCACTACATCGTTTTATTTTTAATAGGTGACTACTGCTACTAATCACCAGGTTTAGTCTGAGCATTTAAGAGGCCAACACACACTGTCCTATGACATTTGTCATGTCACTGATCATATACCCTTAAGAAACCCCTTTGCTCCACAGGCATGCTAAAGCCAGACTTCCAGCAGGCAATTTAAACCTAACAAACCAAGAAACACCCTTTTTATATCCCCAGGGGAGTTCACAGATGGATTTTGGTTAATGCACTTAATGGGAATTTCAGTCCTGCAGCAAACCTCAGCTCCAACCAAAGTGACCTTTCCTTTGCCAAAAGGGCAGCCTGAATCGAAGGGCAGAGACCTGAAGCTCTTTGTCCATTTCTAGGGCAAGTTTGCTTAAGAAAATAGTCAACTGTAGTGAATTCACTCCAAATGACCTGTCAGGCACTGCGAATGGGACTGTGTGCACAGACAGTTTCCCCATTAGGCACTTTATGAGCTTGCTGTGAGCACGAAACATTCATTAAGAGAGGGACCAAAACAAGGCTTTTGGAAATTTCTTCTTACCTACTGTACTTTGATCCTAATGACATGAGACAGGGAAAAAAATTGTTTTTATGTGCTTCACCTTTATGAGATTTTACATAAAGGCTTTTGTGGGTATTTTAAGAATGTGCTAAAATGTTGTCTGAAACCACATAAAACCAGCTGAGGAACCTCCCGCCAGAACTAACAGCGCACACATGGAAACACTTTAACTTGCCTTTGTGTATTTAATGAATCAAATATAGTATTAATATTGTTTTAAATACCAACATGCTATTTCAATAAAGTTGCTTTGCCATGGCCAGATCCAGCATCCTGAGACTCCAACAAAACAATGCCAGTGACTGAACCAGTATGAAACCAAGGCACACTGGGCTTCAGCATTATAACGTCACTCCTCCTTCCTGGGGAGCAAATACATGTCACTGAGCTCTCCGTGAGATTTCACCTTTCCTCACACTAAAATGCACTGCAGTGGGATTTAAGATGATCCAAGCCCAGGAAAGGCATGTCTGGAGAGGGGAACATTCCTTGAAACCTGTTTTCTTCAGGAAAAGTAAAGAAGTGCTACAGGTTAACTGGCTGCTACATAAGAGAGACCTGGATGACAGATTGGTAGGAATTTAAACATACATTCATGAACCTGGATTTGCTGCAGGAAGGCTGGACTACCTCCAAGGAACCCTTTCAGCACAGATGAAAGAGTAGCACTTAGTAAAATCCAAGTAGGAGAGGTAACCAGCTTGGAAAAGGTTCCTGCAAGGCATCATCTTCTCTGGTATAGAAATGGATGGGCAAAGCAGAGCACAGGCTCAAAGTCACATGCAGTGGTTGCAGCAAAACCCTTTGAAGCACCACCTAGCTCCTGGGTTGAACAGAAGCTTCTTTGATGGCCTGTTCTGGATGCTCCTGCTTGTGGCACGTTCTCCTCCTGCACAATGCACTCTTGGAATCAAGAAAACCCCAAGGCAATCTGTCTTCTTCACAAGTTCTCTCCCAAAGCACCCAAGGCTCAGCACAACACAATGAGCAGATGCTTTTGAGACGTACAAAAGATCTGAAGAAGGAGGAATTCCTACTGGGACAGCCCAAAAACATCTCCAAAAGATAAACCCCTTCCAAAGGACGGCAATTCAAAGCAAAGCCATTGCTCCAATTGTGCTCAAGGACACGGAGCTCTCCAGGCTGTACCCTGGGTTTACCTATAGACAAAAGATTGCTATAAAACATGTGAAAAAGCATAGACTTAGAGGTGTCGTGTCCCTTTGTTAACGACCAAAGCTCTGCCAAATCAATCCCAGGATTTGGTTTGGGTTGGAAGGGATCTTAACAGATCAAATGCTGTCTCTGTCCTTTCTGAGGATGACCAGTGTTCTTCCACCTCCAGTAAAACTGCTTCCTACGCAGTTGCCCAGGAAGATGACTACAAGGAATAAGGCTCAACGTAACCATTCATTCTCTTTACACAGTTCAGAATAGCTTTTCCCTCAGAATCAACTGGAGTCAGAACGCCAGGATCGAACACTGCAGCTCTCCATCCGTTACTCACCAACCACAGAACTCCTGGAAAAAGCTGTTTTATACAAAAAATGTCACACTCCAACCTGACCTACTTTACAAATGCAAGAATAAAAGAAAATATTTAAGCTAAGAGTGATCCAAAGCTTTATGAAGTGTTTGAAGTTGAAGCGGGTGGGGACCCAGGATGGAAACTTGTTCAAGGAACTCCAGCTGTAGCCATGAAATAGAGAGGCTGTGGCCAGAACAAAGCCATAGCTTCAAGAGGGATGTGACAGGGGAGGAAATCCCCCATCTTCCAGCATAGACCTCAAGAAAGGAGGACACATCAATCACTTTGCTTTACCACTAAAGGACATATCAGAAAAGGCACTTTCCTGATCGCATTCTGCTTCTCACAAGCCTTGCAAGCGAATGCTTGACCCTATACTGAGAAAATGAGTTTCCACCCCAGAGCAGTAAAAACAAGAGCTCTGCCTTTCAATTACACTTCAGAACCAAATCACTCATCCATAAAAGCACATCTGGATTTTCCAGTCAGGAAACTGAGTGCCAGAGACAAAAACCCACCCGGTGGCGCTGGCTTAAGGCTCTCGCAGCACTAAGCCACAAAGCCCTGAAGCCAAAGCACCAGGACCTGGAAGCTCAGGCTATACAAACCTTCAAAGGAGCTGCACTGTTTCAAAGTGGCTCATTTAAAGCAGCAAAATAGATTTGCTTTTTTATTTCCCCTGAAGGTTGCCTCGCTGTTCCTTCCAGCTACAGAAACTGAGCAGGGAAGGAAAGGCAAATGGCTCCATCTATTTAGACCAACAGACTTCCAAGAAACCTGCCATTTAAACAACCTACCCCAAAGGAAAACATTGAGCATGCAGCTACGAATGTTTTTACAAGTGTGACAATGAGTAAAGTCACAATGGGAGAAGCTGGTGTCTAACAGCAACCCCAAAACATCACCTAGCTGAGGCAGCAGCCCCTCCAACTGCTATTAAAGCAGACGACTATAATGGCAAATGACTTGGCACAATTTTCCCTGAGTCCTTCCCCTGTCATTTCAAACCAGCACATAAATAGCAGCAGAAATATGAAGGAAGTGGCAAGTTTCAGCACTCCCCCCTCCACCAAACCATCACTCAGGTATATTCATTCCGATCACCTGCAACTCATAGCTCAAGTGATGAGGGACAGAAAAGTCTTCAGGACAGCACCAAGAGATCAGAGTTGTCACTAAGGAATTTTGTTGCCTGTCCCCTCCATCCAGCTTTCTAGTAATGAGGCTCAGAAGCCTGCTCTTTAATGAAAAGGACAGGTTGGGACCAGGAGCTCCCCAGGATGTAACACTTCTCCCACTGGCATGAGCACGGATGATTTACAGTTCCTCTCTCCCTCCTCCTCCGGTCCCAGGCGTGCAGCTGTGTAACACTTCCAGCACGTTACCTCAATCCTTCAAATGAGGAAGGTAAAATGTTTGTGTGTACAGAGCAGGGCTGTTCCACCACAGTTTATGAACACAGCCTGAAGTATGCTTGTGGACTCTGTACAGGTATTTTACACACATTCTTTCCAGCATACACAGGTGCAGAACTCCCTGGAGCAAACATACCAATCTGGTTAGGTATGTGTAACTTCAATGCCAGTTGTACTTAAAAACACACATCTGGACCATGGTGGGATGACTCAAACAGCAAAGCAGAGCTGTGAAGTGCAAGAACTCTGCAAAGAAGGAAAACAGTATCCAAACAATGGGATCTTGAAGGTCAAAAACCTCCCAGAACCTCCAATTTTGTGCTTTCTAGGACCCTTCATTATTGAAGAAAATTCTAAATGTATTGCTCACATTTGCCTTACCACCCAATTGCTCTTGGCAGATGGAAACTAATGACCCAATCCCTTTTGAGAAGTCACCTGGAAACAGTTCCATTAACTACCTCATAAGCAGGACAATGGGTCACTTTGTAACATGTCCCAATGTGTTCCTGGTTCATTAACTACCAGGAAGTACCAAGTGCTTCCCAGTCTTTCACCCGTAGCGATCCACTGGCCCGACCTGCTCCACTTCATCCACCAACAGTCTGGCACAGTTTGGACCCCGCCAGTTATAATTCAGCTATGGGTCGGAGGGGAAAAGGCAGCAGCAGAAGTCCTCTGTATCAGGTATTAAGCTGGCCAGAGTCTGCGCAGGCTACAGATTGCATGTGACATATTTCTTTCTTCATATAGAGATCAGATATGCTACAAGAAGTTACTCTGTCTTCCATTTTCCATCGTTAAACACTGTGTATCTGTGAGAACATGAAGTGAATTTCTATGAAGAGCAAGCACAGGCACGCGCTGTTAGAGATAATCACATCATAACAAACTGACATGGTACAACTGAGCCTTGCTCCACTTTCGGAAGCATGTAAGTAATTTCTTGCTGGAGATTTCAAACCTTCAGAGAGCGGTGTTTAAGAAGAGCACCGCATCATCAGTGCTGACCTGCTAATGCTTTCCCTCTCCAGCCTTCACGTTTTATGTAATCACAGAGAACCGTGGGAGCCCAAGGGAAAAGCTCCTCCTCCTCCAAGTATCTCCGATTCAGAAGACAAGAATGTGGTCTGGATCGGGCTGCTCCAGAACGAAGCACCCACAGAAAGGAAAAAAGCAGGAGAAAAGAAACTAATTGAAGTTTTCAAAGCTTCATTTTCCCCTCTCTTCTTCGAAGTTTATTCTAATCCATGTACTATATCAGCAAGCTCAATACTGATTCTGGTTTGAGTTTTGAGCTGCCCACAGGCAAATTAAGGAAGGGACCTCAACCCCGCTCTGTTTACTCTTACATCAAAACAATGTCCCTGGGAAAGCATCATGCTTGTGATTTTAAAAGCACAAGAACATTAAAGCAGCATCTTGGCAGTTTAGGTCTGTCTTAGGAGACTTCATCTTGCATTTATCAGCCTAACCCAGAGGCAAGAATCTCACAGATGACATAATCCTGATGTCACACCCTATTGTGCAGAAGCCCAGCCAGCAGTGAGATGGAAAGTCAGGTTTCCTTAGAGCTGGGATGCATAACAAATGCATCTGGATTCAATCTGCAGGGCCCTTGCTGTGAAAAACCACAGGAATCACCATGGCCAAGAGAAAGGCATCACAAAGGGCTAGTAACCATTAATGAGGAACAGTGAGCTAATGGCAATAAAGTCACTTCAAAGCTTTCCATGGGTTTTTAGTTTAGGCAAACTAGGTTTACATCTAAACACAGACTGAATGCTTATAGAAAGAGCTCACAGCTGCCTGATCATTTGAGAGTTGAAAGTTGCACTGCAGGCAATTGAAGCTCTCTCATGCACACCTATGGGCACGAGCACTGGGGCTGTGAAACACTCATCACACCTCTTACATCTGGTGCTCTCCTTTTACTCGATGGAATCAACGCTGTTCCGTGCACACAATAAATCAATTGGGTCAAACTGATAAATAGAGCAATTGTCACAAACCTTGCAAAGAAATGCAAGTTAAAGGCTAAACTCTGTCTGTCACTGAGACTTCACTACTGTACCTGACCAGAGCCCCTTCAAGCTCCCTAGCAAAAGGCTCCTGAATCCACATACTTCTAAAGATACAGGCATACAGGGTATTTCTGTAGCCTTATGTCCAGCAGCTGAAGGAAGAAAGGTGGTCGAGGTTCAGTTTAGGTGCTGTTTTCACTGCAAAGGGTACTGCAAGTGCTTGGGTGGCAGAGGTGCCACGCTCAGCACTGCTAACACCATCAAGTATTTGAGTGCCAAACTGTTTGCACTGGATTCTAACCCAAAATTCAATAATAAAAGGATTACACACAGTGAAGACATTCCAGAGGTCAATCCTCTCCCAGGCCTCCTTCCGCTCCTACCAAATTCCTTACCCACAGCTCTAATATAACAAATTGAAAATGGATCAACAGCAAAACACAGAGAAGCACAAGTTCAAAAGGCTTCAGTGCTCACTGTGGAAGGAACTCAAACCCTTCATCAATGACAACATTTTAAGGAGCAAAGTTATTAAGATGAGGGGTTTATCTTTCTTTTCTCTTTAATAAAGTTGTTAAAACTCAAAGGCACCAATAAATCCTCCTTAACCCAAGAAACAAAGTGAGGAAGAGCTTTCTAAATGCGTGTCTGCTTCCTAAAGCAGTCCAAGGTTGCCAAAACTCATCTTGTTTGTAGGAATACTGCGATGAGCAGCATCCTTCCCCAGGGAGGTCTATTTAATCACTTCAGGAATGATTTCTTCCAGACAACAAAGGGCGATTCCATTACTTCATTAAAGCACTGATTATCTGCAACCCAAAACAAGACTCCCAAATAGATAGATTTACCCAGCTGCCCTGTTCCTCATTATGCTTTGATTTCAATCCATCGCACACACAGCAAGCAAAGGGCAATAAATTACAACCATGTGTTTGAAGGAATTATCTTCACCATATTGGATGTGGAGAAGCAAGGCTCTAAGTGAAGGGTGTAAGATCCTAGACTTCCATCTGGGAATAATAACCTACTGAACAGAAACAGAGCAGGGCATTAGCTTCAGGCAGTGTGTGAGTTAAAGCTGGCAGCAGGAGATCAAAATGAAACAGTTGTTTTTGGGGAAAGTGACATCCATTTTGGTAAAGAGATGCCCAAGAAATACGTCTGTTGTTTAACATCTAATAACAGAGGGAAGGAAAACGTAGGATGATTCCTCTTTAACCCAAAGAGACATGAATGTGCCTCCAGAAATAAAAGGTGGGCAAGTCTAAAGATACTTACATGTAGTTTGCACTAAACCAGGCACTTACAGGGAACAACTCAGCTCCGGTTAAGAGGTGCTGAACATTCAGTACTGTTGTTCTTCTCAAACTTCCGTGGTTTTAAACAACCCTGTATGATATTACTTGTTTTCCCACTGTAGTCACACACTGCTGCAGGCCAAGAAGCTTTTGGGGAGAAAACTAAGATTTAAGAGCAAATGTGACCAATTTGTGTGAAACAATCCATTAGCAAATGCATAACAGGCTGTTTCCCTCCAAACACCCACACTAGCAGGTGCCAACCCCTTGGGAAATGGCAACTAAATGCAATGACTCACTAGATGTAGGTGGATACTCACCACACCTGATTAAAGCAGAACTCTACCAAGGAATGTTATGTGGGCCAAATGGGACTGACACAAGGAAAAAATGAAACTATCTGAAGTCTTGGCAGATGCCTGAGATGAATTTTGTGTGGTATTACCCCTTAGTGTGTGCAAAGGTAAAGCAGGAGATCAGACAGAGGAAGCTTGGACCATATGCTGAGAGCAGAGTTGGAGTAGCACATGTTCTCCATAGCACTTATTTTTCCGCAGAAAGCAAGTATCTTCCTCCTAGAATGTAAGATGTATTTTAAAGCTGGAAAGTGAAGCAAGCATAGTGCAGAGCAAGGGACAAGTCTTAACACC
Source organism: Psittacula echo (assembly GCF_963264785.1). Lineage (NCBI taxonomy): Eukaryota > Metazoa > Chordata > Aves > Psittaciformes > Psittacidae > Psittacula > Psittacula echo. The sequence goes on from NC_137753.1 coordinate 8,620,591, forward strand.
TCAGACAAGGTATTAAGACACACAACATCCTTCTGCAAAGTGCAATCTGCCCTGGCTAGACTGCAACAGCACAAATCCAGCAGCTTAGCCCAGTGAGGCTGGAAACAGCCACAAAGTGCTTAGGAAATCACAGCTAAAACCTTCCTTCTAGGAATACAATGTCTAACAGCCCAGGAAATCTAAGCACACAGGGCCTGGTGTTCCCTGTAAACGACTGCCTACAGATTGGTTTTGTATTAACTGCTGCCTCTCTACCATAAAACACAGCAGAGCTGTGGTTAGAGGTGCAGCCTAAAACATTCCCTGCCCTGTAGAGAGGGGCAGAACAGCCGCTTTAGGAACTGCTGTATGAGAAGCTGATGTATGAGATCTGAGGATTGTCTCTCAGCATCATTTTCATCACCTTAATCTGCAATGCAAGCTCAAAATCAAACAGTGCAACAGGCACAGCACTTAAACTCACAGTTTCTAAGAAGAACTTTGTGATGTGGAGCATCCAGCAGCTTGGTGTCACCTATGAGCAGTCTGCTTGGACAGAACCCTGTCAGACTGAACAGACACCATTAAGGTCAAGTGAAGAAAGGTTTTTTGCATGCTGGCTACAAAATGAACACTGTTACTGGAAAGTGGCTCTGTTATAAACCTTCTCACGCAACAAAAACCATCATTTCCACAGAATACACAGTACTGCCAGCACACTACTTACTGCTTTGCTTAAAACATCAATGCTTTTAAATGAGCCTGAAATATTTCACAATGCTGGAAAACCTCTGCTGTCACTGGCTCTGGAATCTGAAATGACACTGGTAACTCTGTCCTGGAACTGACACATCATGCACTCCTCTCCCCATGCCAAAAGCTGCCAAAGCAGAAGACCAGTGACACCTTTAATCACAGAATCCCAGCCTGGTTTGGGTTGGAAGGGACCTTAAAGCTCATCCAGCTCCAACCCCTGCCACAGGCAGGGACACCTTCCACTAGAGCAGCTTGCTCCAAGCCCCTGTGTCCAACCTGGCCTTGAACACTGCCAGGGATGGGGCAGCCACAGCTTCTCTGGGCACCCTGTGCCAGAGCCTCAGCACCCTCACAGGGAAGAGCTTCTACCTCAGCCTTACTTCTGCCTTTACAGACACAGTCTGAGTTTCCAGCTCTATCAGACCATGGAAATTACATCCTGCATTACTGCAATTGCCATCTTGTTCCCACTACAACCTTCCCCACACTTCAGACTCTCAGATGGCTCCAGCAGATGTTATGTGGGTAATTGTTAACAGTAATTCCCAACCTGAAACGTTGGCACGAGCAGCAAGCAGCAGTGAAGAAAGCTGTGACCCCAACCTCATCCCCTCTCCAATCTCCAAGTAAAAATTAAGCTTCTGCTGTCAAAATACAAACTCCAATTGGCTCATTAAGGAAACTAGAGGCCAAGTAGTAGAACAAAAGCATGTTTCTCTCCAAATTTCTGTTGTAGGTAAAGTACAAATCACTTCCAATTTCAAGCATGAGGAACCCTTCCAATGGCCAGGTTAAGTTTCTTTAGCTTTGCAAATACTTTCCAAAGAATGCCCCAATTTTCACGCCACTCAGCACAACGTCAGGCACCCTTCTCCTCGTTTTCTGACACATTTTTGAGATCAGAACATGCCCCAAAGCACAGGGTGCTGACAGATGTGCTTATCTCGTCTGAGCGCACCGTGAGCCACAGCGTCTCCGTCATTTCTGGCTGATGACACCAGAATGAAGTCTTTGTGAGGATCCCTCCCTGTAACAATGTATTGCCTAGAAAGCCTGGACTGGCCAACTGAAAGATGAAATTGGATCTAATCTTGCTTTTTACTTCCATACAATATATTGAGACTACTTGTACCACGTGCTGAACAGGTTCACCTAAGCCTGAGAGCAGCTTGTACCACACTTTCCCTCCAGCAATTAAACCTTCCTAAAGGAGTTATTGTATCCAGCCATGACTTCACACTCATCTGATCAGAGAGGGGTTTAAAAAGACAACCTTGGTTCCATAAACATCCTCAGTGTCACCTTAGTGTGTTAAAGAACCTGTTGGTCTTGGTCTGTTCTGCACCTAGGGAGTAACTGCAAACCTCTCCACTGCACATACAAAACTCCTTTCTTCCAGTAAGCTCAGATACCAGAAACAACTGTTACTGGCAAGAGTTGGGTATCTGTGAAAATAATGGATGACAAGAAGCACAAATCGGATACCACAACGAAAGTGTGAAGATTACACATTTGGACAGGCTACATTCACCTCAAGCCACATCCTAAAATGAGCAGAAACTCTAGCAAGAAAAGTACCTGTCAACCTGCTTTTGTTTGCACTGTAACAGCACAGTGACACATGATGAACCACAGCTAAGGACGTGGTTTATCTCCAGTTTGGGGCAACATGAAGCAGCAATGGAGTTTGTTCACCTTTTTCATGCTCATTAGGCATCTTCAGCAAGAGAGCAGCCCGTCACTGGATAAAGCAGTAAGTTCATTTTGCTTTGCAACTCACACTTGCTTTTCAGATTTAGTGTTACTATTTCCATTCCATCACTGCCCAGGAGACCACAACCAGTAAAGATGACAGCTGATGGCATCACCAGGAGTGCTCAGACGGGACTGCAGTTGCAAGACCAGCATGCTCCCACGTTTTGGAAAAGTGGTTCAACTGGAAAGTCATCACAGAATCCCACCCTGGCTTGGGTTGGAAGGGATCAGCTCATCCAGTTCCAACCCCTGCCACAGGCAGGGACACCTTCCACTAGAGCAGCTTGCTCCAAGGCCCATCCAACCTGGCCTTGAGCACTGCCAGGGATGGGGAATTCACAACTTCTCTGGGCAAGTCAGACAGCTTCCTACTGCTACTTAAAAAAGACACTGCCTAATCTACATTTATCTTACACTCTATTAATTCCTTTGCTTTACGCCTCTTTAACAAGGCAGGGCCTAAAACGAGCATCAGAGGATGCCCCTGCAGCAGTACATGACTCTCCATCAACTGCTGCATTTCAGTGTGCTAGCTCCTGTCATTCTACTGAAGATGTGAAAGTTGCTGCAGTATATATAGATATTTTGAGAGAGTACAGTCTTGAGGGAATGGAAAAAGCAGATGGTTTAAGACTGAACTGAGTCAAGATCACAGAGAACACAGGTCCTTTCAGGACAAAAACACCATTAATATCTTAAAAGGGGGAGGGAGGCAGGAAAGCACCTGAGGAACTGCCTTTGGCATCAGTTGACAAATCTGATCATGTTTCCTATCATGGAATCACAGTGGATATGCTTCCCAGCAGCAGCTCAGTGGCTGCCTACCCTTCTCCCTCTGCTGCCCCTGGTGTGCCACTCTCAGAGGCAGCTCGTGGCCACCTTCTGGACCCACTGTGTGTCCCGCCTGTCTGCTGAAGGAAACAAAGAAAGCAGAGGGCTCTGTAGGGTAGAACTGACATACAAGTCTCTGTACTGGTCAAAGGCATTGTTGGCTTCCACCTCCAGCTTGCGCAGGCGAGCAGATGGCATGGCACCGTCTTCCAGGGGAGGATCGTATTTGTTACTCCATGGTGATCTGCCAAAGAGACAAGGGAAACAGAGGGTTAAACAACCAAGACAACCTCTGAAAGGTTGGAGATTGGTGCCTCTGAGCTGAGCCACAGATGCCGAATTCCCCAAAATACCACAAGGCACCAAGAGCAATCCATCTGTGAGAATTCCACCCTCAAACGCCATCCCAAACACTGACAACGAGGGAACACCAACTCCTCACAGCTCACAGTGTACCTGGGGAACGCTCCCCCCCACTTCAGGTTTTTACTATATAAATAATCATGCTTAGGTTTCAATCTGTTCCTTCTTAAATAGGCAAAAACAAGGCCTCAGATTTGGCACATTGAATATTCTCATGCAAATACAAATAGGTTGTGCAGTTTCCCTGGGATCTGACAATTATCAGAGCCGAACGCTGCTGTCTCCAAACTCTATTCCAGACTTTCCCTTTGAAATGAACTTTCCTTTTAGTCTAACATTAGGGAAACGTTTGAGCAGTTGGAAGGATTTAACAGGCTTTGTAAGGCTGCAGGTTTTACTATGGTTTCTGCAGGTGTGGAAGAGATTTTTGTGCTCTTAATGAAAGATTTGGTATTAAAAGATTAATGGAAGCCTTTCGCCCATCTGCTTGAGACTTTTATAATTCCCATTCTGTAAATCCGCATTCTCCTTTTCATTTCCCCTTGGAATAACCAACCTACATATATCACTGCTGGTTTCAAGAAGGGTGCCTCTACCCTTTACCTACTCATTTTTCACAACAAGCCAGCCTACCAGCACTAGGTCTTAATGCAGTCCATACGTAAAGGCTTTCTCCTCAGTAGCCATTTGTTACTCATTTCACAGAAAGGCATCTAGTTCTGACATCTGTTTAATGCAAAGCACAAAAAACAGGCCCTGCTTTGCGCCGGCTTTGTGCTTCCAGAGCCCTTCCCTCCTCCCCACCACACGTGACTCGAAAGGTGAGACACCAGGGAAAGCTAAATCATCGTGTCACATCTACCCCCAGCACTGGTTTTCACGTGGTGGTTCTCATTTTGAAACCGTTGCTTCCAACCTGGTTGCTCTGGAGAAGAGTGGACAGCTACAGCAGTGCTCCTTACCCAGCCACTCCAAAACCTGGAAGGGATCCACACTAATGCACTGCTGCTGCTATCTGCGGGATTCCCAAATGGCACAGCTACACCCATGAGGCAGTACACACAAATCCAACTGACACCATGGAATCCTAGAATGCCAGGTTGGAAGGGACCTCAAGGTCTGGTCCAACCTTTCTGGGCAAAGCATGGCCTAGACCGGAGACAGGCTGAGAAAGTTGGGGCTGTTCAGCCTGGAGAAGAGAAGCTGCGTGGAGACCTCAGAGCAGCTTCCAGCGTCTGAAGGAGGCTACAAGGATGCTGGAGAGGGGCTCTTCATCAGGGACTGGAGCGATAGGACAAGGGGTGATGGGTTCAAACTGAAACAGGGGAAGTTCAGGTTAGATCCGAGGCAGAAGCTCTTCCCTGTGAGGGTGCTGAGGCGCTGGCACAGGGTGCCCAGAGAAGCTGTGGCTGCCCCATCCCTGGCAGTGTTCAAGGCCAGGTTGGACACAGGGGCTTGGAGCAAGCTGCTCTAGTGGAAGGTGTCCCTGCCTGTGGCAGGGGCTGGAATTGGGTGAGCTTTAAGGGCCCTTCCAGCCCAAACCAGGCTGGGATTCTGTGTCCCAGCACCCTGTCCAGCAAAATCTTACCAGTGCCCAGTGCTGGAGAGTCAGCACTTCAGGCAGGCAGCCCTCACTTTGCTATCATGAAGTTTGCAAAAGCAAAGCCATAGTTTGGATACCAGGCAATGCAGGAGCGTACTGCTGCCTCACCAGCACCATTCATGAGGATGCACTTGCTTTTTCGTCTTCTACATTAAAAGGCTGATTCAAAAACCCGTTTTCTGTGAATTCAGCACATGATGCTTCTCCTTCATGTACGAGGAAACCAGTGAGCACAGAACTCATGCAGAAGCCATGGTGAAGATACTTTCATTGTGAACATGATTTCTCTTCTGCAGGATGCAGGAAAGGCATTCAAAGGGCAGCACAGTAACACAGATCTGTCTAACCAGCAGACTGGGGCATTTTCAACTCATTATGGTTGAAGCCAGCAGCTACTTCACCTAAAAAGCCATCCCAAACCCAACAAAACCTCCTCATAACAGAACCCTGTGCTTTTTTCTCTTCTGGTGGAAGAGTACTTGAAACATTTCAAAGCTTACACTGAGGTTATTTGAAGAAAGGCAGATGGACAAGCACTTAAATTTCAAAAGTCAGACCTCTAATTTCCCTAAAAGAGAATGGTTTTTGTTTCAGCTAACAGGTTTCAGTGGTGTTGGCACCAAATTCCGCATAAGGATTGCATTTAATAGAGTGATCAAACACACTCAAGAGTGGATGTATGGACAAAATCAGGGACCTTGAAATCTTATATTAAAACAGAAAAGCTCTGCCTTCACAATGTGGATTCCAAGGCTGTTTGATGTCCTCCACAAACCTCTGTTACTACAGGAGCACTCACAGCAGTGCCTGCAAGGCTACACACATGAGAAGCTGCTTCCCTGAGTAGCAGTGCCACAGCTGAAAGAAACTGGAAATTATCTATCCATGAAGATCCAAGGGAAGTTCCAAAAATCGACCTTTCTGGCCTGATCCATGCTTGACATGGAGAAAATCAAGTCTAAATGTGAGGAAGGAGTAAACTGTGAAGGGCTGAGCATGAGGATATTCATATCTGTGTATGCTGCCCGATGAGACTTGTGGAGTTATCACCTGAATGGCCAAACATCTCACAGCAGCTCTTACCAAAGCCTATTCCCAGCAAGAGGGCTCTTCAATCTTTAGCAAGTAATTGCTTTGTGGAATAAATGAAGTGGTAAATGCCCCATCCCTGGCAGTGTTCAAGGCCAGGTTGGATGGAGTGGTCTAGTGTGAAGTGTCCCTGCCCATGGCAAGGGGTTGGAACCAGATGATCTTAAGGTCCTTGCCAAACTTGAAGACTGAGATCATACATACACTAAAGCTTAAAAAGAATCAATGAGAAAAGAATACCATTTATTAATGTTTTCATTCATTAATTGTAAAACCACTTGAAAAGAACACCTATAAAATCTGATTCCCAGTAGGAAACCTGACTATCAAGCTCCACCATTCCTGCTCAAGCAGCACGAGGCTCACTTGTCTGCAGAATGCTTTGAAATCCTTGGGTTAGTATTAAAAGAAATGCAATTAACAACCTCTCCTATAAGAGGAAAGCCAGTGTTCGGTCTGAAGTGGGCAGTAAGTGGGGCTGCAGCACGCTGCAGGTAGGGAATAGTGTTCCTTGAGACTTCTAATTGCCCGTGTGGTTCTGAGAAATCTTGGAAATATCAAAAGCTTTTAAAAGCAGAGCTCCGAGATTTGGGCCTAATTGATTAAATTAGTGTTAAGAGGCACTTCCCAGTAACAACTTCAGGTTTTACGAGGTATGAATAACAGTGTCTGAACACAGGCACAGAACGGGATTAACACATGCACACGTGAGCCTTGCCTGGCTTTCAAAGGCTTTTGCTTTGTGCTGAAGGAAAGAATTTACTTCACAAAACAGAGCTGAGACCAATCAATTCCAGCAGGAAGAATCACTTCAATCCAGAACGCTTGAATCCAAAGCCTTAAAGAACAGCATTCATTAATGCCAGCGATTAATATATTATGCCTATTCTAGATGAACAAATGGAATAGTTTTTCTGAAACCCCATTACTTAATAAGGCCTGAAAATGTCAAAGTGATTTAAACCCCCGAGTCCTCCTGCTTTCTTGTAACTCTTTAAATATCTCCTTAGAGATTGAGCAAATTTCAGTCCTAGCACAAAACAAACCTTAAAGAAAGGACTTTCACATACACTAATTCAACATGGAGGGGCAGGGGGGCAGCAAGCGTTAGTAGTCACTGCAGTGCGTCACAGCACTGTTTAACAAGTGCCTGTTCAAGTTTCCTGTGCCTCTGGTGCTAGATGTCAACAGCCTACATAGGATACCAGGGGACTGCAAGAAAGATCGCAACTGCAGTGAGAAAGCATCTCTTGAAAGACCCAGAAGACAGACAGGATCTAACCCCTTCTCTTGCATCTGCCAGAGAGGATGCAGCTGCAGGAGTACACCCTGTGGAGGGCAGAAGTGATAGAACTATTCCAGCTACTAATTTAGAACTGATTCAAAGCACGTAGCTGCTAAGGTCGAGCTGACTGGCTTAGGCAGATGAGCTTAATGCACAAATGCTTTTAAAATGCACCAGGCTGTTTTGTAGAAGGTTGAACAAACTTTCAGGGTTAGACTAGAACCCTAAAGAACACAAGCAAACACTTCACCTTAGAGAATTTCTCACTTCTTGACCAATTGCAATAGGTTATATTTAAAGAAAACCCCAGATCTACACTCAGCTGCAATGCAGATGCACTGTCAAACTCAGCATCCATTATCATTTCCTCCTACTGCTTCTAGAGCAAAATGAATCTCAGCATGATCCCTGTGTACATCACGTACAGATATGCTTTCAGTTTAGGAAAGTACCTTTCCTACAACTCAAAGCAATTGATACCAATGAATCTAGAATCCTTTATAAGCTTACCTGCTCCTGCAGTGATGGCCTGAGCCAAAGGAAAAATGAATTGTCACAATATTCTCTGGAATTCCACTTTAAAATAGAATTCTTAAAATATTCTGGCCAGCTGAATGTAAAACCCTACTGCAAACCTGCAGAAAGCAAAGCTGGGTTCTGACTGTAGATCAGTTCCAATTGTTAGCACTGAGAATGTAAGCTGTTACACTCAAGCTACAAGGAGAGCCATTGATGCAACCCTTATAATCACAACCAGAAGCAGAGGGATGGCTGAGCTGTAACTCAGGGCAGAAGATGAATTGTGGTCCTCACTTCAAAGCTTAGTGGCCTTTGTTAAGAGAAGAGAGGCAAAAGAAGGTGATGTAATATTCACAATGTTTCTGCACTATGAGCATTGCGATTCTTGATTACATATTTGGAACTAGGCCATGGTCACTATAGCTGTTAAGGAAAGTCAGGCAGTGCAGAAAACAGGGAAAGGGAGAAGATAACTAAGAGGAGGAAGCAATTATAGCCTCTCAACTGTAATCATCCTAATGGCAAGGTATAAAATAAACACATTCAAAGAGAGACTCTGTCCGAAGTGGCAGCCAAAATACCGAAAACTCATTGTACCATGCCAGTATTACAGCCCCTTCTACTTCAAAATTCATTCTGTTTTAATTACACACAGCTTGTATTGGTCAGGTATGTTCATTGGGTTTGTCTACAGCTATTTTGGTAGAGAGGGATTCTTTTCCTTTGCTAAACATTTGGGCAAAGATTTTCACCCAGAACTAACGGTGCCGCATGACCAAAATCAGACTCAATCCTTTGCAAACAGGAGTGAAAATGCCTTTCGCAGCTGGCAACCCCCCCTGGCTTTGTATGGGAAGATGACTTTGTTTAAACTGAGTGCTTGCATCACCTCTTTAACTGCTGTATCCGCGCCACAGATTTTACAACCCTGCAACAATAGATGGTTTCATTTCATAACAAGGCCATAATTTTCACCTCAAGGCCCTCACAGTTATTTCTTCTAGAGATGTGACCGATTTTAATTCTCTAAGACATAACTGTACTACAGGAAGAGAAGTATGTTAGTCACCCCTTTAACAAGAGAACATCACGGCATTTTAGGCTTCAGTGAATGACTGCAAATCACAGTAAAGAAAATGTGCAGAAACACTGTGGTTTCTAGGATAAAACACATCTTGTTCTGGAGACAGACCATGTGACAGTACTGGCCTTGTGTGACAAGGTTTCAGTAGCAGGGGGCTACAGGGGTGACTTCTGTGAGAAGCTACTTGCCCCATCTCAAACAGAGCCAATGCCAGCCAGCTCCAAGACAGACCTGCTGCTGGCCAAGGTCAAACCCGCCAGCAATGGTGGTAGCATCTCTGAGATAATGTATTTAAGAAAGGGAAAAAGTTGCCACACAAGAGCAACTGAAGCTGGAGAGAGGAGTGAGAGTATGTGAGAGCAACAGCCCTGCAGGCCCCAAGGTCAGTGAAGAAGAAGGGAGGACGTGGTCCAGGCGCCAGAGCAATTACCCTGCAGCCCATGGTGAAGCAGGCTGTCCCCCTCCACAGCCCATGGCGGTCCATGGTGGAACAGGTCTCTACCTGCAGCCCATAGAGGACCCCACACTGGAGGACAGTGATGCTCAGAGGAGGCTGTGACCCACGGGAACCCACGCTGGAGCAGGCTCCTGGCAGGACTTGTGGCCCCACGGAGAGAGAAGCCTACACTGGGGCAAGTGTGCTGTGGAACCCATGTTGTTTGAAACTGAGGCACTCTACAGTGATCTGGAGATGAAGATGTTTATGCCCTCTCACATTCCAAAAACACTAAGAACAACTTTTATAGCCCGTGTCTTCAGTACTAAAGAGAAGAGGATTCGAAACAGTCACAGCTTCATCACCGAGTTTAAGACCATTACATTTCTATTTTGGCTAAAAATAAGAGGGAGAAGGGAATGCAATCCTTACACACAGCTCTCATTCACAAAGTAAACCAGTTAGCTCTGTGCTTTGGATATGAACTCACCTATATGAATCTCCATCTCTGTTGTAGTCACACAATAGATAGTCTTTTCCTACCACCTTATCTCGTGCAATCTTCAATGGCTGATCAACAGAGGAGAGGAGATCTTCACAGAGGCTTGGAACCTGTTTGGAGGGGACAGAGGGTAACACATTCAGGTTAAAAGAGACCGGCATCCTGAAGAACACATTTTGTTCGTCACAGCCCACATCTGCCCCAGAGCCAGAAACCCTTTCAAATCAGAGCTAAAACAAGCTGCACTTTACTTACAACACAGGCTTATGCTCCCACCTCCAGTAATTCCAGCTTTCATTACCTAACCACTAGTGTGGTCCAGTACACTTCAATATATACATCCTCAGTGTTAGCTTCTTGCCAAAACCAGCCAGTAAAGTGATTGTCAAGGACTGATGAATAGAGGTAAATATTTATAATGGAGGGAAATGAGGGAGCTGCTAATGCAGCATCCACCATCTATCCACCAGAGCGGGCTTTGCACAGGCTCCCACTCCGGGTAGGGTTTGGAGTAGTTTCCAGGCAGCTGGCCAAACATTACCACGTTGGCTAACAAAAATCTGTGTGTCTGTGTGTGCACACAGAAAGTCAGACACATCTCCTACACAGGTAGCTTTAATGGCTTCAGATCCTCAGCTGGCCCCTGTGCTGCATGTAGAGAAAGACTGTAAGATCTACTCCTAACATGGCAGAGAAGCTTTGATGTACTGCAGACAGATGACACTGTGCAGCCTGAAGGTAGCATGAATGCAAGCACAAATTCCATCCCATGGCCTCTTGTGATCAATATGCATTATCAGTATCTTGTGATCAATATCCATTTCCAGTATCAGTATCCATATTCCCATACTGCAGGCTTTGGCCATGCTGGTGGTTCCTCCAGGAATTCCATCTCTCTACATACTTCAGGGCACCAAGGGACCATCAACAAATCATTCCTGGAGCTATTACTAAACAATTAGCACATTGTGCATTTCCCTTGGGAAAAGCATTCCAGATTTCACTGCAAGGGAAAGGAACTCAAGTAAAACGCCCTTTTCCAACAGAAAGTTGGGAATGCAACAGGATATAGGACAACTGGCAAGTGCTTGAATATATTGGTGACAACAGGCTGAAACAGAAGATAAAAGAAATAATGAATGTGGATCTCTTCTACATTTCACTCTCCATTGTAGAGATGAAAACCTGATGGAGAACGTGAAGACAAAAGGCAATCAAGGGTAAAATGAATCATGAAGTGATGAATTCAGAACTCATAAGAAATGAAAAGGGGAGGGAGGAATAAAGACAACGTGGACATGTACTTTCTTCTTTTCCAGCCAGCTCTTCAGTGAGCTGCTGAGTACATTTTCAAAGGGAAAAAGTCTGGAGGAGAAAAGAAACCAAACAATTTGAGGTGCAGCAGCTCTCAAACCGTAAGCACAAACTATCCGGATGCACTAGATATGACATAAGAGATCCAACTGCCTGAAACAAAACCATTCCCAATCCCAAGGCAGTAACATACAAAGGATACTAGTCAGAGTAAGCAGGCACAAATAGAAACCAACACAACCACAAAAGACTCCCAAAAAACCCCAAAACCAAAGGACAAAAGATGTGGCTAGCAAGAAATGCAACACCTAAAATCATCCTGCAAACACACACAGATAAAAATCAAGAAATGGTTGGTAACTTTACTGACAGTGCTGAAAAGCCCAAACCATTAGTTTGAGGTGTTTTACTTTGGTCTATGTACAGCATAATGTGGTAGTGAGTGATAACTGAAAGGCTCTGATTAACGAAGTATTTATATAAAGCTAGATGCTTCTCATAGGAGTTCAGCATCGGATACTCAAGACCTGGTTGAAGCAACATCAAAACCATTCCACATTCACAGAGTAAATGAAGGTGGACAGGAAGCAAGGAGCTTTTAGGAAAATCTCATTCTGAAGACAGACAACCCAAATACTGCTACAAATCAGCAGTGTCATGGCCCAAGTGAAGTGAGATGATGTATCTGTGGCCATGAGCCCATCTGGTTCCACTTTGGCTCTTCCTTCGCTTCTCCATTAGCTATTAATTTTAGGCTGACTCTTCAGGCAGAGAGCAACTTGAGATGACTGCTTCCATTTCAGGTGCATGCATGGCAGCTCCAAAGCACCTCATCATGAAGAGCTTTGCTCCGTGTTGTTCCTAAAAGTGACCAGCTGAATATATTTCTTCTTCTCAGCTGCTCCCTGGCCAGCTGCCCACCAGCAGAGAGAAGTGGCCAGGAACAGCCTCTTCAACCTCAAATGCAGTCAAATGATGTGCATTTAAAATGAATAATGATGAAAACACCATTTGGAGAAAAGTGGCATTTTTCCCAGACTCTGTTTCAGTTCCATTTCTTTAGGAAAAGCCCTATACTACACATGTGGTAAGGGAGCACAGAAGGTCTCGCTGGACAAGTCTTCAAGCTCCCAATATACATAGAAAGCACTTTCAAAAGAAGCCCCAAACTCAAGACAGAGTCAATCCCCTACAGGAAAGCTCCCAATAACCACCTGAACTTACAACCCTTACAAAATCCAAAGATTAATGTTTAGGTTTAACTTCCTTTTAAAAATAGCACATGGCTGGTACAGTGCTTCCATAGTGCTTAGTAGCAGAGGACAACCTCTCACTGACCAGAAGGAATTCATATTGGTTTCAAGATGCAATCCTAGAATCCCAGCCTGGTTTGGGTTGAAGGGACCTTAAAGCTCATCCAGCTCCAACTCCTGCCATGGGCAGGGACACCTTCCACTAGAGCAGCTTGCTCCAAGCCCCTGTGTCCAACCTGGCCTTGAACACTGCCAGGGATGGGGCAGCCACAGCTGCTCTGGGCACCCTGGGCCAGCGCCTCAGCACCCTCACAGGGAAGAGCTTCTGCCTAAGAGCTCATCTCAGTCTCCCCTCGGGCAGGTTAAAGCCATTCCCCTTGGCCTGTCCCTACAGGCCCTTGTCCAAAGCCCCTCTCCAGCTTTCCTGTAGCCCCTTTAGGCACTGGAGCTGCTCTAAGGTCTCCCCTTCAGGAGCCTTCTCTTCTTCAGGCTGACCCAGCCCAGCTTTCTCAGCCTGACTGAATAGGAGAAAGATACTCACTAGAGTATAATACTACATTATAATAATCCATTGTAACAACATGCTATATAACCATTGCCTCTCTGGTACTGACACTACAGGACTTCAGGCAATATGTTCTCCTCTCTTTCTTCAGGATAAAACAGGGAAGAAAACTCACTCATCTACTTCGGATGAACTAGAGAATTTCAGCAGTGTCTATACAACAAACTGAGATATTCCAGCTGATGGAACTCCTCCTGCAATTCTAATTAAAAGAAAACCCCCAAGTGCACAGTTATCCCAAGAGAACCATTTCTGTATCATTTATTACATCAACTTTCAAGAGCTGCTGTACTTCCTAAGAATGCAGTTACAAGAGTCATGCATACTGGTTTTCCTCTTCTACACTGGAAAGCTGTTTATAGGGCAAATGCAGTCATCTGAACAAGATCATTTGCAGCTTTAAACATTTCAGCTGCGTGCTCATGAGACTATTTGATTCCTTTTGAATTTAGGTCCTTTCATTGTAAAACATGCAGTGATAAGGAATTTGGCCCAGTCAGGCTAAGTCAGCTGCTGCAATGCCAGCACTGAGCAGTTACTTTCCACTACACATATACCTTTCCTTCTGTTCTTCTCCATGTCAAGCATCGGCCCTTCCCAAAGCATTTTGGTCACTTCAGTGCACATTCAGTTTATATTTAGCAAGAAAACATCCAAAATTGCTGATCCCAGCAAAGACAACTCTGCTCAGGAGACCAACCCATTCTCTGAGTTCCCAGTCTCAAACAGTGGATCTGTGCTGTTAACTTTTCTTAGCATGTTCTGTGTTAACTGAAAAGCCAAAATGATTTTAGGTGCCAAGAGTCATTATACAGGAAACTTGGACTCCAATTTAGAAAGGCAAGAATTAACTCACTCCCCCAGCCAAACACTGCAATACCAAAGCAGGGGTTTTGTTCAATTCATCACTGCACTGTAAATAAGTGTCACTGAGATGAAAACACTGAAGCAATGAGGAGTGTTTTATAAGCAAAGAGTGGGCTCCCATCTTTATTTTGACACAAGTTTTCCCCACTCCAAGCACTGAGAGGCCACATGTCGAATACAGGCTTAACCTTGTGTCTTTAGCTAAAGGCCATCATTAGTTTCCTTTGGTCCACAGTGTACTCTGGATTCTAATGCACCCATGTTTCCATAAATAAGCACTTAATCATCTATTATGGTGCTTGTAGGATAGTCAGGGAGCAAGACCACCCTCACTGGGAATTAGAAAAGAAGAAAGCAGAAGGATCTCTGGGGGTCTGGCCTCAGTCATGCAGCTGAACAGCAGCATCATTCAGGAGCACGTACCACGCAACACAGCACTGTGGTTGTGGGACATACAATAAATGTATAGTACGGGGTGGGGGGAAAGCTGAATGAAAAGCGAGTTAAGCATAATCCTGCATGTTGAACAAGGATTCTGTTGTCTCGGGTAACAGTATTCTCCAGCAGAGCAAGGCAGGTATGTGGACAGTGTTTTAATTAAGTCAACTGTGCTGCTATCAAGACAAATAATCACTTGTGCCAAAGCTGAAACTGTATACCTCTTGGAGTAGCCAACTAATAATCCTTCCTTCTTCACTCACTCTATGGCTACAGGAACTTTATCAACTAAACAACTGATTCTGAATTACTTTAATATGATTAAACAAGCACCTAAAAGAGTTCAGCAGTGACAAGGACAGTACCTTCGCTCCTCATGTCTCAAACACACTCCCCAGCCTTGCTTTGAGCCTGCTGGCCAAATTGCATCAGATTCTGAATCACAGAATATGAGGTTGAAGGAACCTCAAGGATCATCTGGTCCAACCCTTCTAGGTGAAGCATGATGTAGAGTAGAAGGCCCAGCACCCTGCCCAGCCCAATCTTAGAAGGGTTCAGTGCTGACGAATCAAATTCTGCACCTTACAAACTCAGCGGCTTACTGAGCCACTCAACTAGAGTACATTAAGGCTGTTGTTTTCTCCTACAGCCTTGACTGAAGTGAATCATGTTTACAACTGAAGCAGCAGTGTTGTGGTGCAAGGTTGCGTTCCTGGAAATAGCCTCTTTTTTCCATGTTTATTCAGAGGTCAGTGTGTACAGAGCTCCACAGGAACCTTACACACTGGAAAAATATGCTAAATGCAGCAAAATTAAAGATGAGAAGACACATGTTTTCCTTAAAGACCCAGAAGGAAGATGAAGGGAGCTTCAAGAGCTCAGCAAAGGCAGCGCTCAGATCCATTTGTCTTTCGAAATCACGTCTGTAACATGCAAGTATCTCAGCACACGTGACTAGAGCAGGTTTTAATGAAAAGCCACATCCAAAGAGGAAAGAGAGTATTTTCATTGCATGCAAACCTGATTTTCTTTATTAAGACAACTTTAATCATCACAGAAGTGGACAAAACCACTGCTCACATCACCTGGGGACATCGCTCCACTGCAAAGAAGAACCCATGTAAGTTACTGGGCACTCCTGCAAACTTCAGCTCAGATCCTTCCCCTCTGGGCCAGCATCTAATAAAATATTATTAGACTTTTCCTGAGTCATTGCACAGTCTCAGAATTTCCTGTTCCCGCAGAACACAGCCACGGCCTAACAGACGTTGTGGAAACCCAAGAAGGAAGCCAGGCTCCACTCAGCTTGGACCTAAAACCACTTGGAAAGTCACTCCCACAGATCCGCACATTGCTCAACCTTAATTTGATCCATCAGATGTTCAAGGGCCACACATTCTTCAAGCTTTGTTTATTAAATGGACTTTTGTGTTCAAGACCAGATGTAATTGATACTGGAGAAACAGCTCAGCTTTATTCAAGTATTTGCGCTGAATTCCAGCACTGCAACAATTAGCAAAACCAAAATGAAAACTAAGCAGCTTTTCTGGAAACAGGCAAATGTTACTAGAATTGCAGATCCCAGTTTGTCCAGTTAGTGATGGCATGGCAGCAACATCACATTGGTTACAGGATTTATCTATTCAGCTCCAGGAGCTCCATTTGAAAAGCTCAGAAACCAGGATCCCTGGCATTCTTCCGGTGATCTGCTGGATAAAATAGGGCTTTTGCTGCATTCCCCATCCTGTAGCTTACTGGGAAACAAAAGCCAGCCATCTGGCAGCCCCAGCTGGAGTGCCCCAGCCTTTGACTAGTGACCTGCAGGTGAAGGCTTCTGTATCTCATTACCAGTCCCAAGTCCCAGGAGCCACCACAGCATATCAATATCTTGGGAAGTCTTGACTATTTGTGTCAAGAGTCCAACTGGTGTTGGATACATCCAGCTACAATGAAGGGATATGCATGTTCTCACCAGTGATGTTTCTATATCCCAGCTTTCCCCCCCGGCCCATAGGTTTCTAACCGGGATTCAAGCTCACCAAGTGATCCCCACACACACTCCTTTAGAAAGATACTTAAATGACATTTTAGGCATCCCTAACACCAGCAGTGCAGAGGCAGGAGCCTGGAAGGAAGGAAAGGCAGAGTTCAGGCTTAAAAAAAATAAGTGACTATGAAACCAGAAGTGAAATTCCCTTTTACAACCTCCTGCGAGTGGGGCTGCAGCTCTAAGCCAAGCATCACGTTAACTATTTACATACATTCACTGTTATCTCCTATTACCATCAAGATACCCAGAGGTAATCCCTTCTAGCTGGAAAACTCCTGCTTACAGCCCCTCACCAAGTGGAAAACTGGCCCTCAACAACCATAAACCTATTCAGAGAGCCAGAGCCCCTTGTTTAGCCAACAGTCTTTGTGTACACATCCCAACAGGCTGCTGGTGGCACAGAATCTATCACCCAAGTCAGGAAGAACAGGTCACACACTCTGCTTTGAGACCACAAGGCTGGCAATGCACTTCTGCTTAAGTTTTCATTGAGTCTGATGGGGTTTTTAAGCACCTTCCCCCCTCACTAGATGCTCAGCTTCCATCTGCACTCAATTATTTTATCTCTCCTCCATACTGCAGAGGCTTTTGGACTCCAAACACAAAAAGCTCCAGCCACACTTTCGCGTTCTTGGGCTGTGCACACCAAACAAGGCAGTTTGCCTGGGGTGGGGAGGATACATTCTCTAGCTTCATCTATCTTCAGCTACTAAAGGCATGCAGGCAGACTTGAGACTTGCCTGAAGGCACATCAGCTCCATGAAGCAAGGTCCTGAATATTGTGCAAATATTGCAAAACCCTAAATTTGTTTTTAAATTCACCATTCTGGGACTTTCAGAGAGTAACACATTCTACTAAAAATACTGCAGCATTCTCTTGTGATGAGGAGGCAAAGATGATCACCTCCCAGCTCTTTAATTGCAATCAGAGCTGTGAAACATAACCAGTATCTTTACTGGCTGATACATCTATACAAAACTCCAGCTTTAATTCCTCCATGGCAGCATAACTTGATCCTATACTTCAGGAAAGCTTTCCCTCTGGGGAATAAGCTGAGCTTTACTTGAGTATCAGGCTTGGAAAAGACAGGAAGGTGATTGTGGCTGTGAACAACCCCACTCTCCTGGTGAATCTGCTTGTCCATGTTGTGAGGCAGCTCCATAAGGACAATTCTCCATCCCTTTTATTGCCATCAGATTTTCCTGACTCAGCTACATTCTTCATCTAATTTATATTACACACAGGCAAACATCCAAATCAAACAATCAGCAGGAAACTCCTACTTGCAAGGAGAACTTGCTTAACTTCTACCAAGCTTGAGAGCACAGCCATTGAGACAATTGTGTCCCAGCCCCCTTATCTGCTGCACATGGCCCATGAGCACAATAAATCCAACTTCCAGCTCCCATCTCTCCTTTGAAGCCACATCAGTGAAGCTGCTTGCAGAAACACCCACCAAAGGCTTCTGAAGGCTGTGATCCAGCATCTGTCACTGCCCTGCCCTGTTATCCTGCAGCCAAGGTGTCCTAGGAATAGATCCCAGCACTACCTGAAAGCTGATGCCTCCTCAGGGTTTCTCTTGGAAAGGACAGAGGTAAAGTACACTAGGCCTGGCTTAGTGATCTTAAGAGAAAGGAAGCAGGAGGACAACACTTGGACTGTTCTTTCAGTATAAAGCATTCAGCCACTCCAAACGGAGCTCTCCCAGCTTCCTTACTGCGGTGAGATTTCCATGATCTTGTTTCCAGAACAATATCTCACTCTTAAGTGATACCAAGAAACATTTCCACCCAGAAAATACCCCTAATATTCTCCTTCAGCAAGTGATGAGAACAGATGTGATTCATAACTGACTTCTAGGAGAAGCACAGTGTCAACAGCAGCAGCTTCTGGACAATGTGAGGCACTAAGGAGGAGTATTTATGCTACACAGTTAAGAGTTGTATTAATGTTACTAATTATTAATGTTATTAATGCTACCACCAGGCCTATCCTCATCACAAATCCATTCAAGAGCAGGACAATCACCTTTAACACTCCTCTTATGCAAACCACTTTACAGTTCAGACTTGGCTCACAGGTACACGTTCCAAAGCTTCAGTTACCCCAGATTCCAAAGGAGCTACATGGAAAATCATTCTAATTTAAATGAGTTGTCATTAAAAAGGTATGTGCCTCCACTGAACTCTTTTTGTGGACATTTAGGACATTCTGACAGCCCCCAAGTCATCTATTTACAAATAATGGCTCAGTGAATTCCAACCAGTGTGCCCCATGCCAAGGCACATTACCAGCACCAGCACAGCTTCTTTCAGACTGGACCTCTGGAGTCCTGTGATTGACAAGGTCTCTAATGAACTCTAATTGCAGACTCTGCAACAACAGATGTGGTAAAAGGGCAAACCACAAACTGGTTTGCTAATGAATGAGAAGTGTATGTTCTGATAAGGGCCAGTGACCCAAAAATTCTCCTCTTCCACCCACTCTGACTTCAAGTTTGGGTCCTTTCTCTTGCCAGCCCAACACTTGGGGGCAGTAACATACAGCCTTGAACACATCCCATGAACCAAGATACTCTTAGTAGCAGTAGAGGATGGCTTTGACAAAGAGGGACCTCAAGCAGGGACCTTCATGCTGTTATCCTTCCCACAAGGAATTCCAAGCCTAGGAAGTAGGCATCAGCTCTTCACTATATTTGTATATTAAATGTTTTCCAAAACTAAGACATTTTTAAGTCATAGAGTGGTTTGTGTTGGAAGGGATGTTAAAGATTTCAACCGCCTGCCATGGGCAGGGACACCTTCCACTAGAGCAGGTTGCTCCAAGCCCTGTCCAGCCTGGCCTTGAACACTGCCAGGGATGGAGCAGCCACAGCTTCTCTGGGCAACCTTAAACCTATGAAACTCCATCTTCATCTCCCTTCCAATGGATCTTAAGCAAGCAGCAAAACAGCAGCTACACTCTCAGTCTTAGATCCGTTCCTACGGAAAGACCATGGGGAGCTGAGCTGCAGCAGACCTCAAAGTAATAACCTAAGCTTCCCACACAAAAAGATGATGTAGGCCTCTGCTTCATGTCTACTGCAGCATGGCAGTGTAATGAAGCAAGGAAACCAAGCACAAAGGGAAAACAAATTCGGGCGTCATCTTTTATAACTCTGTGACATGGTTTAGTGGTGGCCTTGATGATCTTGAAGGTCTTTTCCAACCCAGTTGATTCTATGATGCTATCACAAATTTAATGAACCTACTCACACTTGCCATGCATTTGGAGTCTGACCTTTCCTTTCAAGGAGGTTATTGTCTGGTAATGGTACAGGAAGCAGAATGAGAACATCAGCTTTAAAGGTTTGGATGAAACTTGCCAAAAAAAGGTCAAAAAACTATTTGCTGGAGTGTGGTTCATGCTGTTTTTGGAACTCTTACAGGTGGCAGTGCATCCAGTCTAACTGGAGTGTAGACTTCAGGCTTGAGGAGGTCAGGCTGAGAGCAGCTCCAGAAGAGCTCTACAGAGGTCTCAACAATAAAGAAATCACACTGGATTTAACAAATCAGTTCATTTCTCCCCCAGAGAAGGGACTGCAGTGCGTGGTGTGGGAATCACACAGACCCTCTTCCTAACAAGCATCCAACTGCTCTGGTTTACGTTACATTTGCAATAGGAAGAGAAGCCCAGGGAGTGTGTTGCTGATGGAAAGCATGTAGAGCACTAACGAGCACCATCCAAAAGCAATTCCAACCTTTAGAGGTAACCAGGAATTTTCTGAGTCGTTAAAAAAACTTCATACCAATCACACAGCCAAGCTTAGCACAGCTCCCCAAAGAGCTTGCTCTGAATGGTCCTTGGAGCTGCTCAAATCCCAATACCTGTCCAGTCCTCCAAACTTCATCTGAATCCCAATCATGTCACCCCAGATCACAGCAGTGGTTTCATTCCTGTGTTCTACCTTCACCAACAGCCACAAAAGAGATGCTTCAGGTTGCAAGAGTTTTGGTGGCACGGATGTAGCCCATTACTGAATGGTTTCAAGAAGGAGAAATAATCCCTTACTGCAAGAAGCAATTTCTTTCCTGACGCACAGAGCTTTCTTACCTGACGCACAGAGCTTTCTTACCCGTACCTTGCCTTACGGAAGTAAAAGCAGTATTTAAGTAGAGTTTGATAAATTTAAGTCAGTCACTACAGCGAAGACAAAAGGCCTAATTCAAACGTCTAACAGCCTTGTTCCAGTCTCAGTATCCTCTGTCTGCAAAGACTTAGAAGCTTAGGTCAGAAATAAGGCACATATTTTGACTGGACAACAGCAACAAGTTTTCCAAGCCACCCATACAGTTTCTGCATAGATTTAATGCGTATTTCAAGAAGTTACTCCACAGGGAACTGTGCCACACAGTGTTTTAGGGAACAACTGACACTCAGTAGCCTGTTATAGCCCAACTGTGCATCACAGGATGTGAGGCAATCAGAATCCTGTGTAATGAGCATACACCTCCTTCCTACGTTAGTTGTCTTTACTAGCACAGAAGGAAAAGCAATGTTTTGGGTGCAAGCAGGAAACAGGAACTGGGCACAAGATGGTTGGCCACTGGATACACACAGGAGTGCAGAATACCTGAGAGAAAGCCTAAATTATAAACAGATCTGGGTGTTCTGACACATTCTGTCTTGAAAATCTCTTTGAAGCAAGTGCCACAGCACAGTCACTACAGGAGTCCCGTGTTAAGCTCATCAGGAGACATCACACATGTACAAGGACATCCATCAACTTTGTATAAACTCCTTCAAATTACTCCTACTAAACAGCAGCCTCCAAAAACAGTTATGACTTCATCAAGAAAGCTTTTAATGCCCCTTCATCCCAAAGCATGTCCATGCAGACACAGTAGGAGCTGTTGGCTTGCCCAAAGTAAACACGTAGTTTCCTGACATCGTTTGGGCAATTGCTGTATTCTTCAACCTTGCCACTGGACAAGGGGAGAAACAAATCACCACACCTCTGAGATGCTTCAGAGGATGTTCTTACATACCAGATCTCCATCACACCAGCACTCAGATCAGAGCATGCAATACTCACCAAGTCAATGAGGTCACTGAGATTCTTCTCTATCTGCTGTGGAGGCAGACGCCTCATCAAATCCAAGGCACAATCCAGCTGCTGGTCACTCTGCAGAAACAAGAACAGGGTTATTGATGGCATTCTTTCACAATACGAACAGGGAACACATCACATTGACACACACATACAAGAACTACACTGCTTGCTGACTCCTCCAATACCAGAGATCCATTTTCTAGTTCTAAGAAGCACTATGCTTTGTATTAGTACAAACAGATTTCAATAAAACTCAGTACCATTTGAGCACAGATTACTGAGTTGGTGTTGCAACAAGCGTTCCAGACTATGGATTTCAGCACACAGTTTTAACTAGTGTCATGCTGCCAGTTCAGCACGGTGCTGTTGATGGAAAGGAGTCCAGTCCTTACCTCACCCAAAAACTGGTTCCAGTGTTTGTGCACATGTTTAATGCACTGTTTTTCTGTGCTATCAATAGGAATCTGAGTTAGGGAACTGAAAGTTCCTCCTCCCAAAGCAGTTTGAACATTTCCTCATTTCTATTGTGCCATTCAGCTTGAGACAACTTGTATCCAAGACAAATTCTGCTCCAACACAGGGCGCGTTCTCCCTCCTTCAGCTTTATTGAAACACCAGAATAGAACACACACACACAGTATGATCCATGATTTCCTTCTTGCTACAAAACACATACCAAAAGTTGTCTGTATCTGAGAAATCAGAGACTTTATAGTTATGTCAAGAAATCACAGCAACATATTCCAAAGGGCTTATTGCAGCTGGTCTCACATCCAATTGTGACACACAAAAACCCCATTAACATCACTTCAGAGGCAGAAAACACACGGCAGACATTACCAGCGACACTTGATGAGCTGACCCATGTTCTTGACATAACTTTAGCTCTCCTCACCAACAGATATAAACAGACACCTTCCTGCAAGCCTAACAGCACCCAAAATCTGCTGGAGTTACTTTGATCAGGTCAGCAGCAGCTGAAGCACAGCCACTTTGTTTCCACTGCTTCTTCCCCTCCCCTTTCCCTTTGCATTTCTCACCACCCATGTACAACAAGCTGTACATGGGTGGTGTACAACAAGCTGAGCTTTAATTTCTCCCTCCTGTGGTCTGCCAAGCTCCAGAAGTTTTAGTTTAATTAAGAAAGGCTTCAAACCTAAAGCAGTTACATTATCACATTAGTCAAGTAGGAGCCCCCAGGTCAGGGAGAAGCAGGAAGCAAAGTTTCCTGCGATTAAGCCCTACCCTTGCAATGAGGAAAGGAAGGAGCCCTCACTTTAGTAGAGGTCCATCAGGAAAACTGCTCGTAGAGGGTACTACCCATTCCCTATCAGGAGATAAGTATTTTACAGCCAGCAAGTCACACAGAATGGCCTGGGGAGATTATATATTTACTTCTCATCCCGCTCAGGTTATAGGACATGATCTTCCATATATCTGCAATAACCTCCTGAAGATCTGAGCTTTCAGCCCAAGAAACAGGATGCACTGGCACCAGGAACAGAAACCCATGACAGTCTCCTGCTGTCACTGAAGGAAGATGCCTTCAAGCAACATACATAAAAAACCCCTATACTCTTTATAAGAAATCCTTGGCTAAAACGGGTCTGGAGAGAAGTTATTTATCTTGGAAAGCCACTCCAAATCGATCACTGCACTATCACCATATTCATGCATAAAAGCAACAGCCAAGAGCTTCAAAACTTATTTATCTTCATTAGATGTTCAGGGGAAGGGAAAACTGCTCACTTTTCCCTACTAATGTTTCAGTCCCTGGAAGAAGATACTATTTAGATGGCCTAAGCCTGTGCAGCTCCAGCAGCCATGCTCAGGCAGGGGACCTTTCTTCCCAAGTATTGTCTTTACCTCCCGCTATCTCTCACATCAAGGAAGCGAAGCTGGCACATGGTCACGAGGTCACGTTCCTCACTTTCGGATCGTGGGAACACTTATGGAAGTGCTGCATCCGCCTCTGACAGATGGAATTGTTTAATAGACAAAGAATCCCAGGGACAGATTATGTTAAAACCCACCACTACAGCCACAACCCCAGAGGAAGTGTTTGACAGTGCGACAGTCCGGAAATGAACTGCACTGAATGAAGGAGTACCTACATTGTCATAGAATCCCAGCCTGGTTTGGGCTGGAAAGGACCTTAAGATCATCCAGTTCCAATCCGCTGCCACAGGCAGGGACACCACCTACTAGAGCAGGTTGTTCCAAGCCTCATTCAACCTGGCCTTGAACACTGCCAGGGATGGGGCAGCCACAGCTTTTCTCCATACAGGAGCTGCTCCAGCCCCTGATCATCCTCGTGGCCTCCTCTGGACTTGCTCCAACAGCTCCATGTCCTTATGCTGAGGACACCAGCACTGCAAACAGTGCTGTAAGTGGGGTCTCACAGGAGCAGAGTAGAGGGTCAGGATCACCTCCTTTGACCTGCTGCTCATACATTTGCACTGGTTTATGGTTTAACCAAAAGAACCTGGGCTGAGTGGTTTTGTAACAATATATTCAATAGCTGCTGTAAAAAGACACAAGCAAGACTGTTCAAGGCAGAGATTCTTGAAGGAGTTCAGCCACGGCTGTGTGCAATGGAAAAACAAAAACACATAAGCACACACTAACAGTATTTTCTGGTATCACAGCAGTAAAAGCACAGCTGAGCAGCAGGATTCTTCAGTCTTCTTGTAGGGCATTTAGATAATTCAACAGCTTGTCAACAGATCTCTTAAAGCACTGAAATAAAGGCAGGTTCTGTTGTATTTCTGTCCCTAAATCTGTGGTTGCACGGTCACTTTAATCGGGTATAAATCCCTGCTGGCACAGTCAAAAAGGCAACACAAAGCACATGGATTACAGAGCAAAGTGGTACCTTGTGGTATTGCACACATCTGGTGTGTCCTGTTTCAGAACTGAATGGGTAATTCTACCAGTACACTGTAAGTGAAGTTTTAATATCCATGCCTGTGGTCAAACACATCCTTTGGCTCCAGACTCTGGCTGGAGGTACTTTAGGTACAAAGAGATCGGAGCCACATCCCAGGTGCCAAAACCAGCAGCATGTGGTTCCCTGATTTCACAGGAGAGGGAACACTCCCAGGGATGTAATACTGTTTTGAAATGGCACATATTAGTGGCACTTAAAAACCCCATCAAGCCTTCACACATCTTGTGTAAGAGGAAGATGTTCTTCAGGAGCTCAGAGTTGGGCTTGATGATCTTAAAGGCCTTTTCCAACCTAGTTGATTCTGCGATGCAGGATATATGTCACCTACCTCAGTACAAGTTGACCCAAACTGCTTCTCTGAACTTCACCTGTTCTGGATTTCCACTTCATTCTCTTGTAACCTGCATACTGAAGCCATGGTTTCCTAGCACACCTCCAGACAAAAGATCCCTTGCCTTTAAAAGAACTCTTGCCTTTAGCCATGGAGAGGCTCTTACAAAGCTTTGCTCACTGAGAAGGTATTAGACAGGCTGTCTCCCAGTCTGGGCTGCTCCCAAAGCCAAGCTCTTTGAGGTTGCAGAGTGTAATGAGCTTAGTGTTTACTTGATAGAAGGCTGTTTTCCACCATTGCTCTGTTTCATCCAGCACTGAGCTCCTGTAGGGGAGCGGGGAGCTCAGACAAACTCTAAATGAAGTTTTATTACAGCTCAAGTCCCTGAATGATTTAGAGATCACAAACACTGGAAATATTAGCTTAGATGAAAGCTCCTTCGTTAAGTTTGCCAAACATCGTTAGAGCAATCTGGAATCTAAACATCTACTATAGCATTCCCATGGCACTACTACAGGGAAAAATGATAAGAATATGTCTATAGGAGTAGCTATGTTTGCTTAACTTCCTTCACCTACATCTGCTCTTCTCTTCAATCTCTGCTGCACTTAGCTTACTGCCCCAAGAGAAACCCTCACAAAACAGCCAAAGGTCTCTGGTCACCTTGAAACTCTGTGTAGAGGCCCAAAGACAAACAGGTAGTGCTGAAAAGCAATCAGCTGTGTGTGTGTGTAGTTGCACAGAGGCACAGCTGGATACTATAAGGAATGCTGCTTAAAGGCTGAGTATGGGCACCCATCCTTCAATGCAGAAAACACCAATTAAGAAGCCAGGAAGTTACTATAGGTATGCAAATTGTCAGGAATTAAACAAGGCAAAACGCTGAACTTCCTTTTAACTCCCAGTCGTCATCTCCACTAAACCACACAACTCCTTTGGATCAGGGAACAGGGCACAGGAATAGCTGCTGTTCCTTCGGGGTCCCCTCGCCAGGATAGTGTGCTGGTAGTATCAAGCAACAGGAGCTAACCCAAGATAACCCAAACCTGCAAGTAAACTACTTGCCATGCAGATGCCACAGCTCGTGGCACCCAAACATGCTCTGCCAGAGTAAGGGATAAGGGATACCGTACCCCATTTGCATTTGAGTTTGCACAGAACTGTCACCTGACAAACGAAGTTATTCCACGCCAAGGTACATCCTCAGCACCTCTGAAACATGCCCAGTGCTGGCAGGACGAGTGACACTACACTGCCTTTCCTCTTCTCCACCTGATGAGTCCACAAGCACTGTGCATTTTTATCCTCACCTATTCATTTCACTGCACACACTTAGGAAAATTCCCAGGCTTCACTCACAAGTTTTGACAACTCCCAGTTGCTACTTCCAAGACTTAACCTATACTCTGGGTTTTAAGAGGGTTGACACAAACCTGTGGCCCTACCCATTTCAAAGGCTAAGCCAATGTGCTTGAAAGGAAGTAAAAGACTTCACTTAAAGCTCCCCAGCTTTAGAGCTGGCAGGACTTTGCTTCTGGTTATCACAAAGTCATAGAATGCCAGACTGGTCTGGGTTGGAAAGGAGCTCAAAGCTCATCCAGTTCCAACCCCTGTCACGGGCAGGGACACCTTCCATTAGAGCAGCTTGCTCCAAGCCCCTGTGTCCAACCTGGCCTTGAACACTGCCAGGGATGGGGCAGCCACAGCTTCTCTGGGCACCCTGTCCCAGCACCTCAGCACCCTCACAGGGAAGAGCTTCTGCCTTATCTCCAACTTGAACGTCCCCTGTTTCAGTTTGAACCCATCACCCCTTGTCCTATCGCTCCAGTCCCTGATGAAGAGTCCCTCTCCAGCATCCTTGTAGCCCCCTGCAGACACTGGAAGCTGCTCTGAGGTCTCACACAGTGCTGCAAGTGGGGTGTCATGAGAGCAGAATACAAGAGCAGAATCCCCTCCCTGAGCTGCTGCTCACGCTCTGGAGGTGCAGCCCAGCACACTTGGGGGCTCTGGGCTCAAGCCCTCACTGAAGCTGGGTCATGGGGAGTTTCTCACTGACCAACACCCCAAGTCCTGCTCCTCAGGACTGCTCTGAATCACTTCACCCAACCTGTAGCTGTGCCTGGGATTCCTGCAGGTTTAATTCCCTGGTTGTCACAGCTTTGTTCTAATAGCTCCTGCTCATTTGACTGTGCCACTGCTGAGCATAAACAGAGTCAGGTGGTTTCTTCAAGAAGAAAGCCAGGCAGCTTTCACTTCTGCATTGTGTTTCTGTATTAACACCACCCTGAACTCACTTCTGACCCAAGAGAAACTTGCTGAGGCAGCTCAGTGATCCTGCAGTGGCAGCATCTCCCCATTTTAGCTCTTTCTCAGAAACAAGCCACTTGGGCCACCAAATCTTTCCTGCCAGAAAGGAATAAACCTTTTATTTAAAGTGTTAAACAAAATACAACACTTCTCCCATTCTGGGCCCTGTGATGACACAGTGGTCAAGACCCTGCAGCTAGGTTATAACAGCTAAAACAAAGGTCTTCAAGCTGCTTCACACACAAGTTTTGCTCAAGACTGGCATCTGAAAAGTTATCCAGATTTAAAGTACAAGCTGGCATCTCAATTTGCAAAGAACAGAAGTCACAGAACCACAGAACGGTTTGTGTTGGAAGGGACCTTAAAGCTCATCCAGCTCCAACCCCTGCCAAGGGCAGGGACACCTTCCACTAGAGCAGCTTGCTCCAAGCCCCTGTGTCCAACCTGGCCTTGAACACTGCCAGGGATGGGGCAGCCACAGCTGCTCTGGGCACCCTGGGCCAGCGCCTCAGCACCCTCACAGGGAAGAGCTTCTGCCTAAGAGCTCATCTCAGTCTCCCCTCGGGCAGGTTCAAGCCATCCCCCTTGGCCTGTCCCTACAGGCCCTTGTCCCAAGCCCCTCTCCAGGTTTCCTGCAGCCCCTTTAGGCACTGGAGCTGCTCTAAGGTCTCCCCTTCAGGAGCCTTCTCTTCTCCAGGCTGACCCAGCCCAGCTCTCTCAGCCTGGCTCCAGAGCAGAGCTGCTCCAGCCCTCACAGCATCTCTGTGGAAATATCAGATAAAAACCTGAAGGGACACCAAAAACCAGACCATTTACTCAACTGATGCAATCTGAAGCAATTCCACATCAGATCACTTTGGTCACGGGTCAGTTTATAGCCAAGATCCCTTCCTAAATTAATCCAGGGCCAGAAGTACACAACCAGCAAATGGCTTTTTCCCCCCCCTTCATGTTGCAGACATACCCCAGATTGTAAATCGTATTATTTTCTGTCAGTTCTCCCACCAGGAATGTCTGACTAATGGTTCAGCTTTGTGGTACTAACACACTAATTTCTTTTAATTGAAACAGATCCCCAGCTTCCCCTCCTGCTTGTCATTTTAATCCCTGCCAACTTCCAGAGCCCAAAAGGCAGAAGACTTCCTTTACAAATTACACAATAGGATAGTATTATTACAAGAAGCTTCAGCAAAGGGTTGAATTATTGTAACCCCCATGTAATAAGAAGTGTAGTAGTGTGTTAAGTCACAGGATTCCCTTCTCGGCTGTCAGCATTCACTTTTGAGGCTACTGAATGGGAAGGGGAATAACTGTGTGTGCTCTACGAATCCCAGACAAGCTCTACCCTCATGACGTTCCCATCAGCTGCACATATTCCTTGCAATCTGGTTTTCTACATTATTTTTCTCTTGATTATTAATCCTCCTCTGGCAGATCCCATCTAAAGCCATTTGTAATGGGGTTATAAATCACAGCCCTGACAGCAAGGTGGACTAGTGGGAGAAACAGCAAGAGCATATTTAAGAAGCAATCAGATATAATAAAACCTGAAGCTACACTACATTGTGCAGAGTAAAGAAAGAACAGGTCAAAGAGCATTGAAAGAACATGACACTGATGGAGGCCATGTTCTCCTTCTCTTGAGCTACTTCTGGCTTTGTCTCCTCCAGTTAGGATGTGATCCAGTGGCTTTTGACCATGGTGTATGGCTAGTAATGTGTTTAGCTCCATTTGCTGTGGTCATAACCAAGCAGACAGAGCAATGGTTGAGAGTGCTCATTCCAGGAATTACAAGTGAGAAAGATTAAAGATTAAAACAAAAGCAAGAAGTGATGGATTGGTTGATTTTAGCAGAATTTGCTGTATTCTGACTCCCACAGCTCCCCTGTAACCGGCATTTACTTACAGAGCACTTGTGCACGTCATGTCCCAGCTTTTATGTCAGCAAACCCCTCTCAGAGATGTTCTCCTGCAGAACATTATTGCCTTTATTCTCCTCCAATGCGTAAAACAATAGAGCATGCTACGGAGAAGCAGAACTAACCCCTATTAATAACTGAAACCACTGTCACAGCTTGTGAGAACTCAAGTGGAGGTGGTGTACACACTGTGGTACGCACTGGTCCACGCTTGCCAAACAATGAGAGGTCTGCTTCAAACCTCAGAACCATTGGCCAGCTTTTGCTCTACAGTGGTCCAGAAACTGAGTACACACTAACTTCAGCAAGACAAGTGCTCAAAAGGGATCCCTTCTTCAAAGAGGTTCTACAGGAAAGAGTAATTTGTACATCTGCTCTGAAGACTCACAGAGGGTCTAGTTTAGGGGAACTAAAATACTCTATGGGAAGCAATGAGGCAGCTTAGGTTTCACTGCCATCAGCATGCTGATGACATTGGATACTTCTCACCAGGTCAGACTCACAGCACAACTATGGCAAGTCCTAGACAGAGTGGCAACAGTCTTCTAGGAGCAAGCACCAAAGAGATCTCCTCCTCCATTCAAGCTCTACGAGCCCCTCAAGGTTTGAAATCAACATTTTGCCAAATACCTGTTTGTTGCTTTACCCTTAGGGAGCTGCTTTCAAGCATCCTTTCAATCATACATGGTATCTGACTTTGCTTCATCATCCTCACCTCCAAATCTGCTCGGCACTGTTCACAGGACAATACCCAATATCCTGGCTGTCTAGAAACAATTGTCAAGTGAATTATAATACACTGAAGGCATTTCCAGCCATTAGTCTCTAAATAAACCAGAGATGCTTGCTTAGTATTAAGAAGCTCTACCTCATGTGACAGCCATTTGTCAAAATGGTTTATACCTATCGAGAAGAAACGAAAAACCCATGACTGTCTGGAGCTGGCCACTGACTGCAAGTCACAACTTGCTTTAGAGGTAACAATTCAGCCTCTCCTAAAGGATGCTCTGCACTCATAGCTGGTTTTCCACTAGATGCTTTTCAGTTCCCATTAGCACATCTAAAGATGTACAGTACACAGTGAAGAAAATGAACATTTCTTGGCACCTCCTTCCCACCAAGGATGTATTTAAAGACAGCAAATAATTGCACCTACTTGCAAAACTAATTTAACATCTACTGCTTTAGTTTATGTGAAGTCCAATGCAAGTCTCAATCACCTGTGCAGTGAAAAGAGCCACCATGTATGAGCAGAAGAGCCGGATGGAGCAGCAACAAGGATTTCAACCTGAAGAGGAGAAGGCTCCTGAAGGGGAGACCTTAGAGCAGCTCCAGTGCCTAAAGGGGCTGCAGGAAACCTGGAGAGGGGCTTGGGACAAGGGCCTGTAGGGACAGGCCAAGGGGAATGGCTTGAACCTGCCCGAGGGGAGACTGAGATGAGCTCTTAGGCAGAAGCTCTTCCCTGTGAGGGTGCTGAGGCACTGGCACAGGGTGCCCAGAGAAGCTGTGGCTGCCCCATCCCTGGCAGTGTTCAAGGCCAGGTTGGACACAGGGGCTTGGAGCAAGCTGCTCTAGTGGAAGGTGTCCCTGCCCGTGGCAGGGGTTGGAACTGGGTGAGCCTCAAGGTCCCTTCAACCCAAACCATGCTGCAGCTCTGTGATTCCATGATTTCTGGGAATGGGCTCTCCACCTTTTGCCAGACTCACTCATGATTTCTGCACCAGCATTTGTCTTCTGGGTAACAGAAACAATGTTTTATTTATTAAACTTGTCATTGAACATGACAATGCAATTTAGCGACTTTCATCCAGTGCCAAGAATTCCTGTGAAGCATAAAGTTTGCAAAAAGTCATTTCCTAATAAACCACGGCATCGAGTGAATGTCAGTCTAGGAGCCCCACAACAAAGAGTAACACAGGGAGAGGAGCTAAACAGCTACCCAGAAAAGTTGCACAGACTGAAAGTTAGAGATGCTTTTTTTACAGTAACTGGGATTAGAGACACTGAAGCTGGCTGCAGAGCTGAGCCTCTTTGCCAATTAACAGTGAGATGTTTAATTACGCTCATGTTGCTGCACAACAGTGGGTTTTCCCCATTTTATGTCTAGATTTAGCACAAAGCATCATTTTCTTTGTTAGATATAACTACAGATAGGAAATCTTTGCTAAACAAATAAAACCAAACCTGTTACAACAACCAGATACAAGAACTTGTCCTGATTTTGCAAACACTTCATGAGGAAGTCCACAACATCTGCCTGATAGCTTCAGTACCAGAAGAGATGCTCACTTGAAGATAAGCATACATGTACTCTTACAAGACAGACATCAAGAGACAGCTTTACTGACAGGGTGACCATTCAGTATTACTTAGAATCATAGAATAGTTAGGGTTGAAGGGACCTTCAAAGCTCATCCAGTTCCAATCCCCTGCAATGAGCCTTCAACTACATCAGGTTGCCCAGAACCACGTCCATCCTGGCATCCACCACCTCTCTGGGCAACCTGTGCCAGTGTTTCACCACCCTCAATGTAAAAGATTTCTTCCTCACATCCAGCCTCAATCTCCCTCTTTCAGTTTAAACCCATCAACCCCTTGTCCTGTCAACCTTCTCATGTCTCTTGGTATTTCCCTGTCTCAGTTCAACACTTCAATACTTGGGTATGTATTAAGGTATTGTGGACACAATAAGTCTTGCTTTCTAAAAATCATAAAGCTATGCCCTAAGCACCCTCCTTCCCCACTCACACCAACTCACACCACACAGATCAGTGTCCAGGACACAGCAAATCCTTCACAGGATCTTCTTCCTGACCTCGACAGCCCTTTTGTAACAACTCCCATGCAACTCACCTCTGCAAGATCCTTTTGGGTAGCTCTGAGTTCACCCTGCAGATGGATCCCAAATTACTGACTTATACTCTCATCCCCATCCACCCACTCCATTACTTCATTCTTTCTCTGTAAACCTACTACTAATTGCCTACCTGGGTTCATTCAGCCTTTGAAATGAGCTCATACAGTGGGTCTGGGTTGGTTCCCAAGTCTGATGACCTGGTTTTCAGTCTCATTGTCACCTTGCCTTCATTCAGATATTAGTGCCCAACTCAGCCTCTTTATTTTTACAGGGACCAATTATGGGTTTTTTAATTGAAACCATAATTACTCTAAATACAACAGCTCTTGAGATTCAACACTGCCCTTTGTCAGATGAACATCTGCAATGTATTTTCTGTGCTGCTGTCGTTTAATCCTCTTAATGCTCAATGGTCTTTCCAAAATGCTTTTATTCGGTGTGCTGCCTGTTCCACATTCGGATCAGCCTGGTCACAAGTGGCAGAAGAGGAACTGCTCAATTGCAAAGGAGACTTTCTTCTTTCTCTTTTCAGCCAAGTTTGGCAGGCTGGTCCTGGCCTGACAGATCCAGGTTCTCCTTCCAGTCAACTGCAACCCACGTTATTTTACGTGAGAAGTTACTTCCATCAGAAACATCTGAGAAAATGCACATTATTATGCACAGCAGGAAGGCCTATACTCTATTACCAAGGTAACAACAAACACTGACATGCTTCCTGACAGCTGAACTACCACCACCATTCAACAGGTTCAGTGTAATGCTTTACACAGCCTGGCTATAGAGCCCCTGGTAAGCTGTTGCCAAGCTGCCCAGTTTAACACAGCAACTCAGCACTTCCCAGTGTCCTCAAATGGATTAGCCAGGGTTGTAAATTCACAGGATAACTCTGCCAAGGAATGGGATGCCTGGCAAGGCAGAGAGGACAGAGGGGAGGTTATCTAATTAGCCCTCATCCCTGAGCCTTCTCCAATTGCCTAGAAGGTCAGTAAAGTAGGTTAATATGCCTTGTGCTTGTGTCTAGCAAGACTCGTCTTGCTGACCGCACCACAGAGCCTGCAGGACACTTCAGCTTCACCCAAAGGGATTCATGCTAAAGATTTCAAGTTTTAAACCAGGAAGGTAATGACTTTGCATATACATAGGCCATAGGAACATCCCACTTCCACTTACCAAGACGTTCACGCTCCCTGGAATCCCTTTCCTTGCCATAATACCCAGACTTGCCTGTTCTGTCAGTCTTTTTATGGCTTTCCTCCAAGCTTCTGAAAATGTTTGACCTAGCCTCAAGTCAAACCTGCAGACAGTATGTGATCTAACACCACACGTAAGTTCTGCAAAACTTAATACATTTAAGTTGTAGAGGTAGTTTATGCAGGACAGTGCTTCATATAATACCCAAATCCAGTTTCAATCCATGCCAGATTCCTAATTCAATTTAATACAAAGTTGATACTTACTCCATTTGGGCAGTTTCCACCTTATCAAGCTCTGAAATAGCTCTGCCTCTACCAAGCATAGACTCATAGAATAGTTTGGGTTGAAGGGACCTTCAAAGCTCATCCAGTTCCAATCCCCTGCAATGAGCAGGGACACCTTCAACTACATCAGGTTGCCCAGAACCACATCCAGCCTGGCCTGGTACGTCTCCAGGGATGAGGCATCCAGCACCTTTCTGGGCAACCTGTGCCAGTGTTTCACCACCCTCAGTGTAAAGGATTTCTTCCTCACATCCAGCCTGAATCTCCCTCTTTCAGTTTAAACCCATCACCCCTCATCCTGTCACAACAGGCCCTGCTAGAAGTCTCTTCCCATCTTTCTTATAGGCCACTTTTAAGAACTGACTGGCAACATGAAAGCTGTATTTGGCCATCCAGTAGAGCACTGTCAACACTGAGCCAAGATCACGCCTGTTCTTACTGTTACATCCAAAACTTTCTGGGTTGACCCCCAAATTTAGCCAGCAACAGGACTCAGTGGGTAAATGCAGCAAGTGCGTGCTGTGGTCAGCACAATGCAGCTGGTGTTTTACCTCATTCCTCCATTTCATGGCTCTCTCCTCTGATGAATTAACCTACCAAAGACCCATCTCTTGTTTCCTGAGCCCATCTCAAGTTGCAAGCAGAGGCACCTCTGCAAGCAGGAAGCTTTATTTAAATCCTGATATTTACCAAAGCAAAAATAACTGGTAACAGGCCAGCACTTCCCAACTCAGCACTTTGTCTAATGGGAAAGATAGAAAGTATCACCTGAAGAAATGCAAACCAAATTCCCTGAGAGAATAAAGAGTATTTTATTTATGGCGGCTTCAGGCAACCACTGAGCTTATGTCTTCAATGCAGCCTCAACCCTTTTTCCTTCTGCAGAAAATCCTCTTACTTAAGTGCCGGTTTCAGTCTTGTTTTAGCTGATGCTGCTAAAATTGTTAGATCCTGGGTTCTGCTTTCACGCAGGCTGGGAACCTCCCACTTTGCAACAAGGACGTGATTGAAATTCCAAGTCAATGCACCAGGAAAGAACTCGGCTCCACTTTCTGTAACAGAAAGCCATGGAGGACATTCTCTCAGTACTAGGGAAAGAGCAGCAGCAAGGACAGGCTCTGCAAACACTTGGAGTGATGGCTTTAAAGAAAGAGTCAAGACTCCTAAACCAACCCTACACTGAGAAATAACACAGGCTGTGCTGATGAAAGAGAAACTAGAAGGTTTCATTTGCATATAGTGGAATAAAGTGTCATTTATGAGAAGAGCAGCCAGATAAGTCAAGCTGTAATTCTTCAGCCCAGCTTGGAAGCTGTGGCACAAAGCAGGAGCTCAAAGCAAGCTGCACATTTTCCTTCTAATACCCAGAAGAGGAAGGGAGGGCAAAAGAACAGCACCAGATAATACAGGGAAATTAATCTTATTAGTTGATGCCAAGGCTCAGGCCCCCCTCTAGGAAACACAGCACAGTGTATTATCTAATGCAACTATGGTAATTCCAAATAGAGCCTGTTTTGGGCACAAGTAAGAAATAGATCCTGGTTTTGATTCCTCACTCACAACATCATTGTACTTAAAAACCCAGACAGGATTGTGACCGCATTTGGCTTTGCCCAGACACCACCTGCTCTGGAAAATTACTACATTCTAATTGGGAACCAAGCAAAGCACCTTCCTCAAGTACATGCTGCCTTTTCTTCCCAGAATAAATCCTCTCAGCTCACCAGCACTCACCCTCCTGCCCTGTGAAGGACCTTTCAAAAGGAAATGTCTCATCTATCACACAAGCAAGAGTTCAAACTTATCGAACCATAGAATGGTTTGGGTTGGAAGGACCTTAAGATCATCCAGTTCCAACCCCCTGCCATGGGCAGGGACACCTTCCACTAGGCCACATCACCCAAGACAGCCCATTTGGATGCACCTGCTTTAGGACATACAACCATGGAAGTGAATTTTGGCCACTCCAAGGCCACTCCAGGTGACAGGAATCCTGTATTATTCAGCTCAAGTAAGCCACAACAGATTAATGTTGTCCAACTGCACTGCAAGTCTCTGTTAAGTTCTTAGGCAGGTATCCACTCATTGCATGTGGTCAATCCCCACGTTAACATGAACATCTAATTCATGGACTATTAAGTACTTAAGAAGACATTACACAAAAGATGAAGAAAACAATCACTTTGTATTTCAGCTTAAAGCAGCCAAACTTCCATCACAGAGGCCTGAATTCTTGATCTTTATGTTCAAGTAGAGAAGCTCTTTAGTTAACACAACCTATCAGCAAACAAACCTTGCGCTAAAGCCAGCTCCAGACAGTAGGAAGCTTGGGAAGCTTCTTGTTCAGATGTAGTAACTGCTCCATCATACTACACAGGTTTCATCCAGATAAGAAATTCAAATGTGAGGTCCCTTGGTTTTAAATGAGTTTGGGGTTTTTTCAACCTTTTTTCCATAACACACAAAGGATCAGGAAGAACTGAAGCACACATGTGCTTTGGACCTTGTGCATTAGGGAGAAAGCAAAGATTTCACAGAATCCCAGCCTGGTTTGGGTTGAAGGGACCTTAAAGCTCCTCCAGCTCCAACCCCTGCCACGGGCAGGGACACCTTCCACTAGAGCAGCTTGCTCCAAGCCCCTGTGTCCAACCTGGCCTTGAACACTGCCAGGGATGGGGCAGCCACAGCTGCTCTGGGCACCCTGGGCCAGCGCCTCAGCACCCTCACAGGGAAGAGCTTCTGCCTAAGAGCTCAACTCAGTCTCCCCTCTGGCAGGTTCAAGCCGCTCCCCTTGGCCTGTCCCTACAGGCCCTTGTCCAAAGCCCCTTTCCTTTTGTTGGGGCTTTCTGAACTCTTCAGATTCTCAGCAGAAATCAATGGGAAAGTGGGAAATTATAATGCACAGTGGCTGAATAAAAATATGAATTAAACCAGATGATTAATGTAATTTTCAGTATCTTATACTTGTGTAATCACGTCCTTGGCTTAAAATAAGTCCTTAAACATCACATTGGATTAAAGTGGGGTAAGAAAACAGGGCTTAGCATGGAGCTAAACTCCAGCGCATGCTGCCTAATACAGGTACCTTCCAGAACTTCACACATCTCAATATCGCTCTCTTCAACACACACTGAAAGATGTTCAGTTTTATTTCAACTTGAGGTGGCACTTCTACAATGTGCACCAGCTCAAGGGGGACAGAACACCTCTACAAGTCTACTTAGCAGTGTAAAGAGCCCTTTGTACTTGACTAAACATCCCTCTAAATGGCAGGCAAGAGAACAAGCACCAGCACTCCCCAACCAAGTCTTCAGAGGTACCCATAAACCCAAAGCCAAACCAGGAGTATCCAGTGCACAACCCCTGAGTGTCTTTCACTTTCGGAAGCCAACAGAGGGCAAGCAGAGCTGACAGCCATACAAGTAGAAACTGAATAGGGCAGTAACGTCTCTTTCCCTAAAGAGAGTAATTCCTCTACTCAACTACAGTAACAAGGACTAAACATAGTCATTCAAGAGACTTGAACTGAACTTTCATTTTGCTTTACTTCCAAATGTCAACTAGTAAGATATGAGCCTATATATTTACCATATGAGGAAATCCTGTTTGAACAACTCCAGTTTGCAAATGTTTTCCCTTCACTAATAAACCACAAGATTAAGCATCGCTCCAATGGCAGTGTTCCCTATCCCAGTGATATCCTCTAACTTGATTACTCTGGGAATTTGCCTTTTAAGATAACATTTAGTTAAGCTCATGTACTTGCCTTTCCTAATAAAACATGGACGCTACAAAACAGCTTAAGTCAGTATTTCTCAGAAGGCACGAGGTGCAAAGGCCTCGCTGTGGGCACTGAAACCCTCCCCTGGGCTCTCCCTCTACACAGCTGGGTTTTCAAAGCCACACAATCAGTTTGCAAGAGAGCAGCAGAAACAGCTCTACCTTTAGTTGACCAGGTTGCCAAATCATTTAATATATTAATATAGTTATATATTATTAATATATTAATATATTAATATATTACTATATTAATATTAATATATTAATATATTTATATTAATATTAATATAGTTAATATAGTTAATATAGTTTTTTATAGTAGATGCAGAAACCCAAGTGATCTATCAAGCAGCTACATGCTTGCCCAAGACAAACAGCCCCTACCCTGAACATACTAGCTACTCCAAACAGCATGTGAGGTTGATGTACTGAGTATCAGAGGCAGAGCACACATCCCTGGCTGGGCTTCAGTGCTCTAACTGGATGATGTGCAGCCAGCACTACACCAGACATCTGAATTTATGGATGATTAAATGATAAATCTTTGCTAAAATTATCCACCTTTTCCTGAAGAGCTGCAGAGCAGAGAGATCCTCACTAACATGCTCAGGCCAGTTTACATAACCTGGAAAGGAAGATTTTTCTTTCTACAAAGAGTAACTCAATTCCATCCATTTATAACCCACAATTTCATCAATCTCAGTAGATCCACTCTCTCAAGTCCTGCTTTGCCCTGCACAGTGCATTCAGCTTATTTTTAGCACAAGACACAGCATCCATGCAGGCAGATTTCAAGCTCCATGTGTTGCCCTGCCCCATTTTACCAAGCACCTGTTTGAAATGCAGATGCACTTCAGCTCACCAGCAGCAACTCAGATGTGAGGTGACGCAGAGGAGCTAAAGGTTCCCATCTCTCTGCTGTACACAGATATTGGTAACCTCACAGTTCC
The DNA here is from genome assembly GCF_963264785.1 of Psittacula echo. Classification (NCBI taxonomy): domain Eukaryota; kingdom Metazoa; phylum Chordata; class Aves; order Psittaciformes; family Psittacidae; genus Psittacula; species Psittacula echo. The sequence continues at coordinate 8,658,945 of NC_137753.1, forward strand.
AAGGAGGTGTCTGAAATACTCTGGACCATGTCAGATGCTTTAAGATTTGGGGAACTTGCTGTAGCCTTCAATGAAAGGGCCGTTTCAGCATTCCAGTGCTTCATTCTGGCTTCATAACCACCGAAATGAAGGATCCTGGAAATACCCTGAAGTATGGCTTTGCACTTAAACTGAATGCTGCAACTGCACTACCTGCAGAACCTTAAGATAATTTTAAGAGTCAGTAAAGCTTTGAAAGGTCTCTTTTAAAAGCAGACAAGTCAGTGATTCATCTTTCACATCCCTACTGTACACAGATAAGCCATGCTTAAGGTGGCACATTCTTTGAGTGACTCTTCAGGTGCTCACAAAGCCATCACAACACACAAGTAACAGAGAGCTGCTGCAGGTTCATCCCTGAAGTCCACTCAACATCAGAGACCAGCACAGAGTGCTGCAAGTTCAGGTCAGGCTTCTCCTACACCTTCTGGTCTCTGTGACTGAACAGGAAAAAATCAGAAGACAGCATAAGCTTGTAACACTCAGGAAGATTTTAATGGACTTGTGTACTACCTCCTCCAAAACAGAGTCATGGAATGGTTTGGGTTGGAAGGGAGCTTAAAGCTCATCCAGCTCCAAGCCCTGCCACGGGCAGGGACACCTTCCATGAGGGCAGCTTGCTCCAAGCCCCTGCGTCCAACCTGGCCTTGAACACTGCCAGGGGTGGGGCAGCCACAGCTTCTCTGGGCATCCTGTGCCAGCACCTCAGCACCCTCACAAGGAAGCACTTCTGCCTTATCTCCAGCCTGAACTTCCCCTGTTTCAGTTTGAGCTCATCACCCCTTGTCCTATCGCTCCAGTTCCTGATGAAGAGTCCCTCTCTGGCATCCAGATACTGGTACAGTTACACTTAAACCCTGACTGGATTCTTCATTTAGCATGCTTTCACATCACCTTAAAAGTATCACCACTGTTATTTTCCATCAAGCCTACTGTTTTCCATCAGTTCTTCTCGTGTGAGGATTTTGCCCATAGCACAGGTTAGGACAGTCTGTTGGAATCCTGACTTCAGATTCTACAGTCAGGTCTCGCCCATACAGATTTTGATATCTTAAAATAAGATGCACAGCTGAAATAAGATGCTCCATCCTGCCACAACCCACACTGAAAAGTCAGGTACAGCATCTCATTTGTTCAAACAAGAACACAGGAACAGAACCTTGATCTTAACCATTCTTCACTTTTCACCAGAAACTAAAGCGCAAAACCAGCAGGTCAGGGGGGGGATCCTGCCCTTCTGCTGTGCTCTGGGGAGACACCCCTGCAGCCCTGATTCAGCTCTGGGGCAGCAGCACAAGAGGGATGTGGAGCTGTCGGAGTGAGTCCAAAGGAGGCCATGGAGATGCTGCGAGGGCTGGAGCAGCTCTGCTCTGGAGCCAGGCTGAGAGAGCTGGGCTGGGTCAGCCTGGAGAAGAGAAGGCTCCTTAAGGGGAGACTTTAGAGCACCTCCCAGTGCCTAAAGGGGCTGATGAGCTTTAAGGTCCTTTCTAACCCAAACCAGTCTGTGATACTACGATTGTCCTACATAATGCATGTAGCAGGATTGCCATGATGTTCATTTCTGAAGAGAAAACATAAGGTATTGCTTCTGAAATTCTTATGGTTGAAGGTAAGAAATAAAAGATTACACTTCCTTGCTCAACCAGCCTTTATATTGCTACCATAACAGGCACTAGGCTGTTCTTTCTAAAAACCTAAACAGATCTCAGCATCCTTAAATCACAATGTTGGAAACCCGAATGACAAACTCCCAAACACTGCAAAGTACTCCAGTGATTCCTGCGGTTACATCCTCAGAGGTTACAGTGCCTCAGGCAGGCTCTGCAGAAGCACACATCCACCCAGGCAAAGCCTGGGCCAGTTAGTTCCTGGTCTCACTCCTGTGCTTGTTTAGAGCTGTTGCAATCTGCTCCCTTTACACATGCTGCCAAAATGAAACGGGAAGGGTTTGTGATCTGGGCTAATCCATTCAGCAAACACACAGCAAGATGGAGATTATTTTACATGACTGAAGAAACTACAGGTTTTCCCCTAGAAAATAGAAAGTTTTCATTCATGTGAGGAGCATCACCCACCACTGCAGCATCACCTGCTCCAGCTGCCTTAGCTTTCTCGCATTCTGCAGATGCCATTTGATCTCAGTACACCTTAACCAGCAAGAGCAGCTGCCAGGGGAAACACCAGACCACGGGTGACAGTTTGGGGTTGATGACCAGCGGCAGGAGCAGACAGGGCCCCCACCGCTCTTAATTCGCTCACAACCACATCAAGCGGCAACATTCACCGTTCAAAGCGGAAGCGTTCCCTCTGTAAACACCACCCCAACCAGCAGGCCCGCAAACCGGGAAGTAACCGGCCAGCGGAGCAGCCGTACGGGCTCGGTCATCTCGCGGCCCCGCTGCCCGCCTCCCCGGGCCTCGCGGAATCCTGGACTGGGCCGAGCGCCCCCCAGCCCCCGAACTCCAGGCCAGGCCACCCCTCCCTTTCCGCTGGCAGCACCGGCTCTGGCGCTCCCTCACCGTCGCCCCGGGAAGCCCGAGCGAGGCCCACCCGCTCCGGGAAACGACCGTGGGGGTGGGGGGGCAGCGAGGGGGGCGGCACCGGGGAGATGGGAGGGGGCGGACCGGCGGGAGGAGGGGTGGTGCCGGGAGGGGCCGGCCCCCTCGCCCTTACCATGGCGGCTCGGCGGGGCTGCGCTGGGCGGTAGCAACGGCGGCGCCTCCCGGTCCCGTCCGGTCTCCCTCCGAGGCAGGCCGCAGCCCTTCCACTTCCGCCGTTGCCTAGGAGTGAACATCCGGGTCATCACCGCGCCGCCCCGCCCCTCCGCTGCCGCCGCGCCAATCAGCGCGCGGCTCACCGGCCATCGCCAAGTATGGAGCGCGGCGCGCGAAAGGGGCGGAGAGGGATGAACCATTCCGCTCCCTCCAGGGGGAGCAGCGCCGCGGGCGCCACCAACGCCAGCGCGGGGGTGACAGCCGGAAGGAGAGCGACCAATCAGAGGTGAGGGGTGAGGCCTGAGGGAGGGCGCGCCGGCAGCCGGGTCCTGCTGCCCGCCGGGCGAAACCTCCGGCCGGAAAACGGCTCTGAGCGGTTTAAAGGGAGCCGAACGAAGGTTAGTGCGAGGGGGGTGAGCAGCACGGGAAACGGCAGCCTGCACGGTGGAACGTCCTGGCAACTCCAGGTTGAACCCAGCAACCTCGGGCTGCGGGAGTTACGTGGAAAAGTAGAACCTCCCGGGAGTTTAACCGTGCTTCCACAGAGCACGGAGGGACCGGCCTGGAGCCAAGCAGACGCTTTGGTAGTTCGATGGTCAGCCCTCACTCACATCCCCAGATACACGGTGGGAATCAGCAAACCTGGGGTACAGCCAATAAAAGTCCTGCTGCAGTCAAGCTGTCCCAGAAAGACACCATGTCCCCCCCAATGCATTAATCCACATGGCAGTGTTCTCTGTTCTGGAATCTACACCTGTACCTCTCCATAGGGAGCTGTGAATTCGGGAGCTGCAGTGTACCCAGTTACCCCAACTCACAACATGGCATTGCTTTCCTCCCAGCTCTTCTGATCCCATTTCCCACAGTTTTGGTGCCAGGACCACAAGAGCCATTCATGCAGCAGAGCTCTCAGGCTCCTGTGCTAAAGATCCAGCCTTTGTGAGCTAAAATCCCTCTGGTTTCCTCACTTTGCCATCAAAACTGGAAATGCTGACCAGGGGAGTTGCAAACCACTGTGATTCTACTGTGGATGTGACACCACAGAATATCCTTCCTGCATACCAACAATCTCAGGAAACATAGGAACTGTATTACTTCAAGGAAAAAGAAATGCACATAGAACCCCATCAACAACCCACTACCAAATGAATATTATGATGGGAAGTGACTTTGCCACCTCTAGTAGAGCAGTCACACAACTTTGGAAAGTATTTCCCAAGGAGGGCTGGAGCAGCTCTGCTCTGGAGCCAGGCTGAGAGAGCTGGGCTGGGTCAGCCTGGAGAAGAGAAGGCTCCTGAAGGGGAGACCTTAGAGCAGCTCCAGTGCCTAAAGGGGCTGCAGGAAACCTGGAGAGGGGCTTGGGACAAGGGACTGTAGGGACAGGACAAGGGGGAATGGCTTTAACCTGCCAGAGGGGAGACTGAGATGAGCTCTTAGGCAGAAGCTCTTCCCTGTGAGGGTGCTGAGGCGCTGGCCCAGGGTGCCCAGAGAAGCTGTGGCTGCCCCATCCCTGGCAGTGTTCAAGGCCAGGTTGGACACAGGGGCTTGGAGCAAGCTGCTCTAGTGGAAGGTGTCCCTGCCCGCGGCAGGGGTTGGAACTGGATGAGCTTTAAGGTCCCTTCAAATCCAGACCTGAAAGCCCATTTGTAAGTTGCAGCAATATACCAAGAGTCTCCTGTTTTGCCATCCCCCAGATCCTTCAGTCCTTACATTCCCTCAGAGGCGGATACCAGCATGAAAAAGAATCCTGTTCTTTACAGAGGGAAAATTATTAATTCATTTTACAGGGATCCACACATCTGATGTGTCCCCTCCTTGGAGCAGGCTCTGGGAGGACAGAATTGATGAATTTGAAAACATATGTTCTAAACGTCATTATTTGCAACACAAAACTCATGCAAAGTATCCAGCAACTACTTTTAGTAGCTTTTATCATTAGAAACAGCAACTGTTTGTAGCTGCTGGTTGAAGTAGCAGAGCAAGAGCAGAATTACACAGCCAAATAGATTTTAAGCAATTTGAGATCGAAATGAATGTTGAGGCCAAGAGGACGTTTTTCTTAGTGGAGGAAATACAAGCATCCCGGATTCTGTTTTCCTGCTAATAGGTATAAAGAAGAATAAACAGCTGCATTTTGTTTTCCCCAAAAAATATTTGCATTAAGAAGATCTTGCAGATTCCTTTTGAAATGGCTGTAACATCTTCTCAAATGAGGAGCAGCTGCTTGCTCTGCTTGTTTATAGCAGGACATGCTTCAGGGGAAGTTTTTCTGTTTATTAAGCTGTAGGACCAGATTCTCCCTGGGAGAGCTGCAGTTTGCAGCCTGGGGTGGATCTCAGGAGGCAGAATGCTCCATGTATCTAACTACAGTTGTAGTTTCTAACTACAGGTTGTTGCTATTTGGGGAGGGATTGATATCAAACACAGGAAATTCAAGGGCTTGTGATCAATCTGTGTGGGGTGAGGTGGTGTTACCTGTGCTGCAGGTATTTCCCACACTTCCCAGCTTGGAATCATCCACTTGGACAGACAAGGATGTGTTCAAGAGGCTTTCCCTCAGGATTGTGCATCTTTAAATCCAGGGTCTATAAACAAAAGAAGCAAACAATGATGTCAGTTGACAGCTTAATGGCCACATGGCATCAGATTCATGTGCAATGAATAACAAGGCTTTTGATGCAACCAGCAACTTTCAGTGACATGTGCTTTCCCTGTCCAGTTGATTATATTCAAGGAAGCCAAAGGATAAATAGTTATTAGCATTACAAAGTGGTTTTCACGGTTAGCCAGGACTTTGTGAGGCATTTGTGGTCCAGCACGATGTGGGTTTTATTTTATGCCTGCAGGCATGGCAAAATGGTCTTGATTTTGTTTATTCCAGTATTTACCCAGGACCAAGAGTGCCTGTGAGAACATGTTTAGAAACAACGTCCTAGAGGAAACCTCCCAGCTCCACTGACTACTTATTTTCCTATTAAAAAGACATCTTGAGCTTTTCTTGAAGGTCAAATTGCACATTTTCTTTCATGGCACTTGAAAGATATGTAAACTTCTCTTAGGGGTTCTCCTAAATTGAATTTACTGCAGCGAGACTCTTCCAGCAATGGTAAAGTTTCGCTTGCTGGGTTTTATTAGTCAGAGGCAGTAACCCAGCAGCATCGCTTGAGATGAGGCTTAAAATCCAGTGTTTCTTGGAAACCAATAGAGGAAAAAAGGTACCTACAACCCTACCCAATGGCTTAGAATTCCATATTCCAGCCACAGATAGTTCTCACTATGGAGATCTTTGTACACACTGTCAAAATAGCACACAATTCCAATCACAGAGCAACTTTGCTGAGGGGACTCTTGGAATATAAAGGTTTTAAGAGTTTCCCTATTCGCTGCAGGAGCTGATGAGCAAATTCAAATACCATGTTTTATGAAAACCAACATCTTGCCCATTTAGAGTGAGGTTTGAGGCATTTCCCCCCTCCAATGCTAATGCTAAAGCCAGACTTTTTCCCACTTCAGCACCCAAAGAGATCTGCTCATTTGGTTAATGGAAAAGACAATAAACCTGGCAGCATAAGATATCATATAGTGGCCAAAAATGAGACGTTCTGCTACCAGGCCAGCAGTGTCACAGTAACAACAGAGAAATTAAAGGTTACCCATCACTCAAGCACACATACTGCCAGAGGCATGAGGCTCTTCTGGCTCTAAGCATTCTCATATAACTGTAAGAATATAGGTAAGACCAAGTCATGCCTGTATTCTCCTTTCACAGCCTGAAGAGCAGACTTGGCCACTCAGCTGAAGCACAGAGAGGGGATTTGCAAAGTCACTTTAAAAGTCCCATCTCTACATTTCCTGCTTGGACATAGAAGACTTCTTTTCCCCACACACGTATAAAGTAAGACCCTCATCCACCAATAAAAATTGCTGTATTTCAGTCCAAAAGTACCTGCCCACATTTTGAGGAGGTGGCTGGAGCTGTTTGCAGCCACACTGTTCTCACATGTCCCACAGGTTTCAATCAAACTGTATTCCATGCGATGCTCCATCCCTGGCAGTGTTCAAGGCCAGGTTGGACGGGTCTTGGAGCAACCTGCTCTAGTGGAAGGTGTCCCTGCCCATGGCAGGGAGTTGGAACTGGGTAAGCTTTAAGGTCCCTTCCAACCTACAACAGCCTGTCATTCTCTGAAATGTTTAATACAAGATGGACAAATGTGACAAGAAACCCTTCAATGCTTGTTCAGAAAAGGACTAGGAGGAATTCTCTAAGTATCAGTCCAGAATAGGGGAATATAGGACTGTTGGGGTTGCTTATTTTCCACTGTAGTTGTATATCTGAGGCTGCTGTTTGCTTCTGTGCTTGCAACTGCTCTTTAACTTTATATTTTCAGCACAGAACTGTGATAGACAGGAGCTTTCAGAGCTACTTGACCCTGAGCAAAGAGAGTACTGAGCACATTCTTGTCAAACTTTGTCATTAACTGGAGCAATAATGTCTATAGCGTGTCATTAAAAAAGAATTGAGGAGAAGCTGATTAAACGCACCAGAAGGAAACAAAACTTTCCATTCCCTTACTTTTTCCTTGACACGTAGCACTTCATTGGAAGCTTGCTAATACACCAGCCAAAAGAATGGTAAGGGCCTGGATTCTTTCTTAATACAATAGTCACGGTTCACTGGTTAGAATCTGTATAGAATTAGCCAGTGACATGGACACATGGAAAAACATCCTGAAAGAGCTGAAAAACAGAACTCTCTCACAGGCTTGTTCATTAGAAAACCTCTATTGATACAACACACAACTTCTGTTTCTATTCCTACTCCTAACCTCAAAAGTGATCACACTTGGAGCACTGTGTGCAGTGCTGGTGTGCCCAACATAAGAAGGACATACAGCTGTAGAAGCAAGTCCAGAGGAGGCCACAAGGATGAACAGGGGCTGAAGCACCTCCTGTATGGAGACGGGCTGAGAACACTGGGGCTGTTCAGCCTGGAGATGAGAAGGCTGCGTGGAGACCTCAGAGCAGGTTCCAGTGTCTGAAGGGGGCTACAAGGATGTTGGAGAGGGACTCTTCATCAGGGACTGTAGCGATAGGAGAAGGGATAGGTGTGGGGAAGGTTGTAGTGGGAACAAGATGGCAATTGCAGTAATGCAGGATGTAATTTCCATGCTCTGATGGAGCTGGAAACTAAGACTGTGTCTGTAAGGCTGAGGTAGAAGCTCTTCCCTGTGAGGGTGCGGAGGCTCTGGCACAGGGTGCCCAGAGAAGCTGTGGCTGCCCCATCCCTGGCAGTGTTCAAGGTCAGGTTGGACACAGGAGCTTGGAGCAAGCTGCTCTAGTAGAAGGTGTTCCTCCCCGTGGCAGGGGGTTGCAAGTGCATGATCTTAAGGTCCGTTCCAACACAAACCATTCTATGCTTCTAAAATAGTACACATCAAATAAAGATGAGAAGTTGTGCTAATGCCTGTTAAATTAGCAAAACCTCACATCGGTCTTTCCATGCAAGTGCTTTTCCTCCATGGATTTTTGGAGCAAACCTCACCGCAAAAGCAGCCTAAAGCAGAAGTAGCATGATGAGCTGCGACACATCTTGTTTTCAGTGTTCCACTTTACTCGGCTGTACCTGACAGCTGTAACCAGCAGTACCACGCTACTAATACACCTTTAGCTTTGCCAAACCAGCAAGAAAAGACATTAGCACAGCCAGAAAATGGACTTATTAATGTGAATGTGATCACTGTGAGAAGACTGAATGATGTTTCACTCAGCATCACAAACTGTCTCTCCTAATGCTACCTCAGCCTTTAGATTATTGTTCATCCCCACAGCACCTGACTGCCTTCCACATCAAATCAATAGCAGCAAAGTAGACTTAATGGAGGCTTTGGCACTCTTCCCACTTTAGGTCAAAGTCCTGCTGATGGTTTCTTTTTCCTCAGACTTAGTCTTTTGTTAGTGTTGCCTGGATAACAAGAAGGCTTTCAAAGAGAAAACCAAGCATCAGTGACTGCACTTATATCCATGAGGAAAAAAACAACAAACCAAAGTGAAGACCAAGAGTTGAAGTTTCCTGCTCAGGTCTGCACCTCTTTGTAAGATGACGTGTTCTGACGTAAAGACAGCAAAGTAGGGGCTCACTACCAAGGCTGTGTCAGCCATTTCAAGTGGGTAACTCCTACACTGCCTTCTTTCTGTGCAGCTCACTGCTACTCTTGGCAGGAAAACAAATAATGAACCTGTGTGTGGGAGGTGACTCATGTTATTTAAAACGATGGGAGAACTTACACATGTATTCTTTGGAAAAGAGGAGATCAGGAGCATATTGGTCTGCAGTGGGGAACTTGACAGGAAAGATGCTAGAGGATTCTTTGAGAAACCAGGGTAAGAGATGATACACTCATCTGGGGGATGGGAATTTTAAAGGAACTTCCCTGGGAGCTTTAAAACAAAACCAATTGGAGTGAGAGTGAACCTCCCTATACTGCACTGTGAAAGCTTGCCGAGAACAGTTAAAATAAAGTCTCTTACAGTAAAAAAGGGGGGTTCAAATTCTGGCTGGTGAAGTTCCTCACCTCCACATGCATGTGGAGACATGCCCTCTGCATGGCTTCTTCCACTGTACACCAGGGAAACAGAAAATGGGAAGAATAATAGTGGCACTTATTTCTCTTAGGTTTCCCATTCTGCCTCTAGCTTGTTTGTTGAGCATCAGTTGAAAAACTAACCACCAGTTTACTTAAGTCAATCCCTACCTTTTAGTCTCCGAGTAGTCTTACTAAACACACACATTAGTATACAATTAAAAAAACCTGGTGATACAAGGTCTGAACCTACAAGAAGTTGACTCCTACCAGAGAAATGCAGGATTTGGGATTTTTTAAAGCTTTCTAGCTTTACTGCAGCCTCCTCTATTTTTTTATATGCTTATTTACCAGAAAGGAGAAGAGAGTGTGAGAGGAGGAGGAGGGAGGGACAGAACCCTGGGACAGCAAATGCTGCACTCTAAAATGCAAAGAAGGTTTTTCAAAACCACACATTCTAAACATTACCTTGGAGTCACACAATAATAAATACTCAATATTACACTGAGAGGGTCTAATTGCCAAGTAAGTATGGCAATGGAGAGAAAAGGCTGTCTTTGGACACGTTCCCTCCTGCCTTAATCTTTCCCTGGGGTGGGGAAGGGGTACAGAGAATGTGTTCTAGATCCTTCATGGATAATGTTTTCCAGAGGCCCCCTCTGATCACCAGTGACTCTGGGATTTAGAAGCAGCAGGCTGATTTCTCACAAGGAAGCTGAATGTTCAAAACAAATACAGTGAACTATTCCATCTCCTCCAAAAGGGTTCAATGCACCATATTCCTGATACAAGGCTGTCAAAACACATCAAGACCCATTACACAGCAACTCAACCATTTATGAAGCACCTTCCAGTCCAACAACTCACCACAACTCCCTTCAGCCCCAAAGAAACAGCGCTTTCCAGGCAGCTTAGCAGCCTGAAAGTGTGAAGTGAGACTATGCATTGACCTGCACTGGGTGCATGTTTTTTGCCAAACAGAAGACCACATTTCTGGCTTGCTTTTAAAAACCTAAATTTTTGGGGGCAGAAAAAAATAAGGAGGCTTCAGGTATCTTTCCCTTCCTGCTGTTTTCCAGAGCTGTTTGGAAATAGGAAGGTGGAGCTGGCACATCAGCCGCTGGTTTCACAAAACACTTATCTGGCGAGTTAAAAACCTGCTCCATCATGGTGGTGTTTTTATAAGTAACCTGACGCATGGTTCTATTTTTGATACAACTCTGCAGCAATGCAACCTGATTTGAGTAAATTGCCGGGGGAAAAAAGAGAATAGAAAGCTCCTTTTACAGAAGAACAAGACCTGCCTTCTCCAGGGACACCTCTTAAACCTGCAAGGACTTGGTTTAACCATATGCCTTCCAAAAAAGGTTTATAAAAAGCCACTTTTTAGCTACGTAAAAATAATGGGCAATTGTGATGGTTCAGTGATACGTGAAGGAATTGAACTAAACCAAATACAGAAGAAACTTTTGTCATTACTGTAGCTCAAACCCAGGTTTACTTTAAGGCAAACAGAAGAATACAAACTGCAATAACTTCAGAAAATTTTTGCCAGCTTCAGAGTGTTTTGACTCCTATTTGCTGCTTTAGTCTTTAATTGACTTGTTCAAGAACTTCCAGCTTTATGAAGCAGTAAAGCCTCCTCCTCTGCAGCTTGATGACACTGTCAGAAATCAAACCAAATAACTGCAGCTAAAAATTGCCTTACCCGGTACAAATGGGGACATTTGTACCTGAAAAACATCCTCTGCCTTTTCCACAAGGTTTCTCGAGAATGACTTCCAGAAAATCCCACACAACATTTGCAACACAGATTTCATTACAGTGCATTTGAAACTATTCCCACTTATGTTGCTGGTTCTATAATGTTGTAGCACGCTTCAGGATGTGCCAGAGACCCATAAATCATTGGGAACCCTTCCCATGACTCCTTACTTTAAGATCAGCATCCCATTGCATACAGCAGCTGCTTATTTTTACAACTAAACAAGAAGGTATTGGGCCCAAGTTGCTTTTATTTAAGAGGTGATGGGTAGCGATTGGCAGCAGCTGGTTTTTCACACACCTGTACCTCATTTCAGGCTCTGAAGAGAAGTTGAGGCCAACAGGCAAAGATGCAGAATTTTTGGGGCTGTGTGTCCAGTGGGGTACATCCAATCTGAGACAGATAGGGCCAAAAGTAGGCTCTTACCAAGGATGATGTGAGAGCCCTGAGGGGAGTTGGTCAACCAGAGGTGGGCCCAAGCAGGGGCAGAGGGGGCTGTCTGACGATAAGTATCCTGCCTTAGCCTGAGGGGTACGAGGCTTAACAAGGACAAGCGGGAGCCGTGGTTGAAGAGATGTAGCCCAGGAAAGGGAAAATAAGCTTTTGGGCCGGGCCCAAGGTCGACAGCGGCGGCCATCGCGCCCTCCCGCCGGTAACCTTGACAACGGCGGCCCCAGGCAAACCTCGCGAGATCTGGCGCCGCGCCTTTTGCCCTCGTTGGTAGATCTCGCGAGAGTTTCTCGGGGGAGGGGGTGAGGGCACGGCCTGAGGTGGGAGGGGATGGGCAAGATGGCGTCGGAGGGTGAGCTGGGCAGGAAGTGGGACCGGTGTCTGGCGGATTCCGCCGTCAAGCTGGGTAAGGGCGGGGAGGGCAGCACGGAGGGGGAGGGCCCGGGGAGGAGCGGCGGCGGTCTGCCGGACGCCTCGAGGCTTTGGAGAGCTGCCGCCTGTGCGGCCCCACGGTGCGGCCAGGACGGGCCCTGTGAGGCACGGTGCTCTCCCGCCACTCCGGGCCCAGCTTAGGTCGGCGGTGTCCTCGGTGCGGCGGGCGGAAGCGGGGCCTGTCCTGCGGCTCCGCTCTCAGCGCAGGGCAGTGCTGCTGCGGGGAGCGGGGCAGCGGCGATGAGCCGGGCTGCCCCGGGCCTAGCAAGGTGACCTTGGCCGCGGGCACGGACCCCCTCTGGGCCCGCTCTCATGGTAGCCCCGCGTTCTTCCCCCCCGACCCGGTGTTGTCTTACCTGCGGTCCGGTAGCGGTGGGTCGATGTTGGCCTCTGGTTGCTCCCTCTGTTGAAGATGAGAGGTTTCCGTGTGTAATGTCGCTCAGCGCTGAGCTCCGCGGCCAGCGGGACGCCTCCCGCCCTGAATGAATGGGCCCCGGGTTGGCATCTCTGGGGCCGTGAGGGCCGCGACCTTGCCCGCCTTTAGCTGCGCTATGACGGCGGCTTGGTTTTCAAAACCTGCTTGTGCAGAGCTGCTCACATCACTCAGCGTACGAGGTGGGCTGTGTTTATTAAAAGCAATGGTCTGCGTGACACGCTGATAGCTTTGGCATGTGTTGCTTAGTACAGTGTGCGGAATTTGACATTGAGAAGCTTTCTGTCCGGTGTCCCAACCCTGCAGAGAGCTGTGCTTTAAGTAGGGGAGCAGTTGTGACAGTTTGCTTTAAGTAGGGCAACAGTTCTCTTGGTTTTCGTCGCTGTTTATTTGTCCCTAAAGTTAGCTCTGTGGTGCTAACAAACCTTTCAGCGCATGTCACTTGGAACTGTGGGCTTTATGAGTGATTGTGCTCTTCATGTGACAGTCTGGCAAGTCGACTGGACAGAGGTTGTGGCTTTCTGAAATGTGTATATTAAAGCAAATCTTTATATGCAATGTACAGAGCAAGAAGTGAAGTATCTGACACAAAAGGATGTCTCCCATGTTGGTGCAGATGTCTCTCTTAGGACCATAAATTATATCTGAGAAATGTGAATGTTTATTTCTTGTTGCTGTAGTGGCTTTATGCTTGAAAGCTGATGAGGAATTCAGGGGGTTTAGTTGCCTAATACTTTTCCATTAGAAAAGCTGTTTAATAATTTTAAGTAAACTGAAACTTTCATTGTTTATATCAGGCCTTTGAAAAGTGTCAAGTGCTCCAGAGCAATGTTTTGCCTTGTGAAATTCTATTCAGGTTTGTCTGACAAACACATCCAGATCTGTTTATGTTTCCGTAGCACTGGTTGCTTTATCATAAAATATTAAGTATGCCAAATTATAAACAAGAACTTGTTCCATGCTGCAGCTGTACATGAACATGTAGGAATCCTGTGCATGAGAAGTCTTTCTTGGAGGCTGAAAGATGTGGATGCCAGGTTGATTTTGATGTAGCATGTCTTTTGAGCAAGCCTTTCCTCTTAACTTGTTGGGGTTTTCCATCCTAAAGTAGCAGCAAAAAAAAACATGCTTAGACTTTCTGCACTACTGCTTTAGACCAAGATTCCCAGTGTGAGCTTCAGGGCAGCATTTGGTAAAGGTCTCAATAAAATTAATTTTTTCATTAGATTGCCCCAAACCAGCAGGAACTGCAGTCTTTAGCACTAAACCCCATGTGATGGCCTCAGACACACGTTTCTTTTCATGTGTGAAAGCATTCCTCTATTTTGTGTGCTTCTATGATTGATTCAGTAGCTGAAGCAACTGTGCTGGTGACCTCCTCCGCTGTATTAACAATAAGTGACTCTGTAGGAACTTTGGAAGTCAGAACAACCTCGAAGTTGCTTCATACTCCAGTAGTTTGTGACTGAAGGTGGTCATGGCCTATAACTGCAAAGCGAGTTGCATTAACACAAACATTGGCTGGAATGATCTCTCTGCTATTAGTGCTCAGGAAGGATGTAATGAATGTACAGGAAGGAAACTGCAGCCACCAAAAGAAGTCCTACACATAGAATCATAGAATCAGATAAATTAACACAGACTGTTAATTGCATGCTTATAACACCAACTTTCTCAGTCTGTCTTGGTGGAAATGAGTGTTTTCTCTGAAGGGACTTCAAAAACCTGTGTGGTTGTGGTGATTGTTTTTGTAATATTACTGCAAATTTTGCTGGAGTTCTAATAAACTATCCAGGGCTGTTATACTGGAAAAAAAGAAAGAAAATAAACTCTTTTTACTTGAGAATATTGTTGCTTATTATGTGGGATAAAGAAGTTTACTAAATCCTCACTTCTTACTCTCTACAGCTACCTGACAGGAGGTTGTAGTGAGGTGGGGTCAGTCTATTCTCCCAAGTAACAAGTGATAGGACAAGAGGAAATGGCCTCAAGCTGCACCAGGGGAGGTTTAGATGGAGACCAGGAACAATTCCTTCCCCAGAGGGTGCTCAAGCATTGGAACAGGCTACCCAGGGCAGTGCTGGAGTCACCGTCCCTGCAAGTGTTCACACACGGTGTAAATGAAGCCCTCAGTGCCATGGGTAGTGGTGGCCTTGGCAGTGGTGGGGTAAAGGTTGGACTTGACGATCTTGAAGATCTTTTCCAACCTCATTAATTCTATGACTCTGTTTGTAGGTCTCTTCCTTTTAGTGGCTACAGTTTCCTTCCTGTACGTTCATTGCATCCTTCCTGAGCACTAATACCAGAGAGATCATTCCAGCCAGTGGCTGGGGAAAGACAAACATTGTCATTAGTCCTGTGTTTTCACATTCCAGACCCTGTAAATAGAGGAAAGCAGTGAATTTCTTCTGATGCCTTGCACACATGACTGTTCTCTCGTGTCTGAGAACTGTAGTGACAGGTAACTCCTGTGGATTAATTTGAGGGCTTGGAGGGACATGGGAAACAGAAGGGTGAGAAGGGGAAGTAGTGGCTATGAGGATGACTTTGTTAGCCCCCTAGTATGTTGTTTAAAGACTAGCTGGTGGCTTTGCAGCCTGTCCTATATTGTGTGAGTCTGTCTGGCTTACCACTACTCTTTGGTAAGCCGGTGTGTCTGTAGTTATGCTCTGCTGTTTTAGTTGGAGATGGAGCTCCCAGAAAAAACTTGATCTCTTGCCACTAAAATGTCCAAACTACATATTTATCTTGTAATACATCTTTTGAAATGCTGTATTATTTTTGACCTCTTGAGCGCTACCTGGATGCATGTTGTAATTTGGTATTAAACCTCTTTTTCCTGTTAGTTCAAAACAGAATGTGTTGTCAGGCATTGGTAAGATGGTATTTCAGTTCAAAGAGTAAAGTGCTGTAAGCGCACACAAAACACTGAAACATTGTTCAGTGGAGTTTATGTGCTCACCTCTGTTTTGCTAGGGTTGATGTTTATTTGGTTTTCTGTGATGAGGATGGGGTTAGGTATTTTGTTCACCTTCCCTTTCCTTCCCCCTATTTCCCTTTCATTTAAATAATTTAACTGTCTTTTCCATCTTTTCTTCCTGGTAGGGTTTTTCTTACCCATCAGAAGAGTTGCTTGTTTTATGTGTGGGGAAGGAGAATCTAAGCATAGTGGCTTTCTTTTTCTTCCCAGCTTGCAAAGCTTTATAAGCTCCTGTGTCTTTTCCAACCTTCACAACCATTTATTTCCCTTTATTAGATGAGGTCTGCAGTGGAGGGACAGGAAGTAAATAGTGTTGTGGTCTTCTTCCATCCTATCAGCTCCAAACCCTGGCTAAAGGTTTTGTTTGTTTAACTTATTGCCTCTTTCATGCCTGTTTCTTTGGAAAGACTGTTAGTCATGAGAGACTGGCAGAGTTGTTTTTTCTCTGCAAGGCTATGCTTTTGGACAAACTATTGTTGTATGCTGTTTCCAGTAAACAGGGAGGCAATAGTGGTGCTGTTGACATGCTGGAGGGAAGGAATGTCATCCAGAGGGACCTTGACACGCTTGAGAGGTGGCCAATGCCAACCTCATGAAGTTCAGCAAAGCAAAGTGCAAGGTCCTGCACCTGGGTTGAGGCAACCCCAGTCACAGCTACAGGTTGGGAGGAGAAGAGATTCAGAGTAGTGTGTGGAGAAGGACTTGGAGGTGTTGGTCACTGGGAAACTGAGCAAGACCCCTCTTCAGTGTGCGCTTGAGCCCAGAACCCCGCTGTGTGCTGGGCCGCATCCCCAGAGCATGAGCAGCAGGTCGAGGGAGATGATCCTGCCCCTCTACTCTGCTCTCGTGACACCCCACTTGCAGCGCTGTGTGCAGTGCTGGTGTCCCCAACACAAGAAGGACGTGGAGCTGCTGGAGCAAGTCCAGAGGAGGCCATGAGGATGATCACGGGCTGGAGCACCTCCTGTATGAAGGTTGGGAACACTGGGGTTGTTCAGCCTGGAGAAGAGAAGCTGAATGAAGACCTCAGAGCAGCTTCCAGTGTCTGAAGGGAGGTACGAGGATGCTGGAGAGGAACTCTTCATCAGGGACTGTAGCGATAGGACAAGCGGTGATGGGCTCAAACTGAAACAGGGGAAGTTCAGGTTGGAGATAAGGCAGAAGCTCTTCCCTGTGAGGGTGCTGAGGCGCTGGCCCAGGGTGCCCAGAGAAGCTGTGGCTGCCCCATCCCTGGCAGTGTTCAAGGCCAGGTTGGACACAGGGGCTTGGAGCAAGCTGCTCTAGTGGAAGGTGTCCCCGCCCGTGGCAGGGGTTGGAACTGGAGGAGCTTTAAGGTCCCTTCCAACACAGACCAGTGTGGGATTCTATAATAAATAGTGTATGTGTAAGGGGAGGGAACTTTGTATGCCTGTGTGTGTTGATTTGTTTTGAAACTGTAGTAGTGAGTTGAATGCTAATTTACCTGACATTGAAAGGTAATCCCAGGCAAACTCTTTGCTTCTTGCCTTGTGTGTTGCTTTCCTGAAGTTCTTTGTTCTTTTTGTTTCAGCAGTGAAATGTTTTGATGTATGTCTATGACTGAGCAAAATCCAGCCTGGAAGCTTGTAAATAACCCAGTGTAGGGGTGTTCATTTTCCTCTAATCCTCTGTTTTGACATCCGAAAAGAAAACACTTCTAATTTCCATTTAATAGGAATTTTGTAAGAGAAAAGGGCACTTTCAGCTCTCCTGCAAACTGCTACATGATTTCTTCAAGTTTGCATCATCCGGGCTGCTTCAATGGTTGTTTCTGTTAATAACAGTGGTGTTACTGTATTGTTTGTGTCATTCCACAGATTGACTATTTCAGAAGGAACCATTGTATGGATTACACTGTCAGTATTTTTAAATAATCCTTCCCATGGTTATGAGTAGGATCAAGTCAGTCTATATAACGATAAAGCTTGATTATACTTCCTGAAAACTGGATTAGACTTTCTCTAAATATACAGAAATCCTGAAATTCTTGGTTTGAAGTGATTTGGGGAGTATTTTTGCTTGGTGATTGTAATGTGGCTGTTCAGTCTCAGCTACCAGGTCAAAAGAGCGTGTTCTTCGTTTGGGATTTTCTTTCTAATAATGGAGAACACAACTATTATGTGAACACACGACTGCATTGTGATGTGTGCTCTGTTTGTAACTTCAAGTTATTTTCCTCTCTTGTACAGGAGAAAATCCAATCCTAAGATCCTGTCTTACTAGTCTGATCTTGCAGCAGCCCAAGTAGTGTAAATATTAACTGCTTATGGCTTAGGCTGTGTGGGGAGGCAATGCAGTCAACAAGATGATGTTTGATTTGCAAGAGGTGGTTAAATGTTGTTCTGAAAACAGGCATTTAGTCAAAATCCAGCAGCAATATTTAGTTACGCTGTTTGCAGACTTTGGGAGCAATGACTGTCTACAAAATAAGGGATTATTATCTTCTTTTGGAGGAAAAAGATAGGGAATCTTTAGGAATCCAGGTCTCTCTTTTGTTGACTGCGCTGCATCCTGCTGTTCTCTGGGCTGGCTGTCCCATGGAGTTAGGGAGCTCTGCCCTGCCTATGTGTGCCCTTGCACACTGCGAACAACTCTGGGGTAAGCCTTACTCCACTCTTGCTTCAGCCTGCTCTTGGCAACGCTTATGGTGTGCTACAACACCTGAAAGACCTGTGATACCCACCTGGTAGTGCAGCCATTTATAACACAGCTTATGTAAGATCTCTTGTGCTGTGAATGAATCCAAGGTGCACTGCTTCCTCCTTCTCTTTGCTGGTGCATTGATAAGATGCCACCTGGGCCTTCTTTGGGAGGTGGCATGTGGTGACATGGTCCAGGGGAAGGGGGCTCTGAAGTAATGTCCTAAACCACTTGTTTGGTCCTTGATAGCAGCAGGTGGAAACAACTCTTTGTTCTTTGTCAAGTCAGAGTTCTCTGGGAAGATTCTTTCAGGGCTGCTGGTACATCCTTGATAACAAATTAAATAGTGACAGATTTGAGAAGGATCAGAGGCTGCTTTCTGTAGCCATTCTGCTATTGAGGTGCTATCATAAGGCTTCTTGCTCCAAACTGCCTCTTTCTTCACTGGGCCAGTAGACGTCAGTACTGGTCAACCTACACTGGATGGGTGTGAAGAAGGGTGATTGCCAACCCCCAGAGCTAGGCTTGCAGAAGCCCTGCATGTGAATATGTTTACTCCAGCTAAACTTTTCTTTTTAGCAATGCTGTTGTTTCCGTTAATGCAATATTTTCTTACAGTAAGACAAGGTAAAGTTTTCTGTCAGTGGTGTATTTTTCATATAATAAGTATCTTGCTGATTTCTTATATATGTGCTTCTAAAGCAAGTGCTACTCGAATTTTGTCTAAAAGCTTGATGCAAGATCCTTTGTTGCATGGTCTGTTCAGAGTAGCTTCCACTCTTTTCGCCTTCCCCTCTTTAAAGAAGGAGGAAATGCTCTGCCCTCTCACCAGCTCATTCACTGGTGTGAGGATGCGAAGTTCCTGGTCCACTACAGGACTACCACTGTGATTGCTTGGAGGTGCTAACAGGGATATTTCCATCTGCAGAAGTGCTGATGTCTATCTCAGTTTAGCCTCTGGGCAGTGAGTGACCTGCAGCAGTGCTTAAGGGTGGAAGGCAGCTCTTGGAAGCATGTCAGGATCTTTATATTATAAACATATTTGGATACTTGTATTCTGTGTAACTGCAGTTGAATGCTAGAAGAAAACACAGCACACTCTTCCCTGCCTCTTCCTCGAGTCCTTGGTGTATGGTTTCATGATGTTTTCTTGTAGTGTCCTTGCTCATTTTTCCCTCTGCTACATAAACACTCCACACAACGGGGGAGATGAGAATGAAAGCTTCAGAGTTGGAGTCTGAAGAAAATCTGATTGGAAGACCTTGCTAAGAGTCTGCTTAAGATTAGTTCCCTCTGTAAAGAAGTGATTTAACGGTCTCAGGTTTCTGACTGGCACATGAAGAAAGGTCTGCTCCCTGTTTTTGCGAAACACATATCCATGTATCTTGACAGAGTGGGATTGGAGGGCAAAGGATGGGACATTGCTTGCCTTCTTTGTTTTGAAGATCCTGACTTTTTGTGGATGTTTCCTTACCTAAAGCAGATTTTGGTGCTGGATGGAGCTGATGCTCATTTGAAACTTCCAGTGCATCAGGCCTGTGGGTGAGATCTGCTGTTGGACCCTGGAGCTGTTGCTGTCACTGTCTCCAGAGAGAAACTAACAGAGATTGACACGTTTTCTTGATTCTAATGGAAGCTCTGTTCCTAATTGGGAAGAAATCTCTGTTGGGGCAAGTCCATGACCTATTTTAGAGAGTCTTGTCTCTACAGGGTAGTTGCTGTTTTCTTAGAACAAGACACCATCTTCTAGGAGCTCTTTCTTCATTTTAGTTCAGTAACTTAGTTCTTTTACTTGTCAAATAAGAGAATGTGAAGGCGAGGCTGCAGCTCTATTTTGTACTGGTGTGTAAGGAATGGCAGAGGAAAAGAAGAGTTTTCTTTTTATCATCGGATTAAGTAATTGAAAAACTTCCAGTGCTATAGTAACAGCAACACTGCAGTAACAGCCAGATGTCAATGAGCACATTTGAATCCTTCTATTTTAATTCTTCTATTTTAAGTTTCAAGCTGTTGAAGAAAAGTGTAAAATTCTTTAATCTGGAGAAGAGAAGGCTCGGGAGGACCTTATGGCTCAATACAACTGCCTGACAGGAGGTTGTAGTGGGGAGGGATTGGTCTCTTCTCTCAAGGAACAAATGACAGGACAAGAGGAAACAGCCTCAAGCTGCACTAGAGCAGGTTTAGATGGAGACCAGGAACAATTCCTTCCCCAGAGGGTGCTCAGGCATTGGAACAGGCTGCCCAGGGCGGTGCTGGTGTCACCGTCCCTGCAAGTGTTCACACACGGTGTAGACAAGGCCCTCAGTGCCATGGGTTAATGGTGGCCTTGGCAGTGCTGGGGTAAAGGTTGGACTTGACTTAAAGGTCTTTTCCAACCTACTCCATTCTATGTATCTAGGTGTGGCAGCCTCACTAGCTGCTTCAGCCTGTAGCTACTTGGGTAGCCTAGGAAGGAACTGTGTAGTAGCACTGTTGGGGGGACTGTTGGTTATATTTATAGAAGAAGCTTTTCCCACATGTTCTTGGGGACAGGAGCCTGTCTTGAAGTTTTGTATTTCTGTCTGAGACACTTTGATGATGTCCTGTTGGGTCTGTGGCATGTGCTGTCTGTGTGCTGGATTGATTTGAGGTACTGTGACATTTTTCTTGGAAGGTGTACAAGCCAGGAATGAAGTTTTGGAGACTGGGCTTTGTGCCAATCCCCATTCCATGTGGCTGTGCCGATCCACACAGCCGGGACACTTACTGGGGAGCAGGAGTAAGATGTCCATAGAGCTGTCCTGTCCCCTGTTGACACTGAGTTGAAGCTGAGGTGATAGATGTGGGGCGGAAGAGGCTGTTTTTCTAGTTAAACATTTTAAACTGTCCGAGGAGGTGAAAAATGAGTTGTACTCTTTCCTGTGGCCTTTTTCTCCAAAGAGTCTCTCGTGCAAAAGAAATGTGCCCTGCATGGATCAAGCCCTTTGCTTCTCCATGTTCGTTTGTTTTTATTGTAAGGTAAACCTTTCATGTTTTATTGTTCTGAAGTTAAAGCCTGGCCTAGAGGTGCTGATCCTTAGTAGAAACAGCTGCAGACTGAGTGTCCCCTGCTCAGGTGGGAGGCTCTTTGAAGCAACATGTTGCCTCTTATAAAGGAAATTGAGCATGTGAGAACTTAAACCTGTAAAAGCCATCAACAGCTCTGCCATTGTTTATCTCTGGTGTAACTTTATATAGAATTAAAGTGAAATGCCTCATTCTGCTTCCAAAATGAGATGGTTTTAGCTCCCTCCTGGTCCTGGAGACACAGGAAATGACCACATAACCACAAATACTTTCTAGTGGAATGAAGATGAGTGACAAAGTATCTGCAGAAAGGGGTTCTTAACCAGACAGGCTAAGAAGATACATGTAGCTTCTGGTTTTTAGGTAAACCCAATGCTTAAACATTAAAACTGAAAGATCAAATGCCGTGTATGCACTGGCTGGTGTGAGGGGGCACAGCTGAGCATTTCTTGGTTGAGTGTTGTGATCCACAGCAGTTTGCAGCACAGACTGTAGCCTGTTCCTCAGGAAGAAAAGGAATGAGCAAAACGGAGGGAAGCTACAGTATGTTTGTGGCTTTGTTTATCAAGTTGCCTTGTACAGAAACAAAAACCCATCAGCTGTCAGATTCCTCTTGTTCTGTAGCATTTAATTACTTAGAGCAAAGCCCTGGATATGTACCATCAATCAGCTTTCATGCTCCTCTTTGTACTGGGACAGGGTGCAGAGATAGCCTCTAAATTGCAAGAAGAATCCCTTCAGCTTCATTGGTTCTGGGAAAAGCTTTCTTAGGGAAGGCAGAATGGGTTTTCCTAACTCAGTCATGCTGGACCGCAGCTGCTTTGCAGTGGTGTTGGGTATTGGTGTGGGACAAGTTCTAGGTTTTGTTATAGGCTTGGGCTGAATTGCAGTTGGCAGAGAGAATAAATTTATCACCTTTAAGAGTATCCTGTAGCTTCCCCCTCAGCCAACAGGAAGCAGCATTGATGGCATCTGTGTGGAGCCCTTACAGATGGGGCTGTAATGGGAGAGAGCATTTGAAGGAGGTGAAGAGAGTTTAAGATAATGCCTGTTTCTGGAAGCAATTGGAAAGAAACTGTATTAACTTAGTGCTTCCTTAGTGCTGACTTTTTTTGAAGGCAAGAAAGTAAGCAGTTTACCATCAGGCTGGTAAAAAGAATGTGGGTTTGACTGGGAATGTGGAAAATGTGGTGGCATTAGAAACTGCTGGGCTGTGCATGGAGATGATGCAGGATTTGTCATCCTGTAAATCATTTCTTATTGATTAGCTAAACTGTTTGGCTTGGCAGAGGAGATCTTTTCCTAGGACCAGTATCACCATTGCACGGCAGTCCTTCTGAACTGGGCACTTCAAACAATGTTTAGTGCTGTCTGAACAGAAATTACTTCCACAAAGTCCTTTTCAGACCTTCAGTGCAACAGCCCAAACCCAAAAGGCAGCAGACTGTGTATTACAGGAGAAAACTGGCAGAGGGAGCTGGGTCAGAGGGCCAGACAGTTGTCATTTGGATGAATTCTTGAAGGTAGTCATTATCCTTAATAGCATAAACATTCTGTGAGAGCCAACACAGCTGTATTGTAGCAAAGGTACTGAAGGAAGGCTCTACGTGGGGAGGAACTAGCTCGTAGCAATGATGTCTCTTCCAGTCCACATCTAAATGCTGGTCAGTGATCCAGTGTGAGTAGTTAGCTGCACATGTGAGATGCTTCAAGTGGTGTTATCTCTGTCTGAAATGCAGAAAAAGTCTGAAGCTTCAACCAGACATCTGAGGAACTGAGACTTCCCCTTAGCTGTGCAAATGATTAGAGCTAAAAACCTGACCTTCTGTTTCTGAGGTGGCTGGGGGAGTTGTGTCAGGACCACTTGGCAGGCAGAGTTCTCCCCTGCACTTGTGTGTTTTGTAAGCCTGCTCCAGAGTTGCGATGACCTGGTAGAGTAGTTACCTCTGTCACAAGCAAAAAGCTGTAGGAAAATGAAGAGAGTTTTCAAAAACAACTTGGTTTCCCAGCTCTGAGTAGATGCAGAGAGTGAGTCCTAACAGGAGAGTAAACGTGAGGTGTTTTGTTCTGATCATCTCTTGTCACCTCTGGTGTAATAGTAATGGTTTTATAATCAATGACAAACATGAGGTACTAAGTTAATGTACTCATAATGCAGGAAGTGTTGTTTCATTTCAAGCTGCCGCTAATGTGCTTCTTGCAAGGAAAAAGGTTTAAAGAGTAGAAGAAAACAGAGGAAAAAAGACCTAGTCCTGTGTGCCAAGAGGGTATTGGATTCTTTGGCATTGTTCTGGCCACATCCCACTTGGTAATGTGTTCAACAGGAGCTGAAATAAGGATCCCATGCTTCTAGGAATATATGAAAAAAATAATATATCTTTAATTAAACTTTTTATACTTCAGTGAAATTTCTTGTAGTGAAGGGAGAGAATTGAAGCCCATAACAAGATGTGTTTGCTGCAAACCTGAAACTCCTGGGTATCTTTTTTGTGAGCATAGGCATGACTGATTTATTTCTTTTTCCTTTGTTAAACTTCTGTACTTCTGTCCCTTATCTCAAATTCTTGTCTTTAGTGGATAGAATTAAAGGTAGAATTTAGCCACTGAGCTCCAAGTTTTCCTTTGGGCTGCGAGAGGAGTTTTGCATACTTGCCTGACTTCTTGCAACAAATCATCAGCTCACCTTCCAAGCAAAGCAAAAGTCAGTTTTAAATACACCAGCCGAGTTTTTTAATGGTGCTGGATGGTTTTCCTTTCCTTTTTTTCAACTGCTGCAGTTATTTCTATATATAGTTTTAAGGATGTGAAAGTCATTCATTCCTAATGTGTTTAAATATGCTACATAATGAATGTTGTGGATGTAAAAGATAAGCAGCCTGGAGCTTTCTTTTGTAAGGTATAGGGTAACACAAAGCATCAAAGTTTTGCTGCCCTCAGGACACACATTGAAGCAGTTAAAGTAGTGAGATAACCAAAATACAATAAGATATCCATCTGCAAAATCTAAAGCTCAAGGACACAATAAGTTTTCATTTAAGCGTTTCTCATTTGCTGAGAATGGGCCAAATAAATCTTAATTCCACATTGTACATGGTGACAGAAATTCAGTAACTTTCCCTGGGATGAGTATGCTTTTGTGCCCAAATCTCTCTGATAATGGTCTGGTTTGGGATTCTAATCTGAATTAGCTGCTTACAGTTACTTAAGAAAACAATAATTAGTATTGCTATTTAGGAACATTTCTGCTTGGTGCTGAACTACAGGTAGTCTGATACTCCTGAGTTGGAACAAAGAATTCCTGTGAAGAACTAAATCACTTTGCCTTTACTTTGCATTGTATCTTAGTTCTCGCTCACTGTGTTTGTTCTTACAGGTGCTGGGTTTGGATTAGGAATTGTTTTCTCAGTCATCTTCTTCAAAAGTAAGTATACTGCAGGAATTTTACTGCCTGGTTCCCTGCTTTCTCTTGTAGGTGCAGTTGAAAAACCAATAAGTCTTTGAGGCATGTAAAAATCAGCATGCTAAACCAATTCGTTGCTGGTCATGTCTTTTGAGTTGACATGGAGTTACTTACAGTGTTAACTGTTGTGTAACAAGGTTGTTCCATGAGGCACCTCTCTAAGCTCCTACTGTGCTCAGCTCAAATGCTGGAATTGCAGGAAACCCTGAGCCATGTGTCTAGACATCAGTTTATGCCAGGCTTGCCAGGGTTTTAAAACTGATCTAAATGCCTCTTTAGTTATGCTTTGGTAAGAGAATAGTTTACAGAAATATCTTGAATTGAGAGATTCATTAGAATCCATTGAATTCTCAATGTGATGTCTTACTGTTACTTTTGTTGTTTTGAAGTGCTCAGGGTTTTAGCTGATTTTAGAACTTGAAAATGCCTAATATGCCTCTTCCCAGTGATATATTCTTCCTTGGTGCTTATTTAACAACTCCGTCACTGTCATGTGAAATAAACAGCTTTTCTTGACTTGGACTTTTCTTCTCTGCTTGCCTTCCCCCACAGGAAGGACATGGCCTATCGCTTTTGGGTCAGGGATGGGGTTAGGAATGGCTTATTCCAATTGTCAACATGACTTCCAGTCTCCATATCTTCTCCATGGTAAATTTGTAAAAGTAAGTATCAATACTAGTTACTATTAGTTAGTAACTGTTTTAATTTAAAATGGTGCATTTAGACACCGTTTAAATAGACATTTCTTTGCCTTTCTCAAAAGAGCGCTAGGAAGGAGAAACTTGTGTTGCCAAAGCTGGGCAGTTCCCCTCTCTTTAGTAATGTTTAATATCTGGTGTGTTTAGCACTAAACTTACTGGACTGAATACATAGACTTGGTTTAACAGACCCTGCAGGTAGGTTTGCCCACAATCTGAAAACAACTATAATAACAATAAGAAAGCTGAAAAACTAAATTAGTGGTAAGATTTTTGTCTTCAGACTTAGAAAGAGATGAGCTAGGAAGAAACTGAAAGTTATGTCAGGTAGATTTGCCTGTGGAAGCAGATCTGGGATCTTTTGGGAGTGTTTTTTTGGTTGAGGTTTTTGGAGGTTTTTCAACATGAAAATAATAATCTTGTGTAAGTTTTGTGTCTTGTTTGGCTGGAATCTAATAATTAGTCTGAAGAAACTGTACACTTTAAGTAGTTTGGAAGAGGATCATTTAGATTAGTTTAGTTTTGTCACTGACCATGCCAAGAGAAAATACTTAAAACTGGATTAATGAGCAGGAACCATTTGTTCACTCACAAACTGCCTGCAGTGCACTAAGCCCACAGACTGACTCCATTCATATTGCTTTTATTTCTTCACATGTAAAAACGGGGGCTGTTTTTATGGTAACTCATCATTGTGGTGTCTGAGGGTTAAAAAAAGGTGTGCATGTTTTGGGTTCACAAAGCCATAGACTGCTGAAAGCACTTCAGTGATAGCACTGCAGAAGCATCCACCAGGACACATTTACAGTCACTTTAGCGTTTCAGAAGGTACTGAGGTAAATGTTCTGCCAGGAGCTTCTCATGGCAAGTACACAGAAGTGCATAAAGTGCTCGTCTGCCTGATGAAAGAATCCTGAATGTGGTGTTCCCGTTTTTCCTGATGCATCTACAGCTGGAAGTTGAGTTCAGTCCCCCTCAGATTTACTGGCAGATGAGCTTTTGCCGGCCCTCTGCAGCCCTACCAGACATACCCGCTTATAGACATTCAGCTGTTAAGAAGGGGAAATGGTAACAAGATTCTTGACCAACTTCTTCAGGATAAAATATTTTAGATAGCAGTATAGAGAAACAGTGACTTAGATGCAGCAGCTACAACAGTGCAGCTTGAGCCCAGAATGGCACTCATGTGCAGCACTCTGCTGACCGGATCTGCTAACATTAAAATGTGTTAGATTTCCACACCATCCTGAGGGTATGCCTCCAGTTCACATCTCCAAAAAGAAGCTGGAATGACATGTCTGTGGCTTCCTGTGAATGGTAAATGCCCTGCAAGCATTATTCATTCAAGGATGCTTGTTACTAGGGATGTTGAGCAACAGAAAACTGACTTTGGGGTCAGCCCAGTAAGGGATTTTGTTTGGATTAAGGACTAAGCTGTGTGTGCTGGAGCAAGGGTGGTCCTTTGAAGCATGAGGTAATTGAAAGTACACTTCAGAGAAGCAGCACAGCTGCCTGCATGGCACAGGACTAGACAAATAGTTTCCAGTGCACTGTCTCCACTGGCTTTCTCTGGCACAGAGAGGCTGAATACACAGAGAGGGAGGTCGTGGATGAAACCATCTAATGGTTAATGCTGTTAATCCTCTCCAAAATTTCGTGTCATGGATAATGGCTCTGGGGTTATTATAACAAAATTATTTCATTTCTGTTGGTTAGGAACATGGAAAATATTGTTGCATTATCACTCATCTGTTTTTTTTCTTAGAAAATACAGTTATAACTGAACTCTGTAGAACTTCCTGTACAAAACGGAGTCCTGCTTAAATGTTAACTTGTCACAATGTGAGATTCTGCAAGAAACTCTGTTATTGAGAGAGAAATGTAACATGGATTAGCTTGAACCAAATTATTTCTGGTTTTCTGAACCTGTCAAGTTCATAGGATCACTCAACTTGGAAAGGACTTCAAGGAGGTCATCTACTCTGACCTCAAGGCAGGGTCAGCTCTGAGGTCAGACCAGGTTACTTGGGGCTTTATTCAGTCTGGATTCTTGATTCTTCAGGCTCAAGTTCTTAATTCAGAATCCTAAGTGAGAATGAGAGAGAACAGAGGACCTTCAGGATACCAGTCAGGAGATTACAGAGTGACTTTGGAGCTGTTGTGACTGTAACTTGGATGATCACATTGCCCATCCTTTGGGTTAGTAATTTGATGATGAAACTCCCCAATGCAAGAGCCATTCATCTAGACCAAGAGACTGCTTAAATGCAGACTCTTATTTGTGGGCATGAGTCTGAGGGCTTTTTAAGTAATTTGATCAAGTGGATTCCACTGTGATTTCAGCTGAATTTGAAATCAACCTCTAGCAATTATTTGGAGGCTGAGAATTACAAGGCCTCGATTTCCTTGCAGGGTGGAAAGTATCATGTTTTTCAGGTTATTTAGCCTCTATTATTTATCACCCCAAACCCACAAGCCTGTGCTTTGGTGCAGTGTGGGTTACACTGATGTGCAAGAATACAGTCTGGCAAATGAACCCTTTCCTCCTGCCCTTTGCAGCTTTGATTTCTCTCTGGTTTCTATTCAGTCTGTGAATAGTTACCTTGAACAATAATGTTGGGGTTTCTTGAAGTACCCATTTGATCAGAATGGGGAGTTATGTGCATGAAAACATGCTTCTGATATGAAAATAGCTGCTTAATTTCTCCATGCTCAACTTCTCAGTCTAGTGAAGGATTAAAATGTTAGCCTACCTTCTGGAAACGTTTCAGAGCCAAGTGGCTTGCTTTACATCGAGCAGCACCTTCCATGTAAGGAACCCAAATGGCTTTTTAATAATATAAGCCTTCTTGCTTTACAGGAACAATGACTAATGACTAAGACTATCCCAGTGGGAAGGAAGGAGAAATCAATGATTATTCCTCAGGAATACTTGAAGTGCCCCTGGAATAAGCCAACATTCTTCAGTAACGATCACCAGTAACTCTTTATACTCCAACAAACTGTTTCTGTACATGAAACAAAGTTCTGTTGCTTGTTTTGTATCGTGTCTGGAACGTGCAAGGAAGAGCTCTTCTGGGAAATAAATAAAACAAAAATGGCCTTCTCTGGTGTGTTGACTTTGCATGTGAGTGAGCGAGAGAATGGAAGGAGAGACCTTCAGTGTGAGTACCTAGCAGCTGTGCCCACATGGGTAAAAGCCACTGCGAGAGCTCTTCAGAGGAGACAGCCGTCGTATGTTCCTCTCCACTCTTGAAAGACAACCCCCATCTAACATAGAGTTCAAAGCAGCATTCCCACCTCATAAATCACCCACCAGACCCCTGCTGCTTGTGCTGGTGTTTGGAGAGGAATATAAATACTCCTATGTCCTGTTTGTACAGTTGCCCTTTAAAATTGAAGTTTTGGCCAAAGAGGCAGAAACCAAAAGGGCAAATCCTGTGTGACTGCAGCTAACCAGTGCTGTGTGCTGGAGCTCTGAGTCATGGAGTGACCCAGGTTTGAAGCTTCCCAGGATAGTGGGTGAATTAAACAGCTGCACTTTGCCATCTGGCTCTTACCTTTTAGCTTGATTGTTTTTTCACCCCTCTTCTGTGGGAGAACACAGAGGTTTCAGTGTCTGGGAATGGGTCACAGATACTTAAAGCTCTTTATTACTTTGACAAGTCGCTGGTCCAAGTGCTCCCTTCTACTTTACATTTACTCTGGTCCTTGTAATTGTCAGCATGTTGTCTGCTGCTCTTCTCCTGACTTAAGGTTGTCTTCACTGCTGCTTCACTCAGCACTGTTGTCTGGCTATTGAGGTGAACCATTTTTCTTTGTCCCATGCTTGCTACGTGTTGTCTGCGTAGCACTTGATGTAAATGCATGTGTCCTGATATAGGATGGTGTATATATGGATATAGAGCTTTCTCTTACTGAAAACCTGCTGTGCTGGATAGTGAGTGCTGGCAGATGGAAAAGTGACCAAAAAAAAAGTCTCTCTAGAAAGGAAAACACAATGGAACACAAGTTGTGCAATATTTGTTTTGCTTTAACCATGCCGAAAAGGGAAGGTGATGGACTGAGGGGCAGTGTGCTGAGTTCAGAGAGCTTGAGAAGCTCCTCATCTTCCTCAGCAATGGAGCTGAGATTTGGTGCGGGTGCCACAGCAGTCCTGCCCCACCACATCCCTCTGGGGGCTCATATGTGGATCTTGAGCACTGAAGAACCATGTTGAGCTGTGCCCAGAGTCAACAGGAGCTGAAGAGCTTGCCTAGAGCAATGGACTTGTGAAATTAAATAGCTTTAATGCCAGAGCAGCATTAAAGACTGTCAAAGCATGATACCATCCAGACCATTGCTTGAGCATGTCCTTGTTTTTCCACCTCCTCCCTTGCTGGACTGCATTCATCAGTCAGGTCAAAACAGCTTATTGGAAACAGGATCTCTTTGCTTTCTTCCCAATTTGGAATCATTTTATCTGGCCCCAATTTTTAATTTGAGCTATGTACTTTGGAGTCATAGCTCTTCTGTGGTTTGGAAAGTGTTTTTATTGAGTTCTCTGTGTGTGTGTGCTGCGGTGCTAGCAGTCTGGGTTCAGCTGGAGAGAAGACCATCAACCTGGCTAAGAAACAGGAGAACCAAAAGCAATATTGAATGTAACAACTGCCAAAGTGCAGAAAAAGCTTTAGCTTAATGCTGTGTCATTTGGTCCACGATGATGGCTTCTGGGTTTTTTTATTGTCCTTGGTAATGCCTTGTTCTGCCCCAGTATGAGCTGCTTCAGTTCAAATCCAACACTTGGTTCTGGGGCTCCCAACACAAGAGGGACATGGAGCTGCTGGAGCAAGGCCAGAGGAGGCCATGGAGATGCTGCGAGGGCTGGAGCAGCTCTGCTCTGGAGCCAGGCTGAGAGAGCTGGGCTGGGTCAGCCTGGAGAAGAGAAGGCTGCTGAAGGGGAGACCTTAGAGCAGCTCCAGTGCCTAAAGGGACTGCAGGAAACCTGGAGAGGGGCTTGGGACAAGGGCCTGTAGGGCCAGGCTAAGGGGAATGGCTTTAACCTGCCAGAGGGGAGACTGAGATGAGCTCTTAGGCAGAAGCTCTTCCCTGTGAGGGTGCTGAGGCGCTGGCCCAGGGTGCCCAGAGAAGCTGTGGCTGCCCCATCCCTGGCAGTGTTCAAGGCCAGGTTGGACACAGGGGCTTGGAGCAAGCTGCTCTAGTGGAAGGGGTCCCTGCCCGTGGCAGGGGTTGGAGCTGGATGAGCTTTAAGGTCCCTTCAACCCAAACCAGGCTGGGATTCTATGGAATACGACCTAGAGTTAATTCTTACTTTGTCTGATCTACTGGGGCCCGTGATCAAGCGGTTCTGGCTCTGGAACTCAGAGGGTTCCACTGTAGACACCATTTCACAATGTGTCCTTTGTTGCTGGAGTGAGAATGATCAGAACAAGTGGTTTTGCTCATTAATAGGAACTCCACTCTGGTGAGTGTGGAAATGGTATGCAATTGTAAACATGGCATTTAAGATTGCTCCTTAAATGCATTTAAAATGCTCTTCAAGTGGGGTAAGAACTTGTAGTTTTTTTCATAGCTGCCTTGCTTGTTGTTTGTGTTACTACATGTATCTACACATATATAACTAAGACATAATGGGCCTGTATTTGTTTCTGGTTTAATTAAAGTTGTTTAATTTAAATCCTATTTTTGAACCTGTCTGTGTAAGCTGTGCAGAATATCTCCTGTTTCCCTCTGTGGGAATAAGACCATACTGTTCCCAACTGAGATTGGAATAGGAATGGTTTCTTGCTGCTTGATTTCTAATTACATAAGTGGAAGGGAGAAAAGTGGAAATTCCAAGTACCAAAAGGCATGTTAAATTTAGTATAATACACTCATCTGGAAACTATCACCTTTTTCCTTCGTTCTTAAGCCTGCTGAAATCATTGCTTCGTCTGAACTGTAGTGTGATTTGGATCAGTACCAAAAAGGGCAGACAAGATAGGCCTAAAGAAGTCAGGTGTCCCGACCCAAAATTAATGAGACCTTTTAGTGGAGACGTTACTGTAGCACCCCCCTGCAGTTTTAATAGGAAGATGGTGAGTATGCAGTGAGTAAAGAAATGATACCACTATCTAGGAGGAGGAGGGAAAAAAAGCTGTTTGCTGAATAGAACTGGGTTTGAATGTTTGACAGCTCCCTCAGTGCTTGACTGGCCACAAATCTGCCTCTTTAACAGCTTGATTAGATGTCTGCTGAAGCTTTGAGATGGATAAACAAGCCATGGAAAAGCAGTGACTGCAGGGAATCAAGCTGCTTTTCCCTTGTTTATCTGAGTTCTTCATGTTTGATCAAGACATCGTCATTTCTTTGTATTTCAGTCATGCCTTAGCCAAGATCAGGACCCTGCTGTATGTGGTGCTGTACACATAAATAAAAACCAGTCTCTGCCCTGGAGACTTTACAAACTAAACAGATGGGATTCAGGGAGGTAGAAGGCTTTGGAATTCCCATTATAAAGATGGGAGAAGCTGTAGACAAGGTCAGTGCTAAGCCTCAGGGGGAACGTGGCGTGCAGCTGGGACTCGAGTTTGAGTCTCGAGCCGTTGCCCCAAGCAGCCATCCTTTCTGACTGTGCTTTTACTTGCCAGATGCTGGAGCCTTAGGGGAAGGCCGCGCACTTCCTAAGCTGGGAGACTCCAGAAGGGTATGTTCTGCAGCCATTCACTATCCTCAAGTTACCCCAAATTCTTAACAGCAAAGCTCCAATAAGGTAGGAGTTCTGGTTTAGCATCTGGGAGGTGATTGCTTATGGAATCACTAATAGGTGTAAAACACTGACATCCTCAATATTGACTTTTGGTGTCAATCTTAATCTGATAAGGAGATAAATATTGAAATGTATT
Organism: Psittacula echo; assembly: GCF_963264785.1. Taxonomy (NCBI): domain Eukaryota; kingdom Metazoa; phylum Chordata; class Aves; order Psittaciformes; family Psittacidae; genus Psittacula; species Psittacula echo. The sequence continues at coordinate 8,691,084 of NC_137753.1, forward strand.
ATCAATTCTTTGCATCTCATGGAATAGCACGTGGCTGGGTTAGGTGTGATGTAAGCATAATTCCAGAAGACAGTCACTGCCTTAGTAGATGTTCCTTAGATATGAACTTAGGTAACAGATTGAGATGGAGGGAGAAGATCAAGCAGATACTACCATTCCAACAGTGGAAACACAGCAGTGATGGTGTAACTCAACTCTTCCAGAGGCTTCACATGGTGGACGATTCTCCAAAGGACAAGGAATTGGTTTTCCAGATATTTTTATGGGGTTCCCTCTGGAGTTTTGGAGCAATGCAGAAGAAATCACAAAGGTGCTTGTTTGCAAACACAAGCAGTGGGTGCATGAGTGGACTAAAGGTGTTGTGGTAGTGATCTACCATGAGGTACAGTTCTTAGCTGTAAGGGAGAGGCTGGTGGCAGAGCTGGGGAACGCAGCATCAGGGACCTGTGAGGAAACCCACATTTCCCAGCAGCATCCTGCATCCACAGGGCACTGCTGCCCATTTGCTGGGAGCTGAATGGGGTTTGGTGCTTTTCCCCCATACCACCCGCATCCTGACAGTAAGAAATGAACTTTTCCCTCATCTCCCACCCCAGCTCTGCCTTTGTAAATGGGAATCGTGCACATTCTGGCACGGCAGCTCTGGTAGGCAGCTGTATGCAACGTATCCTGTGTCTTAACTGCTCCGAGAGTCCAGCCTATAGCCCACCCACAGTGAAATGCTTGACTGGGATTGAAGCTAAATGGGAACATAGTTTATGGAAATTCAGCTGTGGATCGCTGTTCCTCCTGTGACTTCTGGCTGTCAGCACTTTGCTGTACAGCATTGCTAGCTGTGTTCCTCGTGGTGGTGGATACCCACCTCCTGGAGCTTATAAAGATGCTGAGAAAGTTGTTGGTGACTAATAAATCACTCTTCATCCGCAGGCTTTATTGGGAGTGCTTGTAAAGACTCCAGCTCTGGCTTAGGAGTGTGTGCCCCTTCCTAGGAAAGGTCATGCCCTTATCAGTTCAAATTCAGTTCATAAATCTCCGGTTGGATGAAGGAGTATGTTTCTTTATAGGAGTTTTAGAGGGTATTCTGCCTCCCCCTTGGTGCTGCACTTGAAGTTGGACTGGAGGTGCACTGGAAGGACTGGGTCGGAATGTCTGCTCCATGTCAGGCAGAACAGAGGACGTTTATTGGGTTCTCTTAAGGCCTGAGAAATAACTCTGAAACCTTTGGGAGCATCCTAGTATGCCACGTGCTTGTGGGAGGCTCTAGTTTGCTATCAGCAATGTTGTGGGGTTTATATCCATATTAGGTAGAACTAGAGGTAGGCTGGCAGATAGGGAGGTCACGGTGACTCCTCTGAGCGCGGGATGAGCCTGTGATTATTTAACTAAGGCTTCAGCATTAACTCTTGTCATACACTGCAGCAGCCACTGAGGCAAGTCCCTGCTACCAAAACTAAACCCAGACTGGCCCAAAATTGGTCCAGTGCTAGCACAGATGTCTCAGCCTGTTCAAGAAAGCAAGGATAAGCACCTGACCAGCTTTGTTCAGTTCCTCACCAGCTGCAATAGTGTTACCTGCTTCACGAACCCAGAAATCATGAGCAGCAGGTCAGAGGAGGTGATCCTGTCCCTCTACTCTGCTCTTGTGAGACCCCACTTGCAGCACTGTGTGCAGTGCTCGTGTCCTCAACATAAGGACATGGAGCTGTTGGAGCAAGTCCAGAGGAGGCCACGAGGATGATCAGGGGCTGGAGCAGCTCCTGTATGGAGACAGGCTGAGAAAGTTGGGGCTGTTCAGCCTGGAGAAGAGAAGCTGCATGGAGACCTCAGAGCAGCTTCCAGTGTCTGAAGGGGGCTGCAAGGGTGCTGCAGAGGGACTCTTCATCAGGGACTGGAGTGATAGGACAAGGGGTGATGGGTTCAAACTGAAACAGGGGAAGGTCAGGTTGGAGATAAGGCAGAAGCTCTTCCCTGTGAGGGTGCTGAGGCGCTGGCACAGGGTGCCCAGAGAAGCTGTGGCTGCCCCATCCCTGGCAGCGTTCAAGGCCAGGTTGGACACAGGGGCTTGGAGCAAGCTGCTCTAGTGGAAGGGGTCCCTGCCCGTGGCAGGGGTTGGGGCTGGGTGAGCTTTAAGGTCCCTTCAACCCAAACCAGGCTGGGGTTCTGTGAAATCACCACCCTGCTTCAGGGCAGGAGGAGCAGGAGGCAATGAGAGCAGATTTCTCAGGGTGCTGTTTTTATGATTTTATGAACCACACCCTCTAAAAGATGAAAATCACGTTCTCACTTTAACAATTACATTGCATTTGTCTTCTGTACGGTGGGGGGCTGTTAGTGAATCCATAGGTACATTCCTTTTCCTCTGTTACCCTAAGTTTAAACCCTAAGTTTAAAGAATGCTGACTCTCTCTTGCAGCAGCAGCGCTTCAGAAACTGGCACTTTGACGCTTCGGAGTTTGGATGCTTTTCGTAGAAGCCGGAGAGTTTGTTCAGCAGCAACACGCAAGAGCTGCTCACTGTTGCAGTGGGCTGAGTCACCCCGGCTCAGGCAGTGCTGGTTTCCTTTTGGTAATGTGCAAAATGTTCCCTGCACATGTGTGTGTGTTCTGTGTTTGTTCTGCTGCTTGACAGTTTGTAGGTGCCTTGGTGCCAGAACTGTCTCTAAACACATACAAACACCTATTGTGACGAGGCCCTGAGCTTGGCCAGAGCCTTCAGGCAGTGCTGCAAGAGGAAGAATTGCTATAAGCAGAGGTTCTGAGCTATTGCAGCAGGGGGAAGTTGTGCAGCAGCAAAGAAGATGGTTATCGGAGGGGATTTGTTCCTTTGGAATGGAATTCGAGGAAACTGGTCTTTTGGAAGTAGAAAGAGAGAAGCTGTTTGAACTCGTAGGGAAAAGGGCACCTGCAAAGGAAGCCCAACAGCTTCTTCCCAGCCCTCCCTGTTAGAAACTGCCCCTGCAGCCATGAACTGAATAGGGGAAGGATTTTGCATGACCGGAGTTGCTGGGGAAGGGAGGGACGGAGGGGCCTAGAATGCCTGGGAGCAGGGAATGATTGGGCAAGGTGGAAAATAGAGTGATTAAACACACTTGGACTTGCTCAGCGATGGGAGGGGTACATGTTTTTACTGCTGCCCCAGGGCCCCAAAATGCATTGGCACAGCACTAGAGAGAAACCACTAATCCCAGTCACCGAGGGGAGGGAAGGGGACGTTCTCCTCCTCTCTTGCCCGCCGAGCGTTCGGACCCCTGTGGAAGGGAAGGTTGATGGGATTAGAGGAAACAGCTGGCTGGAGTCTTACCCTGCAGGAGCTCGCATTCCCGGCACTCGGAAGAGAGGAGCGTCCCGCTGCCGAGGCGCATTCCAGGTCATTTGCTGAGCCCAGATGTTTTCTAATGAGCTCTATGAGAAATCCTTTTCCTTTACTACCAAGCACGGCCCCTGCCAGCCAGGTCCATCCGTAGGTCTCTCCTGCACATGGCCGGGCAAGTGGAGCTTGGCCAAGTTACCACTAGGACTCATGCCTTTCTGCTCTGCTTATGCAAAGGGATTCAGCACAGAGCTCAAATCTGTTACCCTAAAGCTGTGGCCTGATGGAGGTGGCTGGTTGAAATTCCTCCTGTGGCTGAACCCTCCCCTCCAGCCTCTCCTTACCTCTGTGTGTTCTTAAAGCAGATGCTCAGGGCGGATTGACCTGACAAGCATGTTGTTAGCCACGTGCTCCTCACATCCTGCCTGCCACCATTGTCCCTTCCCTTCAGCTACCCAAGATGGTGATGGGAAATCACCCCTAGCTTTTTAAGTAGCAAAACCTTTGCCTTCATCTCCTGGCATGAGTGCCGCTTCCTTCACCTCAGGCATGTATACTCTTACACACAGCAGTTTGAAGTGCTTGGAGATGTCTTAGGAGCCAAGAAGTAGGAGTTCAACTTCAGCAGGTGATGTTCCAGTGAAGGAAGGGAGCTGGTAAAGAGCCATCTTTATTCTGAGGAGCTGCAATGCAATTTTGTACCCTTTTTCCAAGAGTGTGAAGAGATAGGACAAGGGGGAACGGCTTTAAGATGAAAGAGGGTAGGTTTAGATTAGATATAAGGCAGAAGCTGTTCCCTGTGAGGGTGCTGAGGCGCTGGCACAGGGTGCCCAGAGAAGCTGTGGCTGCCCCATCCCTGGCAGTGTTCAAGGCCAGGTTGGACACAGGGGCTTGGAGCAAGCTGCTCCAGTGGAAGGTGTCCCTGCCCGTGGCAGGGGTTGGAGCTGGAGGAGCTTTGAGGTCCCTTCAACCCAAACCACTCTATGGTTCTGATGAAGGTTGAGATCCCTTCTTTGGTCCCTACATTGTGTGTCTTGGGATAGCGAACAAAACACAAGTCACTGGGGGAGACAGGAAGCATGGGCCCAGCAGTGGGGATATGGCTGCTCCCTGCAGCCCTCAGACACAGACGCTCTCCCTTCAGCCCCTCTTCTCCCAGCTCCCTCTCCCCCTGTGTTTTCCAGCAGGCAGCTCTGGGCAGGGAGCCTTGGAATCTGCGTGAAGGCACCAATGAAAGGGATGGGGTTATTTTTAACTTACAAATACACCCTTTTAATTCTCACGCCCACAGCTCCTCGTCCTGTCCTGACAAGCGGGGAGCCCCTGGCACTGTGGGCGTTTGTCAGCAGGCCCGAAACAGCAGCGGCGGGCGAGGGAGGAGGGAAGGAAGCTCCCGGGGACTGGAGAGCAGGTTTCTGCTGTGTCTCGCTGCACAAAAGCCTTGGTGATCCTGCAGCAGGGGAAAGGGGAAGGCATAGGTGGGGGTGTGGAGCTTTTGGGCAAGGCTCTGTGTTTTCATGTGGTGTCTGTCTGCAGTGGAGAACAACAGGCTGATGATGTGGGCCCTTGGGGGGTGAAGGGGAGAGGTGTGTTGTGTTGCACCACTTAGGATGAAAAGTCCAGAGGAGGCCATGAGGATGAGCAGGGGCTGGAGCACCTCCCGTGTGAAGACAGGCTGAGAAAGTTGGGGCTGCTCAGCCTGGAGAAGAGAAGGCTGCGTGGAGACCTCATAGCAGCTTCCAGTGTCTGAAGGGGGCTACAAGGATGCTGGAGAGGGACTCTGCATCAGGGACTAGAGTGATAGGACAAGGGGTGATGGGTTCAGACTGAACCAGGGGAAGTTTAGATCAGATATAAGGAGGAAGTCCTTTACTGTCAGGGTGGTGAGGCACTGGAATGGGTTGCCCAGGGAAGCTGTGAATGCTCCATCCCTGGCAGTGTTCAAGGCCAGGTTAGATGAGGCCTTGGGTGGCATGGTTTAGTGTGAGGTGTCCCTGCCCATGGCAGGGGGATTGGAGCTGGATGATCTTAAGGTCCTTTCCAACCCTAACTATTCTATGGTTCTATGATTCTATGAAAACAACACCCTGGTTTGATGTGAATGGGTTAAGGTCCAGCAGTGAGCTCCCCAGAGCTGTGTGGAGCTGGTGACTGAGGGGTGGATGTGGAGCAAGAGTCTGAAAGTGCTGCTGAAGACGAAGGGGAAGAGTGTTAGCCCAGGCTGTGCTAGTAGCGAGTTGTCTTCTCCTCCACCCAGCCTGCTCTCATACAGCACCTCTGCCTGCTGCTTCTGACACCAGAAAACCTCAGCTCTCCCACCCCAGATACACCGATTGCCATGTTTCCCTTTGCTGCTGCTGGCAGAGTTGGAACACAAAGGAACAGTGGGCAGCAGTGAATGAGCTGCATGCTGGCTCACAGCTCTGCATGCAGCCTGGTGCTCCTCTCACACATCACACCCCGGTGCTGAGGATCCCACAGAACCCATCCAAATACTGAACCATGGACCAGATACACTGGGGTGAATTTCACTTTAATGCCTGTGGTCTGTTGCTTTGTAGCTGGTTATATCTATGTTTTATTTGCCCTCATTTATCTGCAGCCATGAGAAATGGATTCCAAGCCTCAGATGTCTCCTCTTTCACTCCTTATATTATTCATAGAATCATAGAATCCCAGCCTGGTTTGGGTTGAAGGGACCTTAAAGCTCACCCAGTTCCAACCCCTGCCACAGGCAGGGACACCTTCCACTAGAGCAGCTTGCTCCAAGCCCCTGTGTCCAACCTGGCCTTGAACACTGCCAGGGATGGGGCATTCGAAATAAAATGGTCTCCCAGGCAGGAGCTCGCTGCTGGTCGTGCTGGCCATGAGGAGCAGGGAGAGAGCAGCCAAAAGCCCAGGTTCAGCAGTGAGTGACCACACTGGGAGATGAGAAGTCAGGCTCCTGATGGTGAAAGGCTTCTCCTCTGCCTCTTGTTGGCACTTTTGGAGCTGAGCAGAGTTTGGGCTGGGGATTTTGTATATAACAGGGTAAGAAAGTGATGCTGGCAGCAGGGGTTTGCCACCTATTAACAAATTCCTATTGTCCTGGAGCTGAAGGGGATGGAGCAGCAGGAAACTGTTCCATTGCTGGCAGGCTCCAGGCTCCTCGAGCTAACCCCCAACCCCAAAGCTGCTGCCAACTCTCCTCTCAGCACAGCTGCTGCCTTCTTACCACCTCCTCTTCCTCCTTCTCTGATCTCTATGCAAATCTCCACACAAACAGGAGCCAGCAAAGCCCATCCAAGCCTTGCAGGTATCTGTTGCTTTGGGTAGTGCCGTGCCAGTGTTTAATGTGGAGGCCTCCATTAGATTAATTGCACCGTTACAGAAACAGAGTCCTTCTGCCCTCTAGCAATTACTGCAACTGAAAGACAGCGATGGATGGGCTTCACTGGGATTGGGGCTGGCTGGTAGTTCTTTAATGGAAAGAGAGAGAGAAAAAGGGAAGGGAAAGAGAAGAGAAGGGGAAGAAGAAAGAAGGAAGGAGAAAGGAAAGGGAAGGAGGGGGGAATGGAAAGGAGAAGGGAAAGGGAAGGAGAAAGGAAAGGGAAGGAGGAGGGAATGGAAAGGAGAAGGGAAAGGGAAGGAGAAGGGAAAGGGAAGGAGGAGGGAATGGAAAGGAGAAGGGAAAGGGAAGGAGAAGGGAAAGGGAAGGAGGAGGGAATGGAAAGAAGGGAAAGGGAAGGAGGAAGGAAGGGAAGGAGAAGAGAAGGGGAAGAAGAAAGAGGGAAGGAGAAGGGAAAGGGAAGGAGGAGGGAATGGAAAGAAGGGAAAGGAAAGGAGAAGGGAAAGGGAAGGAGAAGGGAAAGGAAAGGAGAAGGGAAAGGGAAGGAGGAGGGAATGGAAAGGAGAAGGGAAAGGAAAGGAGAAAGGGAAGGAAAAAGAGAAACCCATCCTCTCTGGTGTTGCAGAACTTTCCCAAAGCCTGTGCCGCTGCCAGGACTCTACCCCAAGCGCTCTCTATCAAGCATTAGGTTTAAATAGGAGCCGTTTGCGTGCAGCGAGTCCTGTCCAGACTTTGTTTTTGCCGCTGCCGGAGCAAACGCCGGGCACCAACCCCCGCACCCGGCTCTCCTGCTCGGGACACGCCGCTTTCGGGCCCCCCCGTGCCTCCACCGCCCAGCCCGAGCTGCGAGCGGGGCTCCCCGCGCCGCGCCGCACCGCACCGGGGCCGCTCCCTCGCTCCGTCCCTCCTCTCCCCTCCTCTCGCTTCCCGCCCCGATTGTGCAATCGCGAGCGGCGGGGCCGGCGGCACCGCCCGGAGCCCGGCACCGGGGGGAGGGAAGGGAGGGAAAGAGGGAAGCAGGAGGGAGGCGGCCGGTCCCGCCCGCCCCGCGCCTCCCTGGGCCGCGGCGCCGGGGATGCGGCAGCCGCCGGGCACCGCGGGGCTGTAGCCGCCCGCCGCGGCCCGGGAGCCCATGGGCTGTGCCCAACGACGCCTGGGTGGTGAGTACCGCGGGGCTCCGCGCCTCTCCCCCCCTCCCCGCACCCGCCGCCTTCCCTCCGCCGCTGGTTTTCCGCCTCTTTCCCTTTCTACTCCCCCCCGGTGATCGGTGGCGGGAGGATGAGAGCGTGGCCATGGCCAGAAATGAGTTGCAGATGAGGCGGAGGTCGGGGGAGCTGCTGTGCGAGCGCTAAACGATTTCCACCGCCGCTTTAGCGCAAATAAAGTAAAAGCCGAGGGGATGGGAGCCGCGCTGCGCTGGTCCCCATCTGCGGTGCAAGTCCTGCCCATCGCCTTCGGGTTTCCAACAAAAGTGCGGAGGGAAGAACGGGAACGTTCCGACTGTCGATTAACCGCAACGGCAGAGGACGGGGAGTGCTTCGGACAGTGCAAAGGCAGGGGATTTTCTGGATGGCAAAGCAGTGAACTTTTGTTACTTGAAAAAGGGGATGAATTTACATCCTTGTAGCCTACAAATAGGTTTCGTGCTTGCTGGTGTATTACAAAGGCTTAGATCCTATAGCTCTCTACCTGTTTCTTGAGTTGTAAGGAACTGTTTCAGTTTGCCTCGGTATTTGTGGCAATTCTTACTTGTTATATACAAGAATCTTGTTGCCTACTAACATTTCTCTTACGAGGGCACTTGTACGGGAATCTTATGCTCTGCTCCACAATCTACCTTTTCTATATAGGATTTATACACAGGATTAACCCCATCGACTTCAGAATTCAGCCTGTGTGGAGTGGTTGTGCATTTGGGGCACTGTAGCTTTGTCCTGTAGGTTTTCTTTGGAGAAGAATCTGTGCTCCACTGAAATGAGTGGGAAAGATACGGCGAGGCCCGGATTTTCCCTTGTATTTTTAGCCTAAGAACTTTGTGTCCTCTTTGCAATGTCCAACCAGCCAAAACTCGGCTGTGTACAATGGGCACTTTTGCTTTTGGGAGGCAGTCTCCCATCTCCTAAAAGGCAGCTTTGCCTCCCATTTGCAAACCGCAGGATGGGAAATGGAATTTGCCTTTGGTCTAAAAATCCCAAGTGTTTGCAAACAGCCCTGGGAAGAATCCGGGCTCTTGGCTTGACCTCTCTGTGCTGGATTCCAGCCTGGGGAGTTTGTGGTCTTGCAAAAAGGGTAAATGAGCAAAGTCTTCCTGAGTTCCCGGTCGGTCGCCTTTCCGGAGCGAGGGAAAGCTGGAAGGAATTTTTGGGTGCCCAGGAAGTGCAGGATTGAGCCAAAATGCTTTTAAAGTAGCCTTGAAGACCTGCCCGTGTTGGAGTAACTTTGTGTGTTGGCATTGCTGAGGTCGTGTTAAGCTGGTACAGTGGGAAACCTGCCCGAGCAGCAGAGTGAACTGCTCCCCAGGCTCCATGCTCTATCCATTAACGTGGTAGCAGTCCCTCCACCAGCCCCTGTATCCCCGGAGCAGGCAGAGCTGGGGACTTGCTTCAGCCTTGCTCTGCCTCCTTGTTGTTTGAAGTCTGCTGGAAAAACCCCTCCTCTGGTTGCCCAGCTCAGAGATCCTCTGGGATAAAGCAAGGACCAGAGTGCTGGGGGGCTGCCGCACGGCAAAGAGCAAAGAAACCTCATGGAGGAGAGTCTTAAACCCCTGCCTGGTTGATAACATCGTGCCTTTGGGGTGGGCTGAGGGGTGCTCTGTCCCCCGTGGCTCCCGTTAGCACTGTACCTCCTGCTTCCCCAGACCTTTGTTCTTCACACAGCGCTGTTTGGAGGGGGAGCAACATGGGCTGGAGGGGACCAGGGTGTAAATGAGCACCAATGGTGGGAATGGAGCGACCCAACAGTCAGTTGTGGAGCTGTGCTGGCTGCTCCCCCCATTCCAGCCAAAACTGCAGTGCTTTGGAACTGAGCTTTGGAAATGGCGTCAGGATCAGGCCCTCGCTTTGGTCACTCTCGATGATGTGGCTTAAACCTCCTTCTTCTCTGATACACAGCTCAGGCGACCTGTCCAGAGAGGGGAAAGGACCAGCACTGGGTTCGCAGTTTGACTTCAGTGCGGTTATGGGGCCTAATCCTGCACTTTGAGGGGAGACAGCGTCTAAACATCAAGTGTGAGCTCAGCCCGCAGTGTCTGGTAGCAGTTGCAATCCCAAGTGGGCTGTGAGATGTTATGACACCCCCAAAAGCCTCTGGCCCTGCACTGCTTTAGAATTAGAGCTACTGCAGTCAATGCCATGGGTAGGGAACACAGACGTTTGGTTTAAAACTGAGGAGGCTGGTGCAGTGTAAAGCAGAGATTAAAAGAGGGAAAACCAGAGTTCCAGCCGACTGGATTTCTGCTGTTGTGACCAGGATATGGCCTAAAAGGGTATAAAGGGAGGGGGACACAGCAAGAAGGATCCTGAACCGTTGCTGAAAGATCCACAGCTTCAGCTGCAAACCCTTCTCCTTCCGTCTTGCTCCAGCAGCCGGGAACGTGGTCCCAGAGGCACAACCCCACTGGGTAGGACAGGGCTCGATGTTTCTGTGCCGGTTCGGCACTGACTGCCCGAGGGAGGTGAGCACCAGCGCGGTGGCACCTGAGCCACTTCCCATCCCTGCCCGCTCCATCGGGTGCTCACTGAGGAGCCACGGTGCCAGCGGCCACTAGGAACTGGTTGTGTCCGGTTCCAGTTCTGCTCGTTGTGAGCAAGCCGAGCGGTGCCAGATTCTGATCTCATTTGCACCACTGGAGTCATTCGGAGGAGCCAGTCCCAGTTTACCTCACCCCTAAGTGAAAGCAGAACTGGGCCTGCTGGGAGCTGCGCTCCCCCGGGCGCTGGTGCCTGCCTGCAAAGCAAACCCGGGGCGATGTGAGCGGCTCTTGGGACTGTTCCCAGGAGCCAAGGGGGGTTTTAGCACCAGCCCTGAGAGCTGCTCCAGCCAAAAAAGGAGGGGAGAAGCTGTGGCTTCAGCAAGGGGAAGTGGGGACCGTGCTCGTGTGCCTTGAGGCCATGCTGCCGGCGAGCAATAGTGGTCAGGCTCTGGGTTAGCGATGCTGTGGTGGAGGAAAAGACAGCCCCTTGCCATGCTGGGTGGGAAACGGCTGCTCGCAGGCGTCTGGGGCAGCTTTAGGGATCATAGCCCAGTTCGAGGGCAGCAGTCACTGCTGGGATTGGGGTTTTCCAAGGGGTTTGGATGCACAGTTCACATACGGACACCTCTCGTTCCCCCGCAGCCGGTACCCTCAGCCGCAGGCAGCAGCAGTGCTGCTCTGGAGGGATGTGTGGGATGGCTGTGTGGGAATCACCAGCTCCAGGGGAAACACAGGAGGGAGTCGAGCCTCCTTCAGGTCCAGACATGCGAGCGAGGCCTCTGGCTCTAACGCTGCTGCCAGCTGTGTTTGTAAGTGCCTGTTGCTCATATGAGCTGCAGCGAGGAGACTGCTTCAGCCAAAGCATGTGGCACACTCGTCCTTCCTTGCATGGACTCTCGCATGGAGCCTGGGCACTCTCCATTCCCACAGCCCTGCTGCTCCCCACAGCTGGTTCCAGGCTTGTTTCCCAGGTCCCACACAGCAGAGCCCCACATTTCGAGCAGGTGCTTGAAGAAGAGGGGGGCTGGAGGGTGCTGTGGGGCTGGGACATATTGCTGTTCTTTCGGTTGATGCATTTTCCTGGCCGTGATTGTTCTTAATGCAGAAATCGAGCAATTGAAATAAACCACCCGGAACAGTTTCTATTCTCTTGCCTCCTCCCCAGGCCATTTGCGTGTCCCTTTTCCAGCAGAGCTCCTTCAGAACCCCATTCTAAGCCTAGATGAGTCCATAGGTAACTTTCCAATGGCTTTTGTAGGTAAAGGAGCTGGGATTTCTTTTCCAGCTGCCAAAGACCTGAGTTTCTGAGTGCTCAGAGCGTGGTCAAAAGGCCAGATTGAAACTCCCAATGTACCAAAGGCTTTAGAACTGGGGAAGGGAGAGCGCTTCAAACTGCTGCAGTGCTTTGCTCTGCTTCTGCTTGCTTTCTGTGAATCACGCAGCCATGCGTGAGTGGAAAGGAATATGTTACAGAACGGGGAGCTCTAACATCTCCTGCTTTGGAAAGGGGCAGAGGCAGCAGGAGCCACTCACGACACAGCTCTTGCTCCGTTATCAGAGTGTTTTTAGGACCAGTTCTTGTGTGTGTTAAATATCAAGCACTCTCCTGCAGTAATTCCCTGTTCATGTGTTACTGTTTCTTCCCAGCTTTTGCAGCTCAAAGCAAGCCTGAAGCTCTCAGCAGAGGCTTTGTGCTCTGTGAAGCCTTGCTGGCCTCCAGAATCACCTCTACCCATTTTCAGTGCATCCTTCTCTTCCCTCTCCCCTATCATGGCATCGATGGGATGAATTTGGGCTGTTGCAGATGCAGCAGTAGAGTCCCCAGAGGATGTTGTACTTTGTGTTTTTGACAGATGTAGTTTTACCTAAACTCAGATTGCAAAAGGGGGCAAGCGTTAAGTAAGGGCAGGCACGGAATGAAATCAGTTGGTTTGATGATTTTTATTGACTTTTCAAGTTTTCACAGGTTAGATTGAAACTTTCCCTGCTAATAAAGCTGTCTCAATAGAACTTATCTTCCATGTGAACAAATATGGAGTTGAAGAATTGCCTTTAGTATTCAGAAGTTCCTGTAGAGGCAAAATCCTGTATCTGAGGAGAGCTGTGCCCTTTGTGGGACACATCCATGTTTCCTTCCAGCTGCCACCAAATCCCTTACTGGGGCTCTGCTTCCTCTTAGGTGCCTAAATAATCTCTTACCTTCCAGCATGCACAGCTTCCTGCAGGGAGATCATTCCTGGCCACCTCCACACAACAGGAGAGATCCCACCGGGGTCCTTGGCTTTCTCCCTTCTCCTTACCCTGCAGCACCGCGTCCTTGTGTGACTCCCCACTGGCATCGTGTGGGGCAAGGGCTGTTGGCAGCCTCCCTCCCCTCCTGCCCCTGCAGCCTCTTCCCTGCAGCATTCCAAAGCCCTCCCTGTGCATTCCCACTCTCTCTGCACCCATCAGCTCACCCAGCATATGGCGTTCCCCTGTCTCTGCTCTTCCATTAGGGAAACTGAGGCACGGAGCAGTGCATTCAGCAGCGCATCCTTGGTGCCTCGTCCTCTCGCTGCAGTGCTGTGTGGCAGCTCGATGCAGCAGAAAGGCACAGATGATGAGTTGAACACAAAGGCAGGACCCCAAAGTGCTGTGATTCATGTCCAGCACCAACTTAGGGTTGCTCTGGGCGCTTGGCAGGAGAGCCGTGCTGGGTGGGGAGCTGGCTCCTTCAGGACACCCCTGTGTCCGGAGCGGCAGGGGAGGAAGGTGGAGATCCCAGTTCTGATCCACATCAGGAGCTGAAACCTGCATCATGTCCATGCTGAGATCTGCATCTCACACAAGGATTTGGGTCTGAGTTAGGCATTGAGGTAGGGCGAGTTTCCCAGCTTTGAACCTCATTTTCCTTAGCCGCAGCATGGAGCTGACATTGTTTCTGTGTAGTACCCACAGGCTTTGAGCCTTGGCCAAGCAGTGTGTAAGGCTTAGGGGCTTCTTGTCTCTCAGAACCTGGGATGTGGCCGTGAGCACAATCTACCTGTGTCTGCAGTTTACTGTGTTAGGCAAAACTGCAAGATCCTGGGTAAGAAAAATACCTATAACTGTATTAGCCTGCTGACGGAATACTCCCCATGTCCACCTGCGGGCTGCTCTCCTGTGACGGTGTAAACTTCCCACTGGAAAAAGAGGGTCAAACTGGTCAGAGGCTTTGTATTTTCCTGCAGCCGTGTTTGATTTCCAAGTGGCCGGGAGCAGCTGTGGGCTGGATGTGGGAATGCGGCCTCCGAGGTAATTCCCCTCATTGTAACCATGTAGATTTTCCCAGCTGCTTCCAGGCGTTGGCGGGGTCTGTCCTGAGAGCCCCTGGGATGGGAGGAAGGAGCTCTTCGGGGTGACACAGAACATCTGAGCTGCTAACACCAGATCTCAAAGGGCTCAACCTGCAACAGGGCCCTCTGGGCATCACGAGGATGCTGAGGTGGTGCATTGGGACCCATCAGCACTGGCACATGCTGCCCCTCAGCTCCAGGGATATGGGAAAGGGCTCTGGAGCTGCTCACTGCAAGGCTGCAGCTGTGCGTGCACTGAGGAGTTGTTTGTCTCCGGGGCCTGGGATGTGCCAGGCTCAAGGGCTGAGTCATTTGATGGCTCCAACGCGTGCAGAAGGGATGGAGGAGGAGCTGCCATGCACAGGGAGCGGGCAGAGACCCCATGGGCTGCTGGCTCTGATGGAGCCGAGCGGAACTTTGTGCTTGAAGAGCTTTGGCTATCAGGACAAGCACCGTGTGCCCCTGTGAGGCAGGCAGGGCCGGGGTCAGCCCCGGGGAGCACACACTTGTTCCTGTAGGGGCTGCAACGTGTAATTTACCTTGTCACAGAGGAATGTGCTCAACGCCTGTATTTAATGGGGACTTTGCAGGCCTGCTCGGGTGCCTTGTCTTCCTTTTTGCCTTCCCTTTCCCAGCCGGGGCAGAGGGAACACGGTGCCTTTGTCTGCCCCCATGTGTCTGCTGTCGGATGAATGGCTTTAGCGGCAGCTCTGTCCGCATGACTGGGTTGAGCTGCGCCAGTGAGCACGCCGGGGTTGCAAACAGGCTCTTTCCATCCCAAGCTCCCTCCCAAACTCAGCTGCATCCGATGTTTTCCTAAGCACTGCCATAAACCTCGTTACTAGAAGTGAGGCCGTGCAGGTTCTAGGGCATTCTTCGGGAAGGGGAAAGCACCGTGTGGATGTGGCTGGTTCAAGTCGGTGAGGGATGGAGGGGTAGAGTTGTAGTTGCTGCAGCTCTAGAAGAGTTCCCCTGCTCACCTCTGCTAGGGCCCTGCTTGCTGAAACATCCCTGCTCAGGAAAGGAGAGGGTTTCAGCACATGGTCAAGTGCTCTCCTGAATGCTGGCCAGGTCCTGTGCATTAGCAGAGCATAGCCTCGCTCATCCTCCTCTGGTATCAAAGCAAGAGCAGCCCAGATGTTTGGAGGTGACCCCTCGTGCCTCTGGCAATGGGGCTAACACCCCTCTATTGAACACATCCCTCCGGGGCAAGGGAAGAGGTCCAGGGAAGCAGGTCTGCCTGCACAGACAGCAGTGTTTGCCTTTCTGCTGGGCAGAGTTGCACAGAAACCTGGGAAAACCCCAGCCACCCCCTTTCTTTGGGAAGAAGGAAATTGCTCTGTAACGGGGCATGTGGAAGTGAACTTGTGTGCTGACTCCAGAGGAATTTCGGCTGTTCCCCGGGGCCATGGAGTTGCTGCTTGGGTCACATCCCAGCTCTGATCCCGGACTTGCCTTTGGGAGCGAGATTCCTCCGCACAGAGCTGCTGGTGTTTGAGGAATGAGGCTGGTGCTGAGCAAGCCAAGTGTGTGTGTGCAGCTCAGCTGGGTTCTTAGGAGCTGCAGAACTCCCCCATTGACATGGAAATGAACCTTCGGGGAGCAGAAGAAAGCCCTAACCACTGTCTTCAGGACACCGCTCTCATTAATGGCACTGCAAGTTCAGGGGCTAAACCCCTCTGCTTGTCTCCAGGCTGGAGCTGCAAACCCTGCTTTGTGCAGGTAATCTCACTGGGGACTGCGGGGTTCACATGAGCAAGTGGTGGGGGGATTAGGAAGCCAGGGCTGTAAAGGTGTTGCTGCATTATATCATTACTGGATGACCTTAAGGTCCTTTCCAACCTGAACCATTCCTGTACCACCAGGA